>NC_052073.1:13490080-14239604 GCF_015852505.1 Tachyglossus aculeatus | reverse complement strand
GAACAAACACAAGGGAAAGGAGGAAGATGATTGTGTTCAACCCTCACAAGGAGATATACGGGAAGTAGAGAGAAGGCCAGAAAGAAGATTGCAAATGTTGCCCAGGGGCCAGTGATAGGGAGGAGGAAAGGATAGATGAGAATAAGGGCACAGAGGTGGACAAAAAAAAACAACAAGGAAGCACAGGGAACTGCAAAGACAGAAACACTGAGTAGTGGAGGAAAAAAAATGAGACTGGGACCAAGGAAACGTACCAAAATAGTCAACGAAGAGGAGCAAAGGACAAAGAGATTAAAAGAGACTCTCGTAAACCAAGAGAGAGATGAATGGATAGAGAAGTCTGCTCCAAGGGAAGAGAAAAAGCGGACAGCTTCATAAAGAGAGGAAGGAAAAGGGCAGGAAAAGAAAACGATGAAAATTCTCAATGTCCAAAGACGTAAGGCTTAGAGCCTCTCTCAATAAGGTTTTTCAGATCTCACAGCTCAGCCAGTAAGGACATTCTTGTTAGTGGCTAATAAATTCCTCTTTCTCCTCTGGCCCGGTTCTGGGAGAACCAGTTAACCTCACTGATAGGCCAAAGGAATGTTGATTCTTTCTTGCACTTGTTCCTGAACTTCTCCATTTCCATACAATTGGTTGGATCCAAATGTAGTTTTCATTTGTGCTGGTCAGAAGGCACTTAGGAAAGGTAATGAACTTGGAAAAGCTGAAAATTAGAAGGCATCTCTGTCACTGGGATCAAAACATACTATCTTCTGTTACACTCGCCTATTTGGGGGATGAAGAATAAGCCAAAAAAGATGTTTCCAGGATGGCTGTTTCTTTGATAGAGAACAGTTTAAGTCTATAGAAGTCTTTTGCTCTTTTCTGCCTTCAGATAGCTCTTAAAGTGGCAAGCCCTGTAGCCCACAGACCAGATTATCTTCTTGAAATGAAGAATTTCTCTCCACCCTTATGCCCTGGAGCAAATCTCACTGATAATGTGAAATACTGAGAAGTTGGCAGCGCTCTCTCACTCAAATATGGATCAGAGCTCTGGGTTAAGCGGAGGTATGTGTTTGGAAGAGAAGAGTTTTGGGAGCAGAGTTTGTTACCTAAACTTCTGTGTCACTGTATATGATAGCTATGGATTCCAGGGAAGAGAAAATGAATGCTCTAATGCCTAAGTGAAACTTCTCTGATTTGAGCTGTCACTAATCCCTGCTTGCATAGAAAACATTGAGTTGCCACTAATGACAGAAAGATGGCCACTTGCAGTTCACATCTGGCCATGGGGCTTGGGGAAAGAGTAGAGAGGGGCTTCACCTGAAGTTCTGGGTGGTCGTTGCTCAATCTCGAGGAAGGCAACCTGGAGGTGTTTTTGTGTTTTGTTTTGTTTTATGGTATTTAAGTGCTTACTATTTGCCAGGCATTGTACTGAGCACTGAAGTAGGTATGTTAATTAGATTGGACACAGTCCCATGTCCCTCATGAGGCTCACAGTTTTAATCCCCATTTTACAGATGAGTTAACTGAGACACAGAGAAGTTAAATGATTTGCCCATTTTCCCACAGTGGACAAGTGTATTTTGCTGGGATTAGAACCCAGGTCCTTCTGATTTCCATGCCTGTGCTTTATCCATTAGGCCCTGCTGCTTGTAAAAGACCCCAGTTCTTGGGTGGTCAGGGAGTGTTTTTTTCTGGAGAGAGGCAATCTCAGAGACTTGGTCCACCTCTGTGAGGACTGGATTCTCATTCAGAGTTAGGACTGCCCATATCTTTACAAGAAAATAAAGAATTGAAATTTCAGCTCTTTGTCATAATCTGGCATGTTTTTTGGTCAAATGAGGGGATTTATGTCAAGACCAATGCCAGACTAAGTTCAGGCAATCAGTAGTATTTATTGAGTGCTTACTTTGTTTAAAGAACAGTAGGAGGCATTTAGGGGAACACAAAAGAGGAGGCCTGATCCCTGCACACTTAATGAGAATCAGTTTTCTGATGGTCTTTATTTATTTCTCTACAAAGGGATTCTGAAAATCAACTTCAAAAAAGTAGTCTCCCAGTAGCACTGGTGGGAATATTTTTATGGGGAACTCCATTTGCTCCCATGGCTTCAATTACCATCTCTATGTGGATGTTTCCCAAATCTACCTCTCCAGCCCTGACCACTCTGGCTTTCTTCAGTCTCACATTTTCTCCTGTCTTCAGGACATCATCACTGGATGTCCCACTGACACCTCCAAATTAATATGTCCAAAACAGAACTCCTCATCTTCCTACCCAAACCTTGGCCTCCCACTGCCTTTCCCATCACTGTAAACTACAGCACTATCCTCCCTGACTCACAAACCCATAACTTTGGGTTTATCCTCATCTCTCTCTCTCTCTCGTATAGCCCACATATTCCATCTTTCATCAAATCCTGTCAGTTCTACCTTCACAACATCACTAAAATCCACCCTTTCCTCTCCATCCATGCTATGCTGATCCAAGCCCTTATATCCCACCTTGACCACTTAATCAGCCCCCTCGCTGACCTCCATGCTTCCTGTCTCTGCCCATTCCACTCCTCAGTTCCCCCTGCTGCCTGAATCATTTTTCTTAAAAAATGTTCAGTTGGCATCACCCCACTCCTCAAGAACCTCCAGTGATCCATCTCTGCCTCAAACAGAAACTCCTCACCACTGGCTTTGAAGCACTGTCCGTTCTCTCCCTCCTACCTTACCTCAGTGAATTCCTACTGCAACCCAGTTCACACATTTCACTTCTCTAATACCAGCCTACTCACGGTACCTCAATCTCATCTATCTCGCCACCAACCCCTTGCTCACGTCCTCCCTCTGTCCTGGAACTCTCATTTCCTTTGTATTAGACCAAACACTGCTCTCCCCACCTTCGAAGCTCTACTGAAATCACATCTTCAAGAGGCCTTCTCTGACTAAGCCCTCATTTCCTCTACTCCCTTTCCCTTCTGCTTCGCCCTTGCCCTTGGGTCTGTCCCCTTTATTCACCCTGCTCTCAGCCTCTCAGAACTCATGCATATACCTGTAATTTAATATCTATCTCCCCTGCTGGACTGTTAGCTCCTTGTGGGCAGGAAATGTGTTTTTCAACTCTGTTATATTGTACGCTTCCAAGCCTAGTACGATACAGTACAGTAGATGCTTGGTAAATATCATTCACTGGGAATAAATGATGTCTTGGAGCGTGATAATAATGATGGTATTGTTAAGCACTTACTATGTGCCAGGTACTGTACTAAGAGCTGGGGTGGACACAAGCAAATCAAGTTGGACACAGTCCCTGTGTCCCTTGGGGACTCACAGTCTCAACCCCCATTTTACAGATGAGATTACTGAGGCACAGAGAAGTGAAGTGACTTGCCCAAGGTCACAAAGCAGAAAGGTGGTGGAGCCAGGATTAGAGAACTGCTAGGAGAAGTGGGATGGTTAGACCTCCTCTTCCTGCCTCTGTTTGTCGTCTTCTCCGCTGAATGCGTAGCCAATTGCTTTCAGAAGTAGACTGTGAGTTGGGGAGGAGAAGAGAGGAGCTTTACAGACAGAGACCTCCTGGAGTTGGGGAATCGCCTGTGTTTAACTTCTCTTTGTAGGGCTCAGGACAGCACTCTGCTCTTTAATGTAGATAAAAGTTGAAGTGGAATGGAGAGCTGAGGAAAATCAAGAAGAAAAGTTTAGAAAAGAAAGAGTGAAAAATGGCAACTAAAAGCAGTCTTTAAAACATAAATTCATGAGTACAGATGCTGCATAAATTAGGCAAATCTTTGTAAATTACAAAAAAGAGGGACAGGCAGAAATGCTAATTTTTCCGAGCTGTCACTCAGTTCTTCAAATGCTTATCCTGTGAATCAGGGTGAGACACTCTCTGCTCCTTAAATTGAAAAGACTGACTGGTTTCCCTTTTAAATCATACCGGTTTTTCAGCTTGTCTGCCTCTCTTTTATCTTAAATCTTCCCCTGCTGCTCTGCTCCCTCATGAAAAGGGATTTTTTTCTTTCCCACGTCCCAGTCAGAGCTGCATATCCTTGCCGTCTTCTTAGCATGTGAGTTTCAGATTGACGTTCAAGTGTAAAATACAGTTTTCTGCTGTTTTGCCAATCTCCAGAATTCAAAGTTAAGATATAATGTACAGGTGTAAACATCCAAATTTGTAATCTCTCAGGATTTTTGTCTAAAAGGAGATTTTAGAGTGTGTGTGTGTGTGTGTGTGTGTGTGCACGAGTGTGTGCTGTCTGTTTCACTGCATGTTTGAATTCACAATCCAAATACAGCAGTGAGTTGTGAGGAGAGGGTTTTTTTCTATTTTTGGATAGGTAATTTAGGAAGCTGTGATTTAAAAGTGTTTATTTAGTGTTACAGTCTTGGGTCACTTCACCTCACATGTAACTTCAATAGTATATGATGGCAAATTTAACAAATCCTGTCACCACTCGGAATATGACACTGCTTCCCATTAACTCTTAGGTAAACTAAATATTATCTGGCACTGCTTTTTTACTAAGTGAATGGCAACATTTGTTCTCTATAAAGTCAGTTTGATTGGTCTTCCTGGAAACCGAAATGAAAAATGCTTTACCAGACCATTTTCACCCAACTAAATCTAATTCTTTTTTCATGGGATTCTCTTTGAATAATTGTGAATACTTACTGAATATTTTATTTCAACATCAAAATGGATATACCAATTTATTGAGATCCCAAAAGTTGCTCTTCATTCCCTCCTTACTGCCATTCCTGTTGCAGAGGCTGTATGCAACCTCAGTTGAAAGTTTCTGTTTCCAAACCGTAGTCAAATCAGGTAAGTATCCTTTTCACAGAAGAGGAACTGGGGTTATTCTAGATTGATTCTTTTCAAGGGAAATTCAATAGGCTAAGAATACTGGAGCATCTCCACAGTTCCGTTGTTGTTGTTTTGTTTCAATCTTCACAGAAAAGAGTATTTTTAAGAGATGTGAATTTGGTGTGCCGGTAAATATGCGTGGTAATTCATCAGCATTTATCTGTACCTGGCTCTTGTCATTCATTCATTCATTTGTATTTATTGAGCACTTACTGTGTGCAGAGCACTGTACTGAGTGCTTGGGAAGTACAAATCGGCAACACAGAGATGGTCCCTATCCAACAACGGGCTCACAGTCTAGTAGGGGGAGACAGACAACAAAACAGAACAAGTAGACAGTGCCAAGCACTGTTCTAAGTGCTCTGGGTAGATACAGGGTAGTCACGTTGTCCCACGTGGTTGCTTGGTGACCCTAGAACAATTCATGTTTAACATCCAGAAGGTACCAAGAGGTATTTAAAAAGGGAGCAGTTAGAGAAAGAATTCAGGGGGGAGTGCTATTTTTGTTCAGAGGGTTTTTTTTTATTCATTCAATTGTATTTATTGAGCGCTTACTGTGTGCAGAGCACTGTACTAAGCGCTTGGGAAGTACAAGTTGGTAACATATAGAGACAGTCCCTACCCAACAGAGGGCTCACAGTCTAGAAGGGGGAGACAGACAACAAAACAAAACATATTAACAAAATAAAATAAATAGAATAGTAAATGTGTACAAGTAAAATAGAGTAATAAATCTGTACAAACATATATACAGGTGCTGTGGGGAGGGGAAGGAGGTAGGGCGGGGGGGGATGGGGGGAGAGGAAGGAAGGGGCTCAGTCTGGGAAGGGCTCCTGGAGGAGGTGAGCTCTCAGTAGGGCTTTGAAGGGAGGAAGAGAGCTAGCTTGGCAGATGTGCAGAGGGAGGGCATTCCAGTCCAGGGGGAGGATGTGGGCTGGGGGTCAATGGTGGGACAAGTGAGAACGAGGCACAGTGAGGAGGTTAGCAGAAGAGGAGCGGAGGGTGCGGGCTGGGCTGGGGAAGGAGAGAAGGGAAGTGAGGTAGGAGGGGGCGAGGTGATGGAGAGCCTTGAAGCTGAGAGTGAGGAGTTTTTCCCTGATGCGTAGGTTGACTGGTAGCCACTGGAGATTTTTGAGGAGGAGAGTAACATGCCCAGATGGTTTCTTCACAAAGATGATCTGGGCAGCAGCGTGAAGTATAGATTGAAGTGGGGAGAGACAGGAGGATGGGAGATCAGAGAGGAGGCTGATGCAGTAATCCAGTCAGGATAGGATGAGAGATTGAACCAGCAGGGTAGCAGTTTGGATGGAGAGGAAAGGGCGGATCTTGGCGATGTTGTGGAGGTGAGACCGGAGGTTTTTGGTGACGGATTGGATGTGAGGGATGAACGAGAGAGCAGAGTCGAGGATGACACCAAGGTTGTGGACTTGTGAGTTGGGAAGGATGATGGGAAAGTCAGGGAGAGGGCAGGGTTTGGAAGGGAAGATAAGGAGTTCGGTCTTGGACATGTTGAGCTCAGCCATTAACTAGCTGTGTGACTTTGGGCAGGTCACCTAACTTCTCTGAGCCTCAGTTTTCTCATCTGTAAAAATGGGGATAAGGTATCTGCTCTTCCTTCCCTTTAGACTGAGAGCCCCGTGCAGGGCAGTATGTATTGTATCTACCCTAGTGCTGAATACAGAACTCGGAACACTTAACAGATGTCACAGTTATTATTATTGGACTGTAGAAATGCCAAGTGAGATGGATTTCTGGAGAAATATCTGTGTATTTTTCTTTTCAGGAAATGTTTTGACAGTGAATAAGTTAAGAAAAGCCAAAGCCTCCTCATTAAGGGCATACCATGTGTATTGTATCTGGAGTAGATCAGAGTTGTCCCTATTGAACCTGGAACTCACAGTCTAAGGCAGATATAGAATAGGTATTTAACTCTTATTATGAAGAGGAGGAAACCGAAGCACTAAGAAGTTAACTGACATAATCCCTATCCAACATGGTGCTCTAAGGGAAATGTAGAATAGGTATTTAATTCTCATTTTGAAGAAGAGGAAACCAAAGCAGAGAAGTTAACTGATTTCCCCAAGATTACATACAGCAGGCAAGTGGCAGAATGGGGATTAGAATCCAGATTTCCTGATTTAAAGGATTCCCAAGCACTTTGCTGCACTTCCAACTCCTCTGAGTATGATCACCTTTAAAATGGGAAGTTCTCTCCTGACTTTCCCTGAGGTGCAATGGGGAGTAACTGCTGCCAGGCCAGGCCCCTGGTTCATTCATTCATTTGTTCATTCATTCAATCATTTATTGAGCACTTACTGTGTGCAGAGCACTGTACTAAACACTTGGGAAGTACAAATAGGCAACATATAGCGACACTCCCTACCCAACAATGGGCTCAACGGTAAACTCTGGGTGTTTGGGGAGCCCCATTCCCACCACCTGACTCCTGCTGCCTGTGTGTCCTGCTGAGGGGAACTAGCAAGGAAACTCAACATATGTCTCAATGTCCTTCTTTCTTTTGGCTTTATTTTCTTTAAATAAAGAAGTAAATAAATAAAGAATAAAGAAGAAATAAAGAAGACTGGCTCCAGGCTGGGGGTGCACCTGCTGCAAAGAGAATCAGAACCTTTCAGCCATCGAAAAGGGTGGAACAGATCTCCTTAAATCATCACCCCTTCTGTGTCAGCACAGCAGCAAAAGATAGAGAGTTTAACCTGGCCAGACCTTGAGTCATGCTCTGTTGTCCGGACTTGAACCAGGCTTGGGCCAGGAAGCTCTGGCCAGGTTTTATCAAAAAGGCTGGCCAGTTCTGGGCTCTCTCAGCAGGTGCTCCGAATGGATTAATCACAAAATTCCACTTCCAATTTGCTGGGCGTTAGAGAGAGCTGCTGTTTACAATGTAACCTTTATTGTGGGTTTCACATTTAACATTGCAGTTGCTTTAACACAGGAGCTTTTGTTGATTAATAGTACGTCCCAAGTGTGATGCCAAAATCTTCCTTAATTGCCTACTTTCAGGAAACCTTGAGAAAGACCCAGTATATGAGGTTGTCCCCTGCAAAGAGATCTAAACTGAGCTTTCTCCTGTCGTGGGTGATTGACTAAATTGATGTAACAGGATCAGAAGTGGGGCTGAGATGGTGCCTCCTGCTAGCCAGAGGAAGATGCTCTGGGCCTCCTGGGGCATTGGGGCAGGGCATAAGTGGGAGAGAAGCAGTGTGGCCTCATGGAAAGAGCACAGGCTTGGAAGTCAGAAGACTTGGGTTCTAATCTTGGCTCCACCACTTGTCTGCTGTTTTCCATTCTACTTTGATTGTGAGCCAACCCTGTGTGAAATAGGATCTGGGTCTCCTGATTTTCTTGTATCTTTTCCAGCACATAAAACAGTGTTTGACATAGAATAAGCACTTAACAAGTATTATCATTATCATTGTTATTATTATTATCATTATTATTGTTATTATTATTATCATTATTATTGTTGTTGTTTGTCTCCTCTGCTAGAATGTCAGTTTATTTTGGGCAGGGAATGTGTCACTTCTTTATTCTGCCCATCTCAAATACCTAGTGCAGTGCACCACCTAAAGTGGATGCTCAATAAATACTACTACTATATTAATAATAATAATTGTGGTATTTGTTAATCAGTTAATCAATGGTATTTAGTATGTTCTTACTCCATACTCAATATGTCCAAGACTGAACTCCTTATCTTCCCTCCCAAACCCTGCTCTCTCCCTGACTTTCCCATCACTGTTGACGGCACTACCATCCTTCCCATCTCACAAGCCAGCAACCTTGGTGTCATCCTTGACTCTGCTCTCTCGTTCACCCCTCACATCCAATCCGTCACCAAAACCTGCCGGTCTCACCTCCGCAACATTGCCAAGATCCACCCTTTCCTCTCCATCCAAACCGCTACCCTGCTAGTTCAATCTCTCATCCTATCCCCACTGGATTACTGCATCAGCCTCCTCTCTGATCTCCCATCCTCCTGTCTCTCCCCACTTCAATCTATACTTCACGCTGCTGCCCGGATCATCTTTGTGCAGAAACGCTCTGGGCATGTTAATCCCCTCCTCAAATATCTCCAGTGGCTACCAATCAACCTATGCGTCAGGGAAAAACTCCTCACTCTCAGCTTCAAGGCTCTCCATCACCTCGCCCCCTCCTACCTTACCTCCCTTCTTTCCTTCTACAGCCCAGCCCGCACCCTCCACTCTTCTGCTGCTGACCTCCTCACTGTGCCTAGTTCTCGCCTGTCCCGCTGTCGACCCCTGGCCCACGTCCTCCCCCTGGCCTGTAATGCCCTCCCTCCACACATCTGCCAAGGTAGCTCTCTTCCTCCCTTCAAAGCCCTACTGAGAGCTCACCTCCAGGAGACCTTCCCAGACTGAGCCCCCTCCTTCCTCTCCCCCTTCTCCCCCTCCCCATCCCCCCACCTTACCTCCTTCCCCTCCCCACAGCACCTGTATATATGTATATATGTTTGTACATATTTATTACTCTTTTTATTTTACTTGTACATATTTATTCTACTTATTTTATTTTGTTAATATGTTTTGTTTAGTTGTCTGTCTCCCCCTTCTAGACTGTGAGCCCGCTGTTGGGTAGGGACCGTCTCTATGTTGCCAACTTGTACTTCCCAAGCACTTAGTACAGTGCTCTGCACACAGTAAGCGCTCAATAAATATGATTGAATGAATGAATGAATGCTGAGCACTGTACTAAGCACTTGGGAGAGCACAATACAACAGAATTAGCATACATGTTCCCTGCCCACAAAAACCTCCAGCATCCAGGTAGGTAAATGCTTACTATGTGCCAGGCACGGAACTAAGTGCCTGGCTAGATCCAGGATTATCAGGTTGGATGCAGTCCCTGTCCCACATGGGCTCACAAACTAAATTGGAGGGAGAACAGGTACTGAATCCCCATTTCACAGATAAGGAAATCGAGGCAAAGAGAAAATAAGTGACTTGCCCAAGATCACACAGCAGGCAAGTGGAGGAGCTGGAATTAGGGATTCAAAACCTGTTCTCCCTCCTACTTAGAGAAGCAGCGTGGCTCAGTGGCAAGAGCACGGGCTTTGGTGTCAGAGGTCATGGGTTCAAATCCTGGCTCTGCCAATTGTCAGTTGTGTGACTTTGGGCAAGTCACTTCACTTCTCTGTGCCTCAGTGACCTCATCTATCAAATGGGGATTAAAACTGTGAGCCCACCGTGGGACAACCTGATCACCTTGTAACCTCCCCAGCGCTTAGAACAGTGCTTTGCACATAGTAAGTGCTTTAATAAATGCCATTAAAAAAAATTAGAACCCAGGTCCTCTGACCCCCAGGCCCATGCTCTTCCTACTAGGGCACACTGCTTCTTCTTCTACTCATGATACTTCTCGTTTGCAAGGCCTGTCGCTATCAGCAAAGGAGATTCAATTTGTTTAGCACATTTTGCTCTTCCCAGGCTATGTTCGTTGTTTCCTTGTATCTTTGGCTCTTGTAGGAATTTGCAACTTTGCTTTTTAGGGATTTTGTTCTAGAAGATTGAATGTTCAGCTGATTGCTTTATATTTACCCTGACTTTGTGGCACAGAGACTATGTGAAAGGGTGATTAGCTTGTATCTATCCCAGCGCTGAATACCGGAAAAAAAAGCATTTAGTAAATACTATAATTACTTGTATATTTTTATATGGGATGTTGGGACTTGCAGTGGTCAGTTGTTTATATTTGGCTTTTCTTGTAAAGCTGAAAAGAGTATAAAAAGTTCCCCTCTACCCAGCTCTGGTGACTATATTTGCTTTCCCTTCGTGATAATCAGGGAGTCATTTTTTTTTAAATGGTATTTGTTGAGTGCTTACTATGTGCCAGGCACTATATTAAGCTCTGGGGTAGATATGAGTCATTCAAGTTGGACACAGTCGTTGTCATATATGGGGCTCACAGTCTTAATCCCCATTTTACAGATGAGGTAACTGAGGCACAAAGAAATTAAGTGACTTGCCCAAGGTCACACAGCAGGCAAGTAGTAGAGCCAGTATTAGAACCCAGGTCCTCTAACTCCCAGGCTTATCCTTTTTCCACTAGGCCACATGATTCCCCAAACCCTTTGGTAAAAGGTTGGGACACATTCTCTCATTCTGCTTTAGTTGTCTATTATAATCGAAGAATTATGCTACCTTTTATGGCTCATGGTAGTTGTGGCTGCTTTCTAATGTTATCCCACACAAATGTGCCAATTCTTCATTCACTTCTTGGGGTTCTGGGCAACTTTCACTCTTTTGCCTTTCCAGTCTTTGTATAATTCAAAACATAGTCACTTTGTCACCTTGTTATCCTACTTGTCTTTTTGCCTTTGGCTTTCTTTCCATTGGCTCCTTCCAGTTAATGCTCTAAAGTGGTGAAAAATGCCCTTGTCAAGTGAGGTAACTCCCCATGTGAATGCTCTCCCTCTGGGTATCTGGACTTTAAGCCATTCCCCAAAGAAGCTTATCCTGGGGTTTGCATAGTTCAAATGCTATTTGATAGCCTGTTGATGCTTTGTTGCACCAGCAATTTCAGAGTTTTCCAGCCTCCAATCCCTTGCTGCCTGTGAACCTCTTGACTGGAGGTTCACAGCATCCAGATGGGCACCGTGAGGTGAGACTGGCAGCCCAAAGCTGTAAGCACCCCCAGAGAGTAACTGCTAATCAAGTCACTCCCTAAGCCAAGCAGGAATTCTGAATGAAGACACACACTCCCAGGAAAAGGACGCTTAATCAGGTCTCGCTAACGATTTTGAGCCCTGGTATGCCAAACTGTGACAAACATTATCAAATCATCTTAACCATAGGTGACTGAGCTAAAAGATGCTGGTAGCCCCATTTGGATACAGGTAGATTCTGAGACCGCAAAGACTGGGGGAAGCCCAGGGAGGAATCTTGCATGGGTCGTGTTTGAGGAAACGGCCAGATTAATCAGACTCCCTTGAGAGAGAGACAGAGACATGCAGTCTCAGAAGCTGTGACGTTTATCTGGCAGAGGAGTTTGGGTTGTGAATAAAGGATCAGCCTGATGCCAAAGGAGGTAAACCCAGACCTGTGCCCTGTGCCTACTCAGGCATGTTGCTACATATACAGGATTGCACTGTTTTTTACTCTTGGCAGGCTGTTCCCCTTCTTGTGGGAGTTAGGGGTGTTTCCACTGTCCTCATTTTCTTCTTATCTACTTAAAAATCTCTCAAACCTGCCCTGTGAACTACATCCCACAAGGCATGGACATAACTCCTGCAGCCAAATGGAGCCCTAATCCCTGGGACTGAAGGGTCACCTCCTGTCCTGATTCCTAAGGGTTTTTCTGAATTGGTGAAATGGAGCAGGGAGGCAGCCAGTCGTCATCCTCAGTATATAACAATAATGATAATGATGGTATTTGTTAAATGCTTACTACAATATACTTGTATTTTCATCTCCCCCATTACACTGTAAGCTCCTTATGGCTTTAAAGTACTTAATCAGCTTGCCCCCTCCTACCTTACCTCATTGATCTCTAAACCCAGTGCACCCCCTCAGCTCCTCTAGTGTTAGCTTACTCACCGTGCCCCGATCTTGTCCATCTCACTGCAGACCCCTTTTCCACAACCTCCATCTAGCCTGGAATTCTTTCCTCCTCCATATATGTCCCATCACCACTGTCCCCACATTCAAATCAATTAATCAATGGTATTTATTGAGTGCTTACTATGTGCTGAACACTGTACTAAATGGTTGGGATAGTACAATATAACAAAGTTGGTAGACATGTCTGCCCATGATGAGCTTACAGTCTAGAGAGGGGAGATGGACATTAAAATAAATTATGGGATGTATGTAAGTATTGTAGGGTGAGGTTGGGGTGCTTAAAGCACCCCAAGAGAAGCAGCATGGCTCTGTGGAAAGAACGTGGGCTTGGGAGTCAGAGGTCATGGGTTCTAATCCCAGCTCTGCCACTTATCAGCTGTGTGACTTTGGGCAAGTCACTTGACTTCTCTGTGCCTCAGTTCCCTCATCTGTAAAATGGGGATTAAGATTGTGAGGCCCCCGTGGGACAACCTGATCACCTTGTAACCTCCCCAGCGCTTAGAACAGTGCTTTGCACATAGTAAGCGCTTAATAAAATGTCATCATCATCATTATTATGTAAGTGTTGTAGGGTGAGGTTGGGGTGCTTAAAGCACCCCAAGAGAAGCAGCATGGCTCTGTGGAAAGAGCGTGGGCTTGGGAGTCAGAGGTCATGGGTTCTAATCTCGGCTCTGCCACTTATCAGCTGTGTGACTTTGGACAAGTCGCCTAAGTTCTCTGTGCCTCAGTTACCACATCTGAAAAATGGGGATTAAGACTGTGAGCCCCACCTTGTATCTCCCTCAGTGCTTAGAACAGTGCTTGGCACATAGTAAGTGCTTAACAAATACCAAAATTGTTATTATTATTAATAATATTGAAGAGGTGCAGATCCAAGTGCATAGATGATGCAGAATGGACAGGGAGTTGGAGAAAAGAAGGCTTAATCAGAGAAGGCTTGTTGGAGAATATGTGACCATAAAAAGGCTTTGAATACCAGGAGGATTTCCATCTTAGAAGGATTGAGCAAGGTGGTGTCTTACTAAGGTCACAACTCCTCCAAGAGTTGTCCCCCAATTAAGCCCTGTTTTCCACAACTCCCTCTTCCTTCCACATCACCTATGTACTTGGATCTGTACCCTTTGAACATCTGATATTCATCCCTCCCCTCAGTCCCACAGCACTTGTGTCTTGCCTTGTCTTGTGCTGTCAAGTCTTCTCTGACCAGTAGTGACTCCAGGGACACATCTCTCCCCCAGAAAACCCCACTCCTCCATCTGCAATCATTCTGATAGTGTATCCACAGAGTATTATTTTTAGTAAAAATACGTAAGTGGTTTACCATTGCATTCTTCCTCACAGTAAACTTGAGTTTCCGCCCTTGACTCTCTCCTATGCCGCTGCTGCCCAGCATAGGTGAGTTTTGACCTGTAGCAGATTGCCTCCAATTGCTAGCCACTGCCTAAGCTAGGAATGGAATGGGTATGCCTCTGCTTGACTCTTCCTCCCATAGCTGAGACTGGTAGAGTACTGGAAACTCTCCAGGTGCCATCCTAAGAGGGGAGCACTTCTGTACTTTTTGATAATCTATTTATATTACTGTCTTCCCCTCTAGGCTGTAAGCTCCCTGTGGGCAGGAAACACAACTCTGTTGCATTGTACTCTCCAAAGCATTTAATACAGTGCTCTACACCTGTAAGCACTCAATCAATGCCATTGGTCAATTGATTATGTCACTTGTTTGTAATTCCCAAATGCTTAGTTCAGTGTATTACACCCAGTGGGTGCTCAATAAAACGTCTCTTTAGACTATTACTATCGAGCACCCATTGGAGGCATATGTACCCATAGCATTGCTCAGGGTTTGGGCCCTTTGTTAAAGAATAGATCAGTTCCTGTCCTGCCCTTAGCAAACTTACAGTCTAGATGGAATAAATGCATTCTCTGCCTTTAGGGAGCTTGCCAACTAGTGGATCCAGTTTAAGGTCCACTTTCCTAGGAGTAATAGCTGCCAAGTGGGGTTGCAAGTCAAACCCTAGTCCTCGCCACTCTAGCCCTAGAGATAGGGTTACTTCTGAAATGGAAGCAAGCCTTGCAGTGTTTAATATTTGCTTGATGGTTGTGAGTCATTTGTACATCTGAAAGGAACTTTTGTTAAGAGATGTGGTTAAAGAAATCAGAGTGAAAGGGCAAACCTGAGAGGAGGCTTAATAACCTCCCTTAGTATCTTTGATCTTTATCAAAATGAATTCAATCCCGGTTTTATGTTTATCCTAGTTACCTTATGCTCATGAACTGTGGACACTTTTACTTCTGGGAGTTGTTCAAAGCCTTATTGAAGGCATATCTCCTCCAAGAGGCCTTCCCTTACTAAACCCCACTTTACTCTTCTCCCACTCCCCTCTGTGTCTCCCTGACTTGCTCCCTTTATTCTCCCTCCTCCCAGCCCCACAGCTCTTATGTACATGTCTATAATTTTTTATTTCTATTAATGTCTATCTCCCCCTCTAGACTATAAGCTTGTTGTAGGTGGGGAATACACTTCTAGACTGTGAGCCCACTGTTGGGTAAGGACCGTCTCTATATGTTGCCAACTTGTACTTCCCAAGCACTTTGTACAGTGCTCTGCACACAGTAAGCGCTCAATACAATTGAATGAATGAATGAATATGTCTGTTTATTGTTATACTCGCACAAGTGCTCAGTACAGTGCTTTGCACACAGTAAGAGCAATTGAATGAATGAATGAAACCTCTTTCTAAGGATGAGAGAAAGCACCCTTTAGGATACCTAGGAGTAATTTTTCAAGTTTTTACTCTGTTTCACTCTTCAATCTAAAGAACTGGAATGTTTCTTCCTTGTTTTAGATTTAGTCTAATTGGCCATTTCTAGTGCCAGCACTTAGAACAGTGGTTTACACATAGTAAGCACTTAACAAATACCATTATTATTATTATTATTTTATTATTATTATCAACATTAAACCGTTCACCCCTTCCAAAGAAGTGATGGGAGTTGGGGGAGGGGAAGGAAAGGAGAATGGATGAAGCATGGGGCATTTGTGCAGGTAGCCAGTGAAGGCAACCTTAGGGAGATGCTGGAACTAAGCTGGAACAGGTCAGAATTCAGCTTCAGTATGTGGGAAAGTCCTGGAACAGAAATTCCAGTGCACTGGGGAAGGGTTTTTCTTAAACTTTAGCTCTCATACATGCTTTATTGCTGCTGCCTATCTGTAACTCATGTAAACATTGACTTCCAACTAGATTGTAAACTCCTTGAGGGTAGGAATCATGTCAACTAATTTCTACTGTACCTGTTCAGTACTGCACACAGATGTCATTCAATAAATACTATCTGTTGGATGGATGTTTATTAGTGAGAAAGTCTCGATGCAAGATACTGATACCCTTCTCCCTGATTTTAATGTAGTAAGAATAATTGTGGTATTTGTTAAGTGCTATGTGCCAAGCACTCTGCTAAGTGATGGGACATGTACAAGATAATTGGTCATACCCAGTTCCTGTCCATATGGGGCTTCATATGGTGAATGGGAGGGAAAACAGGTATTAAATCCCCATTTTACAGATGAGGAAACTGAGGCCCTGAGAAGTTAAGTGATTTGCCCTAGGTCACACAGCAGGCAAATGGCAGAGCCGTGATTAGAATCTCTAGTTTTGATTTCAACCAAGACTATCTATTTCATCCACAAAGGACAAAATAGGGACTTTTCAGTTGAACACCACAGCGATAACACGATCAACTTGTGTTCTAGAAGGGTCCAGTAGAGAAGTTCGGTGGAGTTCAGACAGTGAAATAAAATTTTCAGAATGTAGAATGAGTCAATGGAGAGCTTTCTTTTAAATTTTATAGACAGCAAGAGTCTTAAAAGCCTCAAAACATTTTTCTGGGAATAGCATCTTTTTTGAAACTTGTGTGGAATTCGGGACACACTGACTTTCCATCCCTCTGCTCAAAAATGGCTTCAATTTCATTGAAGGAGAGTATCCTCCTCTAGGGGCCTTAGGGGCCTGAGGGGCCGGGGACACAGCAAGGGCAGAGAGCCTGCAGCGGCCCCAGGCCACTTTTCCCAGCAATGTCTCTTTCCTTTAAAGGGAGGACTTCATCCTGCTTTGAACAGCTGGAGGACAGCAAAATGAAAACAATAATAAAAGGGGATTTATGGGGCTGGTATAGTTGAGGAACAGCAGAGGTCAGGCAGCAAGATCTCATTGTGAACCGAAAGCTATTTGGGGCTAATGAATAGCAAGGAGACATTTTGACCACCTCCTAGTGTGAGCTGAAGATGACCACTCAGGCCAGCCCCTAGGTGGTGGGGAAACATCTTGTTTCTATTCATTAACTCTGAGGAGTTTTCATTCCACAGTAAAATAGCTTAGGGATGACTCGCTCTAGCTCCAGCTTGGGAAGCTGTACAATCTGCAAGCCAAAATACTGTGGCTCCAGTTCAGAGAGAAAAAAGCTTGCCCAACCCCTTCCCTCTCTCCCTTTTCCCATTCCCTTACATCTACTTCCCCTTCCCCCCTCCCCCCAATTCTTCCTCATCTCTCCAAAGGAATCACAAAGCTTTGAAACTGAAAAGATGTGGTTCCAGTTGTGGGGAAAAAAAAAACAAACAAACATTGGCTGTCTGGGCAGGATAACAATTATAAGTGTGGTATTTATTAAGTGCTTACTATGTGTCAAGCATTAAGTGCTAGGGTAGATTGAACATGGTCCTTGTCCCACCTAGGTGCTCACAGTCTAGGAGGAAAATCAGGTATTTAATCCCATTTTGAAGATGAGGGAACTGAGGCATAAACAAGATAAGTGACCTGCCTGAGGCCATGCAACAAACAAGTGACATACTGGGATTAGAACCCAGGTCCACTGACTCCTGGACCCTTGCTCATTCCACTAGGCCTTGCCGAAAGGGGACTTAAAAGCAACTCCCAGAGAGAGCTCTTTTAACCAAAGTGGTGAGTGACTGGCCTCAAGCAATCTCAGAAAAGTCTTTCACAGGTAGCTTTGTCTAGATTCTGATTCATTTCCCTGAAGTATTTCCCCTGCAATCACCTTGGCAACACTGTCGCAGTACTGTTTCTCTTTCAGTGAGGAAGTTGAAAAAACCCAACCAAGATTCTCAATAAACAACCAAAGCCAACAGTCAAGAGCAGAAGAGCAAACACCTAGGCTAAGACAGGCTAAGGGAGGGGAGGTTGCCCTGTGTCTCTTTGGCATAGCTATTCAGAGACCCCTCCACTAATCCCTGTGTCTGGGGCCAACATTATTGTGGAATCTTCTCTCTTCCCATCATCTCCCATCCAGCTCAGATCCAGAGCCAAGAAATCTGGAACCTTTTTTTTTTTGTAGGAAAAAAGCTCTGCAAACACAGATCCATATTTATGTAGGTCTCTCATTTCACCTCACTGGGTATGTAGGGGAAGAAATGCTTGGAAACTTGGGTGAAGGATTTTTCCACAGCACAGCACACCCTTCACAGTGGCTGCTGCCTAGAAGCAGCTTTGGACTCTGGCTGGGTGTAGAACCAGAAGGCTGAAACTAATTGCTTACTGACCTGACTGGCAACTAGAGGAACTAAGGCACTAAGACGTTTCTCTGGGATTCTCTGCTTTGGACAAGACGGAATAAGGATTGATTCAGGTGTACGGATGTTATTGGAGCACTGCAGCAGAAAGACTTGGACACCATCCTTATCCTTCTGAAGTGGGGCAGTGCTCCATTCGAAATGTATATGTTGGTTTTAAAGTTAGGGTCTGGAACTGACAGCAGGAATTGCTCCATTAGCTAAACCAACCAGTGGCATGTACTGGCTTTAGTGTACTTTTCTATGCTTCCAGTAAAGGGCAGTGATACACATTTAGATTCCAGCACATCGGGCAGCAAATAAACTCCCCTAGGCTGCTCCTAGAGGTATAGAACATCGGTAGGGAGTTCTCCAAAAGATTTAAATATGATTGACTTAAACATTGCAATCTAACCTCGGGCAACTCAAGCTTGCGTATATGTGGACTTTTCCGCCCCCACCCCACCTCACCCCCAGGAGCTTTGGGGATCCATGCTGGCAAGCTGGGAATCCCCCTTCAATCTTACCGGTCCATACCACCTCTGTGGCCTGATGAGAAGCAGCGTGGCCTAGTAGAAACAGCACTCGTCTCTTGGCTTTTTGTTATTAATTTATTATTCTATGCCATAAAGGTCCAGGCTTTGAAAGAGGATCTGTGGTACTGAAGAGAAAAGCTGGATTTACATGAACTGTTGATAATTTGGGTAAAATTACATTTTGACTTTATCCAGATAGTTCCCCTTGTAGGATGGCGACTGGGTCCAATCTGATTACCTTTATTCTATCTCAGTGTGTAGCACATAGCAAATTCCCAAAATAAATGAAAGACATTTCTTTCCAGGAGTGACCTTTTTCACAGTCTATTCACCCTCAATGTCTCTGTGAATAGTGTGGAATGTACCAACCAATTTAAGAAAAAATGGAAAATGTGGGTGATTTACCAACATCCTATCAATACTCAACCTTTGAAGGAGCAATTCATATTAAAGATTTACTTCCAATAATTCACATTACATCCAAGTGAACAGTAATTCAAACTTGCGAGTTCCAAGACCTCAATTAATACCACCAAGGATTCAGCACTGATTCATCACTAACCCGGATGGCAACCTGAACTCTATTATTTAATTCCCTAACTATATTATTAGTCAGGTGAAGCATTTTGTGATACATATATATGAAAGTCTCCTTCATAAAAATCAGTTTTAAAACTATTATTACATCACCTGGATATTAAATGTGGCCTCTTAGCCCAAACTCCTTTTTTACATTCCTTGATGTGCAGCCAACCACTCGATACCTGAACTTACTTTATGAACAATTTTATTGCAAACTTTTCCTTAGTCTCCTTCCCAATACACAGAGACAAGAAGAAGCTGTAAATGGGCACTCCAAAGTCAAAGCCTAGGACTTACCTAACCAGTTATTCGCCAAGAATGAATGAAATACTGTTTCATAATTCAGCAAGCTTAATCAGCTTTCTGGCAGTACCCATTCTCTCTTCAGAGCATAGCATCCTAAGCTAAATGAGGTCATTTGGTCCATCCCCCTGCCTTTGGGCAGGTGATTGCTTAAACCATTCAGCCCAAACTATTACCCTAAAGACTTATACCTGAATATTTGAGAAGAGACTTTCCCCAATAGCTATCATTTGTGGAGAGCCTGAACATTTTCAACCCTAAATATTGCCCTTGTTTATGCTTTACACACAAAAAAAGTCCTGAACTATTAACTTTTGTTGTGAGGTTGGAGTGAGTGGCTGGAAATATTTCTTAATAATGAACATCTTGGACACAATCCTAGGTCCCTAAATACTGCTTAGTAGTGACAAGAGCAGTTAGAAAATTCTCCTCCATCCACTTAAGTTTTTCTAGCCTTGGTGTTTGCTCTCCTCCAGGGAATACTGACTTTTCATTTCCCCTATTACCAGGAACATTCCATTTGGTTACCTCATGGGGGGAAAAAAACTCTGTCTTGAATAAGCTCAATGTCCGCACCTCACCTTTCCAGAAGAGTGTTGCCCTCTATGTCGCCTGGTCCAAGCATGGCCTGGTTCTCTTCGGGCCACTGGAAGTATGACATTTTTGACATTTGGGGCCAAGGACAGTGCTGGCTCCTGTCAGAGCCCACCTTAGCCCAAGTCAGAGGATCTGAGGGATGGTAGCAATGTGGGGAACTGAGAAACAGCATGGTCTAGGGGGGATGAGCATAGGACTGGGAGTCAGGAGACCTGAGTCTTAATCACTTGCTTGCTGTGCAGTACTGGGCAAGACACATAGCTTCTCTGGGCCTCTCCATCTCTTCATCTTAAAATGGGGATTAAATTCCTCCTTCCCCTTAAAACAGTAAGCCCCATGTAGGCAGTACTGCCTGATCTGATTGTATTTCATCTACCCCGGCACTTAGCACAGTTCTTGGCATAGAGTAAGTGCTTAACAAATGCTACAATCATTATAGGATCTTGTATGGCTAAAAGTTCTGAAGAAGCAGTGTGGCTTAGTGGATAAAGCACAGGCCTGTGAGTCAGAAGGACCTGGGTTGTCATCCCAGCTCCGCCACCTCTCTGCTGTGTGACCTTGGGCAAGCCACTTCACTTCTCTGGGCCTCATTTACCTCATCTGTAAAATGTGGATTGAGAGTGTGAGCCCCATGTGGGAC
Organism: Tachyglossus aculeatus; assembly: GCF_015852505.1. Classification (NCBI taxonomy): domain Eukaryota; kingdom Metazoa; phylum Chordata; class Mammalia; order Monotremata; family Tachyglossidae; genus Tachyglossus; species Tachyglossus aculeatus. The sequence goes on along the minus strand of NC_052073.1, from coordinate 14,218,949 downwards.
AGGAACTGTGTCCAACCTGATGAAGATGTATCTACCTTAGCGTTTAGAACAGTGCTTGGCACATAGTAAGCACTTAACAAATACCATAATAATATTATTATTATTATTACTGGGCCTGGGCCTGGAGGAGTTCCTGCCACCAGCTCCACAAGCTTCTCTGGCTGAAGTTAGGATTTCAGCCTCTGGCTTTCCAGCAGAAGCTCCTGCCCTGGGTCACGGAGGCTGAGAGTCTGCTGACAGAAAGCTGGTTACTGAGTTCCCACAGGCTGGCAGATCCTCCGACTTCTGCTACGTCCTCAGCCAGCAGAGCTTCCTTTTCATTCAGCAGATTGCCCCTGCCTCCGCCCCACTCTTTCCCAGCCCCATCTGGGGCCACATGAAGGTTTAAAGATCCACGCCCCTTGACAGCACCCTGGAGAGTAGACAGGCCTTTGCCGACCAGAGGTAACAGCCATGCATTTCATGGGTTGGTCAGTCAGTCAGTCATTTGTATTTATTGACCATTTACTGTGTGCAGAGCACTGTATCAAGTGCTTGGGAGATTACGATATAGCAATAAACAGACATGTTCCCTGCTCACAGTGAGCTTACTGTCTAGAGGGGAGACAGACATTAATATAAATAAATAAATTACATAAATTATAGATATAGACCATATCTATAATTTATGTAATTTATTTACAGGGAATAGAAGGATGTCATTCCCCTCCTCCAAAGAAATTGACTTCATCTCCCTGCTCCCTGGAAACAAGGATACACTTCCAAAGCAATACGTCTCCACAGTGAGAGCCGAGGGCAAAGGAGTCTGGGCCATTAAATGGAAAACATTGGCCATGATGGTGTCAGATGCCATATCAGTACTGGACAGGGGACAGACCTGCCGAAAATCAGACTGTCCAGTGCAAAACCAGATGAATGGCCATTCTTGCTATGACTCCACATTTAGCATAGCCCATACCCTCTGTTTGACTTTATAAGTGTCTCCTGGGTCACACTGGATCAATAATAATCTCGTCAAGCTTAAACTGTACCTTCATCTAGCACTCAAACACATCATGAAGTGAATCACCCAATGAGCAATGGATAAGTAAATACTCATTCTCCTTTTCCCTTCCCCAAGTTCATGCTTTGATCTGACCCTAAAACCAATTATTTAATTGATGGAAATAGAAGTCATTTCTCCTGTGAATTTGCCAGAGGCTAGTGCATAAGTGGTGGTAGGAAGAGGTGAAATAAAAAAATATATAGACTTGTGACAGAGTTTAATGGTGCCATTTGCTTCAGAGAATGCCCTGGAATCTGATTCCTAACCTCTGAAGGAAGTAACTTTGGATGGAAAAAAGTGGGCCAGGAGGAGGGGGTGTTGGGTAGTAGATGTTAATTGCAAAAATATCAGTGAAAGATGTTTAAACATGTCCCAGGAATATTTGACTTTAATCTTGTCTTTGCACAGCCCTACCCAGGAGTACTTTAGGTTAAAAAAGAATTCAGTGTTTCATGATGGGGCTGGAGTAATGCTAGGGATAGGGATAAAGAAAATTATTTGTATCCTTTGTATTTGTGAGCAAGGATATGAGCTGGAGAGTGCTGGAAGTGATTGCTTTGTCAAAGGGCAGGTATTAGTAGCCTTAACTGGGATTTATTCTTAACCAATTTGGAAATATTGGTTCGTCAATCAGTGGTATTCGTTGGATGTTTTCTGTATGCAGAGCATTTTACTGAGCACTTGGGATAGTATAATACAGTCTGTAGACATGATCCCACCTCTCAAAGTGATGATTTCCTGGGTAGTTCTGCCAGACTGGTATGGCAGAGCACACCACCACCCTGCCCCTCTCCCCCCAACCCATCCCCAGTTCCCTAAAGGCCCTTCAAGACTGGAACAAAACTCTGAAAACTGGGCTAGTCCTGCTTCAGGAGGACCTCTGGTCACCTTAAGAAATAGAAGAATCTGCCACAGCTTCTTTTCTCTTCAGAGAACTAGTTTGTTTTGATGGGCATCATTAGGATAAGTGGCTTTTCTGAACCACTATTCCACCAGCCTAGGATTATGACCTTCACCGAGTAGAGATTTTTGCATATTCAATGTTAGTTGATGTGAGTTTCCTATTTGGTTGCTCCTTCCTAGAAAATCCAGTTAAGAGGATGGGACTCGAATGACATTTCCATTTTGAGGAATCAGCCTACCTTGAATGAAATGAACCATGTGCTACCAGAATTTCCAATAGCATTTTTTGAGGTCCTAGAGCATTCCAAAGGGGAACGGGTACTGTTGAAAGCTAACACTGGTTTTTATTACTATGATTATTACATCATTAATATTAACCCTTATTCTCTCAGCCTCAGGGGAGTCAATACAAACCCCTCCCCCAAGACAGCCTCAGGCCCAGTCTTAATGTTGGCACCCATGTGTTTTTCACACATTTGGTGGTGGGACAATTCTTCCTACCTCTTAAATGGTGGATGTCAGCCTCTGGGGTTTTAAGTTGCCTTGTTCTTCCCCCACCCAGAGGGAAAATAGGGCCTATTATGCCTAGACAGCCATAGGGATGTACTCTTTACCAAGCCCATATTCAGATTGGAAGCAGGAGGCAGCATGGAGTAATAGGAAGAGCTTGGGTTTCGAAGTCAGGGACCTTAGGTTCTTATTCCATCTCCACCATGTGCCTGCAGTATGACTTTGGGCAAGTCGATCAGCTTTCCTGTGCCTTGGTTTCCTCATCTGTAAAATGGGGGTTAAATACCTGTTCTCTCTCCCTTTGAGACTGTGAGCCCCATGTGAGATAGGGATTGTGTTCAACCTATTCTTATCTATCCTAATTTAGAACAGTGCTTGACATATAGTAAATACTTAACAATACTAATACTGCTATTCCTATCATCCAGTTCCTTGAAACCTTATGACTCCTTGGGTGCTGTTCATTAACTAGATGGTCACTAGTTGCCAGAGGCCAAAGGACACTGAAATGTGAGCTGCACAGGAAAGTTACTTTGGGAAACAGCAAGGAGATGTCCGAGGAAAGAAAGGGAGGTTGGGGAGACCCAGAAAGCTGTCAGAAAATTGCCTTTGGCAATACGAAAACAAAATGTCTGATGTGAGGGAGAAAAAGAAAACAGGACCCTTCCACAGAATTATGTTATATAGTGATTCAAGGGGAATTCTTGATTATTGGTTAAATGAAGACTCATTCCTTTTAAGTCTGGCTGAGGTGTTGCTAGTAATGAAACGAGCCATTCATTATGATAATCTGGTAATCTTGAATTTATGGTTGGAATCCTCTTATTCTTATTAATCAATCACTCAATCAATGGTATATGTTTAGCACTTATTTTGTGCAGAGCACTGCACTACCTGCATAGGAGAGTATAATACAGTACTCTGCAATCTGTAGCTGCTTGTTTCTCCAGTAGACAGTATGCTCCTCCAGGGCAGGGCTTGCAGATTTTACTCCTTTGTCAAGTTCCTAAAGCTCCCAGTACAGTGTTTTGAACATAGCAGGTGCTCAGTAAGTACTGCAGCTGTTGCTAAAGCTGGGTGCTCACCTTGACCCTTTTATTACAACTGATTCCTGACATTAATTAAAAGCGCTAGTGTCAGATGCCTATAATAATCAGGTAGCCTTATCAGTAGATTTCCCTTAGTGCTATGAACGTTCCATGAAAATGTTTTAAAATTATATTGTGCATTTTTAATGGTATTTTTTAAGCACTTACTATGTGTCAGTCACCTTACTAAACACTGAGTTAGATGTAAATTAATCAAGTTGGACACAATCCCCATCCCACTTGGGGCTCACAATCTTAATCTCCATTTTACAGATGTGGTAACTAAGGCACAGAGAAAGATCATAAGCTTGTGGGCAGGGAATGTGTCTGTTTATTGTTGTATTGTACTCTCCCAAGCACTTAGTACAGTGCTCTGCACACTAAGTGCTCAATAAATACAATTGAATGAATAATAATAATAATAATAATAATGGCATTTATTAAGTGCTTACTATGTGCAAAGCACTGTTCTAAGCACTGGGGTGGATACAAGGTGATCAGATTGTCCCATGTGGGGCTCACAGTCTTAATCCCCATTTTACAGATGAGGTAACTGAGGCACAGAGAAGTTAAGTGACTTGCCCAAAGTCACACAGCGAACAAGTAGCAGAGCCGGGATTAGAATCCATGACCTCTGGCTCCCAAGCCTGTGCTCTTTCCACTGAGCCACGCTGCTTCTCTAACCACTAGGCTTACAACCTAGGTAAAGCATGCAGTACCCCGAGTGGGTTGGCCAGCGATGGCATCCTAGCATAAAGTCCAGGAAACTGAGGAGTGGGGCCCCCAGAGGAGCCTACATAAATAAGCAGTCAGTAATGGCAGAGCTGCCCCCTCATATTCTACTCTACCTTTTACCTGCCCATTCAGTTGTGTCGGAAATGAATGTGAAAGCTAGAATGTATACCTTCAGGGATTGTTTAAAATATATGTTGGAGGTAGTGCACATGTACATGTTTTGAGTCAGTTTACTGTATTTACCCTACTGTGCTTTCCTAAGTACTTAGTTCAGAGCTCTGCACAGAATAAGGGTTCAGTCCACTGATGGATTGAAAACCGAGTTTGAAATAGTACAATCCCCCTGGTACCAAATAGGCTCTGTAACCCGATCGTGTTTTCATACCACGAATTACACTTTGCAAAACTACAAGTGTGGTGTGACTGGATTTTAAATTGGAAAATAGTCCATAATCAGGAGACTAGAGCCTACCTTTCATATGGACCTTGGTGGAGAGTGGAACCTTTTTTTTTTCCCACTACTTTTTTTTTTCCAGGGTTTTACTAACAGCTTGGATATAATGATTGACAGAGTAATTGATGTGTGACTCTAATACCCTTGATTTGCAATTCAAGGATTGGGCTATAACTCCCTGTGCTCAGGCCAAGAGCAGTGGGAGTTTCATTTGCCAAAGAATCTCTCCCTAGACATCCCAATCAGGGTAAGAATCTGTGACAAATCCATCTTTCACAAGGAATTGCTAGAACAGGGGCAGCCCGGGGACAGGAGACAGGAAAGTAAATGGTGAAACTGAATTGAGGGTTTGCAGCTTTTATTGACATTGACCTGTAATTTCTAATTATTAGCACTTCTTACAAGTGCACAAATTCTGCACAAGTTTCCCCATTCCTCAGAAAAGCCTCAATGACTACCAGTTTTTCTCCATACCAAGCCAAAACTTCTGACCATTGGCTTTAAGGCTCACAACCAGCTCTCTCCCTTCTTCTTATACACTCTCTTCTCCCACCACACCCTAGCTCATGCTCTTTGTTCTTCTCAGGCTAATCTATTCACTGTGCCTTCCCATCTTTCCCACCACTGACATTCTTGCTTACAAGCTTCTCACTGCCTGGAACTCCCTTCCACTTCAAATCATCATCAATCGTATTTATTGAGCACTTACTATGTGCAGAGCACTGTACTAAGCGCTTAATCCCAGTTCTCCCCATTTTACAACCCATTCTGGAATCCCATCTCCTTCAGAAGGCCTTCCTCCATTAATGTCCTTCTCCCCAGCTCATGACCTCTCAATTACCACAACTACCACTTCCTCACTTTTGATCCAACTGTGTCCTCAACCTCCCAGGGCACCTCTGAACATATGCATCTACTCATCCACATGTCCCTATTTCCACTCCTTTCTTTCTCTAGCTGTGATTTCTTTGATTTCTGTCACTAGACTGCAAGCTCCTTAAGAACAGAGATCATGTCTCCTATTGTACAGTGCTCCCTCCACAATAGGATCTCAAAAAAATACAGTTGGTTGGGACCATCATTGTGAGCACAGACAGAGAACACCCCTCTCTCCCCTGCTTTCTCTATTGTTAATTTGGTAGACGATCATCATCACCCACAGCAGAATTTATTGAGTGTCAACTAAGTACTAGATGCTTAGAAGCAGCAAGGCCTAATGGAAACATCACAGACCTGGGAGTCAGAGCACCTGTGTTCTAATCCTGGCTCTGTCATTGCTGTGTGACCTTGGGCAAGTCACTTAATGTCTCTATGCCTCAGTTACCTCATCTGTAAAATGGGGATAAAATACTCATTCTCTTCCCTACTTAGACTGCCCCATGAGGGACAGGGACTGCTCAGTCTGATTGTACTGTATCTACCTCAAAGCTTAGTACAGTGCTTGGCATGTAGTAAGCACTTAATAAATACCACAGTTATCATGGGTATTATTATTCTCATCATTCAGAAATACAAATTATGATCTAAGCACTTAATGCAGTGCAATGCACACAATAAGTGCTCAGTAAATATGACTGAATGAATCTCTGCCCTTAAGGAGGCTATCATCTAATGTGGTAAAGAAACAGATGCATGTTAGAGAATTTATCAAATTTATAAGAATAAGAAAATAGACACAGTCAGATCTCCTACATGGAGGAATACTGATGCAGAATTAGGGAATAGTCCTCCAACAATGCATGTTCGTCTGGATAGAATTCTGTGTTGGAAGAAACGGTGTTCCCAATCCTCATCACAGGGTTCTTCACAAGCACTGTCTGCATTTTAGAGCTGACTGTACAGCCTTGAAGAGAGCAAAAAAGGGTGGAAAAGAAGTAAACCCCAAGTAAATTATTTAAGTCAATAATGAATAAGTCCCCAAGAGTGCTGAAGGTGGGATGATTAGGTAGGGAATGTCTTTGTAGGAGGCAGCTTTTAGAAAGACATCGAGGCCCAGGTGAAAGAAAGTAGTTGGAGAAGAATTTCTCTTTGGGAATTTCGTTCAAACAGAAATACAACCACATATCCTCTAGACTGTAAGCTTCTTATGGGCAGGTAGTGTGCTTATTCTGTGGTATTGTACTCTCCCAAGTGCTCAGCACCTGGTAAGTACTCAAATACCCACTGATTGATTCATGCCCTGAAAAATTAAGACTTTTACCTACCTGGAAGCTCTGAACTGGGCTGAATGAGCTCTATGTCTGTTCCAGTTCTAAGATTCTGGTTTAGAGTGGAGAAGACCCAGTGAAATATAAGAACTTTACCATAGAGGATTTATGAGTCCCAAGACCTTGGTCAAGTGTTTAGCATATTTATCAAAATATCGAGTGAGATTTAAAGCTTATAATGAGTGTCCTATGTTTCTATTTCCTTAGCCTGTGTGTCCTATCTGGGTCGATCAGTCAGACCTGTTAGAAAAGGAAGTCAGATTGAGTGAAGGCTGGAGAATACAGTGAAGGCTAAGGTCTGAATGTGTTTTGGTTTACCCTGGGGTGCTAAGAATCTGTAAAGTACTTTTTTCCATACAAGGAAGGTGAGAGTGTTTGCCATCTCCCATGCCCGAGGCAATGATTTCATGTTTAAGTCTCATTTTTGGTACTGTTGCCAATGGTCCTCAGGCACTTGACAGGTGAATACAGACACATACTCCATCGATCAAAGTCATGGAGAGAAGGGTGCTCATTTCAGCTGAGCTGTAATGTTCACTGAAGTAGCACAGGATGATGATCAGGAGTGAAGAGTCAAAGAACATCACTAGTTTCTCCCACAGAAGAGGGGCAACACCTCCAAATCTCCAAAATGGGGTCATTGGACACTGCTATTACGAAGACATAAAACCAACAAGGTTCCTCCCTCAGCCTCTGTTGTCTATTTATTGCCTTGACCCAGATGCATCTCCCAGCCTGAAGTGTCAACCTTGTATCAGGGCAGTTCATTTATTCATTTAATCATATTTATTGAGTGCTTACTGTGTGCAGAACACTGTACTAAGCGTTTGAGAGAGTACAGTATAATAATAAACAGACATATTCTCTGCCCAGGACAAACTTAAAGTCTAGAGGAGAGTTTACAGTTTAGAGGGATTAATTTGTATCTACCCCAATGCTTAGTACAGTAGATAAGCAGCATGATGTAGTGGATAGAGCAAGGGCCTGGGAGTCAGGTCATGGGTTCTAATCCTGGTGCCACCACTTGTCTGCTGTCTGACCTTGGGCAAGTCACTTAACTTCTCTGTGCCTAAGATACCTCATCTGTAAAATGGGGATTAAGACTGAGCCAGTGGCAAGAGGATCTGGTGTCATGTTGCCAACTTGTACTTCCCAAGCGCTTAGTACAGTGCTCTGCACACAGTAAGTGCTCAATAAATACAATTGAATGAGTGAATCAATGGTCAGGGGCGCAGTGGGCAGGGCACAGTGCCCCAGGGACATTTCTATCCCAGGATAGAAATTGGAAATTTCTGCTCTATCTCTTTGCATTCCTGTCCTGACAATGAAAAAGAGTAGACCACTGCTGCTTTGGGTACACCCCTTGATATGATTGATTAATAGCCACTGATCGGGTTGAAGTGCCACATAAGGATTGCTACCCTGCAGGGAGGGGGAAAATCATTTAAGTCTGCAAAGGAATAATCTGAGTTTTCTCCCTCATCTGTAAATGAGATATTCCTACAGAGTTGGCCTACTCTTTCCATCAGCCCTGCTCCTTCTCATATCTGCACTTAGTGATATTTGCTGGCCATTGTCCACGAGCATGGCCCATGCTCCATAAGAAGATGACCTGTGGCCTTCTGGATGGGGTTGGAGACAGGGCCTGTCGAGTCTCTCAGAAGAAAGCCTGCCCTTCATACCCCAGGGCTTTCTCCAATTCAGAGCTCCTGTTCGGGTTTTCGGTCATCAAAAAGTAGTAGTATCATTGGGTAAATGCTAAGCAAATGGAGAGACTTAGGTGAAGTCCTTGGTTGTTAGCCATTTAATTGTCAGTGAGCCTATGCTCCTGGCTGCTCTATTTCTCCTCTCTCCAACAAGCTAAGTAAGGCAAGCTTCACTTTCCCAGATTGCAGCAGGGTACCAGGTGCTGTTAGCAACACCTGGACTTCTGACAGAAATTAAATAATAATAATGGCATTTATTAAGCGCTTACTATGTGCAAAGCACTGTTCTAAGCGCTGGGGAGGTTCCAAGGGGATCAGGTTGTCCCACAGGGGGCTCCCAGTCTTAATCCCCATTTTACAGATGAGGTAACTGAGGCCCACAGAAGTTGTTAAGTGACTTGCCCAAGGTCACACAGCAGACATGTGGCAGAGCTGGGATTTGAACCCCTGACCTCTGACTCCAAAGCCCGGGCTCTTTCCACTGAGCCACGCTGAATTCCCAAATGCAGCAGAGCAGAGCAATAACTATCTTGAGCTGGGACTCCCTTCCCCCTCTAAAACCACCAGTCAGTCAATCAGTGGTGGTTGTTGAGCACTTACTTTGTGCAGAGCACTGCACTAAGTATTTGAGAAAATACAGTACAATAGAGTTGGTGGTCACAATCCCTGCCCACAAGGAGCTTACGGGCTAGTGGGTGGGGAAGAAGCATACAGTCCACAGCTCTTGCTATCTTGAAAGTTCTCCTTTCAAAAATCCCACCTTCTTCAGGAAAACTTCCTCAATCAACTCCCTATTCCCTAGTTGCACCAGATGAATCTCCACTCTTGGAACTAAGTATTTTTACCCTACCCTCAGTGCCGATGTACATCGGTATATTTGAATAGTCTATTATTTTTTGACAAGTTCAACCTTTTTTTAAAAGGTATTAAACTCATACTAAGTGCCAAGCACTGTACTAAACACTGGGGTGGATACAAGATCACCTAGACTGTAAGCTCATTATGGGCAGAGAACATGTCTGCTAATTCTGTTGTATTTTTCTTTCCCAAGCACTTAGTGCTCTGCACATAGCAAGCCCTCATTAAATACCATTAATTGATTAATTGATCAACAGGTTGAATACAGTTCCTGTTCCACCCGGGGCTCCCAGTCCAATTTAGAAGGAGAAGAGATATTGAATCCCAAATTTTCAGGTGAGGAAATTGAGGCACAGAGAAGTAAAATGACTTGCCCAAGTCATGCATGTCAGCTGGGATTAGAACCCATGTCCCCTGACTCCTACCCACTAGGCCTTGCTGTTTCCTTGTTTGTCTTGTATTTCCTCCAACTTTCACTATTTGTAAATGCTTTTTGTCTGTCTTCCTCATTAAGGGTAGGGAACATGTGTCATGCTATGGTTGTACTCGCCTTAGTACAGGATCTAGCACACAGCAAGTGCTCAACAAATGTCCTTGATTAGCTAAGACAGTGACTGGGACTGAAAGTCAGAAGCAGCGCTGGGGTTTACCTTGCCCCAAAAGCCATAACCCTGGGCAAATGTCCTTTCTCTTGGTGCCCATGGGGAAATAGAGGCAAAGGGAGATGAACCCTCTCTTCCCACTGGGTCAAGATGTAAATTAATCTCTGTTTATGGAGTGCTTTGAGATGCTCAGATGAAAGGCCTCGTGAAAATATCGTGTTTTATTGTTATAATCACAGCAAATGTGGGAGGAAGATTCCAAAATTATAGGAGTGAAAGCTCTCAGCCCCAGCAGGGGAATTCCCCCTCCTAGAGGAGCACTCGATCCAGAACAAGTGGTCTGGGCACCATGCAGGCTCAGGTTTTGTTGGTTTTTTTTGTTATGGGGATCTTTTAATGGTATTTGTTAAGTGTTTACTATGTGCCAGACACTGTACTAAGTGCTGGGGTAGATATAAGAAAATCAAGTTGGATATTGTCCATGTCCCATGTGGGGCTCACAGTCTTAATCCCCATTTTTCAGGTGAGGGAACTGAGGCACAGAGAAGTTACCCAACAGCCAGCGCATTCTCTTTCAGAAGGAAATTGCCTTCCCAGGAGTCAGCTTTAGTCTAGCACAGGTGTTATAAAACAAGAGGTTTGAGCACATCTCCAGAAAATTAAGATTGTATAGGGAAAAAACCTGGATAATTGGACCAACTCCTCTTAAAATCTGGGTTTTCTGCCAGAATTAGCTAGTCGATTGTCTTAGTTCTGATCTGCATTTGCCTGTGGTGATTCAGGCTGAATGTATTAAGTGTCCCGATCCTAGAATCTGCAGGGGCCTGAGCCATGTCATCCCTGCTTTAGATCAGATCTGGAGAATATTTTGCCCATTCTTTCAAGTCTTTTGTGGTGCAGCAACATCAGCATTTTAGATTCTCAGTCTAGAGGAAGAGCCACTGTATCGAATTAGATCTCACATTTTTAACCTGATATTTTGCCATTTTGATTCAGCTAGAATTTTTTAAAGAGGAGAACTTCCAAAGTGGCTTTCCATCATTAGTTGGCAGCTGCTGCCAAGAACAAAGGACAAAAGGCTGAAGATTAGAAAGTTGAATCTCTACTATCTAGGTATTATTTATTTTATAATATGTACAATATAAGTCAATGGTATTTATTGAGCACTGATCGCTTGGGAGAGTACAAAGTAAAATATATGGTAAATTTTATATAACATACATAATTCATATATAAAATAAAATAATAGAAATTGGTTGTTGGCACAAGGCTGTCTATCTCAATCGTGTCTGCAAGATGGCCTGCATAATCTTAAGCTCAGAGATCCTCCTGCTTTTGTGGACCTTGAAGCAATTCAGAAATATTGACTTTTATTACCATCCTCTGGAGCAGGTAGATTGTAAGTGTGGACATGCCCATTTTATAGATGAGGGGATGGAGACCCCCAAAACACTGAGGAACTCTCGTAACCCAGAAAACGTCAGGGTATTCCAGCGGTAGGAGACATCTAGCACTGCTACTCCTATTCCCCACATCTTCCCCTCACCCTCAAAGATCTTCGCTTTTCAGAATCTCCTTCCCCCAAGGATTTGAAAAACAGGACAGATTCCCTGGATTAGTAGAGTTCATTCATTCAATCAAATATGATGTTGCCAAAGAGAGAACATCCATTCATGTGATACCTTTTGAGACATGCCTACTTGCACATTTCTCCTACAAAAATGCAGTAGAACCTCTTTTCTGACCATTTAGGTAAGCAATGCTTAGACACTAACGGTAAAGAGGGGAAAGGGTTGACCTACCACTAGTGGGATTGAAGAGGTGATAAAAATACAAGGAATGACTACTGCAGGAACTTGGGAGGATAGACTTTAATGTAGCATGGTTTAGCTGTTACATAACTGATCGCTCTCTCTGGTATCATTATGGAAGGGTTAGGGTCCCCCAATCTGTTAGACTGTCAGCAATGTGCCTCATTCATAAATGCCATTTCAGATCAGGGCCCGAGCTCTGCACTAAGAAATTTGAGATTAAGGAAGGCAGCATTGTGCCGTGGGGGAGGATATTTCCTTCTGCAGGTGTAAGCGCCATGAGAAGACTGTGGAATGTCTGAGTCTGAACTAAGAGGAGATTATCACCCTGATCCACCCCAAGTGCTTAGTCAGCAATATTAATAATGGTGGTATTTCATTGTCAATCGTATTTGAGTGCTTACTGTGTGCAGAACACTGTACTAAGCACTTGTTAAGCACTTATTATGTACCAAGTGCTGGGGCAGATACAAGGTAATCAGATTGGACATGGTCACTGTCCTACACAGGGCTCACAGTCTGAGAGGGAGGACAGGTACTGAATCCCCATTTTACAGATGAGGAGACTGAGGCACAGAGATTAACAGTGACTTGAACAGGGCCCCAAAGCAGGCAGGAGGGTGTAATGCTGCTGAAATAAGAGCATGAAAGCACATGGACAATGGATAATGGGGAGAGCAGGAATGACACAGAGCAGAGATGGTCCACTGGGTCAACCGAAGGGAGAAGACGTGGGGATTGTGCCAAGGTGAGAGAGAGGGCTGGTGTGCCGAAAGAAGGACTGCAGCTCTTGGCCGCAGCACTCATTCTGCTCCTTAAACTGCCCGCTTCTGACACTAATCCCAAGCTAGTGGAGCCCCAGAGTCTGCTTTTCCAGATTTGCCTGGAAGCCATCTCTATTACCTAGAAAATTTGACAAAGGTCAATTTTCCCTGAATCATTTAGATATTTCCCTTGGATTTCTAATAAGCTTTGGTACCTAAGACCTGGTGGAGAAGTACTCACAGCTAAGTCCAGTTTCATTTGGAAAGTTTATTTGCTAATCCTACATATGCCCCACGGTTTAAACGGCTTAAATGTCAGTCCCATTGCCCACAGCTACCATTGTATGGTAAAGAAGTGTCAGGCTTAGTTGTATTTATTAAATTCCTCTTCTGATCTCTGGGAGAATGTCCAGTTGGCTACAGTTCTGCAACTGGGAAAGCTATGGCTACCTTGCCGGGTGAGATATACTTGATCTGACAGGAGGAGGCAGTTTGGTCTAGGGGAAAGAGCACCTGGATTTCAGTCCCAGTTCATCCAGTTGCCTGCTTGGTGTGTGATCTCAGGCAGTCACTTAACTTCTGTGTGTTCAGTTTCCTCATGTGTAAAGTGGGGATCCAATACCTTTTCTCTCTCCCCCTTAGGCTCTGAGCCCCTTGTGGGGAAGGGACTGTGTTCGATTTAATGATCTTGCATGAATCCCAACTCTTGGCACTTCAGTGTTTAACAAATACAATTATATTATCTAATAATGATTGCAATTGTGTTATTTACTAAGTACTTACTCTGTTCCAAGCACTGTGCTAGGCACTGCAGTAGATAGAATATGAAAAGCTGCCTAGTAGGAAGAACTACTAGGCAATCCGAGGACCTGGATTCTAATCCTGGTTTCCCCACTTGCTTGCAGTCTGACCTTGGGTAAATCATTTAACTTCTCTGTGCCCGGTTACCTCATCTGAAAAATGGAGGTTAAGATTGTGAGCCCTAAATGGGACAGGGACTGTGTCTAATCTGATTATCTCATATCTACCCAGATGCTTAGTACAGTGCCTGCCTGTCCTACCTCTTAGATGCCTTCCTGGTGTCACTCCCAGATATGGGGTCAGGATGAATCAGAATCTCCCTGATGTACAGAACTTGAAAAGTGGGAAAGAACAGTGACTGCTTTGATCTAATGGTCTGGGTTGAAATAAGGCAAAAACAAAGAAAGTGGTGTTCAGAAAGGAGGCCCTGGCTTTATCCCTGGCTTTTCTCTTCAGTTGCCCCCACTCACATATTCACCAGTGGGGTTTAAAAGGGCAATCTAGCTCTGGAGGCAGAAAAACCCAACTGCTCTTCAGAGGAAATAGGGGCCCCTGCCAGGGTCTCAGACCCAATTAGGGTGCTGGATGTGTATTTGCCGAGTGGCTGTGAGAAGCCAGAAGAAGAAAAGAGGGTCGTGGATTCTGGAGCTGGCCGTGTTGCTACATTCCTGATAGAACTCATTTGCATTTAGAGCTTTGCAGGTGAGCACTGTTTTGAAATCGGGAAAGAGAGCGGAACGAAAACTTTTATCTTCTGTCATCATCATGCTCCTGGGCAGAACAACTTGGCTGAGGCCTTGTCTCTCCCTCTTCCCCTCATCTTGTCTTGCAACACTGGTCAGTTCTCTGATCATATTTCAATGCTTTAAGTAATATGTTTTGAGCTCAAGTGCTTTTATAATAGTGTGAGTGTGTGTGTGTATGTGTGTGTGTGAAGGACACTATGTACTGCCCTGCACCACTGGTTGTGCAACTTGATGATTAAAGTTACTGTTTTCCAAGTGGAACTGCATGAATGTTATTAAATGGCCAAGATATCGCTAAATCTTATTTTGGTTCCAGTCCAATTGTCCTAAAAACTTTCGTGGCCAAATTTCTTCTTTGGTCTTGAACAAATCTATTATTTAAATTTAATGAATTTCATATTGGTTTGTATCATCGTATCATTGAGAAGCAGCATGGCTCAGTGGAAAGAGCATGGTCTTGGGAGTCAGAGGTCACAGGTTCTAAGCCCAGCTGCACCACTTAGCTGTGTGACTTTGGGCAAGTCACTGAACTTCTCTGTGCCCCAGTTACCTCATCTGTAAAATGGAGATTAAGACAGTGAGCCCCACGTGGGACAGCCTGATCACCTTGTATCCCCCAGCGCTTAGAACAGTGCTTTGCACGTAGTAAGCGCTTAACAAATACCATCATTATTATTATCCGAAAAGAGTATTTGTGCTGTTTAAACATGGGGAGCCTATGTTTTCAACCACAAGAGGGCGGCACTGTCCCTGACAAGGGAGCCAGTTCTATTGCGCTCAAACGTTGTTAAATCTCCATCCTTAAATTTTGCTGCAAAAGGGACGGAGGCAGTTTGTCTTCATTCTTTATAAAGAACTCAGACAACCTTCTCAGCTCAGCAGAAGTGCGGCCTGTTGTGGGTGAACTACCTTTATAGCCTCAGTACATACTGTCCCAAATAAAGAATTTTAAACCGGAAATACGAGCTTTGTTATTGCACCTTTTAACCACATTAATCAAGGCACCTGGGGTCATCACAGATAATCCAAATGTGTTTCCCAAAGCAATTGAAGTAGCTGGGAGAGGCTCTTCGTTTTATGGCATTTGAGCGATTGTACGTGATTTTAATATTTGTCGGAGTTCACTTTGGAACTAAATTTGGCCCCAGTTAAGACAACCACTACAGACAACGCAGTGAGCTCTGTACCATTCAAGATACAATATAAGGCATGGCCTTATGAACCAAGAAGTTTAAGTCAATCTTAAATTGAATAGGCAGCAGCATGGCTTAGTGGCAGAAGCATGGGCTTGTGTGGTTCAGTGGAAAGAGCACGGACTTTGGAGTCAGAGGTCATGGGTTTGAATCCTGACTCTGCCACTTGTCAGCTGTGTGACTTTGGGCAAGTCACATAACTTCTCTGGGCCTGAGTTACCTCATCTGTAAAATGGGGATGAAGACTGTTAGCCCCCTGTGGGACAACCTGATCACCTTGTATACCCCCAGCGCTTAGAACAGTGCCTTGCACATAGTAAGCACTTAATAAATGCCATTATTATTATTATTATTATGGGCTTGGTAGTGAGAGTCAATTAAGTGCTCCAATTGTAAGCAGGGTTCCAATTAAGCACTTAGTACAGTGCTCTGCATACAGTAAGCACTCAATAAATACAATTGAATGAATTCATGTTCCACCATTTGTCAGCTGGGTAAACTTGGGCAGGTCACTTCTTTGTGCCTCAGTTACCTCATCTGTAAAATAGGGATTAAGGCTGTGAGCCCCAAGTGGGACAACCTGATAACCTTGTAATAATAATAATAATAATAATAATAATATTAATAATAATAGTATTTGTTAAGCGCTTACTCTGTGTGAAGTACTGTTCTAAGTGCTGGGGGGTGGGGGATACAAGGTGATTAGGTTGTCCCACATGGGGCTCACACTTGTATATACCCCTTCACTTAGAACAGTGCTTAACACATAGTAAGCGCTTAACAAATACCGTCAGTATTATTCGGGGGAAGCAGCAAAGATAAAATGCATCAAAATGTTCCTTTTTCTGCACTTCATCCAAGGCATCATCGGGTTGTGTTTAAAGGAAAAAGCACCTCATTAGTTGAAGATGGATCTTAATTTCAATTTCAAAGTACTTCCCCAGCTGTGGTAGAAATGAAAGTATTTTTTTAAGCATCTGCTGGGTGTCGATGACTGTACTAAGCGCTGGGAAAAAATACATGGGTAACTATTGAATGCAGTTTCTGGCCCCCAGGGGGTTCACAATCTAAGGAAAGCTGTCTGGAGAAAACTCAGCTAGCAGCAATAATAGAAGGGCAGCAGAACATAATAACAATGGGACAAGATCCCTGCTTATAACAAGAATATGCTCTGAGGGCAAAGTAAATGGAGAAAAACTGTGATCCTCATTTAAGGGCTTTCTGTTGAGATTTTGGGACAGTCCCAGTTTTTGGACTAGATTTGTAAGTGCCTTGAAGGCAGGGGTTGGCTCTACCAACTATTCTACTGTACTCTCCTGAGTGCTTAGAATAGTGCTCAGCTCATGGTAAACATTCAAAAGATGCAGTTGATTAGTGGATTGATTTTGGCTTTAGTTCTCTGCCACACAGAGCTCTTTCAGGGCAGGGAATATCACTGTTTATTGTTGTATTGTACTTTCCCAAGTGCTTAGTACAGTGTTTTGCACACAGTAAGCACTCAATAAATGATTGAATGAATGACTGAATAACCCTACCTTGCAGGCCTGTTGCAAGGAGTAAATAACTAAATAACATAAGGCTATTTGGTAATAAAAGCACCACCTAGAAACACAGTTCCCTCTAGACTGTTAGCCCGTTGTGGGCAGGGATTGTCTCTCTTTACTGCAGAATTGTACTTTCCAAGCGCTTGGTAAAGTGCTCTTCACCCAGTAAGCATTCAATAAATATGAATGAATGAATGAATATTACAGCCCCGATAGAGATGAAATTTTGCCTGCCCTGAAGGGCCCAGATAGAAATGTTCTACGAGCTTTAATTCCCAAGGAGGATTGCAGAAAGCCTGTTGCTTGCCAGACCACTTAGCACAGTTGAAGGGTTGAGCCGTGACAGGATCTTCGCTCCCCTTTCAGAAGAGGGAGGTGATTAAAAGAAACTAGAGAAGACACATAAATTAAAATTGGAGCAATTGTTTTTTGTGTCCACTAATGAGGCATAATAAAAAACAACTTGAAGCAACTCCTTGAATCATCTTTGCACTGGTTTCCTCCTTTCTGTGTTAACAAGCAGTCTAAGGTTCTCTCAGGAGTATAAATTTAACAAAGCAACATTAAGAACTTCAGATGGCATTCTCAAATGTAAAATTTCAGTTCCTCAGTTCTAACATCTGAATGGTGAAACGTATTATAGTTAAAAAATCTTTTACTGAATGGAGATTTTTCAAGTCTCCATCAGCTAATCAATAGAGAATTTCTCTAATTTCTTCAAACAAGAATGCCATATATGCTATTTTAGTACAGCATTATTATTTATATCAATGCACAATTCATGATTATATATATGTATATATATATATATATATATGTATGCCTGTCAAGTAATCAACATGTTCTTTTTTGGTTATAATGAAGAGCACTGTGGTTAAATTAATATTATATTTCTGCTAATACCTTGAATCTGAAGAATTTAAATCAGAAAAATCAGTGTCCAAGTGGAATATGAAAAGAAAAATCTCAATATTAAATTTCAAACATAGTCAGCAGCTCTGAAAACATGAATATTCCTCATCAACAAGTGAAAACAGAATGGTCCTTTTTTAAGACTTAAAAAAATCAAAAATCTGTTGACTATAGGCCTGTGCCAACAAACAAGAACACCAAATTAGTCTCTCAGTTCTGAATAACGATAAACTCAGTTGCTTCCCCCTACCTGGAATTTATTTGTGTCAGCCTCCCCTCCGAGAGGGCAGAATTCATTTCTACTAACACTATATTGTACCCTCCCAAATGTTAAATACAATGCAGCAGAGTATGCAGTGAACACATACTATGTATTTATTGATTATGAAAATTGCTTTTTTATTTCTGGCTCTGTCAGTGGGAGGTGGAGGAAAGGTGCTTTTCATGATTATGGCCAATATAATCCAGCCATCTCTGTAACTTCAGAGTCCAGAAAAGTCTAGGGCTCTTCACACATGAGTCTGGTTTGCTCACAATTCATTTTTCATCAAGAAGTTTGCAATGCCTACAATGAGAGGCAGTATGGCATAGTAGAACAAGCATGGACCTGGGCGTCAAAGGAACAAGTTTCTAATCCTGTCTCTACCAATTGCTTGCTGTGTGACCTTCGACAAGTCACTTAACTTCTCTGTACCTCTGTTTTCTTAACTGTAAAATAGGACTCTTTTCTCCCTCCTACTTAGACCGAGAGCTCCATGTGGGACAGGAACTGTGTCCAACCTGATAAACTTGTATCTACCCTAGTGAATAGAACAGTGCTAGACATATAATAAGTCCTTAAATATAATGATGATCATGATGATGATGGTGGCAATCAGAATAGTAATAATAATAGGCCTGTGCCAACAAACAAGAACACCAAATTAGTCTCTCAGTTCTGAATATCCATAAACTCAGTTGCTTCTAGACTGTGAGCCCACTGTTGGGTAGGGACTGTCTCTATATGTTGCCAACTTGTACTTCCCAAGTGCTTAGTACAGTACTCTGCACACAGTAAGCGCTCAATAAATACGATTGATTGATTGATAATAATAGGAGGCTGTTCCACTGACTTGCCATGTAAGCTCAATAAAGACATTTCACCTTTCTGTGCCTCAGTTTCCTGACCTTCCCCTGCTTTTTACCTGACAGGAAAGCTAGAGGGAGATTAGACATGGTTGTTGAGCTCTTTGAACTCCTCAGTGAGAGGCTAAGGTAAACAAAAGGTGCTGTTTTCCAAACAGCTGCTCAAAGTTGAAGCAGAATTTACACCTCCTAATTACCATGCTTCTTTGCCAAAGGTACAAGCACCTGTTACAGAATGTGCTTTAACAGTTGGAGTTAGTTTTCTCCTGCCCTTCCTCTACCCCCACCACAGAAAAATTTATAATCCATTTTTTAAAATATGGTCCAAATATGGGTTGGTGTTTTCTGAAATAATAAGAATCTGATGTTCTAGCCTTACAGCAAATGATCCTAAACAAAAGGATAGGAAAAAATCTTTTTCAATTCTGCTGCTCTTTCCACTCCCCTTTGTCCCCCAACAGCAACAACAAGAAATGAAAGTAGAGAAATAAAGTTTTTAAATTTTGATTAGACCATTTTAGTTTATCTGGTTGAAAGATTCTGATTTTGGCTCCACATCTAAAGAACAGCACCTTCAGCAGTTAAGCTCATAACACCATACTGCAGTCTTGGCAAATTCTGCTTTTCCGGGTTTCTTAGCCAGGAACTTTCTAATCTAAGGCATAAGGGATCTTCAAGTTACAATTTGTTCAATATTATTCAAGGAAAATGTGTATACATATCCAACACCACTCACAACTGTAGATTCCAAAAAAACAATTTTACTTTCTGACAAACTTAACCAGCTAGCTAGAAAGAAGGGGCTTGATTTTTCTTTTTTTTCCCAACAGTCATCAAGCAAAGACTTCTCACAGTCGGCTTCAAGGCTCTCCACAAACTCTGCCCATGATACATACCTGCTCTCTTCATCCAGGACTTCCCAGCTTGGTCCCAAGCAAGCTTTTTAACAACACCTTCCTCCGGACTCTCCTGTCTCTATCCACTCAGTCATGCTCTTCTCCCATCCTGGAGCTCCCTTCCCCCACAAATCTGGCAAATCACCAGCCTTCATATATTCAGTGGACTTCTGAAATTCCACTTGCTGACAAGCCTTCCCTGATTAATTTCCAACACCCCAAATCACATCATCTCACCAGCAATCTCTAGCACTTTGGGACTTCTTTATATTCCCATCCTCATCACTGGTGTGTAAGTGTGTATTCCATTATTTATGCCAATTACTCTATTTGTAAATATTTTCTGTCTGTTTCCTTCATTACAGATTAAGCTTCTTGTGGATGGGAATGTTTCTCCTCCTGTTTTACCTCCCAAGAGCTTCGTACAATGCATTGCATCCTGTAGGCTCAATAAATACTATTACTACTCCTACAGCTACCACTGAGATGGCAGGCTCAGGTCACTGGTCAATCAATAATATTTATTGAGCACATATTCTGTTCAGAGCACTGTCTTAAGCACTTTGGAGAGAACAATAGTTAATCAACATGATTCCTGCCCTCAAGGATCTTACATTCCAGTGAAGGAGACAGACACAAAAATAAATGACATATATGAAGAAGCAATAGAGTATGAAGATATGAACCTAATTGCAAATGGAGTAGGGGTTGGGGGAGGTAAATATCCAAACCCTTAAGTGATCCAAAAGTGGTCATGTGACAGGAGGTGGGGAATAGGAGGGTGTTTTGAGCCATGAATCAGAGAAGGTCTCCTGGAGAAGATGTGAATTCTGAAGGACCTTGAAATGGTCTGCCAGGTGTGAAGGGAAGAGGGGCTCCAAGCAGAGTAGAGAGTGTGAGCAACAAGAGGGAGGAGTAGAAATGAGAACAAGGCACAGGACGTAGGTTAACTTGAATAAGTATTGGTGAGTAGGTCACCAATAACCCCCTGGAGCCTTGTCCAATAGGCCGTTCTCTATCCTAATCTTTCTTGATCACTCAACACTTCCAAAATGCCTTGGTTTCAGTTGGTTTCTTCCTCCTTCTTCCTCTAATGGTAAATAATTGATATCTACCTGTTTTCCTCACGAGAGTGTAAGCCCCACTGAAGGGAGGCCATGTGTCTTTTGCTTTTGGTGACCGCTCCCAAGGGCTTAGTACAGTGCTCTGTACCCAGTGTGCACCAAATAAATGTCATTAACTGATATCAATGATGGACATCTCCAACATCATCACTTAAGGATTTGGAGTATTGTTAATCAAGTCTCACTGGTAACTTTGCTTGAGCTGGTGACATTAGATACCTTCCACCACTCTCCCTGTGAAGACAGTTCCTGTTTTTGAGGAACCAGCAATATTCTAAGTTAAGGACCATGGATTTTTTTTCCCCCTGGATGAATCTTGGGAAATTCATTTTTTGTCATCACACTTTTCAGAGAAGAAAATTTTTAAGATAGAGCTGAGCTATTTCCCAATCTGTGCACATTAACTTCTTTGATGGGTTAAATCATCTCTCTCACCATTGATCTTTTGCTCACCTAACCTCCTCACTGTACCTCGTTCTTGCCTGTCCCACTTTCAACCTCCGGCCCACGTCCTTCCCCAGCCTAGAATGCCCTCCCTCCACACATCCGCCAAGCTAGCTTTCTTCCTCCCTTCAAAGCCCTACTGGGAGCTCACCTCCTCCAAGAGGCCTTCCCAGACTGAGCCCCCTTTTTCCTCTCCTTCTCAGCATCCCCCCACCCTACCTCCTTCCCCTCCCCACAGCACTTGTATATATATTTGTACAGATTTTTTACTCTATTTTACTTGTACATATTTACTATTCTATTTATTTTGTTAATGATGTTCATTTAGCTTTAATTCTATTTGTTCTGATGACTTTGACACCTGTCTACATTTTTTTTGTTGTTGTCTGTCCCCCACTTCTAGATTATGAGCCCGTTGTTGGGTAGGGGCTGTCTCTATATGTTGCCAACTTGTACTTCCCAAGTGCTTAGTACAGTGCTCTGCACACAGTAAGTGCTCAATAAATACAATTGAATGAATGAATTCTCCCTCCTGCCTGAACTTCCTTCCCCTTCATAACCAACAGACCACCAATCTCCCCATATTCAAATCCCTACTACAATCACATCTTCTCCAAGAAACCTTTCCTGAATAAACCTTCATTCCCCCCCACCCCCACCCTATTCTCCCTCCCTTTGGTGTTATCTATGCACTTGTGTGTTTACCCCCTGAGTACTTGCATAGTCATCCTACCCCCGGCCCCAAAGTATTGTAGCTGCTTCCCGTATATGTAATTTTATTTTAATGTCAGTCTCCCCCTATATATTGTAAGATCCTTGAGGACACACCAAGGGGATAGAGCACAGACCTGGGAATCAGAAGGTCCTGGAATCTAATCCCAGTTCCACCACTTGTCTGCTGTGTGACCTTGGTCAAGTCACCTAACTTCTCTGTGCCTCAGTTACCTCATTTGTAAAGTGAGGATTTAATACCTCTTCTCCCTCCTACTTAGATTACGAGCCCTGTGTGGGACAGGGATTCTGTCTCACCTGATCATCCTATTGTCTTCCCCAGCACTTAGAACAGTGCTTGACACATAGTAAGCACTTAACAAATACCATTATTATTATTATTATTACTACTACTATGACTACTAACTTGATTGTATACACTAAGCACTCAATAAATATCATTGATTGATAAATTGATTCATTTCCATAAAAGGGGAAATACCCAGTCAGGACTTTTTACTTTTAAAAGCATTAAAGTCTTCTATTAGGGCTACGTCAGATAAGATAGAAAAATAATACTTTCCTAACAACATCAAACACTCAGAGGAAAAAGCAAACCACTATCAAACCACTCAGGAACCAGAGACGAAAGAATGCTAAAATACTGGCAGTTTCATTTCTCTTTCCCCAAGGCTTTTTAGCTTAACATTAGAGCAAAATCATTTAGGCATGCAAGATCATTGATAGCTGCTTTGTTATGAAGCTCCATCTTCTCCTACCTGGTGTGTCCAACACCTGCATGGAAGAACTATTCACCAGGTTGCAGGGAGCTGAAAGAGAGAGGGGAAAGATTCTGTAAGCACTTCCACCATTTTATCTAGCATAAACATGACAACTGTCAAAGCTGTCCTAGTGTGCTTACAAAAACTTAACTGATTAAAATATGATGCCCCCTTCCTGTAAATAAATAGCCCGTAACAATACTCTCTAAACTGTAATTTGTCCTTGATTGGTTTTCTCAAACATGGAAACTAATTTGTTACTTCAGACTCCTCAAAAAATTTTTACTTAGGAAAAAATGATAAGGGAAAGAAGGGATCATGTAACTGGAAGCAATGTTAGAATGGAGGAGATGCGCGTGTTAAAGCTTCATTACAGAAAACAAAGCAAAATTGACTGGAAATTTCATGGACAACTACTGAACTGAATCCAGCAATACTAAGAACTAGGCAGTCCTCCTGCAGATTCCTCGGCACTGTTAATCAGGAGAGCTGCACGATCCTTTTGTAAAAAGAGTAAAAAGCTGAAGACCTGATCGTTCTGACAGAGCTATTTTCCCTGGGGAGAGCCAAGTCTTATATTCGTTCCAGGGGCAGCTTCTCTACACAACCTTCATCTACAGCCTCGGAAGAAAAGGAGTTTCTGTGATAACTTGGGAGCTCAAGTTGCCTCCACATAAAGCCCCGAGTTGGCAGATATGCCATAAATTGTCATGCCGGATCTTGTGCTATTTCTAGCTCCCTTTCTTCCTGGACCTCAATGCAGTTTGCAGTCAAGTCAGTAATAGTATTCCCATTTTTCAAAAAGGCCAATATTTAAAACAAGGAACCATACTATTAATAAAATGCATATTATGCTAATGCTTTCTGCTGAGAAAAATCCATTTGTCTTAAACGGATAATATACATTTTTCCATTTTTTTCCTACTGTAATTTTAAAAAGAACACATCTTAGAAAAGAGCTAGTAAATCATTTTTAAGTAGGAATCTCATATATATTTTTGCAAATGGAATCCTAATTTTTTTTAATTAACATTTTCAACCATTCAGCCTTTTCATTTTCTTGTTCATAAAGAATTTGGATGCATAGTAGAATTAAAAGTGAAAACAAGGATTTAAGTTAGTGCAACTTTTCTCCTTAGCCTGGTATTTATCATTTATTTCCCATACTTTTGTGGCTGTGGAATTCCTTAATGATAGGCTATCAGATCTACTGCATAGGTGTTTTATGTAGGGTTGGGGAAGATTTTTCAGTTGTATTTAAGCCCTTTGGTGCAAATACCAGTGACCCAGCTTGAATGAAGTTTCAAGAGCGGTTGAACTTTTTTTAGTGTATCCTTTAGGTTTACTTTGTGGTGACTGTAAATCCTACTTTGTAGAGAAACTAGGCTGTATGTCAGTGTCTAGTCCTCCGGCATATGACCAAGTGATTTTGAATCCCAGTCGACACACAGTGCAGTCAGATCTGAGCACAGAAACAGTTTGGGTAAAGCTGAGCCCAGTATTACCCTACATCATGCTCATTTTCTATATGTGACATGGGTTTCATTGATTTTTTTCAGACCACTTCTACGCCAAACTCCCATTCAAATATCTGCACTGGCATTGTCTTAAAAATCTCTGCCTTATCCCATATTCTGCCCAGAAGCATATGTTACAAACGTAGCTACCGTGAGATCAAAATTCTATTTTTGTCTTTCCATAAACCCAGATGTTGTGTTTCTCTGATGAAACCCCTTGCCTTAAAAGTGTGATAACAGGGTGTTGTCCTGGGAGACTAAGAGCATTCTAATCAAGGCAAAAACTAGACAGAGAACCAAGCTCCACAACAAGCCGGTTTTCTTTTCTCCCAAATTTAAGCTCTATTTAGCCCAGAATCCTTAAGCCATAGCTTGTAAAAAGCTGTTTGTTTGGTACTGACCTTCTCCTTTTATGTAACATGATAACGCATGCTTCACCGAGTACTGAAGGCAGCTAAACATATGTCGTCAGCTGTGTGTTGCTGCCCCTTTTATTAAAATGGATTTTGGTAGCATATGTGGGAATAGGCTTGCCACAGATACTCAGGGGAAATGAAGGAATACAAGGCAATTAGCAGGAGCAATCCCCAGACCTCACTACTAAGCCTCAGTAGGAAATACAAAGAGGTATCTCATGGGCATGGAAACAATTAAGGTCAACAAGTAATCGTGGAAAAGGAAACTTTAAAAAACAAGAACATGGTAAATGACCTAGTAAACACACCCCCCTCCTGTCTTCATATGCATTGCATCTGGGGTTCACATGTATAATCTTGCTGGCTTTTTTCCCCCCGATAATGACTTCCCTTTGCAATTTCCTAGAGGAAGTTGCTGAAGTGATCTCCTAGTGATAAAATGAGCTAGAGTGAGTCTTTATTTTCAGTCAAAGATTTTTTTTTCTGCTGATCTCCTAATTAAGGGATGACAGCGGCATTTGTTCGAAGACATGAATGCAATAAGTGGCCAAAAGAAGAGAAAAAAGGGATTCAAGAAAATATCATGGGACTGATGATTGCTTTCCCTCCAGCCTGGGTGATTGTGCTGCCCACATACCTCTGCAGATATCCTGACCACTCTCAATAGACATATGTATTAAATATGCACATATTCTTTTGATTTGGAAAGAGATCTTCATAAATCAATCATTTGTATTTATTGAGTGCTTACTTGAGAGAGTACACTATAACAGAGTTGGTGGACACATTTTCTACCCACGATGTAGTTTCATTTACTTTCTATTTTGAAGCTAGTTCAGAAAAGCATCAAACTCATTTTGTTTGAAGAATAGTCATAAGCTATTTTTGACTAGTTCCATTATCATAATTGTTTTTAACTAGAATTTCCTAGTAAAGCATTTTGGAATATGAAGCTCTGTAAAGTTCTGATGGTACTTTCTGATAGGGAGTTTGGTTCCTCATACTTAGAATAATGGGTTTGATATGAACTTCATAAAGACTTAATGACTAACCCAGCTCTGGTTCTGACTAACCCCCATAAAATCCAATTCAATCCTCAGTTGACTGCCAAGTCAGTAAAACTACTATTTATCTGAGAGACGGCAAGGTGTTGAGGGCCCCTGTCCAGAGAAAATTCCTTCGTTTATCCAATTTTGCTTGTTCCTTTCACTTTCATTCTTTCCTTTTTTTTCCCCCCAAATAACAGCTTCAGGGAAAAGTTATTCTGAAAAAGATTTTAGCTGGCCTTCCCTACAACAAAAGCAACATTTATTTCCTCCAAATATTCCGAAGCCACCATTGTCCCAGTTTCATTTTTAAACCCTAACCTGTAAATTTTGCCATCATATTCTGAAATTCCCTGAAAACTATTTATTTCAGGAATACTGGGACTGCAGGCAGTGTTTGTGCCTTCTACCTACTTCCTGATTGGTGTAGGACTCCACTTTATTGATGGCTGCTGCCCAGAGTGCTGAGGGCTCTTCCTGGGCCCTGGGGATTTCCATGAGACACCCCAAAGTGCTAGCTGGGTGAGGAGGGAGAGGAGAACTGGTGATTGGAAAAGGAAAAAATACTCTATGCAACTTGGAGGACATACTAAAATGACCAAAGAAACATGCAAAGTACCATGTGTGGTCATGCCTGTCATTTTGCAACAGTCCATCCAAAGTCTATCAAACCTAGGATGTTCCTGGAACATATAATAATAATAACAATGACCGTATTTGTTAAGCACTTACTATGTGCAAAGCACTGTTCTAAGCGCTGGGGTTGATACAAGGTAATCAGATTGTCCCACATGGGGCTCACAGTCTAAATTTCCATTTAACTGAGGCACAGAGAAGTTAAGTTGCTTGTCCTAACTCACACAGCCGATAAGTGGCAGAACCGGGATTAGAACCCACGACCTCTGACTCCCAAGCCCGGGATCTTCCCACTAAGCCATGCTGCTTCTCTTATGCATGCCTTCCCTGGTAAACCCGGATGCTGCTTCTGGGCCTTGGAATTTAGTGGCAGGATCTGAGGGGGTGGGAGGGTGGGAACTTAAAATAAAAATTGCAGACATGAAGGCCTTCAGCTCCGTAATCATAGCAGACAGGGGATAGAGCAACTGAAAACCACATTGGCAGTATAAACCAGATGAATGACGACTTTTGGACATTCTGGACAGACTCCAAGGCCAGACTAGCGGTTGGTATTTGACTACACAAATATCATCCCTGCCTGCGTGGTGCTCTACCTACAGATTTGGTTTGACCCCAGGGGGAGACTTAACCCTTTGGATTTGGGACTTAACCCTTTGGATTTGGATTTCCCCTGGAAAATACAGCCCTTGCCCCAAGACTATTTGTCTCTAGAATCTAGGACCTAAATGGCCTGAGAAAATGAGACATAAAATACATTTGGGTACCCAAACCATTGACACTGGAAATAAATCAGGCTTGTGGTGCAAGCTTGATAATATTATTAAGAATGATACTCTGTAGTGCATTGAAATGCCACCTTCTGAAGAAATGGCCATGATGATAGAAAGGTAGAAAATATATTTGAGTAAAGTAACTCCTCCACCACATACACATCACAGTTGCATTCCTGGAATCTCATCCATACAATGTCACAAATAGATCTGAAGTCCTTGTCACTTGATTGTACTGTAGGCTACTCACCGGATGCTTTTAGAGACACTGTTCAGACAGTATATAACTGCAGGCTAAATCCAGCAGACAGTGAATGTAACACACTATGACATCTGTCACAGCTCTTCTTGGATGAACCTATAATGATTGTCGTGACCAGAGAAGAAGACATCTGAAATCAGTAACTGAATAATGCTAATGAAACTTCATGTATAATACAGTTCAGAAATAATGATGCATTACTATAGAAAGCAAGGTATGAGGGCTAGATTGGAGTTACTCTCCCCATAAAATGTGTTAATTATAAATGTATTTTTAAAAGCGCAGTTGAGTGTCTTTTTATGCAACCAAAATTATGTAACGTAGCAAACAGACCATTGTGGGTTTTATAAACACATATAGTTGGACTATGCGTCATAATGTATTAATTTATAAAGCTACTAATGGGTACAAGTTTATAATGCCAAATGACAATAGACAATCCCAACCTATTGATGAGTGTTGCCACGATATTGAGATATTGATCTAATGAGCAGAGGATCACAGACAGTAGAACAAGCGGTGATTAATAACGGCACCCCCACCCCCCATTGTATCTTACAATAGAGCTAATTGTCTTTTATTATTGCTAGTAACTGTTCCCCATTAGCTGGAGAAGAACCTAAAACTGCCCGTTGACTGACAATTGTTATACAGGGCAATGGCCCCTGCGTCATCTTATTCACAACACCTGTCATCACTTGTTGTCAGCAATCTTGCTTTAGTTATGATTTAATTTATGCCTTGTGTGTCATAAGCCAGCACTTAATGTTTTTAAGCCATCAAATGAACTCTTTGGTTGATCAGCTTCATTTCTTTGACAGATGCTGAAGTTAGACTGTTGTTGAATCCCTTACCCTTCCAAACGGTTTCTGGCAACATAAGTATCAGAGCTGCTGATGGCAGCTTTTGACTCCAGGCCTTCATCTCTAATAGCAGACGGAAAAAAAGAAAAAAAAAAGAAGAATCATTCCAGCATGGGAAAGTCCGATACTGCGTGACAGCGTGGAACTGATGACAGGGAACTCTTGACGATGTGCAATCAGATTTTGAACTGTCATGAGGTGTTTCCTCCACTTTTTTAGTTTAAAGAGGAACCTGAATTTTATTCCTGTGCTTTGGGCCAGATTCTCACAACATATCATCCTTTCGTGATGGCACTGAAAAAAGCATCTTCTGATCCTCTCTCAAATGTCACTGCATAACTGATCTTCTGAGCTTATTAAAATCACATCTCCTCCAAGAGGTCTTCCCCGACTAAGTTCTCATTTCCCCTGCTTCCTCTCCTTTCTGCGTCACCCTTGCCCTTGGATTTGTGCCTTTTATTCACCCTTCCCTCAGCCCCACACTACTTACATATATATCATAATTTATTAATGCCTAACTCCCCCTCTAGACTGTAAGCTCCCTATGGACAGGGATTGTCTACTAACTCTGTTGTGCTGTATTCTCCCAAGCACTTAGTATGGTGCTGTGCACAAAATAAGCACTCAATGAATCCGATTGATTGATTTAAAAATTTTAGTAGATTGAACGGAGAAATTTTTTTGCCAAATGGATCCAAATTTGAAATTTAAAGTAGGCTGGCATATTTGTATATGCACCCAAAAACACAAGGTATGTGTATGTAGGTATATATACATAAATGTATTATGGTATATTATCTAACCCAATTACTTTGTATCTACTCCAGTGCTTAGGACAGTGCCTGGCACATAGTAAGCACTTAACAAATACTACAATTATTATTATTATCAATTGATGAATCATAGTTTATTGAGCACTTACTGTGTGCAGAGCATTGTACTAAGCACTTGGGGGAATACAACACAGCACTATTACAGAAACATTCCCAGCCCACAATAAGCTTACACTCTAGAGTCTAGTATGTATTTAATATTCATTCTACCCTTAACCCCACAGTTCCTATGTACATATCTATAAATTATTCATTTATATTAATTTCTGTCTCCCCCTTTTGACTGTAAGCTCTTAATGGACAGGGAGCATGTCTACCAACTCTGTTGTACTGTACTCCTCCAAACACTTAGTAAAGTGCACTGCACACAGTAAGCACTCAATAAATACCTCTAATTGCTTGATCTATCAAATGTATTAATCAGTGCTGAGATTTGTTTTGCACAGGTAAGCATTATTTTAGGTCTCAAAGGTTAAACATTTCTAATGAAATCCTAATTTTCTGAACATGAACTCAATTCCCTTTGTAAAACTATGCTTTCTTCCTCCTTTTTTAAAAGAATAAATGTCTGGAAGGTGTATTGGGAATCAAATAAGTACTATATGACTATTTAAGATAATTATAAATATTTGAATACTATTACCCTTAAACTATGCATTGTTTTACAAGTTACAAATTAAAAAGGAAAGGTCTTGATAGCACACTTGGGGTTTAGCTGAATCCAAAATACTTATCTTTTGAAACACTGGACAAACCAAACAAACCATTATTCACTCCTAGCCCAAATTGGAACATATATTAACATCAGTACCTTTAATAAATGTAAATGGAGCAAGATTTTTCCACTTCCTCATTTGATGGAGAAGCATAGTTTCTAATCTCTTTTCAGTCATTCAGTCATATTTATTGAGTGCTTACTGTATGCAGAGCACTGTACAAAGAGCTTGGGAAGTACAAGTCAGCAACATGACATGAAATCTCTTCCAGAAAGATGAGGAAAAGTCAATCTAATCTATTTCTTTAATCAACTGACAATGGGACAAAAATCCAGCCACCCTAATGCCATTCAATTCTTAGGTGACAACAAAAATAAGGAGCAGGGGGAATGAGGTGGAGTTACCCTAAAAATCAGGGTTGAGTTTTGGATAAAAGAACTCCTTTCCCTCTGTTGATATGCCCAATTCCTTAGACATTCTCTCTCATGTTTTCTCTTTCTTGGAATAATCGTCATTTGAAGAAATTCTGTTTCTAATTATTGACAGCTAGTCAAGCTGGGTATATCAGTTTCATAGAGGGAATGATGATGGAATTTCACTGCCACAAATGTCAGCATGAGAAGCCCACAAATAACTGCATAAAAACTGATTTTTTAAAAAATCCATTATGAAAGTGTAAAAGTTTACATCCCGCCTTTCACAAGTCATAATTCAGTTTAAGAAAGATCTCCTTACCAGTTTAGTCAGTTACTTTAATTTCTGCCAATGTCTGAATTCGGCCATTCACTTTGAAATGAAAAATCCACACTGCTTTTTTTTTTAAAAGCGGTTTTCATATTTTCAGGGAAAAATCCAGTTTTCAATATCCTGACATTAAAGTATAGGTCAAGTGGAGAGTTGAGGAAATGATCTTTAGAAGGCAGACAAAAAGCCCATTTATAATACAGACAAAAGTGGAGGAGAATGGGGTTTGGTCTTTTTCTGAATTATCGATTTTATATGTCTACCCAGCCCACATTAATAGAATGGCAGAGCTGGCAGGCAAAGGTTTTTGGAGGTACTCCATTTGTCTTGTGAACCTAAGTCCAACTCGGCCTGAACCAAAAATAAAAGCCCTAAAGCAGGATGGCCTCAACCAGTGGCTGTGCCAGTCCTGCTGATCTGCGAACATCCCTTCTCCCTTCCCTCTGAGTGGGATTTGTGGCCCAGTGGAAAGAGCAAATAACTGGAAGCTAGCAGATCTGGCTTCTCATCTGAGCAATAATACCTAATGATTGTAGTGAATAAAATATCCACTGATCCACTCTCAAATATCAGTGCATAATTGATCTGAAAAATGTCAGTAGATTGAACGGAGAAATTTCCTTTTTGCCAAATGGATTCAAATTTGAAATTTAAAATAGGTTGGCATATTTATATACGCACCTATAAACACAGAGTCTTGTAAGTAGTTATATATATATCCTTCTAGACTATAAGCTCATTGTAAGTAGGGAAGGTGTCCACCAAATATTGTACTCACTCAAGTGCTTACTACAGTGCTCTGTACACAGTGAGTGCTCAATGAATACCATTGACTGGTTGATATATAAATTTATTATATGTATTAATCAGTGCTAGGATTCATTTTACACAGCCTAGCAATGTATTGACTCTCAAGGATTAAACATTTCTGTCATAGTTCTAGCCTTCTAAATTTGAGCTCAATTCCCTTTGCAAAAATGTGTTTTCCTCCTCCTTTTTTGAAGAATAAATGTCGGAAAGGTGTATTTGACATCAAATACCTACTTTTTGACTATTTAAGTGAATTAGAAATATGTGGAAATAATCGTATTTTAAAGTGCTTACTATGTGCAAAGCACTGTCAAACACTGGGGTAGACCCCCATCTCATATGAAGCTCACAGTCTAGTCTAGAGAAATCTCTTCCCATTTTTAAAAATGAGGTAATTTTTAATCCCCATTTTACAGACGAGGTAAGTGAGGCACAGAAAAGTGACTTGGCCAAGGTCACAAATCAGGCAAGTGGTAGAGCTCTAGACAGCATTCCCCTCATGTAAATCCTTGACATATTTGAAATGTTACCTCTCTGCCTGACCTTCTTCACTGCCAGTTACACAACCCCAATTCCCTTAACTTTTTATGAGAAAACCCATTTTCCATCCCTTGAGTAAATTTTATTCTCCCTTCCAGAGTCTCTGCACTCTTCTTCAAATACAGTGACCAAACCTGGAGACAGTAGTTCACCAGATAATTGCTCCACTTTTCATTTCACTTTGCATGCTATGATGACTGCAGTGATGGAACGTTTTCAAGATGAAATGAAGCCCAACCATTTGGAAGGCCACAGAGTGGCAGCAGGGAAAGAACACAGTCAACAGAGCAACCTGGCTGGCCAGAATAAAAAATGAGGGGACTATTTTCGAGCAGAGACTTTTATAAGCCAAAAGAGGTCAAAAACTACCCTAGACATTTTGAGCAGCAAGCAAAACTCTGAAAAGACCTATATGTGTACTTGTCTTCAGCTGCCTCCATTACAGAGGTAAAATCTCACCATCAGTCACATAATATCTAAATCTGAAGGTGTGTCTGTATATTTCTTGAAAATATTTACCAAATTCCTTTGCCAAATTTGCTTTCGTAAGAAAACTGAGCACCATACCTCAGACCAGTTCTTCTCAAGGAAAGTGTTTTCAAATTAGTATTTTCTGAGCACACACTCTACGGAGCACTGAATTGAGTGCTTTGGAAAGTACAAGAGAGTAACTAGATATGATCCCTGCCCTCAAAGAGCTTACCCTCCCTGTATTGTTTTCCTTACTCTAAGCTAGAGAAACTGGGACAGGTACCTCAGCCCACAAAGGCAAGCCTCTTGGCAGGAATGCCAGAGTTGACTCATTCTGGGAGTAATGATGCTACACATTACATCATTGGGATGTGGTAAGGAGTACACGAGACACAGCTGCCAAACAAGATGGAAGGCATACCCAAGGGCTAATGCAGCTGTTGCTCTGGATCAGTTTGTAAAATCTCTTATCTGTCCCCAGGAACTCAAGAACTGGACCTCAGATTGAGAACAGAAATTATAACAATTGTGGTATTGGTTAAGCACTTACTATGTGTCAAGCACTGTTACAGCTACAATATAAGCAGATCGGACACGGTTTCTGTCCCATATGGGGTTACACTCTAAGTAGGAGGGAGAAGAGGTATTTAATCCCCACTTTACAGATGACACCCAAGGACACAGAACAGGCAAGTGGTAAGCGCTTTAACAAAAACCATAAAAACATAATGTAGCTTGTTGGGGAAAGTCTTCTGTGTACTCTCAAAGCACTTAGTAGAGTTCTCTGAACAGAGTAAGGACTCAGTAAATACATTGATATATAGAGTTAGTACAGTGCTCTGCAGAGTAAGGACTCAGTAAATACCATTGCTTGAGTACAGTGCTCTGCATGTAATAGGCCACCAATAATCCCACTGATCCAAGTCAGTTTAGGCTTGTTGGCCTGTGAGACAGCTGAAGAGCAAAGTTCCTTTATTCTCTAGACTATAAGCTCACTGTGGGCAGGGAAAATGTCTACCAACTCTATTATATTGTACTCTTCCAAGGGCTTACTGCAGTGCTCAACAAATGCCATTGATTGAGCCAGGATTAGAACCCAGGTTACCTGACTCCAAGTCCTGTGCTCTTTCCACTAGGCTATGCTACTTCTTTCCGTTTTCCTGTCCCTTGAAGTGGGACAGCCCTAAGGAAATACCAGTTTTCCTGAACAGTTGGTTGAAGGGACCTTCAGTGCCCTAAGAACATCATTTAAGATGATATATTAAAATAACAAACTGAAATTTTCTTGAAACTACTGAATGAAGACCACTCAGAGATTCATAGAAAATGGTCCTTTTTGAAAAAATAACCTTCAAATACAGGTGGTAGGCTCCTGAAGAAGTTTCACTGCCTTTGGGAAATCTTGAGTGCTCCAAAGTTCAACGTTTTAGGTTTTGGTCTTTCACACCCAACTAATTCTGATGGAATCATTACATTTTACCAGAAACTTTTGTTTAAGTTCCTTTTGTGAAGTGGAATCCACATTCCCGAATGAATTGTAAATGCTAAATTATTCATAACATTCCCTGTTTCTTGCCATGATGCCTTTAATGATTTCCTCACAGTTTAGGCTGAGTGAAGTTTATGCTCATGAACACAAAGCTCCATAAGTACCTTTCAGGCAATCTGCTCTTCAGGCTAATTTTGATATTCTTTCCTAAGCATGGAATTTTTAACTGATTATAAATGGAGAAATTGACTCACAACTACTTTTGCCGAACCTTCTCCTCTTCCATTTAGTCCTAAAGCCATCTGGATTGGCCCGGTGAGGCATTGTCTCCAAATCCTGAGGAAAATCAGACCAGAAGGAGCCCAATTAAAAGGGCTTATCCCAACATCCTCCCCTCAGTGATGCAATATCAGTAGAAAGAGCACAGGAAACCAAGGTTCTAATCCCGGCTCTGCCACTTGCCTTCTGCATAACCTTGAGCAGGTCACTTGACTTTCCTGTGCTTCATGGGGCTTCAGTCCTTCTTTATGATAACAATGATGATGAGGATTTCCCCTACCACTGGTCACCTATGAACTCTCCTGTTATATTGTAAGCACCCAGAGGGCAAGGATTATATCTTCTATTGTACTTTCCCAATTAGTGTAGTGCTCTGCACACAGTAACTACCTGATAAATACTACTGGTTGATCGATGGACAATTTACAAGTAACTGAATAATGTGAATATAGAATAAAATAATAAACCCGTCCTCATTTGTTAGGTTTACAATCTGTTAGGAAGGACAGCAGCGTGATGAGAAGCAGTATGATCAGTGGAAAGAGCCCAGGCTTGGGAGTCAGAGGTAATGGGTTCTAATTACGGCTCTGCCACTCGTCAGCTGTGTGACTTTGGAACTTCCCTGAGCCTCAGTTCCCTCATCTGTAAAATGGGGATGAAGACTGTGAGCCCCCCCCATGGGACAACCTGATCACCTTGTATCCTCCCCAGCGCTTAGAACAGTGCTTTGCACATAGTAAGCGCTTAACAAATGCCAACGTTAGTATTATTATTATTATTCTTAAGGATGCAAAATGGGAGGTCGGACAGCACTGTTGAGTCAATTCTGGCATGCATCAGAGTGGATTTTCTAGATAATTTTGAATCTACACCTGACTCCCAGATGACCCAGAAGCCACCTGGATCATTGGCAGCATGACAGGTACGCAATCACTTCTGCAAGCAGGCATGCCATTTTCAGGGTGGGAAAATCGAAACACTGGTCCTGGATCCGGTACGGAAAACTGATGCCCCTCTTTCCCAGATTCTGGAATAGTCAAACACAAGTTTTTCAGTTGGGAAAAAACTTTCTCTGCAGAATTTGTCAAAATTTATCATGTAATCAAGAATCAGTGTGAGACATTTTCCAAGCATAGCCAAAGAATTCTGTGTCTCCAACATCCTCCCTTTCCTGAACTTACATTCACCCCACTTTTTCCGTAGTGTATTCTTCATTTCCCCACCCAATTCTTCTATCTCCCCAACACTAGTCTTCATTTAAATGTCCTTCCTGCCCTCCCAAGTATATCTCTTCTTCATGAACCCATGTTGGGGAAAATGGCTGGGAAGGAAATCATCCCAAAGAGGTGAGAAGTCTGGATCCCATACCCTGGTCATTTCTATTTATAATATGGGCCTGCAATGATGGTAGCATCCTTTCCCTCATCCTTACAGGTATCGTAAGAGTTACCCACAAGGGCTCCCCATTTGCAAGGTTGAGGTAGCTAACTCTAGTTGTAGAGGAGAATGACGAGATAACTATGGGACCTGAGAATTTTTCACTAAGGACAGCAGCTTGGTACAGTTCTCTGCACACAATGAATGCTCAATAAATATGCTTGATTGATTGATTGAAGTCAGTCCCCACTTGAGATGGGGTACATCTCAGCACAGGAAGATCTGATCCAGAAGACCCCACAGAGTGAGGATTAATGGGTTTAGGATTTAGAGGAAATTCTCCAAATCAATAGCCCTTTATTTCAGCACTTATTAAAAATTGGCCTCCCAGTAAAGCCCATTAATTTCCCCAGAGCAGAATCAGGCCCTATTTTGGAATCTTTCGAAGTTGGACTTTTTTTACAACATATGCAAAGACTTAGATTTCTCCAAAGCCTGATCATTAATAATACACATTCGAAACCCAGGCCTGTCTTCAAAAGAGAGACAACACAGTGATACCCTGTATTCTGTTCATGTTAGCTTAATTGCTGTATTTATGCTATTAGTCCTAGTGAGCCAGTGGGGAAAAATAAAGTGGGAGCTCATTGTGGCTCGGGAATCATCAAAAAAGTTAGACCCATCAGAAATTTGATTTTCCTTTTAAAAATGCACTCTAAACATTAGCCAAGATAAAAATATACATAAATATTTGTAATCAGAATTGCTTGATGCTGAATGTAAACAGTAATAAAAAATATTGTGACCACATTTATCCCTTTTGCTAAACAACTTCCTTATAGGGTGAAAGGTTAGACTAATCAGACGTAAATTAACTACAGCTGCAGCCAACCCTTTATGAAGAAAATGCTTAAAATAATTGCACTGCTCCTTTCAATTGCATTACTGCCGTGACTTCCATTAGGGAGACTAATCAGTGCACCTAGAAATGTAACATTGCAGACAAGCTCTTGGGAATCAACTATCTCCCGTGTCTGAAAACTTAAACATTTGCTGTGTTAATCCATTCAGCACACCTCACTCTCAGGGGAGGAAATCTACTGGTGTCATATTTGACACGTACCCATCCCTTCAACAGTCCATCTGAACCCATGGGTCACTTTTGGTTCTAGAGCCCATAGAAAAGCAAAACGCAGATCTCAGAGGCATGAATACAGAAAAAGGCAATTTCTGAAACCTTAAAAATCCCTCCTCCCTTTCTGTTGATAGTATCGTGATGGTTTCATTTTACCAATCTGGATGTTAATTCAAGTGCATGCATGTTTTGAAATGTAATTTTAAAACAAGCTTATTGTTTTAATTTAAACAGCTAGAAGCTGCCAACAGTTTCTGCTCTCCAGCCAAAAGAAATTTATCTTACAGTTTTAAGTCATCATCTAGTTAATTGCAATCACTTTGTTGATCCAGTAGTAGGACGAACAGAGAGGACTCCAGCAGTGATGGGATGGCACCTCCCAGCCTACCCCTTAACCCCCTTTCAAAGTGGCTGGGTAAACTGAGTAGAGGTGAGAGGAGGACTTGTCAGCCAAACGGATGTGTTTTATGCTCCCAGTCATTTTGTGGTCTTATCCTGAGAAGTTGCTCCCTAGAATCATTATTCATCCATTCAATCATATTTTTTGAGCACTTTACTGTGTGCACAGCACTGTACTAAGCGCTTGGGAAGTACAAATCGGCAACAGATAGAGACAGTCCCTACCCAACAAGTATAAATCGGCAACCAATAGAGACAGTTCCTACCCAACAACAGGCTCACAGTCTAGAAGGGGGAGACAGACAACAAAACAAGTAGACAGGTGTCAATACTGTCAGAATAAATAGAATTGTAGCTATATACACATCATTAAAATAAATATAGTAAATATGTACAAATAGAATAAATAGAGTAGTAAATATATAGAAATATATACAAGTGCTGTTGGGAGGGGAAGGATGGGGGATGATGGGGAGGGGAGAAGGAGGAGGGGAGGCAACCTATGCCTGAGGAGAAAAGTGTGCTTTCCTTCAGGAAACTTTCCCTGATTAATTTCTCCTCTCCCCACATTATATCTCTCTAACTCTTACCCCATTAGCATGAAAGCTTCTTATAGGATTGAAAAGAAAACAATAAAGTTTGAAAAGCAATTCAGTGATTTGTCTAGGGGTTTCCTCTGTCTGGTGTTCAGCCTTCTAACGGGCAGTGATGACTGCTGTTCTTTGACTTGCTCAGTGTAAGAATTCACTGCATCCAGAGGGCACCAGCAGCATGACATAGTGGATAGAGCAAGGACCTGAGAGTCAGAAGGTCATGGGTTCTAATTTCAGCTCTGCCACTTGTCTGCTGTGTGACCTAGGGCAAGCCATTTCACTTCTCTGTGCCTCAGTTCCCTCCTCTGTAAAATGGGGATTGAGACTGTGAGCCCCATGTGGTGAAGAAACTGCATCCAACCCAATTTGCTTGTATCCACCCAGTGCTTAGTACATTAGTACAGTGCCTGGCACATAGTAAGCAGTTAACAAATACCACAATTATTATCATTGTTATTATACCTATCCCAGTTAGATCTGGCTTCAGAGAATTGAAACCACCAAGATTCCTGGGCAGACTGTACCTATTGATACATTATAGAGAAGCAGCATGGCTCAGTGGAAAGAGCATGGGCTTGGGAATCAGGCTATGTGTTCTAATCCCAGCTCCACCACGTGTCTGCTGTGTGACCTTGGGCAAGTCACTTAACTTCTCTGAGCCTCAGTTACCTCATCTGTAAAATGAGGATGAAGACTGCGGCCCCCACATGGGACAACCTGATCACCTTGTATCCCCCCAGTGCTTAGAACAGTGCTTTGCACATAGTAAGTGCTTAACAAATGCCATTATTATTATTATAGACTATGAATTATTAATTTATATTATTGTCTGTCTCCCCCTTCAGACTGTAAGATCTCTGTGGGTAGGGAATGTGTCTATCAACTCCATTATACTGTACTCTCCTAAGCACTTAGTATAATACTCTGCACACAAGAGGCACTCAGTAAGTACAATCGATGATAATAATGGTGATAGCCTCATGGACAAACTGACGTGAATCTAGTCTGGGTCCAAGAATCACCAGTAGCAGGAAATCACTGTTTGCTATTTAAGTGCTTCCCAGTCTCTGTTCTCCTCTTTTTTGCCACCCCTTTAGGAACTGAACACTTGTGTGAAGTGTTGACTGACTCTGTTGCCTTTCCTATTATCCTTTCCTACTGAACTTGGTAGCAGAGTGGAAATCAACCCTAGAGACCTTTAAAAGAAGGAATATCAGCCTATCCTAGATGGTTAGGCATCGCCGTAACAAGAGACAGAGACTTCGGGAAGGCTGTGGATTCTGGGAGAAAGATTGAAAAGCTACTCAATGCCGCACCTGAATGCAGTTAGAACCCTTTGGAATCTGGGGACTGACCTGGAACTAGTAGTAGACAGTCTAATGGTGCTCAGCGGCCAGCTTCCCTTGGTCTGACTGACTGACTTAGAGCTGGAAGCAGGTAGATAAGAAACAAACAGGTAGTTTGGAGAGTCCTAAAGTCACACTGAGATAATCTAGTTCACCTGAAAAGACTTCATTAATTCAGACCCCATTAATCCAAAGTGTGGAGTAATTTGGAAACAGTATTTACCTCTTGGTTCCTTTTATCTTTTCTACCACTGTTGGGGGCTGGTGGACGGTAATCTCAAAAGGAAAACCTGTGATCATTGGTGAAAAAACCTGCAGCCAATTTGGAAGCCCCTGGAGTTTATTAATGTCTGTCTCCCCCTCTAGACTGTAAGCTCATTAAGGCAGGGAACCTGTCTGCTAATTGTGTTGCATACAGTGCTCTCCCAAGCCCTTAGTATGGTGCTCTGCACATCATAAGTGCTCAGTAAATATGACTGATTGATTGATTGCAGAAGAATATGGACAGGCAGAGAAGACTCGGAGGGAAGGAGAGTGACACAAACAGATCTAAAGAGGCAGTCTGAGAAAGTGACAAAGTCACCAAGAAGATCAGGCACCCAGAGACACACAGGCTCACAGAACCTGGTTTACACTGATGAAACCAATCAACTTGTCAAGTTGATAACTCTGGAGTTCAAAGACACTGAAAATGGAGTTTTAAAAAAAAGAAGCAGTGATGGCTTTGAGGTTGACTGGTCACCATTGTTTGCCACTACAGGGGAGAAATTCCACTAGAGAGAACTATTCCTAACGCCAGACAATAGGTTCAGTGGGAACTCTGAGGAGTAATTGTTCCTTGAGGACTGTCAAAGCCTAAATTTTTCTTTTAAAAATACCCTCGCAAAAAACAAACAAATTTCACTGGTGATGTCACAGAGAAAGTGCCAAGTTTTAAAAACACAAAGATCAACTGGTGTTTTGTGAGAGCTGCCGACTCCTGGGCCTTAGATTCTACTAACTCTATACAGCAGGGTCCAATAAGTGTTATTTCCAGAAACCAAGATCAAAGTCTGGGTTGCTGTTCTCTGGATCTTTAGAATCTGCCAGCCTTCTGTCAGATAAGGCTTCTCTAACAAGAAGGTAATAAACCATTATCCGATTGGTCTGTTAATGACTGCCTCTCCCATGACATACCTAATCCTCAAATTCATTCAATAATATTCATTGAGCACTTACTGTGTGTGGAGCACTGTACTCATATGCCAGTGAAGAGGAAGAAAAGGCACTCTTCAAGCTCCTGTGAAGGGAAGAAAATTTGGAGAGGAAGCTTTGGTCAGCATTCGATTCAGACAGAGATTAAGTCAATTCAATCGTATTTATTGAGCACTTACTGTGTGAAGAGCACTGTACTAAGAGTTTGGGAAGTACAAGTTCGCAACCTATAGAGGCAGTCCCTACCCAACAGTGGGCAATCAATCAGTGGGCAATTACTGCAAGCAGTAATGAGTGCTTACTGTTTGCAGAACATTGTGCTAAGTGCTTGGGAAAGTTCGATTTAACAGATTTAACACTCCCTGCCCAAAACAAGCCAGGAGTCTAGAGGGGAATCAGACATTAAAATAAATAACTAAATTACAGATTTGGGCATAAGTGCTTTGGGGCTGAGGAAGGGGTGAACAAAGGGTACAAATTCAAGTGCAAGGGTGTCACAGAAGGGAGTGGGAGGAGAAGAAAAAATGAAAGCTTAGTCGGGGAATGCCTATTGGAGATGTGCTTTTAATAAGGCTTTGAAAGTGGAGAGGGTGAATGTCTGTTAGATATAAAGAGGGAGGGCATTCCAGGCCAGAGGCAGGACATGGGCGAGAGATTGGTGGCAAGATAGTTAAGATGGAGGCACAGTGTCTAGGTCGGCATCAGATGAGTGAAGTGTGCAGTCTGGGTTGTAGGAAATCAAGGGGAGATGTTAGAAGTGAGGAAGGTAATGAAGTTCTTTAAAGCCTATTTTAAGGAGTTTCTGCTTGATGCAGAGGTGGATGGGCAACCACGGGAGGTTCTGGAGGAGCTGGGAAACATGAACTGAACAGTTTTGGAGAAAAATGATCCAAGCAGAAGAGTGAAGTGTGTGATGGACTG
Organism: Tachyglossus aculeatus; assembly: GCF_015852505.1. NCBI lineage: Eukaryota > Metazoa > Chordata > Mammalia > Monotremata > Tachyglossidae > Tachyglossus > Tachyglossus aculeatus. The sequence continues at coordinate 14,177,628 of NC_052073.1, read as the reverse complement.
GGGAGAGACAAAAGGCAGCAAAGTCAACAAGAAGGCTGATGCAGTATTCAAGGAGGGATAGGATAAGTACTTGGATTATTATTACTAATTAATTAATGATATTTGTTAAGCACTTACTATGTACCAGGAAACATGATAGCAGTTTGGATGGAGAGGAAAAGGCAGATTTTAACAATGTTGTGAAGGTTGAATTGGGAGGATTTGGTGACAGATTGAATATGTGGGTTGAATGAGAGAGAGGAGTCAAGGATAACGCTAAGATTACAGGCTTGTGAAACAGGGAGGATGTTGGTCTGTCTACTGTGATGGGAAAGTCAGGGGGACGACAGGGTTGGAGAAGGAACATAGGGAGTTCTCTTTTGGATAAATTAAACTTGAGGTGTTGGTGGGACATTGGAGATGTCCTGAAGGCAGGAGGAAATGCAAGACTGCAAAGAAAGGGAGAGATCAAGGACGGAGATGGAGATTTGGGAACATCTGCATTGAAATGGTAGTTGAAGCCCATGGGAGGGAATGACTTCCCCAAGGGAGTGGGTGTGGATAGAGAATAGAAAGGGACCTAGAGCTGAGACTTGAGGGACTCCCACAGGAAGTGGGAGGCAGAGGAGGAGCAAGAGACTGAGAACGAGCAGCCAGAGAGATAGGAGAACCAGTGTCAGGGAAACCAAGTTTGGATAATATTTCCATTTATTCATTCAATTGTATTTTTTGAGCACTTACTGTGTGCAGAGCACTGAGAGTACAATATAACAATAAACAGACCCATCCCTGCCCTCAACGAGCTTACATTCTACAGGGAGATAGGAGAAGGGTGGGGTCAACAGTATCAAAGGCAGCTGAGAGGTCAAGGAGGATTAGGATGGAATAGAGGCTATTAAATTTGGCAAGAAGGAGATCATTTAATAATAATGATGGCATTTATTAAGCACTTACTATGTGCAAAGCACTGTTCTAAGTGCTGGGGAAGTTACAAGGTGATCAGGTTGTCCCACAGAGGGCTCACAATTTTAATCCCCATTTTACAGATGAGGTAACTGCGGCCCAGAGAAGTTAAGTGACTTGCCCAAAGTCACATAGCTGAAAATTGGCAGAGGCTGGATTTGAACCCATGACCTCTGACTTCAAAGCCCGTGCTCTTTCCACTGAGCCACGCTACTTCTCTAATTTGTGACCTGTGAGAGGGCAGTTTCTGTGGAGTGAAGGGGGCGGAAGCCAGATTGGCGGGGGTCAAGGAGAGAATTGGAGGAAAGGAAATGGAGATGGTCCCATTGAAGACCGGAGATGGGGTGATAACTGTAGGGAGCTGTGGGGTGAAGGGAGGGTCAAGTCTGTAGTGTGGGGCCTCAGTTCTTTGACCCTTTGTTCACACTTTGTTTCAAAGTGCTCCCTAGGTCAGAAGAAGAGATCTGTAGGTGAAGATGAGAAATTGATTAACTTTCCTAGAATTTTTTAAACTGTCTTTAGTCTGGGAAATGGTTTAAAGCCTTACTTAATTAGCTTACATTGGAAAAGAAGAAAGAACCCTTATCTTCTGGCTGGCTGTGGCCTAATGGGAAAAAGTCTGGGAATCAGGAGAACCAGATCTTTATCCCAGCCTTGTCCCTGGTCTACTATGGGACCATAACCTCTTTATGCCTCAGTATCCTCATCTGTACAGTGGAGATACTTTCATTCAATCGTATTTATTGAGCTCTTACTGTGTGCAGAGCACTGTACTATGCACTTGTTCACTCTCCTTTTACAGTGTAAGCCCCATATGGAACAGAGGCTGTGTCTGATATAAATCTAAATATGAATATTAATATTCTAGTATATGTTATATATTTATTATTGATAATATAAATGAATTATTTATTAATAGTAATGTCTGTCTCCTATCAAGACCATAAGCTTGTTGTGGGCAGGGAATGTGTCTATTGTTGTCTTGTACTCTCCCAAGCACTTAGTACATTAGTGCTGTGCATACAGTAAGCACTCAGTAAATATGACAATGAATGAATGATTGATCTGATTATTTTGTATTTACTCCAGCACTTAGCACATAGTGAGTACCTAATAAATGCCATAATTATGATTATTGGAACATTTTGCAGGCAATCTAAACAAAGCAAGTATGAATACTCTTAGAAGCAGCATTGTTTAGTGGAAAGAGCACAGGCCCGGGAATCAAAGGACCTGGGCTCTAATCCTGGCCCTGCTACTTGACACAATGACTGCGTGACCTTGGACAAGTCATTTCACTTCACTAGATCTTAGTTTCCTCATCTGTAAAATGAAGTTGCAATGCCTGATCTCCCTCCCACAGACTGTGAGTCCCATGTGGAACAGGGACTAAGGCCAATCTGAATGCATTGTATTTACCCCAATACTTAGTATTTAGTGCATGACACAGAGTGCTTAACAAATACCACAATTATTATTATTGTTGTTAGAAATATTATTATAGATATCACTTTAGTTCCAAGCTACAACAATCACAATGTTTGCAATGTTCTTCTTTGGGGAATTCTGGGAGTAGATGCTGTGGTAGTTGGATTCCCCAAGAGAACAGCAGGGTCATCCTGGATCCAACACCATCTTGGATTCCTCCTACCATAGTTTTCATCTTCTATTGGGTGGCAAGGGCTCTAGGAAGCTCTGGGGTGGTGGGATAACAAATTCAGAATCCACAGCGACATTGGCAGAAACTTTACTACTCCTTCTGGGAATCCAGCACATGGATGAGCTAATGCCATTCTACCATGTTGGCCACTCTCGGCTCTGCCACCCACACAGATGTGGGAAGCGTGGTAGGCGGTATCCACAACTGCTGGGCAAGTCCCAGAGTGGTCACCTAAATATAAAAACTGAAGCAATAGCAAGCTAAGACCATGGGTATAGGCATTTGTGCCCCAGGGGGAAGCTGTGTGCATTGAGAACCTGCACTGTAGGAGAACTGACTGTTTATACGTATGTATGTGTGTTTGACTCTATGTATATATCTGTAATTTATTTTGTCTCTCCATCTAAACTGTGGGCAGAGAATGTGCCTACCAACTCTATTGTATTTTCTCAAACAGTTAGCACAGTCATTTGCACCTGGTAAGTGCTCAATAAATATGATTGATTGCAGGGGAAAAATATGTGTTCTCTGTGGCTTGCCAACGTCCAGTTTATGAAAATAACTTAAATGTCAAAATCAGCAAAATCAACTCTCCCTGACCTAATGTGCTTTATTAGCAGGTAAACATTAGGAGAGCAGAAGTTCAATGGTTGGGGTGTGTGGAGGGGAATTCTTGGCAAAAGTGTCTAGCATAGCACCACAGGGCACAAAGAAACTTAATAAATACTGTGTAGCCTGACTAACTCCTCCTAGCAGGCTGGCCCAGCAGGGATATGTGATAATTGTCTCCTCCTCTTCTCGGCAAGATTTGCTAATGAGTACCAAATGAACTCATTTACATTTCACCACCTTTCCTTGATCCAGACTGCCCCTCTGGTATTGATGAGTCTGAGCAGTGACAAGATCCACAGGTGAGCAAAAGGAGAGAGTCCCAGCAAACTGATAACACACGCCTATGAGAGCTGGTAATATTGTTCATCATTTTGTGAAGCTATGTCTATTTTCTAGGGGGAAGCCTCTTGGCCTCTTCTCTGTTCATCTGAAGACTAAAGTCAATGGTGAACTAAACATTGGACAGTGAAGGCATTTCATCAAATGATAGAATTCCAGTGACAGTTAAGCTCTGCATTCTCAGGATTCAGAACCAGTTACATCACTGTAGTAAATGACCCAATTGTCTGAAATGCAATAAGGATGTGTCTTTGAAAGAAACAAGGCTGACATTTTTTGCTTCTCTTCTATTAATAGAATTCTTAAGGACAGAACGCTTTTGAAACAAGGGAGATACTGGGCTATGAATAATGAACTGATTCTTCTAGTTATTTAAAATCTGTAATTGAGAATGGTATTGGTTATTTGCTTTATATTTCACCCACTCTCTGAAGACTGGTCTTCCTCACTTTCAGGAAGCATATCATCTCACGTGTTGGATGTTTTGGGTTCTATTATGTTTTTAGACATTGATCAAACCATTTTAGAAGAGTTTAGGTGAAGATTCTCCTATACCAAATCTGAAGGTAGCTATTTCCTCATCACATTTCTCTCAGGCACTCCACTAACTGGACCAAATTTTCTTGGATTACCTAAACCATTTGCCTGGGGCAAATGTGCCTGGAGAAATAATTGATTTTTGACTTGAATCTCCACAGAACAGGAGTAACACTAACACATACTAAAACAAAGCAAGCATCAAGCAGCATTACTGAACCAACCCAGGAATCCTGTCATTCATTCATTCAATTGTATTTATTGAGCACTTACTGTGTGCAGAGCACTGTACTAAGCGCTTGGGAAGTACAAGTTTGCAACATATAGAGACAGTCCCTACCCAACAGCGGGCTCACAGTCTAGAAGGGGGAGACAGACAACAAACCAAAACATATAAACCAAATAAAATAAATAGAATAAACATGTACAAGTAAAATAAATATGTACAAACATATATACATATATACAGGTACTGTGGGGAGGGGAAGGAGGTAAGGCGGGGGGGATGGGAAAGGGGAGTGGGGGAGAGGAAGGAGGGGGCTCAGTCTGGGAAGGCCTCCTGGAGGAGGTGAGCTCTCAGTAGGGCTTTGAAGAGAGGAAGAGAGCTAGCTTGGCGGATGTGCAGAGGGAGGGCATTCCAGGCCAGGGGGAGGGCGTGGGCCGGGGGTTGACAGTGGAACAGGCGAGAACGAGGCACAGTGATGATGATTAGCGGCAGAGGAGCCGAGGGTGCAGGCTGGGCTGTAGAAGGAGAGAAGGGAGGTGAGGTAGGAGGGGGCGAGGTGATGGAGAGCCTTGAAGCCGAGGGCAGTCATTAGTTCTCTCTCTTTTATATAATAATAATAGTTAGTGGTATTTGTTAAGTGCATACTAGGTGGCAGGCACTGGAGTGGTTACAAGCAAATCAAGTTAGACACAATTCCTGTCCCATATGGGGCTCACAGGCTCAATTTCCATTTTACAGATGAGATAACTGAAGCATAGAGAAGTGAAGTGACTTTCCTAAGGTCACACAGCAGACAAGTGCCAGAGTGGGGATTAGAACTCATGACCTTCTGACTCCTAAACCCATGATCTTAATAAATGCCATCATTATTATTATTATGATCTATCCCATACATCATGCTGCTTTTAGACTGGGCGGTGCCAGAGACCACATCTGAATTACATTCCTTATACTAGTCTCCGGGGCAAACCCTTCACAAATGTCATAAATGATGTTTCTAATAGTCAATCATATTTTCTGAGCACTTTTTTATGGCATTTATTAAGCGCTGACTATGTGCAAAGCTAAGTGCTAAGTCCTGGGGAGGTTACAAGGTGATCAGGTAGTCCCACGGGGGGCTCACAGACTTAATCCCCATTTTATAGATGAGGTAACTGAGGCACAGAGAAGTTAAGTGACTTGCCCAAAGTCACACAGCTGACAATTGGTGGAGCCGGGATTTGAACCCATGACCTCTGACTCCAAAGCCCGTGCTCTTTCCATTGAGCCACACAGCTTCTCTACTCTGTGCAGATCACTGTACTAAGTGCTTGGGAGAGTACAATATAAGAGACACATTCCCTGCCCACAGTGAGTTTACAGTTTAGAGGGGGAGACGGACATTAATTCATTAGCCATTTCTCCTGCTGCTGGCTGTCTCAAGTTCCAGTTAGAGCCCAACCTGATTGTCTTGTATCTACCCCAGTGCTTAGTACAGCACTTGGCATACAGTAAACACTTAACAAATAAATCAATTTTTGTATTACAGAGCCCAGAACCAAGGCTTCTTGGTCAGGAGCCAATCATTATGGGAGCTCTAGCCAACCAGCAGCCGTAGTGATGGGTGTCCCAGCTAAATTTCTCGAGCTACTTTCTGCAAAGATCAAAACCTTTAGAAGTGCCTACTTCACACTGTCGGTGCAGGGGGCGGTGGAAAGGGAGAAGGAATTTTGAGGGGTGGTGATGAATGGGAGGGAACATGTTTCAAAGAGAAAATAGGTAAGAAATCCATCATTTTGAGTCTTTTCAACCCTGACAGAAAATTGCCAGGGAGCAGTCCACCCAACATGGACCCACTGGTCACAATGTCCAGTAACAGTTTTGTCCATGTCTTACAAAATAATAATAATTGTTAATAATGCCAGTAGTATTGATAATACTTATAGTATTAATTCTTAATAATACTTACCGTGGTACTGATTAAGCTCTCACTATTTGCTAAGCACTATACTAAGTCCTTGGGTAAATGCAAAATAATCATGTTGTGCACTGCACACAGTGCTCAATAAATACGATTGAATGAATGAATGAATGTTGCACACAGTCCCTGCTCCACATGGGACTCATAATCTAATGGGGAGGGAGAACAGGTATTTCATGCTCATTTCACAGATGAGGAAACTGAGACACAGAGAAGTTAAGTGATTTATCCAAGGACACAGCAGGAAGTTGCAGAGCCAGGATTAGAGAAACAGCCTACAGTAACAATAATAATAACATTTGTTAAGTGCTTACTATGTTCCAAGCACTATTCTAAGCACTGGGGTAGATACAAGCTAATCAGGTTGTCCCACGTGGGGCTCACAGTCTTAATTCCCATTTTACAGATGAGGTAAATGTATTTCTGTTCAAGAAGTGAGGTTTTGTGTTTCCTTTACACTCCTGTGGGAACACAGCTATGCTTTTTTATTATTACGGTATTAAGCACTCATTATTACTATAATAATGAGTACAGGCCTGGGAGTCAGAATGTCATGGTTTCTAATCCTGGCTCCACCACTTGTCTACTGGGTACCTTGGGTAAGTCACTTCACTTCTCTGTGTCTCAATTACCTCATATGTAAATTGGGATTGAGACTGTGAGCTCCACATGGGATAGGAACTGTGTCCAAACCGATTTGCTTGTATCCACCTCAGTGTTTAGAACAGTGTTTGGCACATAATAAGCACTTAACAAATACCATAATAGTAATAATAATAATTATTATTATTAGAACCCTGGTTCTCTGACTCCCAGACCTGGGAACTTTCTATAAGAACATGCAGCTTCCCTGTTCTTCTAGTTTGTTCTTTTATTCTGTTATTCATTTTAGGGTCTGTCTCTCCACTAACAATAATAATAGCATTTATTAAGCACTTACTAAGTGCTGGGAAGGTTGTAAGGTGATCGGGTTGTCCCACGGGGGGCTCATAGTCTTCATCCCCATTTTACAGATGAGGGAGCTGAGGCACAGAGAAGTTAAGTGACTTGCCCAAAGTCACACAGCTAACAATTGGCGGAGCCAGGATTTGAACCCATGACCTCTGACTCCAAAGACCGTGCTCTTTCCATTGAGCCATGCTGCTTCCCTAATCTCTCCAAGGCCAGGGTTTTTGTCTACCAATTCTACTGAACTCTCACTTGCAAGTGCTTAGAAGAGTGCTCTGCGTATGGTAGGTACTTAATAAATACTATTGATTGACTGGGTGACTTATGGATTCTGGATACCAAACCTCCTTCTTTAATTGAAACATTGGCACCTGGTACTATTGTTGGTTTGCTGATAACATTGATGCCAGTAAGAAAAACTGAATCAATAATAATCTATACTTTAATTCTTATTGTTTTAGTTACTCATGGATAAATCTTGAGAGTAGCCATCTAAGTTAACAGCCCCTAAACTTAACTCCTGGTAGAGCAAAAAGGGAAGGAATAAAAAATTGGCTAAAATAATACATTTAAAATATGAACCACAACATGCTTTGGTTGTGAATGTTAACTCTCCACAAAAGTAACTTTACTGGAACATTAATACATACAAGTGTCTGGGCTGATGATTCTTTTTTGGGGGGAGGTTAAAAAATATTTTCAGGCTGAGGCTTGGAAGACAGAGGTCTTTCAGCTTTCTAAATTCCAATCTGATCCTTTCTTTAAAATGGGGGAACAGATGCAGTATATGAAAATACAAAAGCCTAGAACGATGGGAAGGGTAAGTATTTTCCTTTGAAAAGATTTCATTTCTTGGTCAAGACATGAATAAAGAGGAGATACCCCTCTTTCGATGCTGATTTTGGAATTCTGGTTACTGAATGTTTTTGACTAGTGGAAAAGGCACCAAAATAACTTATGGAGTTTGGGAGAGGCCTTGATTTTGAATAAGATTCATGTGCAGAAAGATAGGGAGATGTTTAGCAATGTTTCTCCACCCTCCATTCTGAAGAGATAAGGATGGATGGGGTGGGGGCCAGGAAAAAAGAAGTCAAGTGGAGGAGAATGGAGAATTGGGTTAAAAAAGAAATCAGTTTGGAGGCAGGAAGGAATTCAACAAGTGAAGCCTGAAGTACATGATAAATATCTCCAGGTACCCAAGTCTCTGTTTTCCATCTGCAACTTTGCTTTACCTTGGCAGGGAAGACCATCCCTTTGCTACAACCACAGAGTTCTCATTTGAAAAATCCTACATACCAGTGATCTCTATTCAAGTTCCAGCACACAGTGGCAAAAAGCTTCTCCCTTTTTTTTTTTTTTTTGGTCCATGGAACAACAACCTGAAAGGCTAAGAGTTCATTGGAATTATCAACAAAGATATCAATTGTAATGGTGATTTAATGTCCTTGTTCACCTATCCTCTTGCCTTTAGTTCCTAGAACTTGACAGCCAAATGCACAATACTCAGGTTGCCCTATAACTATTAAATGATTCCTCAACTTTTAATATGTATAGGAAATTAGAATGAACATAGTCATAAAAGGCCAATTTCATTTATCATCCACTCCCTTTCTGCTTCTGAAGCTCTTACAAACACATTAAAAATGCATGTGAGAGAGGAAAATACATCAAAATTAAAGTATTTAACATCTTAATAAAAAGTCTAAACTCTTCATAGGTGGGCATGTAACCTGTTTTACAGATGCTTTATAGACTTGTTTTATAGACACCGAGTTCAGCAATCACAAAAACATTAATTGTATCCCTATATATTTTATTTCAAATATGTCTGCCAAAAAATAAGCTAGTTTAAAACTTCAGTATTGCAATGAAAGACACTGTGAAAATCTAATCACCATCTCTATATACAGCTTGTTTATTATACAAGGAATGGTCCTTGTCAACAGGGTTGCTAGGGGGATATGTTTGACTTTTCACTAAGGAGATGATGAATCAAGATGAATCAACTATACGAAGGTTTAAATTGGTTGCTTTTGTTAGTGCCTTCCTCCAATTCAAAATTTGGCTTCATTCAAGAAATCCGAGCTCCAAGCTGTTTAATAGGAATGCCTTTTACAACTGACTGTACATGTAGAACTACCTTTATGAATATTATGCTGCAAAGAGACATAAAAATTGAAATTACTGCATGGAGGTTTCTTGGTAAAGAACGGACACAATTTCTTTCCTTGTCATTTTTGCTCTGCTAGATATTTGATGATGTGATGCTCTATAAATGGCATTAAAGAACATTCCTTGTCAGTCACTACTGCCTGGAGGGATAATGCATCCTAGCTCGGCTCTCAAAAGTAATTAAAGATAATCAACCAAAAATGTGAGTGCTCTGTTGTATTCTGAATTCCAAACTCCACCTACAACAGGAACATATAGCCCGACTAGTTATTTACATTTAACCCTCTCCTGGTTCAGACAGCCGTATGCTGTCGTTGTTCAAACCATTATGCTTAGGATTTGAATACCTAAGAATCAGATTGAAAGAATAATGGATAGTTTCCCTTTGTACTGACACAGATAATATAATCAAGCATGCTACAACCACTTTCGTTTCAGTTGATTGCTTTTGTATAGCAAACAGGAATGTAGATGTAGATGAAATTATATTTTAAAGGCTTTGTACTTCTAATTTTCTCTGCCACCTAACAATAGTTGGAGTTTTTAAAAGGCTTAAAAAGACTAGTGTGTAAAGTAAGAACCTGGTAAAACCACAGTAAACACAACACATGTGTATTAAAGTTTATATTACGCCTACAATGTTCATATTATAAATTAAAACATAATAGTTAGGTCTTTTCAATGTCATTAAACAACCTTTTCATATTAATTAAAAATGCAAAACATGGATGATTTTTTTAAAAGGGAACTGCCAGAGAAGACAGCTGACTGCAAAATGAATCATCTGGACAATGTTGATTATTAAGCTAAAACTAAAAATTAAATTAAGTGCAATTTGAAAAATTCAGAGTTTCTAAGCACATCTACCTTAAATTCATGTTTACATTTAATGTATTTTAAAGAATATCACATTGGAAAGAAATCAATTCTATCTTTAAAAATACCCTGAATGAAGTTCAATGTTAAATTTTTCATCATGTCACAGGATCCAAAGGCACAGATATAAGGCTATTAGTAGTATTTTTATTTGGACTGTGATCTTCATCTAAGTCCCCCAGGAACTTAAATATACAGAGAAAAGGAAGTGGTGGGGGTGGTTACACTTAAATTCACAACACATCATACTCTATATGAATAACACATCAAACTATCCCCTTTGCTAACCGATATAGACCAGTGCCACTCCATTTTCAATGTAATATATATTTTGACATGTTTCTTGTATTTTTTCCAAGAAAGGCCAATTTTACATAAGGTGACTTTTCCATTGATGACTTGAACCCTTTTCAGATAACTCATCCAAATGGTACAAACAGGTGTATGAACTCCCTGAAGATTTTTGATTTTGCCCTAGATTTGACCTTTCAAAAGATGCTGATAATCTGCTCCCTCTTTCCCAAAGAAGCAGTGTAGCCTAAAGGCAAGATAGCATTGTCTTCAGCAAAGGTGAAGATGGAGACTCTCACAACCACAAAACCAGATACTGACCATAAATAAAAGTGGTCTTCACTTACCCAGGGTAAACAAATGAAAAAGTAGCAACCAAACTGCTTTCCCTGATTGTGAAGGCCAGTGCTCCATAAACACTCAATTTGAATCTGACTCCAGTCTCAGTGAATGCTTACAAAACATCAGCCTGGGCTTCCTTCTGAGGCCCCGAAGCACACATTAACTATTGTGATCTACTCTGAGGAAACTTGACATTTTAAACAACTCCAGTCCAAATGAGGCAGCAGGACTAAGCTCGAACCACATCTAGTTAGAAAAACGAGACAAACAAGCAGCAAATCTCTACGATGGTGTGTCTGTGCGTTTGTGAGTTCCTTGACATTCAAACCTTAGTTCTTGATCGTCTAAACCAGAAGTGCCTTGCAGTCAATTGGCTATACATTTCATTTCATAAACTATTTCATTCCATGGGCTTATGGTGCAATTTATCATTGTTTGCATTGTTTCCCAAGAATGCCCCTGACAGTGAAAAGCTAAACCCCAGTTTAACTCTGAAAAAAGTCACTCCTCCAGGAGAGGACTGACTCGATCATTTTAATTTGCAAGCTAATTATTAGATATAAAATCCTACTGTTTGGAACAAGGAGTGGGGACCGGTAGCTATCTTGTATAAGTGAAGCCAATTTCATTCTCCTGTACTGGAGTTTCATGTGTGCAAACACTTTAATGCCATACTGGAGCCCAAATGAAGACTGCCGTGACATCTTGCCCAATTGAAATGGAAAAATCATGAGTTGGGGATTGAAGGAAATTTTGCAATTTCTCTTCTAAAAAACAGTATAGACGCATTTTTTTTTAAAGTGGATCCTTCCGATTAATATGGCCCCATTAAATAGTTAAGACTTTTAGTTTTAGCAAATAGATGTTACATCTGTCTAACCCTGTGTATGCATAGAAAATGACTAAAGTCCCGCCAATAGAGTGTGACCTCCAATCTGCCACTCTCCTGGTGAAAGGCAGCGAAGTAAATTACTTCTCCTTCTTATTCTATTCAGAGTGAATACAAAATGGTCGAAGTTGACCTGCCGCCAGTCTAGCAGGCTCCTACTCAGAGCGGCACCCTACAGTTTACACAACCCAGGCTGAATACCATAAAGAGGGACTCCATTCAAAGAGGCCTGCATGCAAAAGAGACGACCATTAGATCATAGTAATTATTCCATTTACATCACACAGTGACACAGTGGGATATGAAGGACTCATCAAACACTTCTCTTCACCCAGGCCTTGGCTGCTAATGAGGCACATTGGATCTTATTGTCCTTCCCATTTACTCATGTGCTATGGCCTTGCTTGCCAACAACAGCTCTGTGCACCAGACAGGCTGTCCCTTTCAGAGCCATTTATTCCTCACTCGACCTTTGACCCTGAGGGTTATGACATCAGCAGCCCTGATTTGTGATCATTTTTATTGGCACACATTCAACTCTTGTTTCCTGTGTTTAACTCTGTCTCCCTTTTTTTTTAAGTTAAACTTATTGGATCTAATAGGCATCTGCCAAAAGACTATAAAGTAAAGCCAGGGCTTTCACAAAGAGGCTTCTGATCTTACTATAAAAAGCTCCATAGCTACTATTTATGCCAATAATAACGAGTAATTCATTACCTAGGTGCATGAAATCTGTTAATCACTAAAATGTTGAACAATTCAGAGCAGATGTCTACGAATTTTATGAGTTTTAATTAAAATGTTCTATTTATTTTCATCAATATGTGGGGTTTTTAAATTAAAAAGATGTTACTTCCATGTAGTATTTTGCAAATTATGTCTTCATAAGGGTGATTAAAGATGCTTATTTGGGCTAATCAGATTTTTTTTCTTTTTAAAGTGCTTGTGCTAATTTTAGAAAGAATTCATTAAAGTTGTGCACTAAAAAGATGCTGTTTTCTTATGTCACAACAACTACACATCATGAACTGAATTTACTTGATGCCCCTCCCTTCCGAAGTAAATCTCCGATTGACATTAATTCCTTAATTTCAAAACTTGCCAAATGTAAAATCAGATTTGGCATATTCAGTTCTTTCTTCTTTCAACTGCTTTCAATCATTAAAATAGATTATTGCTTTACAGCAAAGTTTACCAAGGATCAATTTTTTCAAGTGGTAAGAATTTTTAAAGTATAAATTTGATACTCCTAGAGAAGGTTCTCCAGCACATATTGGTTTTGATGTAATCTGTTTAACCACTACCATAATTTAATTTGCCATAAAACAGAAATCAAAGCCTATTACAAATGAGCTTTTAACTTCATGTCAGTTAAAATAACTGATTTGCTGAAAAACTAAAAATTATAAACAAAATGGCATAATTGGCTAGTAAATAAGACAGTTGAATTTTAAAGCCAAAAGACTTATTTCCTTTCTCAGGAAACTGGTTGCATATCTGTGATTTTTAAAATGTTGACTTTTATGTGAGTTATTGCAATGCAGTAATAGTCTGTTTGCATGAAAACAATCCTTCGGCCTACAGTTAAAAATTAATTAATTTTCCAGAGGATGACTCAACTAGTTGTTTGCATTGTTGCAAGTATATTCCCTAAAAGGGGAGAGTATATATAACAGTTTTAAACTGTTACAATCACCAACAGTAATTGCAGGAAGTGGTAAGTAAAGTAATAGGAGAATTTTTATTGCAACAGAAAAACTGTTTAGTATAACCAGCTACAGATGATGTCTCCATTAACAATCTCCTTTGGTTGTAATCTGAAAGAGCAATCTTTCTTTGCAGCTAAGTAAATTGTTTTACCTAGCATTTATGATTCTGTTTAAGCCCTGCAATGTTTCATAGTACTAGGTTTATTTATATAACCTGTGATTTGGTGAAATCAGCCCTACCACAGTTTGCTTGATGTTTCTCTAGGCCTTTCTAGATTCTGTTCATTTGTGATGAGTCTCATGTATGAAAGGGTCACAAATAACCACAGTCATTGTAATAAGTGGCCCAAGATAAAGGAACTATTCCTTATTTTTTAATATGCTTCATGAGACACTGAAGCAATAAGAATGTGTCTGCTAATTCTATTGTATTCTCCCAAGAAAAACCATTGTTTAATAACACGTTTAAACTAGCATACATTACCTGGTCAAGTTTAGACATTTCAGTTAATTTCTCTCGTTCCTCTCTAATGTTCATGTGGGTTTCTAATGTCACCCAGTAAAGCTTTGCATTGACACATGCAGTTGACAGGACGTATATATAATAATTGTGGTATTTGTTAAGCACTTACTATGTGCCAGGCACTGTACTTAGCCAAAGCCCATGATACCCATAACCATCCCTCTGGATAGTAAGTTCCTTAATAATTAATAATAACTATAATATTTGCTAAGTGTTTACTATGTGTTAAACACTGTAACTAAGTGCTGGATAATCAGGTCCCAAGTAGATGGGAGAACAGATATCGAATCCCCATTTTGCAGATGAGGAAACTGAGGCACAGAGAAGTTAAGTAACTTGGCTGAGGTTACATATTTCCTTGAGGGTAGGGAATGTGTCTACCAATATTGTATTGTACTCTCCCAAGCACTTAGTACAGTGCTCTACACACATAAATGCTCAATAAATACCATTTATCGATTATTTAATCTGGACACAAAATTTCACTTTGTATTAATGAATTGAATGCATTAACAAAGTCAAATTGAATGCCCAGGAAGTTATATCCAAAATTCAAATGGCAAAGATAAAGGTAACAAATTCTTTCCTGCCTTGCATTAACTGGGAACATATTTTCTAGCTCTATCTCCCTGAGCCCTCAGTCAATCAATCAGTGGTATGTCAATCAATCAGTGGTAATTACTGAGCTCTTACTGGGTGCTTATTGAGTGCTTACTGTGTGCAGAACACCATACTAAGTGCTTGGGAGAGTACAATAGAGTCCATTTGCTTTAAAGCACTCCATTACCTTGCCCCCTCCTAACTCACCTCACTACTCTCCTACTCCAACCCAACCAGCACACTTTATTCTCCTAATGCTAACCTCATTGTGCCTGTATCTTGCCTATCTCCCCACCAACCCCTCACCCACATCTAGCCTCTGGCCTGGAATGCCCTCCCTCCTCAAATCTGACAATTACTCTCCCTGCCTTCAAAACCTTATTGAAGGTACACCTCCTCTAAGAGGTCTTCCCTGATTAAGACCGCTTTCCTCTTCTCCCACTCCCTTCTTCATTGCCCTGACTTGCTCCCTTTGGTCTCCCCGCATTCCCAGCCCCATAGCACTTATGTCCATATCTGTAATTTATTTATTTATACGTCTGTCTCCCCTCCTCTAGACTGTAAACTCCTTGTGTGCAGGGAATCTGTCTGTTTATTGTTGTATTGCACTCTCCCAAGTGCTTAGTACAGTGCTCTTCTCACAGTAGGCCCTCAATAAATACCACTGAATGAATGAAAGTAGACACAAATCTCTGCCTTCTAGGAGCTTACAGTAGAGTAGTGGAGGGAGTTATTGAAATAAATTACAGTTAGGGGAAACAGCAGAGTACAAAGGTCAGAGGTCATGGGTTCTAATTCTGTCTCTGCCACTTGTCACCTGTGTGACTTTGGGCAAGTCATTTAACTTCTTTGTGCTTCAGTTACCTCATCTGTAAAATGGGGATTAAGACTTTGAGCCCCCCGTGGGACAACCTGATCACCTTGTATCCCTTCTAGTGCTTAAAACAGTGCTTGGCACATAGTAAGCACTTAAATACCATTATTATTATTATTATTATTATTATTATCATTATTATATGTTCATAAGTGTGTTGGGTTCACAAGATTATCCCTGATTTGGCAGCAACAATAACATTTATTTAAGGCCTGCACAATATCCAACTTCTCCTTAAGATAATGAACAGCCAAATTAGCCTGGGATGTGCATTCACTTCATTTCTTATGGACGCAGGATCCTCTGTGAAAAACTAAATGCATCTACTTTTATAGACAGTCTGTCCTTTGCAAAGAGACATGGTTGCATTTTAAGAAAATTTTACAAGGCATTTCAGAGATATTACCACATCACCTTTTCAGTGCTATGGAATTAAAGAAGGTTGAAATAAAAAACATCTGTAATGTAGTGATTAGGTTTATATAAAATCTGCAGGCATATTGGAGCTGTTATAATGACAACCTCAGTACTGTAAATATTTAGTCACCACAAGCCTTCAATAGAGTGATCAGAGTGCATTTCTTACTGTAGTTTCTGGAGCTGAGATGTGAGAACATCCCTTCTTGTTGATTATAGAGATGGAATTTAGTAAGTATTGTAAAATGTCTGAGGTGGGGGTTCTTCTCATGTGGATTCTCTGATGTTTGAATGACTTTACATGGCCTTGAGTTCTATTTGCTCTTTGGTATCACTATCTTCCACTTGTCTGCTCTCAGTTATCCGTAGAAGAATCCTATATTGGATGAGAGAGCCTGGGTTCTGGCATGAGTGACATTTATAATCTAGTTGCCACCACCCAGTTTCTGTGCTGGGTACAAACCAATGGATAATAATAATAATGGTATATGTTAAGCTCCTACTATGTGCCAAGCACATACTATGCACTGGGGCTGATACAAGCAAACCGGGTTGGATACAGTCCCTGCCTTGCTTACAGTCTTAATCCCCATTTTACAGATGAGGTAACTGAGGAACAGAGAAGTTAAGGGACTTGCCCAGAGTAATATGACAGACAATGGCAGAGTCAGGATTATAACCCAGGTCCTTCTGAATCCCAGGGACCCACGCTCTATCCAGTAGACCATACTGTTTGATGACAGTATGACCAGGTTGGGACCAGAATCTATGAGGTGATTCTAAACCTCAGTGGGGCAAACAATGTTCAAAGAAGGGTTTTGAGTAGGTGACAAGGGACTGGAAGCTCTTTGAGGGTAGGGATCACGTCTACCAACTCTATTATACTGGATGCTTCTAAGTGGTTAGTACAGTGCTCTGCATGCAATAAGTGATCAAGAAATACCATAAACTGATTTGAATGACCAGCAGCCCAGAGGGCCCTGGAGTCCAACCTGGGACTCCTGCTCTGAATCTGTCCACCTGGATCAACTGATTTCTTTCTAGATCCATAAAGACTGTGCATTTGATAAGTACAAAAAAAAAAACCTGGACAAAATGTCAGAATTTAGACTAATCAATGACCACATATATTTGGGACCTGTTTTTTTTTCCATAAATAATTCCTAAATACTGGGAAAGTGGGAGTTGCTACTTAGGAGGCTTTCAGGTTCTTTTGTTCTCATTACTCTAATATTATCCAGACCATACTAAAACCCATTCTTCTTCTGCAGATCATATTTATGTACATATATATGACACTAATAAACATGCCTGTATACTTTAATAAAGTATAATAGATATAATTTTATATTCACCTGCCTTGTGTCTCCTATAAGACTGCAAGATCTTAAGAAGGCAGTAATGTCTATTCATTTTTTTAAATGTATCCCTAGGTCCTTGTGGGCAGGGAATGTGTCCGTTTATTGTTATATTGAACTCTCTCAAGAGCTTAGTTCAGTGTTCTGCACATAGTAAGCACTCAAAAAATATGACTGACTGACTACAGTGCCATTCATCTCACAGGTAATCAAAGTACTTAATGATGACAATATTGATGAACTCTAAATCTTTTAATATAGCTCCATTTGCATCAGCTGTGGCAATGCAGGTAACTCACAGCCTTGTAACCTGCATGATCTGTACCTAATTGTAATAATAATTGTGGTGTTTGTTAAGTGTTTACTATGTGTTAAGCACTGCACCAATCACTGCAGTGGATATGGTACAATCAGATCAGACACAATCCTGTCCCCCATGGGGCTCATAGTATAAGAGGAAGGTATTTAACTCCCATTTTACAGCTGAGAAAACTGAGGTACAGAGAAGTTAAGTGACTCAGCCAACAGGAAAGTGGTAGAGCTGGGGTTAGAATTTATGTTTCCTGATTCCCAGGCGCATGCTCTTTCTAATAGGCCACCTATGAATTCCTGTTAGATCACAGAAAATGAAATCTGGTGCAAGCAAACTGAGCACTTGCTGGTGAGTTGTGGATACAATTCAGAAACCAGTATTTGTAAGAGAGGCCCAGAGTCTGCAGGGACTCACTAGGCCTATAAACAGATAGACGGGTCCTGTCAAAAAAGATCCAGCAGTAAAGGAATGATGGAGGTAGGATCTTAAATTAGAAACAATTGCTTTACGTGTTCACTAAGAGTCTCTTTCTATACAGTACAAAAAATATAAGCGTTGGGTCTATGAGATGTCAGCAGTGTGAAAAATAAATATTGATGTTAATTCCAAGAAATAAGTTTTTGTTTTATTTACTTTTATCCAGAGCAGAACATTTACAACATAAACTCATCAGGATGACCACCACGGAGTAAACTGCATTTTCCCACACATCGACTAGCTTGTTTTTATAAATGTGGGTATGTGCATATGCCAGGGAGACAGAGAGATAGAGAAAAAGTGTATGAGAGAGAGACAGAGAAGGAAAGGGGCTGTGGGAAGAGAGACTGTTTCTAGAATAGTCTTGGTTTTGAACTGACAGTTCTGATTTGAGGCTGAGCATTCTTTGAGGCAAACAAAGTTCAGGTGGTCCTTTGAACTTTCAATGCTGTGCAGTTTCATAAACTGTGCTTGACAGCTTGTGAAAATAAAGGGACTTGTTTTTAACCCCACCCCCTTCTACAGTGACAATGAATCAGTCCTCTGCCCCAGAATCCATGACACCTTTCAGTACTGAAGGGGTGATGGTCGGTATTTCTCAGAGTGCTCTGGGCTTTGGACTGCCTAACCAAGAACTGTTTCTTGGAAGAGCGAGAAGGAAGGTCTGGAAACATAAAGCAGAATTCAGGGACTGTGAGCATGGGTTCCCCCAATATGACATACCCATAACAAACAAATGACATATAAGTGATGAGACCTTATGACCCATTATTTCGAGTAATAGTAACTATTATTATTTTTGTATTTGAATGCTTACTGTGTACCAAACACTATACTAAACTCTGGGGTAGATAGACAATAATCAGATCAGAAACAGTCCCTGTGCCACATAAGATTGAATCCCCATTTTACAGATCAGGAAATTTAGTCCCAGAGAAGTTAAGTGATTTACCCAAAGTCACACAGAAGGCAAATGGTGGAGCCAGAATTGGAACCCAGGTCTTCTGACTCCCAAGCCCATGATCTTTCCACTAGACCAAATTGCTTCCACAAGTTACAGTCGTTTAAATTAGTTCACATAGGTTTTATGCTGGTCCCCAGTTTCCTTACAATTCAGGTCTGACTGTTGACTATGAAACTATTAGATATTCTCAATGAGTAACATTTAATCAACTTTGATACCTTACCCCTGAAAGCACGGCACTTATGTAAATATCCTTATACTCTGCTGCTCCCACTCTGCAACTTATTTTAATATCCATCTGCCCAGTAGATTATATACTCCTTAAGGGAAGGGGTGGTGTCTACAAACTCTATTGTACTGTACTCTCCCAAGTGCTTAGAACAGTGCTCTTCACACAGTAAGCACTCAATAAATACTATTGATAGATTGATTAAATGCCTATTGTATGGGAGCATTGTACTAGATACCTGGGAAACTCCCATAGTAGATATGAACCCTGACCTCAAGGAGTTTACAATCTAGAGTGAGGAGTGAGGGGGAAGGCTCTAAAATAAATTAGAGATAGAAGAAAGTAAAAGATTGTAAACCTTGCTATAAATGCTATGTTGGCGTGTAAGTACCTAAGAGCTTGGGTATCACAAAAAGCTAAATTGGCAATGGGGGAATATAGAGTGGAGAGATGAAAAGCAGCATAGCCTAGTAGATAGAGCACAGGCCTGGAAGTCAGAAGGTCATGGGTTCTAATTACAGATCTGCCACTTGTCTGCTGTGTGACCTCTGTGCCTCAGTTACCTCATCTGTAAAACGGGGATTAAGACTGTGAGCCCATGTGGGACAGGGACTGTGATCAACCCAATTATCTTGTATCTACTCCAGTGCTTAGAACAGTGCCTGGCACATAATAAGCATGGAACAAATACCATATTTATAATTATTATTATTATTATGAGAAATTAATCAGGAAAAAGATGAGATTTCAGAAGGACTTTGAAGGTGGCTAGAGGAATGTTCTGCCTGATGTGAAGAGGGAGGGAATTCCAGGCAGGAAGAATGGTGTGAGTAGGAGGTTGGTGGAGGGAGAGATCAGAACAAGACATGGTGAGTAGTATGACGTAAGAGAAATGAAGCCTGGGAACTCAGATGTAGTGTGGGAAGACAGGATGGGTGAGTAGGAGGGAGAAAGCTGATTGAGTGTCTAAAAGCTGATGAACAGGACTTTCTGTGGAGAAGAATGGGCAATGAGGTAGCTAGATGCCGAATGTTTTAGAAAAACCATCCCTAGAGAGAGGAGTTAAAGACAATACCAATGTTACAGGCTTGAGAGCTGAGAAGGATGGGGGTGTTGTTTACTATAATGGAATAGTTAGGTGGAGGAGGGGATTTGGGAGGAAAGATTGGGAGAATCTCCAAGTT
Source organism: Tachyglossus aculeatus (assembly GCF_015852505.1). NCBI lineage: Eukaryota > Metazoa > Chordata > Mammalia > Monotremata > Tachyglossidae > Tachyglossus > Tachyglossus aculeatus. Next base: position 14,157,186 of record NC_052073.1, on the reverse strand, counting down.
TGAACTGGAAAAAACAAAAAAAAAATCACGAGGTAGCATCTTTAACAAACAGCACAAAACAGAAACAATTCTATTAATAAATATTAATCAAGAGAAATGACAGGGATCACAGCCCCAGGGTGATGGTCTACAGGAAGAGCTAGAAACACTAGTCTGGCTCAATAGGTATTTGTGAACAGTTGAGTTCACAGACAGGCATGGAATCATAGGCATATTTCAGGAAATAAAAGTAAAATGCTGGGCTGATTTCTCTTAGATGCCAGAGATTTTAGGATGAGAGGGGATTGAGGCTGGTGATTCAGCCACTCCTGAAGTGAAGAGTCAGTATGCCCTGTGGCTTCAGAAAGAGATAAGGAGTTGGCCCTGTGGTTCTTCCATATTCCATGGCTCAGGGCTTGGACTGTGAAGAGAGAGGCTGGGATTTAAGACTCACCCCCTTTTCCCCTGACTAAGGAGGCCCAGAGTCCAGCTTTCAGTAGAATGGCCATATAATCAGGGTACCCCTTGAAGCCAAGGTGGTGAAACAGAACTCAAGGTGCCATGGCAGCAATAGTGGTGGCTGTCATTGCTCCTTAAGCACAGGACGTTTGGCTTAGCTAGCTGTGGAGTGGTAATTTCTGACTGCTCCAGGACTCCCATTTATGACCCAAAAGGGCACTTCGGAATGTCTGAGTTGCTGAGAGTGACCGAAGCACTGGGAACGGTGGAGGGCTTCTACCCTCAGTGTCCCATAGGGACTCAAAACACCCCTCAGGAAAACATTTGATGATATTGTAACTACTTCTTCAGAGAGAAGGCTCTCGAAAGATTAATTCTTCAGGTAAATCTTACACAATTTGGCCTATAGCAACTACATTTCTCAACTTGTGCAAAACAAGGAATCCAAACAGACACTAAAAAGTTTGAGTTCCATGCCCCAAATTAGGAATATTCCCAAGGGAAAACTTTCCCATAAGACTACAAGCATTTGATTCAATGCATAGCTTTTTCTTGCATAAAGCTAAGTGTGTTTAGTGACGTATCAACATTTGAAAGCACCTGTTTGTGAAAAAGAGAAAAAAGCCCTACTAAATAGTGCATAGTCAAGGTGTCATGAGAGTTTATATTTCAGCAACAAAAGTATTTGCAGGGTACTTAAACCTCAGGTCCCCTCAATTGCAGTAAAGCTCTGGAGAGGAGAGATTAGGTAGAAAAGTTACAGGAAAAGGAGAGTTCTTTGAATATCATGTTACAGCTTCTGCCCTTTTATCAATCAATCAATTTATTGAACACTTACTACGTGAAGAGCACTGTACTAAGCTCATCCAGATCCTCATTAACATGAGGTGGATTCTCCAATGGGGAAAAACATTTGACCTCAAAGTTTCAAGCTTTTTCAATCCAGAAGTTGCTATTGCTGAAAACGAAAACTTAAAAAAAATGCAACTGTGTTTGTCATAAAATAGGTGTTACTTTCAAACACCTTGACCACCTCTTCATCACAATCTGCAGGCATCTGTCAAAATGTACTATATCTTATAAATATGTATAACACTAGCTCTCATATTTTGTGCTAAAGAGTATCAATGCTACAATTAATTAGTCTAATTTGCATTAAAGACTATACATAATTAATTTGTTCATTAAAAGCTTTCAACATTTCTTTGCAGGAAGTGCAAAAGATCATTGATGAGGTTTGAAGAAGCAATTAGTAATAAAATATGTCAATGCAGTAATGTATCGGAGAACTTTCTGGGGCCATTCAAAGCCACTTCGAAAACCTGACTAGGAGACTTTTGTTTTTATCATATCTTTTCCAAGATGACATTTCTAGATAAAGAGACTTTTGTTCACTTTTAAGAAAAATAAAATCCTATCCTGGTCTCCTTTCCATCTGCAGAACGAAGTCATATTTCCAAATATGGTCACAGAGCTAGAAACAAGCCTATAAGGCCCTTTCAAGGGCTCACAGTCTAAATCGGAGGGAGGGGCATGTATTCCCCATGTAAAGATTAGGGAATTGAGGCACAGAGATTTTTCAAAAAGTTTGAATGTCATCTAATTTAATCCCATGTGGGACAGAAACTGTTATATTTGTACCCCCGAGCTTAGCACAGTGCCTGGCACATAGTGACTGCTTAAAAATACCATGATGAATTAACTAAGATAGCAAGAGTTTTCAGGTGTTTCTTTCTAGCACTGGACCTCCGGTGCTCCAGAGGTCTGCGACTTGGTCTGTTTTCCTCACTACAAGAGAGCTGGGACAGTAAAGTCTTGCCTCCTGTAGGAGTGAAGGGTAGATAAAGCAAGAACCTTTATAAACATTAGAATATTGATATTTGCATCTGCTACTGAATTAGGATGGAGAGGAAGAAGAAGGAAAAAGTGACCATGAGATGCTACTCTGGCAACATCCATTTAAAATGCTTGCATGTTATCTTTGATATTTAATTTTTAGCGGTTTCTGTGATAGCTTTCCTCTTTTGTTAAGTTCCTGTGGCTAGGAGCTGTCTTCAATTTTCATCTTTTTTGGCTTATATCCAAGCACCCAAAAGAGTGCTAAGCACATTGTAGAAGTGTTTAATAAATGTTACAGATGGCATTAACAAAATGAAACATATCAATCTTGCACTTCAAAAACTAGACTGACTTTCAATCCCTTTGGAAAACAAAACACTAAAGAAGCATGTGTTCTTTTTGATATAGTGCTTGAAAGAAGTAAAATAAACTTTCTAGGAAGTCACTGTGGAAACAACAAGACTCCCATGTCCTTGCTTCTTGTGTGTTACCCTAAACCCTTAGGTTAGGTCAGCGCCCTGAAGAATACTATAACCAGGTACATTTTTGGTTATTTGTTCATCATCTCACCAAAAGAAAGTACCCAGATGACAGTTGAATACAGTTATTCCCAGGCTTTCTTCCAGGAATCCCATTCAAATCAGGAACTAAAGTTACACTCAGAGAAAATGAAGTGGAAGAGATGACAGAGGCCAAGATTTTATAAACTGGTATGGTGATGGGGCCAGGGTGGCCAGGGGAGAGATAATTATGACCTCTGATAAGCTCTTTTGGAATCCTATATGCCTGGATTATCCTACATGAAAGAGCTGCTTTCTGTTGTGAGAAAGGACAGGTGTGTATATACAGTATTGGGGGTCACACCTTTCATAAAAACCTTAATTATTTGACTGACAGCTTCAGCAGAAACCCTTCATTTCCCTTGTATCCAATAATGATGAGATTAAAGAGTTCTGTTCTAAGTACATAGCCTTCCTTAGAAAAAATTGTATTGGAATGACTGGCATTTCAGCAAGGTTTTGCAGCTCTCTAAATAGTTAGATATGTGATGGATGAAGAGACAAAGAGTAATTACCTAACCTTCCTATGCATAATGACCAACTCACCTGCCTTCTACCCACTCTCCTCTAAAAAGCTTGTCCCAACCAAAAGAGGGAAGAGAGGTTACCACAACCTTTTAGATTGTGTGCCCCACAAGGGATAGGGACTGTGTTTAATTCCCATCCGTGTTTTCTGTCTCCCAAGCGCTTAGTGCAGTGCTCTACACATAGCACTTAATAAATGTGACTACTCCAACTCCTGCCTTGATTTCCATCCCTTGAAACTCAATAAAACCTGAGCCACTGAGGATGTTCACAAACAAACGATAATTGTGTTCAGGAATAGTATAGTCAATTTCCAATAATAACTACCAAATCTTCCAACATCTGTTAACATCTAGTGGTAGCAATTGTTTAAAATGTCAAAATTTGTCACCATATCAATGTCTCCTTCAGCTATTCATCTATAAAATTCCACTTTGCTTGAAGGGGAGTTTCTGCAGACAGCACAACTGTTAAATAGCAGAAAGGTAAGAAGTTCACATAAATTACAGCTGAACCTGGCAAAAACTGAATACTGCTAAAAAAACAAAAACCTAACCCCTAAATTCTGAAAGGTCAATGTTTTTTCCTTTCCTAGCACTAAAATCTAATTCTTCACACCCGACACTGAGGTAGCAAATACTTTAGTAAGGACCTCAACCAGAATCATTCTGATACCAAATAGACCATTTAAAGGTTTATGGATTTTACAAGTATTATAATAAAATAGGTTCTAATAAAATTTAAAAGGGAAAAATCATGTAATTGGAATGACATAAGGGGCCAAATTTTGCCCCAATTGGCCATACCATATTCTTAAAATTCCTGCTTCTGGTGTGAGAAAGGAACAAGGTTGGGAGGGGTAGCCACATCTGGCTCCTTGACACATAGTAAATTATTTAACAAATACCACAATTATTACTATAAATATTTATTACTCCAAACTGATCAGCTGATAGATAATACTTATTGATCACCTACAGAGTACTGTATTAATCACTTGGGAAGTACAATAGGGGTAGTAGACGTGTTCTCTTTCCTTAAGGAACTTGTCATCCAGTGGGGGAGACAAGTAGGAGGAAGTAGTAGAGTATAAGGATGTGCATGTGAGTAATCAATTACCTAGGTGACCCTTAATCTCCACTGTAAGTGCTTACTATCTGCCAGGTACTGTTCTAAGCACTGGGATAGATACAAGATCATCAGGTTGGACACAGTCCAGGCAGGGGCTCACAATCCCCACTTTACAGATGAGGTGGTGAGGCACAGAGAAGTTAAGTGACTTGCCCAAGGTCACACAGCAGATAAGTGGTAGAGCCAAGTTTAGAATCCAGGTCACCTGACTACCAGACTGGTGCTCTTTCCTCTAGGCCACTCTGCTTCTGGAAACAATAAGTTTCCCTAGATATTTCTACAATATTTTCCTCTCCAGTTAGAGGGTAAGTTCCTTGTGGGCAGGGGAAGTTTCACTTCATTGTTCTGTATTTCCCAAGCAACTAGTTGACTACGCCACACTAAGTCGGTGCTCAATAAATTCTACTACTATTAATGCTACCGTTGCTATGCCTACTAAAATCCCTCATTTAGTTTCAGTGGCCCAGTGGTGCTGGAGCTAGTAGGGCAGTCAGTCATATTTATTGAGCACTTAGTGTGTGCAGAGCACTGAATTAAGTGCTTAGGAAAGTACAATATAGACAGACACAGTCTCTATTCCCAATAAACTGTGTTCTGGAAATGTGCACCATTTCCAAATAGAGCCCACTGATGTGCCCAATTTCATTTGAACACTAGGAAGATTTCCATTTTCCTTGAGACACAAATTTACTGCCCCAAGCTCTGCTCACAGTGGATGCTCCATAAATATTGCTGACTAACTGGCTTCAGCCTCTGATGAAATAATTTCACCAAAAGCCAGTCCCCTCCTCTCCCTCCCAGGGAGGATGAGGGAAGGAACAATGCCTAAAAAAGCTTTTGAAACCATTAGGGAGGAGAATGATACAAACTAGTCCTTTTTTGTTGACAGAGTAGAAGATTCTCAGCTATCACATGCAAATGTTATTTATTTCTGGAATACTGATGCCAAGTAGACTGCAAGAAAACAAACACACAGAAAACCAAAATATAACAATAAGGACAAAAAAATCCAGGGTAGCCAGGCCAAACTCTTCTGGAATGGTCATAAAAACCAACCCACCTCCCAACATTCACTAGATAAAACACCAGCCACAAACCACATGAAGCTCCAGAGGAAATAACAAAAGTTTCAGACTTCAAACCGAGTAATACTACAGATATTCACTTCTGGCATTTGTTCCACTGAGGAAGCGGGCTTCTTTGGATGATTCCTGTTCCTCAGCCCACATTGCAACACCAGCCCCTCACACTATAGCTTGCAGATCGCAGCACCCACTGCTCGCCCAGCAGCCAAACTCTGCCATTTCGGGTGACACAGTTGTCCAAACCACTGATGACTTCTTGCAGAGAACAGAGAAGGGTCAGGAAGACGTGGTAGGAAAAGGAGAGGATGAGAAAGTGGAAAGAATGAATGTGTTGGGAGGAGGGGCAGGTAAAAGAGGGTTAAGAAATGCAGTCCTGCTTTGGGTTCTTCCCTCAGAGGCCTCATTTTAAGTATTAATTACGGCCATTGTTAAGAAACTTGTATGTATGGGTGGGGTGGGGGGACTTTTCTCAGTGTCTAAAACCTGCCTGTGATGTTAGGCTCTTAGAGAAGCACACTGTTCTTTTTAGGCTGATTCCAACCTTATCCAAGACTATGAGCCCTTGGATTAGCCCACAGAACACCTGGGCTCCCATTTTCTATGCAAAATATGTATTTTGCATATGCAGTGATGATGATAGTGTTTGTTAAGAGCTTACTATGTGCCAAACACTGTACTAAGCACTGGGGTAGATACAAGATAATCTGGTTCCACATGGGGCTCACAGTCTAAGTAGAATTTAATCCCCATTTTACAAATGAGAAAACTGAGGCACAGAGTAGTGAAGTGACTTGCCCAAGGTCCTCTGACTCTCAAGGCAGGTCCTCTGACTCTCAAGTCTGTGCTCTATCCATTAGGTAATACAGCTTCTTCATGGCCCTGAAGTCCTGCTGGGGCTTTTGATCCCACAGGAGCAGCTGTCCAGGAAGGCAAATATCACCTGTGTTTTCCAGTGCCAAAGTACCCCAGGATCGGGGTGGGCTCAGGGCATCCGTGGCCAGTTTGAATGGATTATTCATGTCTAATTAACTCTACCACCATTGTGAAGAAAGTGTTCTAGATTGTTCTGAGGATGAACACACACACACATACACACACACACCACACTTTATTTTAGATTAAAAAAAATAAGAACCTGACCTTGTTTTCAGGTTAATGGCAGAGGCGCCAACTTTTAAGTTCATGGAGTGAAGGGGGTGTGGAGTACGGGGGCTGAGGGGCTTTTCCAGGAGCAGAAGCTACTTTCCTCCTGCCTCCAGTTGGGGTGTCAAAAACTCACTGACTTCAAGATCCAGTGGGGTAGAGAAAAGCTCTTTACCTGCTCTAGAAGCCTGACAGATTTGCAAGCAATCCCTTGTTAGTGCTGGATTCTGGTGCATAAAATGTCAGAGGCAAAAAGATCCCTAGATCTAGTAATAATAGTAATGATACTTTTTAAAAACGCTATGTGCTAGGTGTTGTGAAAGATACAATATAGTCAGATCAGATACTCCTGCATGAGACTCACAGTTTGAAGGGGCGGGACAACAGATATTTAATCCCCATTTTACAGATGACAAACTGAGGCTCAGAGAAGTTGGAACTTACCCAAGGTCACACAGTAGGCAAGGGGCGGAGCTGGTCTCCTGACTCCCAAGTCTGTGCTCTTTCATCAGGCTGGACCTCCTGCTGAGCTCTGCAGCTTCAAACTCTCATTTTTAAAATTTACTTATGGTGTTTGTTCTGCGGTAAGTGTCAAGCTCTGTTCTAAGCACTGGGGTAGATAGAAGTTTATCAGGTTGGACACAGTCCCTGTCCCATATGTGGACAACCCCATGTGGGGCTCACAGTCTAAGTTGTAGTCCCACCAGACTCTTAAGGGCAGGGCAGGCTTCTCCACAACTAATTCCCAAATCCCAAAACCTATAAGGGCAAAGCTAATGGCTTTGCTCCATTAATGCCAATTCCCGGAGGGGGATGGGGTGGTAATCCCTCTCCCCTTTCCCTGTGGAGCCGTGACTGAAGGGTTAAAAAATTCCTGGGAGGTAGTGAACTGTAGCTGCTATCAACACACCTCTGTTGTTGTGCTTCTCCAGGCTTGAGGGTAACATTATGAAATGCAAAATCAAATCAATGCAAAATAAAATCATCTGGGTTTTTATGGTGCCTTTTACATACTCAGCAGGTTAAAAGCTATTATTTGTTTGCCTGACAAAGAAAGAGCAGATTATACTCCTGACAGCAGGCAGGTCCTCTAGTCTTCCTCCTAGCTTTGGCACATACTGAGAGAGATATTAATTTCCTACACCTGGATTTTAAGGAAACTGCAAACCTCATTTTTCATTGTTTTCATTTAATTAATTAAATTGATTTTACCTAGCTAAATGGGACTGACCAAATGCAGAGAACCACATTTTCTGTCTGTCCCCCAGGTGAAATGGTAAGATCCTTGAGGGCAGAAATTGTGTCTTCCATGATTTGTACATAGACATTCAATAAATAATATTGATTGAATGATTGATCGAAACAAAAGGCAAATAACTCAAAACAGCCAAGGTATGGAGATCTGAACAGAATGATCACAAGCAGGACTGGCAGAAGAAGTAATTTAAATACTCCTTAAAGCACAAGCCTCATGCCCTGGGGTATGAAGCTCAGCTGCTGAGAGACAAGGATGACAGACAAACAGACTAATCTGGCAAGCAGTGATGGGGAATGGGATGGCACATAAGCAAAAGTTTCAGTCAGTTTGCAAAGCCAGGAGGCAGAGCCCCAAACAGGGCCAGATGCTGCAAATGGAACAGAATTAAGGAGGAACAGTGTGGCCTAGTGGAAAGAATTCAGGATTTGCCGGCGGGTGACCTGTGTTCTAATCCTAGCTCCATAGCTTGCCTGGTGCGTGACCTTGGACAAGTGACTTTACTTCTCTGCCTCAGTTTCCTCATCTGTAAAATTGGGAATTAAATACTGTTCTCCCTCCCCAAGTAGAGCAAAGGTGTGGGTCTGATCTGATTGTATCTACCCCAGTGTTTAGTTCAGTGCTTGGTACACAGTAAGCACTTAACATACATCACAATAATTATTATTGCATATGCCCCACTGGAAGCCACTGGAACAGCCACAGAGCGATATTTTCATTCACCCCATTCATTGACAGTAATTCATAGCCAGTATTGGGTCTGACCAGTACTCGGAGGGAAATGTGCCTGGAACTTGTGCACTGACACTCTTTGGATATCAAGGATAATAACCATCACATTGGACAATGTCAGAGACTGAATAATGACCTGATTCCATGATGATGTTTACTTCTTATCCGCTGTGATCTCTGAGTGCAAAGTATAAAAACATGAGCATTTGCCCAAGTATAGGTGCCCCAAATGTGTACTTAGCTGGCCTTCTAATTACAAACTTCTTTTTCTTTTTTAACCAGAAAACAAGGCACATTGGGTTCAATATAAGACTCAAATGTAAAGCTTTTAATTTAGAAAAAAAACTAAAAGATGCCTAAGGAGATGCTCAGCTCATATCTCTCAGCTTTGATTAAGAAAATCGAGCAGTGAAGTGATTTGAAGGAAAAGTTGACAATCATCAGCCCAAGGTGCTGGGGTAGTCCAAAAGAAAGCCAGAATTCTGAACATCACTAAAAAGATCACTACAAAGAAGCCTCATTTTACTTCACAAAATAACTGTGAATTGATCACCCCTGGAGTAGCGTGATCACAACTAAGGTAGGATGGGACAGATCTAGAAGAGGTATGAAGTAGGGACATGAAATGAAGGAATGGAACAGGGTCCAAATGAAGATGAATGATAAGCCTGGGGCTCTTCAGTCTGGAAATGCTAAGATTGATAGTAATCATGGTCCTAGTCAACAGTGTGGGAAACTGAGTCTGGGCTCTCTTCCCCTCTGGCCTTAAAAGCCACCCGACCCTCAACACCAGTGGGAGAGGCATAGATTGTGAGTCCCTTGAGGGACAGAGTCCATATCAGTCAGTCAGGCTATTTACTGAGAACTTTCTGTGTGCAAAGCACTGTACTAGATGCTTGGGAGAGTATAATATAGCAATATAACAGACACACTCCCCGCCCAGAGTGAGCTTACAGCCTAGAGGGAGAGACAGACATTTAATATAAATGAATAATTACAAATTATTCACGTAAGTGCTGTGGGGCTAGGAAGAGGGATGAATAAAGGGAGCAAGTCAGAGCCATGTAGTAGGGAGTTGAAGAAAGAAAAAAGAGGATGTAGTCAGGGAAGGCCTCTTGGAGGAGATGAAGGCTTTAAAGAGGAGGAGAGTAATTGTCTGTCGGATATGAGTCAGGAGGGCATTCCAGGCCAGAGGGAGGACGTGTGCTCTTTTCAGTGTGCTCTTGCACACAGTCAGCTCTCAATAAATACTACTGATTGGTTGATTGGGGTTGAGCCCCCAGCTCACAGGAGCAGGCAAGAGAGGTGAACCTGATTGGACTCTTCCCTTCAGTAGTCCTGCCTGCCTCATCTGTTTTTTGCTGCTTTCACTTTCCAGTCAGCATCAACTGGGTTACTAACTTGGGCTCATCAATCAATCATAAATAATATTTATTGAGCACTGCTGCACCCAGAACACTATATCAAAAGCTTGGGATCAATCATTCAATCAAAGCAGCATGGTCTAGTGAAAAGAGTGTGTGACTGGAAGTCAGAGGACCTGAATTCTAATCCCAGCATCCACTTGGAGAAGCAGTGTGGCTCAGTGGAAACAGCCCGGGCTTGGGAGTCAGAGGTCATGGGTTCAAATCCAGGCTCCGCCAACTGTCAGCTGTGTGACTTTGGGCAAGTCACTTCACTTCCCTGGGCCTCGGTTACCTCATCTGGAAAATGGGGATTAAAACTGTGAGGCCCCCCCCCCCCCCCCGTGGGACAACCTGATCACCTTGTAACCTCCCCAGTGCTTAGAACCGTGCTTTGCACATAATAAGTGCTTAACAAATGCCATCATTATTATTGTTATTAAGCACTTACTATGTGCCAAGCACTGTACTAAGCACAGGGGTAGATACAAGATAGCCAGAGCCTACATAGGGCTCATAGTCTAAGAGGGACAACAGTTATTGAATCCCCATTCTGCTGATGAGGGAACTGAGGCCCAGAGAAGGTCACACAGCAGGTAAGTGGCAGAGCTGGGATTAGAACCCAGGTCCTCTGGCTCCCAGGTCTGTGCTCTTTCCACTAGGCCATGCTGCTTCACTGAATACTGTGGGGCCGTATGAAAGTATGGATGAATATGAAAGTACTTAAGGAGTAAAAAGATAAGTGCACTTTCAAGCACCCAGTAAAGTTGGTAGACATGATCCTTGCCCTCACAGAGTTTACGTAGTCAAATGGAGCACAAGTGAATCAACTACTGGTCCTGGTCATTGCATATTCAGCTGGGATTCTTGAATTTAACTACAAAACCAGTGCCTGGGCAAAGAGCAGGCTCCTCCACAGGGCTGCTTATTGTCAAATACAAAGACTTTGGGAATGTTTATTATAATTAAATGACTCATAATTAGAGAAAAATGAGTAAGCATGGCATTTTAGATTTGGGGGGCGGGGGGGGTCTGGTTGTGCCTTACTAGCAAGACCAAAGAAATTGCTATTTGGGGCAGGACTGAAGTTTACAAAATTGAGAAGGTTGTGGCAGGAAGAATTGTGATTCATTAAATCCCACCCCACCAGGATTAAGGTGCATCCAATTAAGACAAGTGAAAGAAAACTTTACTGAGGTGATTAGTTTACATATGAAATTCACTACTATAGAAGTGATGTTGGCATAAAATATGAATAGATTCAAGAACTGCCACATATTCTAGCTCGTAAAACCCCTGCTGAGGCCAGAGAGAGTAAAATTATTCTTTCCATACTGCTGATGGAGAATCTGAGGTCTAGAGAGGGGAAATAAGTAATCAGTCTTTGGGTAAGACTGCAGAACAGGAACTAGAACTCAATGACTTCTAATACTTTCCATGGGTCCATTTTGCTTCCTAAATCTGTGGTCTTAAGTTGACCCATTGGGATTCTGAGAAAATTCTGATTTCCAGAGTGGCCCCCTCTTTCAACATTAGCAGAAGCAAGAAATGTTCAGCAGTTTTAAGCCTTCAGCAGCCCAGTGAAAACAATGCCGCAGATCTTTTTGCACTGAAGTTCCCATCTCTATTGAGGCTTAAGACTAACAGCGCACTGCGATTTAAAATCAGTTTGGGGTGGGGGAGGGAAAAAAGCTGTTTTCGTTGATCATTCTTATGTTTGCAATAATGAAATATTTTAATCTTGTCCTGTGTACCAACAGACTTCTCTCTTAATAGGTTCCAATTAAATACTTTTTAAATTACATCGATGATAAAGACTTCTATCTTCAGATTATTTTTTCCCCTCAGCTCCGACCCTCTCAAAATTGCATTATGATCTCCCTTTCCTATTAAAAAATGGAAAATTGCACAATTCATCTAATTAGTCAAATTTGAATTGTATGTGACTATCACAACCCAATGGTTGAATTTCACACACCATTTGAAAAGATGTGGCAGAATGTCATTGCTGATTTGCTTTAACACTTCGGTAGTACTATTCAATTACAAAAGGGATTATTTTGCTTTGTGTGTGGATATTTTTTGCAGTATGTTATTAACCTTTATTGATTTTTGCTTAAGTGTATTCAATATGTTTATATTTTTGTCAACCTAATGCACAAATATTTAAACAGAAGTATTTCAATAAATGGATTTTCTGTTTAAATGACATGTGCAAAATGAATACAAATGACAAGATGTGGATTTTGAATGCCAACTTGGAAGGCAGGGCCGACCTGACCCATTGAGGTTCTAAGAATTTTCTCCTCAAACCAATATGAAATGGTCATATTGGAATTTTGTAATAATAACAATAATACTTGTGGTATTTAAGTGCTTATTCTGTGCCGAGTACTGTAGGCATGCGTTGATATGTAGTTGTTCAATTATGTATTCCAATTCCAAGCCTCCACCATTTGTCTGTTGTGTGACCTTGGGCAAGTCACTTCACTTCTCTGGGCCTCAGTTATCTCATCTGTAAAATGGGGATTGAGACTATGAGTCCCATGTGGGACGGGGACTGTGTCCAAGCCAATTTGCTTATATCCACCCCAGTGCTTAGTATAGTGTTTGGCACATAGTAAGTGCTTAAATACCAGAATTATTATTATTACTGTACTGGTACTGGAGTAGGTATCACATATTACTCTGTTCTGTCCCTCACAGGGCTCACAGTCTAAGTAGGAGAGAGAGCAAATGAGGAAACTGAAGCACAGAGAAGTTAAATGACTTGCCCAAGGTCACCCAGTAGGCAGGTGGCAGAGCTGGAATTAGAACCCAGGTCCTCTGACTCCCAGGCTGGTGCTCTTTCCCCTATGTCATGCTGCTTCCCAAGATTTCTGAGAAGTCCAGCCCTGTTGGCAAGTGCAACTAACCATGTGGCTGGTTCCAACTGGGCCAGAGAAGGTCAAGGAATCCTGCTGAGAGTCCGGCATTCACATTCATATTTTTTCTCTCTCTCTGTCTTCCCCTTTCCTCTCCTTTCTCTCATTTCCTTGAGTGGGGCACCAACAATTACTTCTTTAAAATGCTTTTCAATACCAAAAAAACCCAATTAACAACACTTGAAATAACAGTGAAAAATAATCACCAAACGGAGAACATTTTTTGAAAGTTCCAATAATTGAAAAAACCTTGGGAAGCTTTTGAATTCTCTGGTTAATTTGTTCTTTATTTTTTCAACATGTCTCTAGAGCTAATTTAGGGGAGATTTAATAACTGGTGGCCTTCTGCCTATCCCCACCACTTCCCGACCAGAGCATCTGTAATAATGGAAATGGAAAGTGGTACATCTTCAAGAGGTCTAGCACATTTCATTTACACATTTGTTTTCTCTCTGAATGCCCCTAGCCTTCTGGTGTTGATAAATGCATATGTAAGAACAAGGAATGTATAACAAATTTAGATGCATTTATAGTGTTTTCTATCCTCCTTTTGAGTGGGTGTATCATATTGAAGTCTCCCGTCAAGAACAGTAGACGAATCTCAGGCTTGAGACTCTGTCGTAAGCTCCAAATAGCTTAGTACCATACTCTGCACAGAGTTAGCCCTCTTGCTAACTGTCTATTTCACCACTGACCCATTGCCTATGTCTTCCTTCTGTCCTGGAAATTCCTCCCCATTCATATAGGACAGACCACCACTCTCTGCACATCCAAAACCTTTTTAAAATCACATCTCCTCTAAGAGGCCTTTCCCAGCTAAGCCATCTTTTCCCCGACTCCTTCTCTCTTCTGTGTCACCTCTACTCTTGTATCTGTACCCTTTGGGCGCTTAATATTCACCCCACCCCAACCCCACAGCCCTTTTGGCAGCATGGCACAGTGGAGAGAGCACAGGCCAGAGAGTCAGAAGGTCATGAGTTCTAATCTCAGCTCCACCACTTGTCTGCTGTGTGACCTTTGGCAAGTTGCTTCACGTTTCTGGGTCTCAGTTCCCTCATCTATAAATTGGGGATTGAGACTGTGAGTCCCACATGAGACAGGGACTGTATCCAACCCAATTTGCTTGTATCCACCCCAGTGCTTAGTACAGTGCCTGGCACATAGTAAATGCTTAACAAATCAATCGTATTTATTGAGCGCTTACTATGTCATAATATGTCATAATGTCATATGTCATAATAATTATTATTAACTATCTGTAATTCATTTTAATGTTTGTTTCCCCTTCTAGACTGTAAGCTCATTGTGGGTGGGGAATGTGACTATTATTGCATTGTACTCTCCCAATCACTCACTAAATAAAACTGACTGAATGACAGTAGGTGCTCAAAAAATACAATTGATTGAAATAAAATGGCATTCTCTCATTCTACCAGCAATTTTCCTTCCGGAACAAAGTGTGCAGTTAATGAGTAGGCAGGCAGAGGCGCAGCATATTACAAAGTCCATGCAAGAGTTTTTTACATACAAGATGCATCAAGTGCATGTGTGCCAGTATATTAATGTATCTATTCCTATGTATTAGTTATTTTGTACATATGTTCTTTGGGGTTTAAAAACGTTACTACTGAAAGTTATCAATATATTGAAGTGTGATGGGTAAGGATGATGCACATCCAACAATCTCTTCCCTATGGCGTGCTTGGAAATAATGCTTACTGCCTTAACCAATTTACTCTTTGCAGATACTGCACCCATTTTTGTCTCTGCAACCTTCTCAAGGTTTCTGTTCTAAGAGAGATCCTTCATTTCTGGATGCTAGATGTCTTCTGCTGTTGTCTCCCATCTGGCATTGCCATACCACATGGCCCCCCTGTCTGAGGTTTCATTGCATTATATCTTAAAGCATTTCTTTTGCCCAACTCGTTTATGATTCTCCCACTAATCTAAAGAAACTAGACTTCTGTTTGGGTATCTTGCTGAGGGCACTCTCCTCGTGTCTCACTCCAGGGGAGATGTGGTGCTGACTGAATCATTGTCTGTGGTCCTGCCTTGCCTACTGACATTATGCATGGATGGTGAGATGGGTGAAAAAAAGTCAAATGTATCAAATGTGACATCAAGATCTCATGGCCACAAAGAAGGGAGGATGCTACGATTGGACAATAGACCTTTAGTTTGTTCTGAAGCATGATGCCACACTCTGATTCTTGATGTCCCAGAGTACATGTTGATCTTAATAGGGTTTTCTAGTTCTTTGCCTATTCATTCATTCATTCAATCATATTTATTGAGTGCTTGCTGTGTGCAGAGCACTGTACTAAATGCTTGGGAAGTACCAGTTGGCAGCATATAGAGACGGTCCCTATCCAACAGCGGGCTCACAGTCTAGAAGGGGGAGACAGACAACAAAACAAAATATATTAACAAAATAAAATAAATAGAATAAATATGTACAAATAAAATAAATAAATAGAATAATAAATACATACAAACATATATACATATATACAGGTGCTGTGGGGAAGGGAAGGAGGTAAGGGGGGGGTGGGGAGGGGGAGTAGGGGGAGAGGAAGGAGGGGGCTCAGTCTGGGACCCAGAACCCAGGTCCTTCTGACTCAAGGCCATGATCTATCCACTAGGCCATGCTGCTTCTCAGATATCGTGTCTGCACATATGGTTCACCCTGCAAGTACAAGGTTTGCCCTATGTAGATAAAGGTCATAAGAGGAGTTTAAAGCTTATAAGGATAGAAGTAGCAAGGTGTAGTGGATAGAGCATGGGCCTGGGAATCAGAAGATCATAGGTACTAATCCTGGCTCCACCACTTGTTTGCTGTGTGAACGTGGGCAAGTCACTTCACTTCTCTGGGCCTCAGTTATGTCATCTGTAAAATGGGGATTGAGACTGTGAGAACCCACATGAGACAGGGACTGTCCAACCCAATTTGCTTGTATCCACCTCAGTGTACAATGCCTCCCACAAAGTGAAGAAATACTAGTAGTAGAAGAAGGATCTGTTTCCATATGCATGCTTATCTGACCAAGTTTTAGCCTGTGTTCTGTTTCCCAATTCAGTATGTTCTTCATGGGAAAAGAAAAAATGAAACAGCTTTGAATGGACAAAAGCCAACATAAGATGCTGAATTCCAGGGCTGTGAAAATGCATGTTAGGATTTCATATTTTTATATGATGATAGAATTCTCCTAGGGTTAAATAATTTCAAATTTTCATAGGAGCCTGTATAATACTGAAACATTAGTTCTCAACTTCTTTTACTATGTTTTATGCCTATCACACCCTTCTATAATGGAATCCAGTACCCCCTTGTTCTAGGAAGGTGAGAGACTTGCCTAATATCATGTCCTGGATATACAAGCAATGAATCATCTATTCTTACATGTCCCACAGAAACACACACAAACACAGACACCAAATACTGATACATCAAACGGACAGCAAAAGTTTATGAAAAATACAATAGAACCATCAATAACACTGTATTTTAGCAAATTATTTCTTCTGAATCATTCCATCACTGGAGAATAGAGGTCAATATTCTCGGGTCCCACCTTCCACTTAGGAGATGGGAAACTAACACTTTTTTTTTCCATTGATTCAATCATTCAGAGCAATTTCAGAAAGGAGGAACAGGAACCCATATTGATTCTGACCTCCCAGAAGAGTACCTCCCACCCAGAATTCAGAGTTGCAGGTGAGTCAGAGTCCATATGAAGGGTATAACCCATTTTTTTAGTGGTACTTGTTAAGCACTTACTATGCACCAAGCACTGTACTAAGCCCTGGGTAGATACAAGATAATCAGGTTGGGCACAGTCCCTGTCCCACATGGGGCTCAAAGTCTAAGTAAGAGAGAGTACGATTTAATCCCCATTTTACAGAGGAGATAACTGAGAAGTTAAGTGGCTTGCCCAAAGTCACACGGCAATCAAGTAGAAAATGGGGATTAGAACCCAGGTCCTCTGGCTCCCAGGCTCTTTTCACTAGGCCACACTGCTTTCCTTGGAGTTTTCCTAGAGGGGAATTTGAGACCTAAGAAGACCCTTGTCTTTTTAACGCAACAGTAAGATGAGGCTCACAGGCTCAAATTCTCTTGTTTCCTACCCAATATTGGCTTAGCTGGGGACCCTAATCCAAGTCTTATCTTGGTAGAGCTACCGGCTATGTGTGCTGGGTATCAGGGGTGTTCCCAGGAGCTACAACACAGCAACAGTGAGTCCTGTGAGATTCATTATCCAAGATTCTTTGTATTTGCTCTATTTGAAAGTGAGTGCTTCATTATTGCATCTATAGGTTTTCACTAGACCAACAATGAGGCCTTTTAAAAATCTGACCAGCAAAATCTCCCTTTTTTATGGTATTTGTTAAGCACTTACTATGTGCCAGGCACTGTACTAAGCACTGAGATAGATACATGGTAATCAGGTTGGAAACAGTCCATGTCCCACATGGGGCTCAAAGTCTTAATCCCCATTTTACAGATGAGGTAACTGGCACAGTGAAATTAAGTGACTTGTTCAAAATAATAATAATAATGATGGTATTTATTAAGTGCTTACTATATGCAAAGCACTGTTCTAAGTGCTGGGAAGGTTACAAGGTGGTCAGATTGTCCCACAGGGTGCTCACAGTCTTAATCCCCATTTTACAGATGAGGTAACTGAGGCCCAGAGAAGTTAAGTGACTCGCCCAAAGTCACACAGCTGACAATTGGCAGAGCCGGGATTTGAACCCATGACCTCTGACTCCAAAGTCTGTGCTCTTTTCCACTGAGTCACGCTGCTTCTCTATGATATTTGTTAAGTGCTTACTATGTGCAAAGCACTGTTCTAAGTGTTGGGGGGATACAAGGTGATCAGGTTGTCCCACGTGGGGCTCACAGTCTTTGTCCCCATTTTACAGATGAGGGAATTGAGGCTCAGAGAAGTTGTGACTTGCCCAAGGTCACACAGCAGACATGTGGCAGAGCGTGATTCGAACCCATGACTTCTGACTCCCAAGCCCGGGCTCTTTCCACTGAGCCATGCTGCTTCTGTTACATTAGCAGACAAGTATCAGAGAGGGGATTAGAAGCCAGGTCCTTCTGACTCCCAGCCATGTGCTCTAGGCACTAGAACATGCTGGTTCTGTTTTTATTGTACTCTCCCAAATGCTAAGTACAATGCTCTGCACATAGTAAGCACTCAATAAATACGACTGATTGATTTGCAGTCCATTTAAACATCCCCCTGTTAATTCAAACTATTCTAGACCTATTCAATCCATCAGTCACTGGTATTTATTGAGCATCTACTGAGTGCTGAACCCTGAATTAAATGCATGTGAGAATACAACTGAAAAGTTCTGAACTTCTCTTCGTACACTACATAGTGTTAACAGGGAAAGAAGCCTCCTATTTGCCTTATGAGGGGATGTCAAATCAATCAATCAATTTATTAAATGCATACTGTGGGCAGAGCACTGTACTAAATTCTTGAGAGAGTACAATACGGCAAAGGCACGTACTCTGTCGAACCCTTCTGAAGGTGATTGAGGAAAGAAGATAAATAGTATGATAAAGATTCATGAGGCTCTTAGATTTCCAAGAAGATGAGATTAAGATCAATCAGAAGGTGGCAGGTGTGTTGGGGTGGAGTGCTTTTTCTGGTTCTAAATTATCCCAACATCTGTCATGTACTGAAATCAAGTAAGCAGTGAAGATTTCTCCAGCAGACAAAGCTGTGAAAATAGAATTCACTGTTGTCTAAAGAGAGAACAGTATTATAATAGAAAGGAGGCTTCTCAGTGTAGAATTTATTCTTTCTATTACTCTTCCTTTTTCTTTCTTTTTTATGGTATTTGTTAAGCAGTTATAATAATAACGGCATTTGTTAAGCGCTTACTATGTGTAAAGCACTGTTCTAAGTGCTGGGGGGGATACAAGGTGATCAGTTGTCCCATGTGGGGCTCACAGTCTTAATCCCCATTTTATAGATGAGGTAACTGAGGCACCAAGAAGTTAAGTGATTTGCCCAAAGTCACACAGCTGACAAGTGGCATGTCCAGCACTGTTCTAAGTGCTGGAGTAGGGTGAAAACAGTCCCGGTCCCACATGAGGCTCACAGTCTAAATTGGAAGTGGGGGAGAATTTAATATCCATTTTACAGAAAAGGTAACTGAGGCACAGAGAAGTTAAGTGACTTGTCCAAAGTCACACAGTATGCAACTGAAAGAGCTGGAATTGGAATTCAGGTCCATACTCTTTCCCCTAGGCTATGCTGCCTCTCTCTCCTGTCTTCTCCTATTTTCTCATATCTGTGGTTGCTGCTTTGTATCACAAAACATCTCATCAATCAGAGGTATTTATTGAGCCCTAACTAAGTACTTGGGAAAGTACAGTATGACAGAATTGGTAAAGGAGATCCCTGCCCACAAGGAACTTACAGTTTAAGAAGAATTCTCCCACTCTTTAAAGAAGGCATTCATGGAAGCTTTGTCTGCAGGAGAAATCTTCACTGCTTACTTGATTTCAGTACATGACAGCTAGTTCATTCACTAAGTTTACAAGACTGCTAATTAGGAGAACTTAGTGGCAGTGAAGTTCCAGTTATTTCTTTCACTCAGTTTACAAGTAAAACTGTTAGGAGAACCTGGTGACAATGAAGGGCCACTTACAGTTGTCTTTGTTTACATTTTTAAAAGATACTACCATTTTTAATATTATCTTCATGAAATTTTAATTGTTGTGTTGTACTTTCCTAAGCACTTAGTACAGTGCTCTGCACACAGTAAGCACTCAATTAAAATAAGTGAATGAATGGAGTACCTTTATTGCTAGGGCACTGTACTAGATTCCCGGGGTGAAATAGAGAAAATTAGACATAACCCTGACCTCATAATGCTCTAATTATCTACCTGTTATGTGACTTTGGGCAAGTCACTTAACTTCTCAGTTTCCTCATCTGTAAAATGGGGATTAAATACACCCTCCTTAGTCTGTGAGTTTCATGGGGGTCAGGAACAGGCAAAAGACAAATAGAAAAAAAAAATCAACCTATAAATAGTCCGAATTCAAATTTCAGTAATCTAATCTAAGAAACAAGTTCTCCCTGGCGAGGTTCCTTAAGGCAGCTGGTCCAGTGAACTCTCTCCCACCTCCACCCAGTAGTCCACCAAATTTTGGGTTTTCCCAAGATGGCAGACAGAGCCCTAGTGGAGTATGGGAGTAAGGCCTTAAAATCCTTAAAAGCCTTGTCCCTATGGCTTATGGCTTGGGACACTTCCTGGCTCCCCTGGACCTTCTCTCCTCATTGTGAGGGGGACAACAGAAGGAGGAGTCAGCTACTCAAAATTTGTGTGGCTTGCTTAGAGTAGAAACTTAAGGAAGATTATAAATTAGGAACAGGTGTTCCACTGGGCAAGAACACTAACCCAGTTCATAACACTCTGTATACAAACACAATGTGCAATGGCTTATTGGTCACATCAGTAAACATGAATAGGGCCTGAACATCAATAACACCACTTTTGAATATGAAGGAGAATTGGGCCTTGTGTTTTCTTTTTCTCCTTCTCTTAATCAATCATATTTACTGAATGCTTATAATTATGTGCAAGGCACTGTACTAAGTGCTTGGGAGAGGACAATGCAACAATATTTATTACTCTATTTATTTATTTTTTTATTTGTACATATTTATTCTATTTATTTAATTACTATGTTTTGTTTTGTTCTCTGTCTCCCCCTTCTAGACTGTGAGCCCACTGTTGGGTAGGGACCATCTCTATATGTTGCCAACTTGTACTTCCCAAGCACTTAGGTCAGTGCTCTGCACACAGTAAGCGCTCAATAAATACAATTGAATGAATGAATGAACAATATAACATACTTATACTTACATATTTATACACTTCAAAGTATTAGGGTGAAGAAAGAGAAGAGTTAGTCAAGAAAATAATGAGGAGCACTCAGGACTGGGAATCAGAGGAGACAGGGGTCTCCCAGCTCTGCCATTTGCCTGTTGTATGACTTTGGGCAAGTCAATTAACCTCTGAATCTCCACATCTGTAAAATGGGAATTAAATACCTTCTCAATCAGTGAGTTTGATGTGGGACAAGGACTGTGTCTAATCTGTTTGTATCGTATTTGCCCCATCAATCATTTGTATTTATTGAATGCTATTTATTGAATGCTCACTGTGTGCAGAGTGTTGTACCAAGTGCTAAGGAGAGAACAGTATTATGGTCTAGAGGGAGTGCTTAGCCCAGGGTTTAGCACATAGTATGTGCTTAACAAGTACCACTGTTACTGTTATGTAATAGAAATTATTTCATTTTCAAGGAAATATTCTCAGTCCCTTCTCTTAACCTTGCTGCCTTGCTCCCCACAGCGATAAGGTGAGGACCGTAATATAACTGCACCAGCCAGAGATGGAATGAAAACAATACTGAGTTCCTTGATATTGACCAGAGAGAAGGCTGTTAAAATATTTTAGTGGCCTGGTAAATAGTCTGGGCTTATCTGCAAAGCTAAAGTGCATTTTATTTTTTTTCTAAAGGTTTTCTGTTCATTTCAGTCAGTCAATCGCATTTATTGAGTGCTTACTGTGAGCAGAGCTCTGCACTTAGTGCTTGGGAGAGTAAAATGTAACAATAAACAAATTTCCTGCCCACAACGAGGATACAGTCTAGAGGGGGAGACAGACATTAATATCAATACATAAATTACAGATATGTACATAAGTGCTGTGGGGCTGGGAGGGGGAATGAATAAAGGAAGCAAGTCAGGGTGATGCATAAGAGCGAAGAAGAAGAAAACAAAGCTTAGTCAGGGGAGGACTCTTGCAGATAAGGCAAAATTTATCCACTAGGGTAAACAGTAGTTGGCTGACAAATTTCCAGAGCAGAATTGTGACTAGATGGTCTTCTGATCATATGCATATACTTCCAGAAATGTATCTGACATTTCTGAAATCCAATGAAAAGGCAACCCCCAAAAGCCTCCATCTCTAGAGTGGCATAGATTTAGATTCAGATTTGCATCACCTGTCTATACTTAAAGATCTCTTAGTATATATCCAGCTTGTAAGAAAAATTCCTGACCTGAACCAGAAAGCCCAGGAATATCTCCCTTCCTTCAATTACCAGACATCCATACCCCCACTGTCTTTTCCTCCCTAAAATATTCACAGTTTTCCTTATCCATCATAAACCTTGAGCCAAGCATTTTTGTACTTGGTATAAATGGCAGTCATTAAGAGCTCATACAGGTATAGCCTGCCAAGTCTCCATCCCAGTCAAATCTATCGAAGTTGGTTAGCTAGCTGTACAGAGCAAAGCATTTTTTTGTTTTGTTTGATTTTGCTTTTTGTTTTTTGTCAAGGAGAAATCACTGAGCTTTCCTTTCCTCAGACACAGGCAGGACTTCTGAGTGCCTAAAAGACATCAATAATATGGAGGAGGCACAGACGTGCCCACTTGCAAAACATTTCTTTCATAGTACAGCATCTGCACAAATAATCTCCTATGACAGAAAATCCGGAGACAGTTTTGCTTTCTTTACTAAAAGTGAAATGCATGTTATATATCAGTTGCGTTGAATCACCATCTCTCTTAAGCAAGTCATCTTTTATTTTAACTATACTGGCACCTAATTAACAGAGAACTCTTTTTTCAGAGTTGATGGGAACACGTTTTTCCCCAGAAAACCGTGTTGTTCCGAACTCCGTCAAAGGAAAGCCTCTGACCACGCCCATTCTCCAGCCCACAAACACAATCCACAGTCTATCTGCTCCCCATCAGTGCTCTCTTTTAATGTTCAGTTACGAGTTTTCATCACTTTGGTTGACTGTACTTTGCCTGTCTTGGCTCCCATGAGATGGTTAAGTTCCTCGAAGGCAGAGACTGGGCCAATTCTTTCATTGGTGGCCAATAATATGATCTCCATATGTACTTGATTGGTGATTGGATGTTTGTCCAACTTATTTTTCCAAAGCCAAAAGATCAGGGCTGCCTGCTCCCCAAAGCACTTTGCTCAATATCACTTTAGTTGTGCTTACAGGATACAAATCTTTCTATCAATCAATCGTATTTATTGAGCGCTTACTGTGTGTAGAGCACTGTACTAAGTGCTTGGGAAGTACAAGTTGGCAACATCTAGAGACAGCCCCTACCCAACAGTGGGCTCACAGTCTAAAAGGGGGAGACAGAGAACAAAACCAAACATACTAACAAAATAAAATAGAATAGAATAGATATGTACAAGTAAAATAAATAGAGTAATAAATATGCACAAACATATATACATATATACAGGTGCTGTGGGGAAGGGAAGGAGGTAAGATGGGGTGGATGGAGAGGGGGACGAGGGGGAGAGGAAGGAAGGGGCTCAGTCTGTGTATCTGTGTGTGTGTATGTACATTTTCTCTCTCTCTCCTCATTTCCCTCTCCCTTTTTCTTTTCCTTCCACTCTTCCTTTCTTTCCCTTCTCTTCTACCGTTCCTTCCCTCCCTCTCCATGTCTCCTCCCATCCTTCTCCTTTCTCTTCTCTTCTCCCTCTTCTTCCCCTCCTTTCCTCCTCCTCTCCTCTCCCCTTCCCCTGCCTCCCCACCCCCATCTCTCTCTCCTTTTGACTCCCAAAATCCATCGCACTGCCTCACAATAGTGAGAAAAGGATTATTCATGTTGACTTGACAAAGTGGTAAGGATTTGATTTCGAAGACCAAGATTCTCTCCTTGGCTTTTTCTTAACTCGGGCTAAAAGAAAGAGGAGAAAAGTGTGTGTATGTGTGTGTGTGTGTGTGTGTGTGTGTGTGTGTGTGTGTGCATGTGTGTTGGGGCGAGGGGTGGGAGAGGATGCTTGAGTTGGGGACAGAAAGACTAGCCCCATCCGTTCATGCCATAGGGTTGTCTGGGAGAAGGAAGCAGCACCTCAGCCAGCATTAATCCATTGGAGCAGAGGGGAGGGGATTGTGGGGTTGCTTCCCATTATAGTTTTCTCCCACTTACTAAATCCAGAGTGCTGGAAAATGTATTAAAGTGATATGAGAACTAAACCCATTGATGGGAAATTTCCCTTTCGTTCTAGCAGCAGGGTTGCTGCTTTTGAGTGCGAGCAACCCTTGTTAAAGTCACAGCAGGTTCATATTCTTTACATTGGTGTCTAATTATAGGCTCACAATCCCCTAGGAGAAGTCGGTGGTGCCTCGGGGCTGCAGAGCGCATTGTGCCCTGCAGCAGCATGCTGGCTTGGAGTTCTCCTGAGGAAGCTTGCTTTTTGGGATGGAGTGGACTGAGGGGTTAAGTAATGTGCCTTTGGAGGCCTGGAGCATGAAGAAGTCAGTCTTTAGGTGCAGAGTTGTCAAGCTAAGACACCAAGAGATCAGCTGTATCAGCAGATCCCATGAATATCAACCATCAGGTTTCAAAGCAGCATGGCTCAATGGAAAGAGCATGGGTTTGGGAGTCAGCGGTTATGGGTTCAAATCCCGGCTCTGCCAATTGTCAGCTGTGTGACTTTGAGCAAGTCACTTAACTTCTCTGTGCCTCAGTTACCTTATCTGCAAAATGGAGATTAAGACTGTGAGCCCCACGTGGGAAAACCTGTTCACCTTGTATCCTCCCCAGTGCTTAGAACAGTGTTTTGCACATATTAAGTGCTTAACAAATGCCATCAATATTATTATTATTATTAAAACCAGGGAAGGAATGGGATTTGCAGGATGTCATCAGGGCGTATCAGGGTATGTTCCAGAACTTGGCAGATGTTGAATAAAGAACATTTGGCCAATTCCAATCCCGGAGCAGTGACAGCTAATTTTTCTAATGGCTCACAAAGCTGCCCAAAGCATGTCTGAACTATCAAGGCTAAGGGGGCTTGAGAGTTTGAGATGTTTCAGGCCACTGACACACGCCACGCTGGCGAGCCCCACAAACCAAAACAAATGCTCCCCATTGTGCTGCTGTTCTGGCAACAAAGTTGGAATAGTTCACTGCAATTATACAACTGGAAGGGAAATAATTAAAGGATCTGAATAAAGGTAGGGGTTGAAAAGAGAAGCAGGCATGGCCTGGTGGCAGGGGCATGGGCCCTGGAGTCAGTGGACCTGGGTTGATTGAGGGACTAGATTGGGGATTGAGACTGTGAGCCCCATGTGGGACAGAGACTATTTCCGACCCAATTTGCCTATGTCCATCCCAGTGCTTAGTACAGTGCCTGGCACATAGCAAGTGCTGAACAAATACCATTATTATTATTATTATTATTATTATTATTATTATTATTATTATTATTATATCTACTAAGCACTTAAACAACATGTAAACCACTTTGCTATAGGCCAAGTATTAGGTGCCGCGGTGTTGGCTGGATTTGATATACACGTTCTCCCATGGGTGAGATATGGGCCACAAGAAAAACATCATTTCCAGTGGCTTCTCTCTTCGACTCCCAGTCCCAGACAGAGATCCTCAAATTAGATTCTAAATTCTGACCCAAAGTCTCTCTTAGAAATACTGAGACTCTCTGAGTGAGTCCATCAGGTGGATTCAATTTCCTAAATTGATCATCCTTAATCAGGATGTAGGGGACTGCTGAGAACCAAGAAAACTTATTTTATTTTGTTTACCCAATGGGGCAAGGTGATTTTTCTCTTAGAGGTAGTACTTTGAGGAATTGAGAGACGGTATTGAACTCCAGAATTGCCCTCTCAAATGAAGAGTATCACAACATGGGAATTTTAGAAATGCTTAAATGAGAAAATAACACCTGATCCTATGACAACGGGGAAAAGTCCTTGTTTTGAAAGCTGAAAAATGTTATCAAGGTGGTGCCATTTCAGCATTGCAAAATCAAACAGATTTTTCTGGACAGAATTGGGAGTGCCCAAGATGTTCCCAGTGGAAAAGAAAAAAAAAAAGCTTAACACCCTTTTGTAATCTCTGCCTGTTTCACACTTGAATCACTGTAGGAGGGATATTTTTAAGGCGCCCTCCCTAAGTGCAGTTCTCCTTGTCTGAGAAATAACACCCTTCCCTTGGCTGGACTTTGAGGAAGAAATTGTGTCTAACTGGTTCTGTCTTTGTATCTGGAACCAGTTTGGGGAGGCTTTCCCCTTATCACAGTGCCACCCACAGGAGGGAATACAAAGGAATCCCACAACCTGGGCTTTCAAAGTAACAGAGATTCCACGTTGATCTTGTTGGAAAATGATGCTATAAAAATAGAAGGATGAAGTTAGGAAGGAGGTCTCGGAGGGGATGGCAAATGAGAAAGCCCTGTGTTTTTGCCGGCAGAAGCAGTGGTGTGACTTTGCTTTCAGCAGGGATCTTAAGGCTATTTAAAGCTATCACCACCTGCCTGGAATCAACCAGTGGTAATTATTGCATGCTTACTCTGCACAGAGCACTGTACTAAGAACTTGGGAAAGTATGATACAACAGTGTCGGTAGACATTCCCTGCCTATGAGGGGCTTACAGTCTATACCAATCATATAGTTCTAGGATGGCCTTCTACGTGTATGAATCTGAGGATCAGTATCTCATGTATCTGGAGAACCAGTTAATGAAAAATCATTGTAAAGTGGAGTATCCACAGGTGGTTTTTTTCATAGACACACACACCTGTTTTTTTATTATTATTTATCCCTTAAATAGGGCTTTGTCATTTTACAGGATGATACTATTCTTTCTCATTACAGAATAGTAGCAAGATTTCATCTTTCCCAAGCACTTAGTATAGTGCTGTGCACACAGTAAGCACTCAATAAATGCCTTTGATTGATTTCAACCGAAAGGCAATCTAAATAAAGACAGGCACATGAAAAGACGTTCAGTATATGTATTTGTACGTAGGCTTGCTATGTACAACAGTAGACCTAGATACAGGTACTGCGTTTGGCATTTACATCCATATACATAGTGCAAATGTACTTAACTTTTTCATCTAGAAAATCCCCTCTAAATTTTTACCCCTTTGTCAAGTCAAGACAACTGCTTTTAAGGGCCTGGATAAACAAAAAGTTACTGCAAAGAAATGAATGAAGAAAGAGGTGTTGCATTAGCCTCTGTTTCTGAAAATCACCTCTGCCTTACTTAGCTGCTAAATCAACTAAATTTTAGTTCCGTAATCCAATATCCACTTTCAAGTGTTGGCCTACATTTAAATCAAACAACTTTTTCTCAGTTGCTGCCATCTTGCCTGGAGCCTCCTGGGTGTTGAGCTGCAGTAATAATCCACACAGTTTCTTTAAGCAAGTTCATCCATTCACTTTAATTACATTTTCAGCCCTGGTTATTGTCCCTGTGCCTGCAAAGAATGTTTCCAGCCATGAAAAACCATTATCTGCCACAATTACAGATAACCACAGTATGTCCATAGGGCAGAAAAGCCATGTACTGCAATTCAGTGCAGAATTTATAACTTTCCTCAGGGCTAACTGTCAACCTGATCACAATGCCTGACAAAAGATCCCACACAACAAATGCAGATGTTTCTTCTTGCTTGCACGGTTGCTCTTTTTGGAAAGGTGCCGTTTGTTAGAAGTATTTGGATGAAACCACAGGGGTGGCAGACAACAGGATGGCAAAAACACTCACCAGTTGTTGGAGCATGAAGTGGGGCTGCTTAAACCCGGTCTCTGAGTTCCATGGACAGAAATCAATGGTCTTTTGACAAGAGGAGTTCTTGGAGGGACTGAGGTGTCTACCCAAATGAATAATCAAACCAATTTGTTCATTTGGTAGTCACATCTTCCTTTGAGCAAGTGGATTTTTTGGTCTGCCTAGATGAAAAATCTGGAAAGTTGAGTTAATCAATGGGTTCCTGACCAGTGCCTGAAAAAGCTTGCCTGCTGGGATTGTCCTGACCATTTGGAGTTTGGCAATGACCCAAGAATGTCTTGCAGTTAGACTCAGGACAGGATCTAAGTTGCTCAAGCCCATAAATGGACTTGGAGAAGCAGCGTGGCTCAGTGGAAAGAGCACGGGCTTTGGAGTCAGAGGTCATGGGTTCAAACCCCGGCCCCACCAATTGTCAGCTGTGTGACTTTGGGCAAGTCACTTAACTTCTCTGTGCCTCAGTTACCTCATCTGTAAAGTGGGGATTAAGACTGTGAGCCCCCCATGGGACAACCTAATCACCTTGTAACCTCCCCAGTGCTTAGAACAGTGCTTTGCACATAGTAAGCACTTAATAAATGCCATCATTATCTTACTATTACAAATCTTTACTGAGTGCCTGCAACCTGCCAGAGCCTTCTACTGGGTGCTCCAAGTACATGTTGAAGAAGAGACACAGTGCCTGACATTGAGGAGCTGAAAAGTTCTCCAATTCCTCATCTTCATGGTAGATCTGTTCCCCTTGCTCCACTGTGTGGAGACTGGAGTGGGAGAAGAAACACAACTAGGAAAATCTAAAGCACAACTCATAGTTGCAAAGTCAAAGGGACACACAGACAATGAAGCTCTTACTGGGGAATGTCGTGGGAGTGAATGGGAGGCAGAAGGGCAAAGAGCGGCCATTCTGGGAGAGTGGTCAAAATCCCTAGCCAGAGAGACAGGTTTCAATTTCAGCCACCAGTTAGATCTTCCTAACCGCTTCAGTAAGTGTAGGAGAAGTCCACCAAGTCATCTTTGCCTATGATGGGAAATCTGTACATACAATCACCAATTCAGCTGGGCTGAGAAGTGCACAGTCTCAACAAGTGGAGCGGCAGAAGAAAGTCAATGTCACCTAGAGCTTTGATACTGGGAAAGCCATTCTATCAGGCCCTTACAAAACTCTACTCACACAACTGTGGAAAAGGAGTGATTTGGGAGGGGTGGTAGTTTCTCAGCCTGAAGTCAATAAAATACTCTATCTTCCTGGGGGTCAAGTAGAGCAGTCTACAAAGGCCCCAGGATTAATGAGTCCTAGAGACTGGATCTATTTCTCCAGCCTGAAGGCAGGACTACCATCTAGCCCTAAAAGACACTCACCTCCTATTTACACTTTCTACCAAAGCCACATTATCAGAAGGCAGTGTGGATGGCAGAACAGTTGGAGTCTGCCCTACCCCCTCCGGTGAATGGGGTTGGGAAGGGATCTCATTCTGAAGGAATGTGTTAAAGATGCAGGGGGAGCAGAGAGGTAGGGAGGAAACCTCACTTAGTTGAAATATATTCTCCTGACTTGAATCATTGGCCCAGTGTAGCTTTTTGAAGAAGTAAGGGGGAGCCTGGGTGGGAAGGTCCACCCCAAACCTTCAGGGATCTTTCAGAAAAGGGTGTTCTCAGTTTCACACCTGAAACAGAGGGAAGCAGCACAGCTGGCAGAAACAGGGCAGAACTAGGAGCCAGAAAATCTAATAATAATAATATTTGTTAAATGCTTACTATGTGTCATGCACTGCACTAACCGATGGAGTAGACAAAATAATCAGGTTAGGCACACTTCCTGTCCTATCCGGGGCTCAGTGTCTAAGTTTTTTTTAATGGTAGGGTAAGCGCTTACTATGTGCCAGGCACTAAACTAAGTGCTTGAGTAGAAACAAGCTAATCAGGTTGGACACAGTCCATGTCCCACATGGGGCTCACAGTCTTAATCCCCATTTTACAAACGAGGGAACTGAGGCACCAAGAAATGAAATGACTTGCCCAAAGTCACAAAGCAGACAAGTGGCAGGGCTGGGATTAGAACCCTGGTCCTTCTGACTCCCAGGTGCGTACTCTCTCCACTAAACCACACTGCTTCTCTTTCCGGTTCTGTTTGCCTGCTGTGTGATCCTGTGCAAGTCATATAACTTTGCCGTGACTCAGTTTCCTCATTGTAAAATGGGAATTAAATACCTGTTCTCCATCCTCCTTAGACTATAAGCCTCATGTGGGCCAGGGACTATGTCTCATTTGATTGTATTTTATTTGCTACAGTGATTGGCACATGGTAAGCACTTAAAAATAGCCAAGCTTATTACTATTATTTTTATAATAATGGCATTAAGTGCTTACTATGTGCAAAGCCCTGTTCTAAGCCCTGGGGAGGTTACAAGGTGATCAGGTTGTCCCACAGGGGGCTCACAGTCTTAATCCCCATTTTACAGATGAGGGAACTGAGGCACAGAGAAGTTAAGTGACTTGCCCAAAGTCACACAGCTGACAATTGGTGGAGCCGGGATTTGAACCCATGACCTCTGACTCCAAAGCCTGTGCTCTTTCCATTGAGCCACACTGCTTCTCCCAGTCAGTTATCAAAACAAAAACTTCTTATTCGAGGCAATCCTTCAACTCCACTAGGGTTCAGGACCGAATAATTTACTGCTTTGTTTTCCTTTGCAGTAGTAAATATTAATGCACAGAAAAACTTTTTTCCTGGCTTGAATCAATCACACTGTCAGTTTCTCAGAGATACTGTATTAAAAACTACTAACTTGTCATCTCAAGGCTCATATGTCCAACATTTACTCTAGCCCCTTGATCTGGAAATTGAGGATATTCTGTAATTAAGGAGGAAAAAAAGCTGTGCAAACTCGGGAAAATATGCCTAGCAAGCCTTGTTGGGGGTGGGGTGAGGGGAGAAGGGAGAGAGAGAGAGAGAGAAAGAGAACAAAAGATAAAGAGTAATAGCCAGAGAGCCTGAGAGAGAGAAACCAAGCTTCCAAGTCCTGCGAAAGCTTCATTAAAGTCAAAGTGAAGAAAAGGCCCAGAGTAGGACCTCTTCCCTCACCCACTCAGTTTTTTTTCCCCCTCTTTTTGACATCCCCTCTTTTAGCTTCAGAGACTGGCATATTTTGCCCTTTGTCCATATAACTCAAATACCTGTGGGGTGGATATACCTGTCTGTGTCCATGGCAGAGATATCCATCCCTCAGATGTTTGATTCATAGGTACACTATATGCATAAAATCTTCTAGAGATGGTATTTTTACAATTGAGTTTTGGAAACATAACAAACCAGTGCAGAAGTCAGCTTTTCAAAGGTTTCAGCCCTGGGTGCTGCAGAGAGAGAGTGTAAACGATCCAGAAGCCCAACTCCATTCATTAATTATCCTCCTCCACAACCAGCCCCATTGGAAGGGAGGCAGATGCAAGTCATCACCTTCTCCACATCTGAGTCAGCAGCAGACAGGGCTGCATGAGAGGGCCGTGCAGAGTCAGCAAAAGCAGTAAGGGCAACAGAATTCCCAGCTGTGCGAAACAGAAAAATCTGCAGGTCTATGGACTGAAGCTTTTATATTCCCCAAATTTCATTTTTTTTCAGGAGGAGAGAGATAATGAGAGGCAATGAAACAGACAATTGATAGATAAACTAAGACTAAGAGGCAGAGAGTTTTTGCATAAATACAAAAAGTTGTGGTTGAACGACTCATTGTCTAGGCAGGCTTAAGAACAGCATCACATCGATTCTACTTAAAACAAGGATGAACTGTCTGGCAAACCAAAAATGCAGGTCTTCCCCCACAAAACTGGCCCCCCTAATCATTAAACGAGCTCACTGCTCTCACCCCCAGACTTCGCTGGTTGTTAAGTTAGGTTAAGTTATTTTCCTTCCCTCAAAGTCATGAAAGACACACCGCAACTGACACAAAGTAACTGCCTTTGCTGAGAGCAGTTCTGGTACTGACTCTTAGATGTTTAGAAAGGTAAAAGGAAGTGCCATTTCTAAGCAGGCTAGCAGAGTCAGCTAGGGCCTCAATTATCTCTTCCCCGTGGACCACCGCTTCTTCAAGTTCTCAAAATCTTGGGCAAGAAGCCACAGATCCTAGGTTAAGGTTGGAAATTGTCCACAGACATCAAGTAGCCTGGCCCAAAATATCTCAACGGGCTTAGCTTTGGGTCTTCTGTTGTGAGGATCCCTGAGGTTTCCTGATCTGTTTCCCACTTCAGCCATGGGTTGTTGCGAGCCACGAGGTTGAGTCTCTGGGAATTTCATCACTTGCTGGTAGCAGTGAATGTACTGTTCTGTGAGGGTGCGGCTCAGGCATGAATGAGCCAGCCGGGCTGGTCCACAGCCCAGCCTTCGTTTGCCAATGTTACTGCCCCAGAAGCCACCCAGAGGTGTTTGGGACTGCCATCTGCACAATTTTGTCTCTCCCTGGAGTCTAGGGTGACACCAAGAGCCCAGGCAGCCCAGCGTTGCTCAGGAAACATCAGCTGACTTGCCTGCGGGATCGGTTCTGAGCAGGCTTGGGACCCCACA
The DNA here is from genome assembly GCF_015852505.1 of Tachyglossus aculeatus. NCBI lineage: Eukaryota > Metazoa > Chordata > Mammalia > Monotremata > Tachyglossidae > Tachyglossus > Tachyglossus aculeatus. The sequence goes on along the minus strand of NC_052073.1, from coordinate 14,124,978 downwards.
GTCTCTCCTCGATCCTCCCCCCACCCTGGGAAGCAAATGAAATAAATCTATTTATTCCCCTGCTTGCATTAGGCCCTGTCAAATGTTGACATGTTGACAAAAGCGTTTCCATGATGAAAGTGTCCTTAAACCATTGCCACATTTGCAAACAATATCCAGTCAACTTTTCCATGTAACTGGTTTGCTGCTCACAATAGCTTGTTGCTGGTAACCAGGAAGAAATAGCCTCAAAACACTGGTATGGGAATTTTCAAGCAACCCATGAGAAGATCTGTATTGTTTTATGATTCCCTTCAAACAAAGCTAATAAATCAAATTTGTCCAAGATGCACATTAAGAAAATGCAAAGCTTAATTGGATTTGGCACACTTGCTGTAAGGAATAGCGGGCTCATCAAAATTTAGATCAGAGGGCTCTGTCTTAATGGGTGGGGCTAAATCACCCACTTCTTTTCAGTTGCTAAATCCATTTTTACAACTCAGTGTGTGTCTCCCAATCTGGGAAACAGAGAAATGCTGGTAGGGCTTGCACAACATTTCAAATCTGAGAAAATAGAGGGTGGGAAGAAGGCAAGGGGAAGAAGGGATCAATCTGCTGTGGAAAAATCTCGACCCAATAGACTCTTACTTGGTGGTCATGAAATTGTATGGAAAATGTAGATTCCTGATGGCTAAGATGACTTGGAAGATATCAGAAATCATCTGGATGTCTAGTTTTGTTCAAATTTTTAAATCAACATTCCTTGCAACTAGAAGGGCCAAAAAAAAAGCCCTAACAAAAAAAACCCAACAAAACCAAAATTTATCCAAAATAGTTTCCTCTGAAGAGACCAGCAAAGAGTCCAGAAACACAATTTGATGAGTTGTATGTGCCATCCTTTTCTATGTTCTTGGAAGCTAGTCTTAATGATAAAATGTCAGTCAAACAAAGTGGCTATTGCATTTTAGAATTCTCCCAGTCCTCTGCTGTAAATTTAGGGCACATTTTACAGGACATCTGAGTAGGTGAACAAAATCATTTTTTGTAAGAAAAAAAAAATCAGCCCCCATTTATGAACATGCAACAGTGTGCGCCAAGTATTTTTTTTTGTTTTTTAACGTTTTATTTTTTATCAGCTCTAGCATTTTTTTATTCCTTCAAGGCTAGCATTAAATACCAACATTATTATTATTATTGTCATCATCAGTGGAGTAATGAATAGATTAATCCCATTACCTGAAAATTTCAAACAAGAATTTAAAAATCAGGAAGTTTAGAGAAATTATTAAAAACACAGACTTTAATATATTCTGAAATGGCAATATTTTAACTGTCTAAAATGTATACAATACATTATGTACATATAATGTATATAATGTACATATACAATATACATTTTTAAAATGTTAGCTGATGCTTGCCATTTTCTTATTTAGCTGTAAACATTAACATTACACATAGTAGCAAATTATTTTGCTGTTCCTATCCTTAAAGTGGATATGAGGAAACCAGCCAGTCTTATTAGCCCAAATGTTTGAGGTAAAGAGAATTGAATTCTGATAACAGTACTGAATGAATTTTGGGAATTGCAACAAAAATATTTGAAATTTGAATAAAGCTGAATGCAGGAATCCATGGGAAAAGAAAAAAAACCCCTCAAAACCTCATAATATGTTCTGTGTGTTCCCTAATTTCTGGAATGCATCATCATCATCATCATCATCAATCGTATTTACTGAGCGCTTACTATGTGCAGAGCACTGTACTAAGCGCTTGGGAAGTACAAATTGGCAACATATAGAGACAGTCCCTACCCAAAAGTGGGCTCACAGTTTAAAAATGCATTATATCTATCCTTGAGAAGGGATAAGACAATTTGGGGGAATTCTCACAATTTTTGCCTAAAATTGGGTTTTAACATTCCCTTCTTTCAGGTTTAAGTTTTCAGAGTTCCTTTTTGCAGCCCAAGCACCAAAAACTTACCTAAATAGATGTAATTTTTTTAATTGTTTAACACAAAGATTCACCAGAATTTCTTAGTAAATAGTCCAGAACATACGATCCATTTATGGTTTTGTACTTTGGGTGCAAAATAATTTCCTTGACTGGATCTACTTAATTTTTCACTTGCTTCATAAGCCTAAATCGGCTCCGTGTGAATCCCAGAGGTAAACAAGGGTTGTGATGATAAATAGGCAAAGTTTCTGCCCAGATGCCTGCCCGAGATGAAAGAAAGGAGTCATCCCACCTCCAATGAGATCAATAGCCTTTGTGTTTTGACAATTTCAAGCTTCACCATGAGAGGGCAGATACTTATTAAGATTATTTGTTCTGCTACTTCAGTCATTTGCTTTACAATGCAGGGCAGAGACTGCGAGTAGCAAGGAGGTTCCCCCACCTCTGGCCACAGTAAGGATGAGATTTCATGCTTGCTGTAATTTCATTTTCTCTCCCTCTTTCCCCTCCCCCTTTTCTCTCTTTCCTTCTCTCCCCCCTCCAGCCCCAAATAATCTCTTAGTTTGAGGGGAAAAAATAATCCTAATCCTTTCTAATTTTATCACAAACAAATTACTGATTAAGACTATCCCTTTGATAACTCCAGATTCTCTACCTACAACAAACTCCTTTCTACAGTTCTAGTTCATGTGGGTTTTGGAAGCCTTGTGGGTGTTTCAATTATGTAATGCTTTTCAGTAATACAACAGCTCTCACGTCCACAAAGTCACATCCACAAAGTTTGGTTTTTGCTTTTCTCCTAAACCTTCTTTTAAAATTACATCCAATTCTTCAAGAGATCCAGATAAAGTAGAAAGAAACCATCAACATAGGTATTTCAAGACATAAAAGACAGTATTAACTCAGGTTCCCTGCTCTGTGAGTTTCCCAGATATCTGTTTGTTTCAACTGTCTCCAGGAGCTCCCAGACATGTGCTGTCTTCGTTCATCCTAAGCTAACAGTTTAGTACTTTCTTTTGTGGTTTTATCAGTAGGTTCCAATAAACTTCAATTTAATGAGTTGATTTATATGGTCAGGGTGAAGTTAACTTCAGTGGTCACAAGCAATGTTTACTACCAGTCTTGTTACTGCTTGTGAGGTAGCAAGAGTTGAAGAGAAAAGAGGGAAATCAATCAATGGTATTTGAGTGTTTACTGAGTGCAGAGCACTGTACTAAGTGTTTGGGAGAGTACAATACACACAGAGTTGGCAGGTATATTCCCCACCCACAAGGAACTCACGGTCGAGAGGGATAGTTAAGGCAGGGAAGGAGAAAGGGGAGGAGAGGAGGAAAGAGGAAGGGAAAATGACAGTGGTTAGGGCAGCTTCCCCGATGCAGACATACAAATTTTGCTTCCCTGTGCCCTCCCAATCCACTTTGCTGTTACCCCCTCAGTACCTTTTAAAGCTGAGCATGAAGAAAACTGAGGGGAAAGAGAAGGAGCAGAACTGAGAGCCAAGCTAGGGTTTAAAGATAAGATTGAGAGGGGAATTAGAGACCAACCCAGCATGTTTTGAGAAGGGCCCTAGGTATAGCCTGGTCTAAGGCCTGAATGGGAGGAGGAGAGCAGATTTCTAGTTAGAGGTTTCTTGAGATAATGATAATAATAATAATAATAATAGTATTTGTTAAGCACTTATTATGCACCAGACACTCTACAAAGCACTGGGCTGGATAAAAGGAAATTGGGTTGGACACAGGCCCTGTCCCATATTGGCCTCAGAGTCTTAATCCCCATTTTACAGATGAGGTAACTGAGGAACAGAAAAGTGAAGTGATTTGCCCATGGTCACAGAGCAGACAAGTGGCAGAGCTGGGATTAGAACCCAGTTCCTTCTGACTCCAAGGCCCATACTCTGTCTCCTAGGTCAACGCTGCTTCTAGATGAGCTAGTCTACACAGCTGTGCCCACCAGTTTAACTGAACAGGTGCAGGGCATGAGAAATGAACTGACCATGTGACTGGCTTCAGGGACCTAGCAAACACAGCTTTTAAAAGTCACATTGAAAAGTTGTGCACCCAGAACATTTCATCTGAGCTCCACAAAGCACTAAAAGTAGGGACAAGTGCAAGAAAACAAGACCCATTTTTTTCTGAGGGAGGATGGACATTACCAGTATTATAAAATAATGAATTTGGGTCAATGGTAATTTATAGATTATCTTAATTAACTGGAAAAAAATAATAACCAGCTCAAACAATGAGTCATGATGGCAATAAAAGGGCTCAGCTTAGTGCTGACTGGGGTGTAAGGACATGTCTCCAAATAATTTCCAAATTCGTGGGGACTGGCGAACAAAGAATATCTTTTGCCCTTAGCCCCCTTTTCCCTTCCTTTTTAAAACCATTCAGAAGAAATTCAATCCATATGTTACTGATTCATTTACATTGAAATGTTGTTTGGAAAGAACTATTTGATGTCCAAGAAGCCGTTTTTCTTTCTACAGAAGTTGTTTTTTGCCAGCAGGAAGTATATATGAAACCTGGTTTGGCTCCAGTTTGAGTGTGTACCACATTAGACAGTGAGCTCTCTCTTCCCCCATCTCTCTCCCCTGTTTCTACTGATCACTCTCTCACTCTCTCACTCTCCATCTTGTTCCTGGTCTCTGTCTCTTTCCCTCTTGCTCTTTTTCTCTCTTTTCACCCTTGCATTGGATTTGCTCCCTTTAGTCACCCCTACAACACTTATGTACATATCTGTTATTTATTTATTTTTAATGTCTGTCTCCCCCTGTAGACTTTAGGTCGTTGTGGGCAGGAAACGTGTCTACTGACTTGGTTATACTGTACTCTCCCAAGTGCTTAATACAGTGCCCTGCACACAGTAAGCACTCAATCATTGATTGAATGATTCACTTCCAACTTCTGTAGCACCTTCATTTGTTTCTCTGCTTTCCCACAGTCCCTTCTCCCGCTCACCCACAAATACCCCTAAATGTAGTTTCTGCACTTTGAATTCAATCATCACCATAATAATAATAATGACAGTATTTGTGAATCGCTTACTATGTGCCAAGTACTGTTCTAAGCACAGGGGTAGATACAAGGTAATCAGGTTGGAAACAGTCCCTTTCCCACAGGAGGCTCACAGATTTAATCCCCATTTTGTAGATGAGGTAACTGAAGCACAGGGAAGTGAAGTGACTTGCCCAAGTTCATACAGCAGACATGCAGCAGAGCTGGGATTAGAACCCATGTCCCCGGACTCTGACTTTGAAAATCTACTAATATTCAAGTCCTATTCCCTGCTAAACCAAGGAAAGGTTGCAGATGCTACAGTGCCCTGAAATCAATCAACTGTATTGTATTCTCCCAAGTGCTTAGTACAGTGCTCTGCACACAGTTAGTGCTCAATAAATATGATTGAATGAATGAACTGTATTAAGCACTTACTGTGCACAGAGCACTGTACTAAGCACTTAGGAGAGTACAACAGATTTGGCAGATACGTTTCCTGCATTAGAAAATCTCTGCCAGAAGGCTGAATTCCCGTCCCTGTGGCCGTCCACGCTGACATAAATTAGAAAGTGCAGCAAATCCAAACACGCTTTTTCATCTAAATGCCGGTAAGTTTCTGCACAAGTCTCAAAGTGCAGCAAATCCAAACACACTTTTTCCATCTAAATGCCAGTAAGTTTCTGCACAAGTCTCTAAGACCATGCTTTTGACCCGATCTCCTAATGCCAGATCCAAAATCCCAAACAGTTCCAGCAGGCTTTACTGCCCTTGCCGTGAAAATTCACCACTAACAGTGACATTTAAAACCAATTGTCAGGGTAATGTAATCAGAGAGACAATTGTCTCTGCTGGCAAGAACTGCATTAGTTTTTTCTGCCTGAATCACTGTCATCCTATTGGAAGCAGTGAAGCTTGTACAAGAATAAGAAACTCCCCCCAGAAGCAGCATTTTGTAGCAAAGTAGAGTGGGGCTGTTTAAATTCACATGCTGTGTGCAGAGCACTGTACTAAGCACTTGGGAGAGTACAATGCAACAGAGTTGGTAGACACGTTTCCTGCCTACAATGAGCTTATAGTCTAAACGGAGAGACAGTTGAATATGAATAAAATAGATTTTATGTATTTTATAAAATTTATAGATATATATGTAAGTGCTATGGGGCTGAGGATGGAACAAATTCCAAATGCTCAAAGCCAGCATACCTAAGTGTACAGATGACCCAAAAGGGAGAAAGAGCCTGGGAAAAGAGACTTAATTGGACAAGACCTCTTGGAGGAGATCAATCGTATTTATCAATCAATCAAGGAAATGTAACCTAACTGGTCATTGAAGGTGGAGAGAGCGGTGGTCTGGCATATATGGAGGGGGGTGGGGGGCAGACTGGATGGTCCAAATCCTAAGCTGTGAGTTATCAACGTCAATATTTTTTGTTTTAATTGAATGTGAATCAAAACACAGAACCCATGTTGGTGGCTCTAACCATACTAAATTCATATGAAAACACACAGTTTTGGAAAATGGTTCTGCCTTAGTCAACTGGGTGATTGTTGTTTATTATACAATGTAACATTTATATTGTTTACTATTACTATTCTATTTATTTTATTTTGTTAATGTATTTTGTTTTGTTGTCTGTCTCCCCCTTCTAGACTGTGAGCCCCTTGTTGGGTAGGGACCATCTCTATATGTTGCCAGCTTGTACTTCCCAAGCGCTTAGTACAGTGCTCTGCACACAGTAAGCACTCAATAAATACAATTGAATGAATGTTTGAGCCCACATCTAGATTTCTCTACTGTTTACACACTGCCTCTAATAACTTCCCTCCTTCTGGGTTGGAAGGATGAAAAATAGCCTTGTGGGTGTCCCCACTAACTTCAGGCATCGACCCTTTCCTTCCCATGTTATCAAACTCCCTAGATTGTCAACTTCTTGAGGAGTAGTAGTAGTAATAGTATTTAGTAAGTGCTTATTCATTCATTCAATCGTATTTATTGAGCGCTTACTGTGTGCAGAGCACTGTGCTAAGCACTTGGGAAGTACATGTCGGCAACATATAGATACAGTCCCTACCCAGCAACAGGCTCACAGTCTAGAAGGGGAAGACAGACAACAAAACAAAACGTTATTATTGTGTGTACTGTATTAAGTGTATTAAGCTTATTGTGTGAACTGTATTAACTGCTGGGAGATACTACACAGGTTCCCGTTCTTCTGGGGGCTTACAATCTAAGAGGTCAGGGATTGTGTCTACTTATGCTATTTTTACTCTCCTAAGCATTTAGTGCAGTGTTGTGCCCAAGAGTGCCACTGATTGATCTAAGTACTGTATTCTTTCAGTCACATCTCAACCTTCTCAGCCCAGACATGTAAACCATCAAGTTGGAAAGCAGCACTGTCCTAATGCTGGTTAGCAGTAGCTATTAGCTAAAAAGTGAGGCTACTGTATAGTAAGACCCAGTGGGTAATCGAGTACCTCCCTGGGATATAAACCAGGGAGGAAGAGAAGACTTGGGGAACTGGGGAAGCAAACTCTTCCAGTTGCAGGAACATTGACTATTTCAAACTTTCAGGATTAACATGGTTAATAGCTACACATTTCATTCACGGTGCACTAGTGCCCAAGTAAGGTTACTTAGAAAATTCCAGAGGACATTTGGGCACTTTCCCAGGGGTCTGGGAACCCTGAAAGAATTTGGGTCACCTTGTGGGCTGGGTCAAACCCAAGGTGATGGAGCCAGGGTAGCTTGGCACCATGCTACATCCATTTGGGTTTGAGCAGGCTTGGAAAAATCCCCTCAAATTAATCCTCCTCTTGGCCTTTTTTTCATCTTTTGCTGAGCTAAGCAGGACTGGGATGAGAGTTCTCAGACTGCTCAGAAAGCCAGAGAAGCAATACCAAGAAAATTTCAATATCATTAAGTTCATCGCTTCTTCCTTTTACTCTATAGTTAACTTGTCCATGGCTTAAAAGAAACTGGCTATGGTGTATTCAGAGCACCTCAGCCCAAGGACCCTCCTCCAGGTGCCTGAAGTGACAATCAAAGTGGGTCTGGGGCCTGGACATCTCTACTCTGTGCTCCCTGGGGCAGCCTTGGGGAGGGGAGGAGGGCTAAGGTTACTGCCATAGCAACTGTGGGCAACCTTGATGCATCAGAGGGATTCACCTTGGACTGTACATTCCTCCCCTGTACAGGGATTGTGTCTACCAACTGTGTTGGATTGTACTTTCCCAAGTGCTTGGTACAATGCTTTGCACACAGTAAGCACTCAACAAATACCATTGATTTATTGACCAGCTGCTATTGACAGCCTTTTGGTTCCCTGTTGAATAAGATGCTGTTTTACTGATGCATCTGTTCAGTCATCCTCATTTCCTCCCAAATCCTTCTCACTTCAATATTTTATAAAAAGACACCATTTCAAAAATGTTCTGAAATATCAGGACAAGAGTTCCCAAATGAGCATGCAGTGCCTTTTCTGTGATCCCCAACCCCCTTTTTCCTTCACCCGCTGGTCCCTTTGGACACACTTGGAAGGGCTTTTTTGAAAGACAAGTGTCTCCACATTTGTGTTACATGGGAGAGACAGCTTGTCCACATTTTCCCCTGTAATTTCTCTGCACGCATTCGACTGCACAAAGGGCTGTGCCTAGGAGGTGTAAATCTTTCCAGGCTGGGGCTTGGATGGGAAACAGGCTTACCAATTTTACTAACGGGGCCATTGTCGCAATGCATTCTGCTGCCTGAAAATAGGTCATGGCTAATTTTCTGAGACATTTGAGCTGTTTCTTCTGTGTGTCCCCTCACAGCCCTCCCTCCACTCCCCGCCCCCTCCACCTCCCCTTCCCCATGGGCCTGGGTCATCCAGTTCACTGATATGTACACCATACTATGGAGCTATGCCCTTTGAAAGCACACACTCCCTCAAATGGTGGTTATTTTCATGTCACATTGGATTGATGAATGTTAACGTGTTGCTTTAAAAAACATATGCTCAAAAGTTTATTATGGCACTAACTATGGGCTGGGTACAGATCTGGATTGTTTAAGTGTCAAAGGGTGACAACACGTGCTCTATGCAACACAGACATCAAGGGGAAACGTGTACGGCTACTATGGCAGAGCCACCCAGTGGGCTGCCCGAGAGACCACCCACGAGGAAAACCGTCAACTCTTACAATAATAGGTAACCAGGGCTCCTGTCATTTACAGAGTGCCAATTTCTCTCCAACTTACAATGTTTGCCAGTTTATAAAATGATATACTGTGAAATGACACCGTGAGACCTCTTTGAGTGAATTTCGCTGTGTCTTTAGGGTTGTCATGGCGGCAAACAATTTTGGGTCTCTTCAAGTTGAACTGTGTATCTCAGCAGCTTCACTCATCATCTTTCCATTCCACCCTAATAAATATCAGCCCAAAACAGATAGCTTTGGTACTAGGCTGTTTTCTGACTCAGCTACTGCCTGTACGAGCAGTGTTGTGCTAAAACATGCCCAAATAATGTCTCACACTATCCAACACCTTCCTAATGTTTCTCTATTCCCACAAACCCAAAATAAGATGGTAGGGTAAGAATTATTTGGGATTAGAAAAATGGCAAATGCTGAAGAATCGAGCAGGTGGGAAAATTTTGTGGGGGGTGGGGTGGGAGCGGTGTACCTCAGCATCCCTCATGGGAATTAGAGGCTTCAAGACATGGATTCCACCCCTGGCTTGGTGTGCTAAATATTGTTAGATTATCCAATACAAAATATATTTTCAGGTTGAATTTTTAGGTAAGTAATCAGGGTTTTTCATTCTCAGTAGGAAAGCATGATCCATTTTACAGGTCAGGAATCTGAGACCAAAAGGCCACATGTGCACAAAGTGTCAACAAGCATTTCATTGTGATGCTGAGCGTAGTGGCCAAGAATAGGAACATGGGCATTGTACAATTTCTCCCTAACAAAAACTCTCCAGATTCTTGCATGGTTATTTCTAGACTTAACAGATCTAAAACAGAACTCTTCATCTCCCCACCCAAACCTTGTCCTCTCCCTGTCTTTCCTATCACTGTAGACAACATCACCAATCTTTCTGTTTCACATGTCCATAATTTTGGCAATTTCCTCGACTCACCTCTCTCAATTAACCCATATTTTCAATCTGTCACCTAATCCTGTCACTTCTCTTCCTCTACATTCACACTACTACTATACCAACCCAAGCACTTAGCACATCCCACCTTGAACACTTCATCGGCCTCCTCCCTGACCTCCCTGCCTCCTGTCTCTCTCCACTTTGGTTCTCACTCCACTCTGATGCCTACATCAATTTTCTGGAAAAAAAAAAAAGTTTGGCCCACATGTCCTAACTCCTCAATAACCTCCAATGTTTGGCCATCTACTGCAACATCAAACAAAAACTCCTTGCCAAAAACCCTCACCCAGCTCACCCCTCCTAGATTACCTTGTTGATTTCCTACTACAATGCATTCAGCACATTTTGCTCCTAATGCCAACCTAGCCACTGTGTCTTGATTTTGTCTATTTCAGTCTATTTGTCCTCCCTGTCCTAAAATTCCCTCCATGTTCACATATGTCAGTCCACCACTCTCCCCACTTTCAAAGCCATATTAAAATCAAAGTCTTCTCCAAGACATCTTCCTCAATTAAGCCCTCCTTTCCTCTCTACTCCCTTTCCTCTCTGTGTCATCTATGCACGTGGATCTGTGCCCCCTAAGCATTTGATATTCACCCACCCTCAGCCTCACAGCATTTTTGTACATATCTATAATTTATTTTAATGTCCACCTTCCCCTCTAGCCTGTAAGCTCCTTGTGGACAGGGAACATGTTTACCAACTCTGTGTACTCTCCCAAGCACTTAATAAAGTACTCTGCATGCAGTAAGTGCTCAATAAATACCACTAGTTCATTAACTCCCAGCCCCATGCCCTTTCCATTAGGCCAGGCCGGGGTAAAATGCTCCTTAGCTTCCCACAGTGGGTTGCTCTTCTGATAATTAGATTGAAAAATTTGGAATCTGAATGTGGTAGCTTTCCCGGTGTGTTAAACTTTGTCCTCTAGAACACAGAAAATAAAAGTAGGAATATTCCTTTGTCCATCCCTCCAAGGGAAGATTTCAATGAAGTATTGTGGGGTTTTAATCCAAAGTACTAAAGGTGATTCTCTTCAAAACACATATATCAAGTCAGCAAAGATACTGGTTGATTATATATATATATATATAAACTCCTATGCATATATCAAGAGTTTCTTGCCAATCACCACTTAGTGTCAGAAGCACTAGTGCAAGGGCTGGCAAGGGGAAACTTTGGAGAGCAATGGCAGAGGTTTCACAGAGAACCTCTTCTTCCAAGATCCTCTAGGTCAGTTCTCTCTTGCTGCCTCAAATAACAGTAATAATAAAAATATACTTGTTAAATGCTTACTATGTGCCAAGTACTGGACTTGGTAAGCACTGGAGTAGATATAAGATAACTAGCTTGGACATAGTCCCTGTCCCACATAGGATTTACAGTCTAAGTATGAGGGAGGAGGATTTAATCCCCATTTTATAGATGAGGAAACAGTCACATAGAAGTTAAGTGACTTGCCCAAGGTCACACAGCAGGCAAGTAGCAGAGTCAGGTTTGGAACCCAGGTCCTCTGACTCCCAAGCCTGTGCCCTTTTCACTAGACCATACTGCCAAGCGCTCTCGCTCGCTCGCTCTCCCTCTCCCCCCCCCACCTGTGGTTGCTGCCACCACAGCCATGGCTCCCCATCCCACCACCACCACCCCTTAGTTTCACTTAACTGAGCTCTTTTGCTAATTATAATTGAGAGTAAAGGTGATCTTTCTACGTTAAGACAAACTCAAAATTCAATTTCAAAAATAAAGTATCCTGTGAGTGGGATAAAACAATTCAGGGACGAGTTAGGAAACAAACAGTGTTCTTTTAGGGGCCTTTTGGGACTGATTTTACCTCAGTTGGGTACTTAATATTACATGATTGTAGTTAATCCACTGTAATTTGGCTCTCATGATGAAATTATTTTAATGGATCATTTGGGCTGTTTGTTGTCTGATTTATGCCTGAGTGTCAAGAAACCAAGAGAAAGTGAGAGGATCTCTTCCAAAAAGTCACTTCCAGCCAGCCATTCCTCAGCAATTGCCGCTCAGGAAATGCTAGTTTGCATTTTGGAATCCCAAAGGGAGAACTCAGGATGAGAGGAAGGATCAGGAAAACCACCTACATGGTGTCCATGATGTTTTTAACCTCATGGAACCATCATCCCATGAAGAAAATTCCCAATCAAAAACATTAAATTTAGAAAAAAAATCCTCAGAGTAGTGGTTTTGTCCTCTCGATTCTAAGGTCTTTGTGGGCATGCAATGTGTCTACCAACTCTCCCAAACGCTTAGTACAGTGCTCTGCTCACAGTAAGTGCTCATTAAATATGATTGATTGATTGATTATCCCTCTATCTTTCCAAGTTTGTCTTTGCTAGTGCAGTGGTCATGCTGATAGTGAAGTGTATTTGACCACTTCTTGGGTAGTGATTGGCTGGAAATCCCAGTTTAACTACAATAGGGCCAAAACTGTGAGCCTCAGGATGTATTTTTCCCCTTTCTAACCATGGCAGCAACCACACTCTTAGCAGGTGTTCTTTTCCCTGCTGAGTGAGTGTCCTGGCTGTGGGATCTGTATGGAAATAAAGACAATAAACCAAAATGTTAACTTCCGATTGGGAGAGATCCTGAGGGAAACTTGGAACCCATAGAGCACAATGTTTACATTTCATCAGTTTAACAGGAACTTGATTTTGTGAGGGTCAAATATTTCACTTATGCAAAAGTAAATCTTATTTTAAAATGATATAGAGTAACATAATTACATGGTTTAAAATTAGTCCCTGTCTCAGCAAGAATGCTTTTAGGCACAAAATCATTCATATTGTTTAGTTCACTATTTCAGTTCTGGCTAATTTTTTTTTTCATAGCCTATGTACTGGGAGGAGACAACTGCATCAGTAAGTAGAGTTGTAAGCTTAAAGTTAGAGTACTGCCTAGTTTATAGTGTTATTGTTTTCCGCAGTTTTCTTGCCAGGCAACAAAGAGGTGGATTTGCTACCTACACTCCAGTAGTTCTGTAAAATACTGAATCATCCTTCTCCATTTTTCTCGACACTCCCTCTGCCCCCTAGAAATAGAAAAATGAAACTGTATATTGTGTGTTCATCAACATAAAGCTGTCTCAAACTCCTTTTATAGACTGGCAGCCCCATGCAGGACTGAGACAGTCAGATCTGAGTCTCTTGAATCCACCCCAAGACTTAGCACATAATAAGTGCTTAATAAATGCCATTATTATCCTATTTTCACCAGTTTTCTATCCACGGCAGAACATCTCTTCCAATCCCATAATTACTAATTTTGTATTATTATACTCCCGCAAGTGCTTAGTACAGTGCTGTACAAATAGTTCATTCTCAATAAATACCATTGATTGATTACTTATTAATAAATAAGTAGTTAGGGATGGAATTTTGTCTAAGATCTTTTGGAAAGATCTAAGCACATCATGTCCACTGACTCCCTTCTATCCACAGGCTTAGTGATCCCTTCAAAGAAATCCGGCGTATTAGTGAGGTAGGAGTTTCCCCGGCAAATTCACTTTGTATTTTCCCCAACTGGCTGTGACTGTCTAAGTGCTTACTAATGCTACCTTTACAGTTTTTGTCCATCTGTCAGAAATAAAAGTAGTAAGCAGTCTATAATTCCCACGATCACTTTTCTTAAAGGTGGGAGCTGCATTTGTGAGCCAGTAGTCTTCATTATGGAGACTATTTTTAAAGAGAGGTTACACACCCTTATCAAGTGTTCTGCAACCCCCGCCCCCCCGCCAAGTTCTTTCTTAACTCTTGTGTAGGTGTCATTTGGTTCCAATGAATGTTTACTTCTAGTTCATTAATTTACTCTGAAACAAGTTATAAGGATACCAAAATTTGATCCAGTTCCTCAGGCCATTAGGTTATAAAAAATAATTTGGGTGTGGGACTCTCTCATACACCTTTCTAAATAAATAATAAGCTATGGAATTCAGTGAACCTGTTCAGCTGTTTCTCTTCCCAAATTATACCTCTGCACAATCATTGTGATCCCACCAGATTTTTAACTAGGTTTCTCCTTTAGATATAATTGAAAAAAATATTTTATTATTAGCTTTGACATCCCTTTCAAGATGCTCTTTAAACTCTTTAAAAAATCCTGTTCTTTACTTGACCTTCTATTCTTCATGGACTTTCCTGTTCTCACTTGGGTCACATTTCTATTTTGCGAAGGATGACACCCCCGACACTTCCATCCAATCGTGACCTCTTTTACTCTTCCAGGTAACCATGCAACGTTTCTGTTGGATTCCTTTTTATTTTTTAACACACATTTTGCCTCTAAAATGGTGGCTGCTTTAAAAAAAAAAAAAAAACACCACAACAGACTATAGACTTCAAGTCCTTGAAGCTTTTAGCTTTTTCCTAAGGTAGGTCCACAATTTTTCATGGCTTCCTTTTCTAAAATTAAAAATTCTTGTAAGGGCTTTTCTTTTTTTTTTTTTAACATCCTTCACTCCCTCTCCCACTGGCAAGAATTGTAAATTAAGTGGCATTTTGGTCACTTTTGCCGAGTGACTTGCCCACAACATTCCTGCTGCCTCCATGCCTGGTCTTCAACAGAGAACTAAATCCAGTACATTAACTCCCCTTGTCAGTTCTAGGACTAACTATTTCTGAAAATGGGCATTCATCGTATCCAAAAACCTTATCTCTACTTCCCTTTTTGATTAACTGTCCATCCAATGTGTGAAGATAACTGAAATTTCCCATTCTTACCACCTACTCTCTTTATGCAACATCCCCAATCTCATCTAACACTACTGAATTATATTCCTCATTCGAGCCAATTTATAACCATATTTGGCATAAATTTGGAATGTTAACCAAAGGGAACCCCTGCTCCTCCTCATGGCCCAGAGAAGAAAGAGTCTTCTCTTGACTTAGTGGACTGCAGTCACTCCTCAGCCTAAGAGTTTACCCTGTCCTATACAGTGCATTCTGTGCTTTGCTCCTAACTCAATATTAACTTATATTACAAAAAAAAATAACAAGATACTTGAAAATAATCACCAGGTTTAACTGAAGCTGAATGATTATATCAGCTGGTCTGAGGCATTGTGTACTTCATACTTTGTTTGCATTTGTATATGTAAATCCTATAAGACATTATTCAAGGAGAATACATACTTCATCTTAGTCCATAAGACTTCAGGAAACGGAGCCACAAGCAGTAATGGTCTTTAGGGGAATTGAAGGTGTTTTGGGACAGATCATGTTGGCCTACACTAATGCTTCTCAGAAGGCTCCATCTGGTAACCCCAGTGCTTCCCATCACTAAATTTCTAGCTTTTTGATGTCAGGATTGTGTCTACTTTATTGGTGGGGGACCTGATGGGACATTTCCTGCACATTTTCCCTGGGAGTCTTCTTTATGAGAAAGAAAGGGAACCAGTTGAGCAACATTCTTAGATTGTAAGTTTCTTGAGGGCCAGGGAACCTGCCTAATTCTCACCTGTGTATTCTTTCCCAGCACTTAGTACAGTGCTTGGCCCCCAGTAAGCATTTAGTTAATATTATTACTACTTAAAAAGACATGGTGAATACAAACCCCCTCTCTCAGTCCCACAAAGGACATTGTGGGAATAGTAGTTGTAGTAACATTTATTAAATGCGTACAGTATGCAGAACTCTTTACTAAGCACTAGGAGAAAATACACAGGTGAGAATTAAACACATTCTTTAATTAAATTAAACAAACTCCTCTTCATGGGCTTACAATCTAAAACTTTAAGTGGGGAGAATCGATCATATTTACTGACTGCTTACTGTGTGCAGAGCTCTGTACCAAGAGCTTGAGAGAGTACAATAAAACAGAGTTGGAAGACATGTTCCCTGCCCACAAGGTTATAGTCTGGAGGAAGGGAGAAGGAATTGGAGACAGGCACAACAGGAGTGATGAAACATTAAAACACAAACAATTCAACAAAATAAGCTCAAAGTCTTGGCAACGATGGAGTCTGTGTGGGAGCAAGCCAGGAGAAGAGTAGCAAACCCAAAGTGACATCCAGCTGCAGACATTTCCAGGCTATACCTGAAGAAAAAGTGACATCATGCCACCCATGACTGAGGTCACTCATTTATTCATTCATTCAATCGTATTTATTGAGCTCTTACTATGTGTAGAGTACTGTTCTAAGCAGTTGGGAAGTTCAATTTGGCAACATATAGAGATGGTCCCTACCCAACAACGGGCTCACAGTCTAGAAGGGGGAGACAGACAACAAAACAAAACATATAGACAGGTGTCAAAGTCGTCAGAACAAATAGAATTAAAGCTATATGCAAATCATTAACAAAATAAATAGAATAGTAAATATGTACAAGTAAAATAAAGTAATAAATCTGTACAAATATATATACAAGTGCTGTGGGGAGGGGAAGGAGGTAGGGCGGGGGTCACACAGCAGACATGTGGAGAAGTCTAGATTAGAACTCAGGCCCTTCTGACTCCCAGGCCCATGTTGTATTCACTAGACCACACTGCTTTGAAATCACTTTGATCTCTTTGGCCCTATCTGCCACTATCCCACACAACTTTATGATTTTAAAGGCTGTTTTAGAGAAGCTATAGTGAAGAAGAGGCAGGTTCATCAATCAACCAGGATGAGGGTTAGTTCACACCTTTATCAATCGATCAATTGCATTTATTGAGTGATTACTATGTGCAGAGCACTGTACTTAGTGCTTAGGAGAGCACGATGTACCAGAAGAGGGTTAGTTCACTCCTTTATCAATCGATCAATTGCATTTATTGAGTGATTACTACAGTGCTCTGCACATAGTAAGCGCTCAATAAATACGATTGATGATGATGATGATGTGCAGAGCACTGTACTTAGTGCTGAGGAGAGTACAATGTAACAGAGTTGGTAGGCATGTTCCCTGTCCACAACGAGACAGACATTAATATAAATAAGTGATGGATATATACATAAGTGCTGTGGGAGGGGTAAAAAAAAAAAAAAGGAGCAAATACAAGTTTCAAGGGTGATACAGAAGGGAGTGGGAGAAGAGGAAATGAGCACTTAATCAGGGAAGTTTTATGTGGCGAAACATCTAGCATGTTGGGATCCCCCCAGCGCTTAGAACAGTGCTTTGCACATAGTAAGCGCTTAACAAATACCATCATTATTATTATTATTATATCATGAAATGGATAACCACACCAATGAAAAGGGAAAGGAGTTTATAAAATCTTTCCTATGTGTTAATGAGCACCTATGATCAGGGCATAGTACTGAGTTTGGTAGAGTACAGTGGCAGAAGACATGATCAATCCTTAGCTTAATCCCGGCTCCCCCACATGTCTGCTGTGTGACCTTGGGCAAGTCACTTAACTTCTCTGAGCCTCAGTTACCTCATCTGTAAAATGGGGATTAAGACTGTGAGCCCCACATGGAACATCGTGATCACCTTGTATCCCCCCAGTGCTTAGAACAGTGCTTTGCACATAGTAAGTGCTTAACAAATGCCATCATTATCATTATTATTTTAAAAGAGCTTGCATTCTAAGAGGGGAGACAGGCAGACACAAAATAATTGCCATTTGTGAAAGCAGGAGGAAAATTAAAGGTACAAATGGCAAAGATAGAAAGATGAATTTTATGTATTAAAGATCTATGGGTGGCCTTTGGGATGATATGGCCCAAGGTGGTGAAGACGAATCAGGGAAAGCTTCCTGGAGGAGGTGGTATTTCAGGAGTGCTTTGAGGCTGGGGAAGGAGTTTTATGTAGGGGAGAGAGAGTCTAATCCAGGAGTTGGAAGTGGAAAAGTTGAAAGAGCCCAGTAAGAAGGTTAGTTTGGGAGGAGCAAACTGGGGAATAGTAGCAAGAGTTGATATGTAAGAAGAGAGAGCTGGTGAACAGGCTTGAGTATGCAGGAGTTTCTGCTTGTTGTGAAATAAAAGAGATAATCTTTGGAGATTCTTGTGGTATGGATGGAAAGACGTATGCTGAATGACATTTTATAAAGATGATCCTGGCAACAAAGTGCAGTATTGGCAGGGAGATCAGATTGGGGGAGCAAAAGGGAAGGTTAATTCAGTAGTCTAGTGGGAAGTGGGAAGAGTTTGAATTGGGGTGGGTGCCATTGGAATAAAGAGGAAGGGTGGGGCTTAATGGTGGCAACTGGAGATGAGGTGAAGAAGGAGGACTAGTTATGAAGCCAAAGGTTGGAAGAGAGTAAAGTAATAGTGGATTGCATAGGAGGAGGTGAAACTGGACTAACACTTGCTGTATTCTCCACTAAACAGAAGTCAGTTTGAGCTCTGTAACTCTGATCTTTATCTTATTCCCAGATGTGGAGAAGCAACATGGAAACAGCATAAGAGCAAGAGACAAGTTCATCATTCAATCAATCCTATTTATTCAGCACTTGTGGGCACAGCATTGTACTAAGTCCTTGGAAGAGTACTACATAACAGAGTTGGTAGACACATTCCCTGCCCATAAGAAGCTAACAGTCTAGAGAGGGAGACAACTAACCAAATAAATTATGGATATGCACTTGTTCTGGGGGTTGAAGGTAGGGTGTCTAAAGGTGCAAATCCAAGTGCAAGGGCAAATAGGTTCCTATCCCAGCTCTGCCGCTTGCCTGCTATGTGACCTTGAGCAAGTCACTTGACTGCTCTATGCCTCGGCTTCCTCATCTTCAAAATGAGGATTAAATATCTGATCTCTGCCTCAGGCTGTGTGTTTATTGTGGGGCAGGGTCTGTATCTGATATGATTGTACTGTATTATATTCAGTTGTTATTGCACTTCCACTGTTGTTCCTTTGGGCAATTTTTCACTCAGTGCCATTTTCAACATAGGACTCTAGAGGAAAATAAAATCAGTTTTCCCCTCTTCCTGTGGCAGATGAGTCTTTTGTGGTAGCGTATATTGGGCACTGTATTGTTGTCTCCTTTCTGATGATTGGCAAACTATCCTACAAATAAACATTTGACCAGATTTTTAGACAGGCCCCTGTGTCACGCTCAGGTAGTCCTTCCCCAAATAATCCTACAGTATGATGCATTAAGACCCTGAAGGCATTAGTCCTTATGTCAAGTTAACTATGCATTTAATTGCCCAACTCTGGGAACAAACAGCCCATGAACCCGTAATTCAAGTGACCAGTCACGGTATATCGGCCCCTGGATTGGAAGTGCACGGCAGCTACGTGTATGCCAAATGGAGTGCCTCCTCGCTCAATTAATTGTACAAACCTAAAGGAACTGAGATCATTAAGCCAGTAAAGAGGAAGGCCAAGAGGTAACTTTATAACAGACTTGAAGTGTGGGAAGGTTAGTCACCAGAATAAAGGCACTGTAGACTTCTGTTTGAGGAGATCCTGTATAAATCTTTCTGCTGTTAGTAAAGATTGTTGCACACTGAGACAATTATCTCTAGAAGATTAATAGAACTTTAAAAACAGAGCCAAGTCTCCTCTCTCTAAGAAAGTGTGAGCAAAGATTTGGGCTGCAGATCTAATTAGGTTTCAGTACGCTTTTGACAAGTAATAGATTTAAAATACCGACACTCGCAATGCCTAGCAATACAATTGCAATAACATTTGTGTAAAATCACACACATCCTGTTCACAAGAGAAACCAGCTTTTATTCTTGTGCACAATGTTGACACAGGAGTTTGACATTGCTAGCAGAGTGCACTTTGCTCTTTGAGTATCAGCTCTTTTTGGTCTGGAAAGGTTCGAGCCTCATGCTTCTATTGTGCTTTTTCAAGCACTTAGTACAGTGTCAGTTCTATAAATTCATTCATTCAGTCAGTCATATTTATTGAGCACTTACTGTGCATAGAGCACTGTACTAAGTGCTTGGGAGAGTACAATATGACAATATAAGAGTTGGTAGACACGTTCTCCGCCCACAACTGGTGTACTGTCTAGAAGGGGAGATAGACATTAAAATGAATTACTGATATGTACATAAGAGTTGGGGGGCTGAGGGAAGGGTGAATAGAGGGAGCAAATCCAAGTGCAAATGCAATGCAGAAGGGAGTGGGAAAAGAGGAAATGAGGGCTTAGTCAGGGAAGGTCTCTTCAAGGAGATGTGCCTTCGATAAGGGTTTGAAGGTGGGGTGAATAATTGTCTGTCGGATGTGAAGAGAGAGGGTATCTCAGGCCAGAGTGAGGACAAGGGTGACAGGCCAGAGGTGAGATAGATGAGATCGAGGTACAGTGACTAGATTGCCATTAGAGGGACAAAGTGTGTGGTCTGATTTGTGGTATGAGAGTGGTGAGGTGAAGTAGGAGGGGGCAAGGTGATTGAGTGCTTTAAAGCCAATGGTAAGGAGTTTCTATTTGATGCGGAGGTTGTTGGGCAACTACTGGAGGTTCTTGAGGTGTGGGGAAACATTCACTGAATGGTTTTGTAGGAAAAATGATCTGGGCAGCAGTGTGAAGTATGGATGGGAGTTGGGACACATAGGAAGTTGATAGAATAATCAAGCAGGGATTAACGTGGCAGCAGTAAATTCCATGGATTGATTGGTTGATTTCCCCCAAGGAGTTATTTTTAAAAGTTACAGATGCAGAAGATGGTACAGCAAATGTAGAGACTCGGAAGAGGCATTTGACTCCTGTCGACTAAAACCTGCCACCTGTTGTTTTGCCGCACAACTGGGCACCACCACTGAGAGTAGACAGAAGAAGAATTGCGATAACAACAACATGCCAGGTTTCACAAATATGTCCTCCAGGCTAGTCTCATGGTCAGAGACAATGAATACATTAGGACCCATTTACTACTGATTAGAACAGGTGTCTCAAGGCAGTAAATAAAAAAAGAGGTTACTTTAGAAAATTGTATAATGGGCTCCTACCAAGCTTTTCTGGCACCAAAGCAGAACAAGCAGGTGGCAAGTGGAAATAAATCTAGTTAAAACACAAGTAAGGACTTTAGAGCCTAAACTCTGCTCTGTTCTTTGTTTAATTTAACATAAAAGGAGTCATAACGCATGAGGCCTAGTCAGTTGGTCATGATTTGAATCAATCACTCTTGGCAGGAGGAAGTGGCCCCAAAGGAGAAGACAGAAAACCCTTGTGCTTGTGAAGCCAAAAGCAGAGTATCGCTCAGATGTGGAAACAACTCCAAAACCTTACCTAGCGATTCAATTTCCTTAAAACACTCATCTAGAAGTTCCCAGAGTTTTTCTGCCAAGTTTCTTTGGCATTGGACAGTTTCCCAGAGCCCCTCTACCCATAGTTATGTTTCCTCTCCCCTCATGCCCACAGCCAGATTTCACAATCTCCCCAAACTGTCTGCTTTTTCCACTCCTCCCACTCATTCTCATTCCCATTCACTGGCCCATACTCTACTAGTCCACTTCTATCCCCTCCATATACTCAAATGTCATTCAGGAAGTAGGACTTACTGAGGGGGCCACTTTTTGCAAAGCATTAGAAGTTACCAAGAAAGAACAAGATAATGTGGATAAAGCATGGGCCTTGGAGTCAGAGGACCTGGATTCTAATCCCAGCTCTGCCACTTGCCTGCTGTGTGATCTCGGTCAAGTCATTTAGCTACTCTGCACCTTAGTTTCCTCAACTGCAAAGTAGGGATTCAATATCTGTTCTCCCTTCTACAGGGACAGGGACTGTATCTGGTTTAACTTGTATCTACAGAAGCTGCTTAGAATAGTACTTGACACATAGTAAGATCTTAAATACCCTCAAAAAAAGATATAGTCCCTACCACAAGGGACCTTTCAATTGATTCCACCTTGTCTTCTCCCAGTGAACACCAATATATTCTCTGGTCCTATGGTTATCTGCCTGATAGCCTCCTTTTGGTAGGGCTCTCAACACCTTCTGGCAGTCTTTAAATTCACTTCATATTTAAAAAGCCAAGTGAAAGCATTCCTTTGATGAATTGTCTCTTATTTTTATGGCTTTCCCCACCATGGCTCAGGATAGCCACACTGGAAGTTGTTTATAAGTTGTGCTTTCTCCTTCATAACTATGGCAACTTGGCTGGAGCTTTACAGTTTGATTTAATCACCAAAAACAGTTTGATTTGATCACCACAAACAGACCCTCACTCATTTCATTTTTATGTCTTACAAAACTCCCTATATCCTCCCTTCCCACGTCTGAAGGGAGGCCAGTCAGTGGCCAGTCAGAAGAGCTTTAGAAACTGCGGCACACGTGGCAAGTGACACAGACCTGATTGGCATTATGGCAAACAGAGGAAAACCGAGCCTGCATTTTTGGTAGGAGGTTGCAACCCCCAGCATCTGAGAAGATGCCAGATGTGCTGGGCCGAATACCTCATCAGATATCGTCTCAGTCTCCCCTCCATCTTTCCCTCCCCCTCCTGTCTCCCTCTCCCTCTATCCTTTCTTCCCCCTTTCCTCCAGGCTCTCCCAATTCTGCTATGGTTCTGGCTCAGCCAAAAGCATGTGGATCCAAACCAGGGAGGACCGGAGATTTGTTCCATTCTAGAGAAGATACTGGGCCCCCGCCTTGGCTCCAGGTCATTCCCACTCTGGAGATCCCCTGAGCGACTCCGCCAATTCCTCTGCCAATTCTGGGCATTTGGAATGAACCAGACCCCAAGGCCCACTCTTTCTTTCTTCATGTTTCTACAATGGATCCAAGAGGAAGTAATGAACTTGGAAAGCAGCCAAAGCGCCAGGAATACAGTATTTGTTTAAAGTTCTCCCTGATCTGAATAGAAGAGAGAAAGAGCTTAAGTGAGACATAATGGCATTTTTTAATGGTTATTGTTCTGAATCCTCTCTCTCTCTATTTTCTCTCTCTCTCGCCCACCTTCCCATCTTTTCTCATTTGGTTGTGTCCAGCCCTCAACGTAAAATAAAGAAAAGCGTTTCATTCCTGTAAGTTAATGACAGAAAGAACACAATACAAGAGTACTGACCAGGTCACAGATGGCTGCAAGCCTACCTCCAGTGACCACACTGTCCTCTAATAGGGTGATTTACCCAGCATCAAGGTATGCTTCCTAGATGACTAGTCTGCCTTGGGATTTTTTTTATGGTATTTGTTAAGCACTTATAATGTTCCAAGCACTGTACTAAGTGCTGGGGTAGATACAAGATAATCTGGTTGGACACAGTCCCTGTCCAACACAGGGCTCATAGTCTTAAGCCCCATTTTACAGATAAGGTAACCGAGGCACAGAGAAGTGAAGCGGCTTCCCCAAGCACACACAGCAGACAAGTGGCAGAGCTGAGATTAGAACCCAGGTCCTCTGACTCCCAGGCCCATGCTCTTTTCACTAGGCCACACTGCTTCGTGTCCTTTGTCATTGCACCCCCATCACCCGATCCTCTGTCAACATTTCACCCACCTGTGCTCTGACTTCTGGGCACACTATGAAGCCCAGGAGACTGTTGTACACCCTCCTTGAGTGGGTTAATGATACCTGCTGAAACTGAACAAGCAAGAAGCAACTTTGACAAAGAGTTGAAAGGCCCTTCATCTACCTCATGCAATCCAGGAAGGGAAATTTAATAATCATGGAATTTATTTGGAATTTACTAAGGACAAAAGTGCTGCATTAAACAAGATCATTAAGGTCTCAGATCCACCCAGGGTTCACAATCCAAGTAGTGAAGGGAGGAGGTATCATTCCCAGTTTACAGGTGAGAAACTGAAATGTATTAACAATAACAATATTAACAATAGTGGTATTTTTTAAGCACTTTTGATATGTCAACAGAGTGCCAAGTGCTGGAGTGGGTACAATTCAATGAAGTCAGAAATGGTCCCTGTTCCGCTTGGGACTCACTGTCTAAGTAGAAGGGAAAACAGGTACTGAATCTCCATTTTAAAGTTAGGGAAAGAGAGTCATGGAGGAGTTAAGTGATGTGCCCAAGGTTACACAGCAGGCAGAGCCAGAGCCAGGATTACAACCCAGGTCTTCTGACTCCTGGGCCTATGTTCTTTCCAACAGGCAACACTGCTTCTCTGTGACTTGCCCAAGGTCTCACGGCAAGAGTGTGGCAGAGCTGGGATTTGAACTGGCATTTCTTGTCTCTCAATCCCCCAGATCCTTCCTCCAGGCTACTCTGCTCCCAGACATGTTCCCTGCTCTTGTCCTTCTTTTGATCACAGGCCAGCAGGTGTTCTGTGCCTGAGGGGAAAAGGTCATTCCTAGCTAGAAAGCTAGACCCTCCCTATCCCAATTCCTCCAAAAAGGGTTAAAAGAAGAGAAGGGATCTGGGTGCCTGCCATACTCCAAAGCGGAATACTGGGCACACTGCCACCGAACTCTGGACCTGGAAACAACTGAGCTGGGTGCCAGTGGTCTGCCTGTCTGAGGGTCAGTCCTTCCTGACAAGCAACAATCTCTGCCTGAGTTGCCTCTTCTCTTCCCCATCTCTACTCCACAAAGGCAGTAAAATGAAATGCATGTGATGTCTGAATCACCTACTTAAAACATAAGCTTCTAAAGGGCAAGGATCATGTCTGTGTATGTTGGATAAAGAGGCAGTCCAACACAAAACCGTAACAGCACAATCAACGCTGATAGTCTTGCTTCGCATCCGTTATTCTGGAACCCACCTTACGATTGATTGATTGCCTTATAGAGATGACAGCCAGTAGAAATTCTTACCCATATAAGAGCTCAAATGAGTAGATTGCCGGACTCAAAAGATGCATACCCTATATTTACATAACATAGTGAAAGCATTGCCCAGATTAAGCGAGATTCATTCGTTCATTCAACTGTATTTATTAGGTACCTACTTTGTATAAAGTGCCCTACTGAGGGCTGAGAAAAAAATCCACAGATAAAAATTAGACACAGTCTCTGGCCCCTAAGGAGCTCTGTCATGTGCCTGCTATGTGGCTTTGGGTAAGTCATTTGACTTAGTACAGTGCTCTGCATACAGTAAGCACTCAGTAAATACAATTGAATGATTGAATGAATGAAACACCTCATTTCCTGATGCATAGAATGGGAATTAAAAACCTGTTCTCCCTCCCAGATAGACTGTGTGCCCCATGTGGGACAGGGATTGTGTCTGATCTGATTGTCTTATATCCACTCCAGTGCTTAGCAGTGTTGACACATCTTAAGTGCTTAACAAATACCACAAGTATTAATATTATTATCAGAGATCCAAGTCAGGTTAAGGGAAGATTATCACCTGTTGATGGCAACCTACACTGAGGGGCAGGGAAAAGGGTGGAATGGGGAGCAAAGCATTTTTACTAAGTTTCAGTTTCTTCTTCAGGATTTTTCCAAAGTCTGTTCTGCACAGAAAATCCCAAGGGAAAATTGTAATTGAGAAAAAACTGCTACACTACCCCTGCAGTGGGGTGGATGCAAGCAAATGGGCTTGGACACAGTCCTGTCCCACATGGAGCTCAGAGTTTCAATCCCCACTTTGCAGGTGAGGTAACTGAGGCCCAGAGATGTGAAGTGACTTACCCAAGGTGACACAGTAGACAAGTGGTGGAGCCAGGATTAGAACCCATGACCTTCTGACTCATAGGCCGGTGTTCGATCCACGATGCCATGCTGCTTCTCTCAGGTCTAGGCTGGAGTGGGCTGTGGAACAGCCAAGTCTACACGCCCCCGCCCTCCAGGCAGGGAATGCATCTACCGCTCTGATGTACTGTACTCTTCAAAACTCTTAATACAGTGCTCAGCACACAACAAGCGCTCAATAAATACCATGGATTGATTGATTAAAACTCCAGTCATCTTTGCATATGGAGAAACATTACATGGGAAGGAATGGGCACATGGCACTGTTATTTACAGCAGGATAAGAATCCAAGCCCCGGATTCTCAGTCCTATATTCCCACCTCTCTAATAAAACCTGAGGGTGAGGAAGCTGTGGTCACTCTGGACTGGGGACTGAAATCTGGTCACTCGATCTGCCTTTTTAAAAAATGGTATTTTTAAAGTGCTTGCTCTGTGTCAAACACTGTTCTAAGTTCTGAGGTGGATACATTAATTACGTTGGACATAATCTTTATCCTGCATGGGGCTCACAGTCTAAGTAGGATGGAGAGCAGAACTGAAGCACAGAAAAGTTAAGTAATTTGCCCAAGGTCACACAGCAAACAATTGGCAGAGCTGGGATTAGAACTCAGGCCCTCTGACTCCCGGGCCCATGCTCTTTCCACTAGGCTATGCTCCTTCTCATGCTTGTTCTTCCTCCTATTTATTATCTCTCATCTTCCACTCAACCCTAGATGATACTCTCAAGATAATTTACTCACTCTGCCTTATTTCTTGTCTCTCTCTTGCCAAACTCTTGCTCACACCCTCCCAGCTGTCTGGAACTCTCCCCCCCTTCATATGTGACAGGCCACTGCTCTCTGCATCTTCAAAATTCTTCAGAAGTCATATCTTTCCCAGGAGATCTTCCCCAACTCATTTCTAATCATCAATCGTATTTATTGAGCGCTTACTATGTGCAGAGCACTGTCTCCCCACCTACATTCCCCAGCTGCCTCATCAGCACTTTCAAGCCCTTAAATAAGCACTTAAGTAGTCGCAACTCCCCAGAGCGCTTATATACATTCTTATATACTTCCTCCTAAATGTAACTTGCTATTATAATATCTGTCTCCCCTACTAGACTAAGAGCTCCATGAGGGCAGAGATGGTGTCTACTAGTACTATTGTACCCTCAGAAGCACTTAGTACAGTGCTGTCCTTAGTATAGTAGGTCCTCAATAAACAGTATTGATTGTATTGTACTCTCCCAAGGCCTGTGCAAATAGTAAGTGGTCAATAAATACCAGAATGATTGATTCACTGATTTACTACCTCTGGGTTTATAAACATCTTCCTATAAAAAATAATCATTATGATATCATTGAGTGTTTGCTATGTACTTTGCTAAATATTTTAGTTAGAAAATAATAAGATTAGACCCAGTCACTGTCCCACATGGTGTTGACAGTAAAAGAAGGGAGAGCAGGTATCTTATTCCCTTTTCACAGATGAAGCACCGAGGGATTAAGTGACTTGCTCAGGGAAACAGCAGGTTGGTAGCAGAACATGGACTAGAACATGGGTCAGGTGATTCCCAGCTCATTTTCTTTCTACTGGAACCAGGACCCAAGAACCTAATTGGAGACACAGTATCAGGCAATATCCATGTCCCACATGGGACTCACATCCCCATCTTATAGATGAGGGAAATGAGGCATGGAGAAGTTAAGTGATTTTACCAAGGCCACACAACAGACAAGTGGTAGAGCCAGGATTAGAATCCAGGTCCTTCTGACCCCCAGGCCAGGGCTCTTTCCACTAGACAATGCCACTGCTACTTTCTGGTAATAAACATCCATACTTTCTCTGACCTGGAAACTTACACTGTGCTTTTCTTTCAGGAGCAAAGAGGGGTGTACGAATACAAGGAGAAAAGCAGCAGCTTCCTTCAGTGAGACCTCTTAGGAATAACTCAGTTGGGATTTGGATGTGGACTTAATATTTTGTGACCATTAATATATTGGTAGTTACTTGCGATGCAAAGGTAAGTGTAGTTCAATCTTTTTTTTTCAGGATGCAAACAGATCTCTCACCATTTGTGAAAGTAATTTCCCCACAGCATTTATGTACATATCCATAATTTATTTATTTATGTTAATATCCATCTCCCCTCTGGACATAATCTCACTATGGGCAGGGAATGTGTCTGTGATATTGTTGTGTTGTACTCTCCCAAGCACTTAGTAAAATGCTCTGCACACAGTAAGCACTCAATAAATACAACTGATTGATTCAAAGGATTATGCAATTACCTAGGTAAAGTGAGCTTGGTTTGTTTCTTTCCCTTTCTCCACTCATTCTGTAATCTGCCTTGATATCAACCATTGGTAGAAACCAAGAATGACAGAGGAATGACTTGAATTGACACAGAGAGATTGTTGTCCTATTCAATCCACTTGGTCGAGAGAGAGACAATATGGTCTAGCTGTCAGAGGGTCAAGTGGGGTTTTAAGTCTTTAAAGTTTTTGTGTTTTAAGTGCCGCATCAATCACTTGAAAAACTGCTACCACCGCCCCATGTTATGTTCCCATCTCCATGGCAACTACCACCCTTCCTTTTTACTTCAATCAATGGTATTTTTTCAGTGCTGAGTGCAGAGCACTAACTAAACATTTGGGAAAGTACATTACAACAGAGTTGGTAGATATGATCCCTATCCATAATGAGTTTACAGTCTATAGGAAAACAGTCACTTCCCTTAAGAAGCTCAATGCACTTCACATATAACATTTCATCGCTATGAATTCTCAGCAATTCATAGCTGAGGGTAGCATGATCTGTGTCCCATTGTCTTTTGGCTATGATGAATTTGGGAGCATGAGGACTGGAGGTGGTTCCAGCTTCCTTTTTTGTGTGTGTGTGGGGGGAGGTGGGGGGTAAAATTAAGGCTGCAAATTTAGTTGCAAAGAGATTATCAGAGAACTACCTCACTCAGATGTCAAGAGCAGCCACACATCACAAACCAAACCCTTTGTAGTAACGAGATCTGGAAAGGAACAATTCCAAGGAACTGAAATTTCCCAAAGGGGAATAAAAAAAGAACTCATCCCTTGAAATGTGATAGGTAACATTTCTACCAACTCTGTTATTTTGTACTCTCAAGTGAGAATACAGTGCTCTGCACATAACAAATGCTCAATAAATACATTTGATTGAATGACTGATAGTTTGGTGATTCCTTTTAATCCAAACCAATTATGACACACCAAAGTTACACATTTCAAATAATCATTTGATCCACCAGACGCTACAAGAACATGCTACTGTATTTGATCCATAAAATCATACCAAATTCTGGATTCTCTCTGGTTATAATCAGACTTCAGGCTAAGGGAAGAATAGAAGTCTTGGCTCCCTTGTACAGAGGGCTGTTATGTTAAACTAAGGTATTAAATTGAGTTTACTCTGGTTTAGTTTAGTTTGCAAATGCATTACAATTCCCAAACACTGAAGCCTCAGTTGAAATGAGAGATACTGCATATTGCTGCATATCTTTGAAAAAATCAGCCCTGAGTACATAATGTATGCAACTCCATAGACCAAAATGAAACTTTAATCTTTACAAAGCTACAGTCAGATGTTTCTTTATTTTATGATAGCCATCACCAAAGATAAAATTCAGTTATTTCCATGCCCTCTAATAAAAAAACAAACACATACATACTTCTGGTTCTTCTTGTTCATTTTCAAGCATTTATGCCAGTAGATCCACAATATAATTGTATTTACATATAAGCAAAACCGAAGGCTATTCTTAAATACACCACCTGGAATTCAGGATTTGTTTTTTCTACTGGATTTGATTAGGCAATTTTGGTTCCAATTGAAACAATAAATCCCCTTTGGAAACAATTTTTAATGCAACTACTTGTTTGCTCTAATTAGCGCCGAATAACAAAAGTATGACAGTAGCACCTCTTCTACCAACTTCTCAGCCTGTCAGGGAAAGAGTAGTGTGAAAAACAGCTGAGTTTGTATGCTACTTTGCCATTTTTCTAATAGAATATAAAGAGTTTCTAGTGACACTAAAGCTAAGTCACCAGATGAGGAAATACTCTATTCACAGAGAAGAAGGTCTTGGACATTTGAATTCAATCTGCTTTAGAAGGCTTTTCACAGCTCTGCTACCATCCATTAGAAGATGGTGGTGCCTACCGGACTCTTCATTGTTGTACATCTGAATTCTTCGAATTCTAGCCTAAGACTATTAATGAGGTAAGTGACCATCAACAGTCATTTAATTGAGCTTCTGCATCTTCATATAATCCAGGCAAGATCAAGCTGGCTTGCCAATACTTTAGACCACCTAACGAGTGTGCAAATAAAAAAAATTCTATACTCTTATATTTGTTTTTAAAATCACCAAGAGACAGTTAGAAAATGAATCATTAATTACTAAAAAAAAAAAAGAAAAAATGCCCCACCCTTTCCCAATTGCTCTAGCTGTGATACGCTTTCAACAGAATCAATAGAATGAGTTCCACCATGTCTGAACATCTGACTGTTGGCTGGAGACACTCAGGGTGTCATCACAGCACATTAGAGAAGCTGAGGAGGCTGGCCCCACCCAACCTGCAGAAGTTTCCATTTTAAAATAGAAAAATGAAACTCTCAAAGAGGATCCTGGTTAGATTAGAGACTCCCTCCAGAAGACTCTGGGGTTTAAGAAATATCTATCTTGTCTCCAGTTGAGCCTTCTAATTTTGCATCGTTTCACAATTCACAAAGACCTAATGTGGCAACTGGGCCTGTGACATCACAGACTATGGCAGTAATGCTCAAAACATACAGATCTGCCCCTGGTATGCTAACAGTATTTTTATTGGTTTGAATTTTTTTTCCCTTTTTGTACTGAATAGATGAAGCTTTCATCTTTGAAGTTTAAGACCAGTTGTAAATTCCTTCAAGTCCGTCCTATTTCCTTTTATATTAGCATGTTAACAAGCTTTGGAAGACTGACAGACCTTACAGGAAGACCCAGTTGGGTGCTTCTCTAGTCTGGGGCATAATGAAAGCCAGAACGTGAAGGCTGAACTCTGTGGCTTGTCTGGTGTTTACAGACTCGGCAGGAAGAACCCATTGCCACAGTGATGAAGCCATAATGTCCTCATCAAATGCTGATGCTTTCTGTACTGAGAAAGCAACAGTTGGGTTTAATTAAGAAAGGAAATGCCACAATACTCTAAATTACTTCTCAGTTGAAACATTTGCACCAGATGAAGTTTAACAATAAAATAGGGGTGGGGGGTGGGATGTTCAATGGGTCCTGAAGCATTTGACTAAGAAACCTGGGGCAGGCTTGCATCTTCTTCCAAGTGATCAAAAAGTGTCCTTGATGACAAAACATATGACCTCCAAACACTTCGTGCCACTTCAGATGACCAAACAAGCAGTCTCTGAGTAATAGTAAACCTATTGGTCCAAAATCCTAATTAGAAATATCTAAATAATCACTGGGCATAACACAGTCAACAGAATTAGTCAAAGTCATGTTGGAGAAAGTATCGTAGGCTGTGTGCAATTTAAATGTAGCAAACCATCTGATATGCCAGTTTATTAAAATGCCAAAGGACATTTCTCACCTTTCCACGGTATCTTGTTGCTTAAATAAGCCCAAAGTTCTTTCCAGGCACATCCTAAAAAGATCAGCTTTAACAATGCCAGCACAAGATTAAAAACTCTGGGAGGCATGACAACCTAAAAATAACTCATTAAGTCAACAGATCCTAATTGCACATATTTCCAAAACTCCAAATCAAATCATTCACAATCTCAGTTGCCAAAAAACTTCATCAAGGTCAGAGTTAGGGCTAGCATTAGGACAAGAGTTTAATGGTCAGGGTTAGGTGTCAGTGATTGGACATGCCAATTATTGGAGTGTCGACCACTGAATATCAGAAAATAGATTGGTCAATGATTGACTTTTAGACATGTTGATTTTTACAGCTCCTTGCAAGACCAAAAACTTTTGGTGAACTGAAAAGAAATAACAGCCATTGATCCTATGTGGAGAATACTATGACCCTAGGTCGAAAGTCCCTGAGATATGGAAGCTAAGACCTTGGCAAATAAAAATGTCCTGGAATATATTTCTTGCATTATGACTACTAATGCAGGAAGATGAAGTAGCAGATCATTTCAGAAACTGAAAATCAGTTCTTGAAATCTTGTTTTCTAGTCTACTTGAATTGTCATAGTAGCATTAAAATAAAAGCTGTCAAAAATCGTCTTTGCTGAGTTCAGAAATAATGTATTCTGCTTACCATCGATCATATTTGTTGAGTGCTTACTGTGTGCAGAGCACTATACTCTTGGGAGAGTATAGTACAACAAAGTTGTTAGACACTTTCCCTGTCCACAAGGATCTTACCATCTAGATTACCTTCTCCTCAACACGCTATCTGACCTTGGCTTCACAGACTCCGTCCTCTCCTGGTTCTCCTCTTATCTCTCCTGTCATTCATTCTCCGTCTCTTTGGCAGGCTCCTCCTCCCCCTCCAATCCTCTTACTGTGGGGGTTCCCCAAGGTTCAGTTCTTGGTCCCCTTCTGTTCTCGATCTACACTCACTCCCTTGGTAATCTCATTCACTCCCAAGGCTTCAACTATCATCTCTATGCTGATGACACCCAGATCTACATCTCTGCCCCTGCTCTCTCTCCCTCTCTCCAGGCTCACATCTCCTCCTGCCTTCAGGACATCTCCATCTGGATGTCTGCCCGCCACCTAAAACTCAACATGTCCAAGACTGAACTCCTTGTCTTCCCTCCCAAACCCTGCCCTCTCCCTGACTTTCCCATCACTGTTGACGGCACTACCATCCTTCCCGTCTCACAAGCCCGCAAAGTTGGTGTCATCCTCAACTCCGCTCTCTCGTTCACCCCTCACATCCAAGCTGTCATCAAAACCTGCCGGTCTCAGCTCTGCAACATTGCCAAGATCCCCCCTTTCCTCTCCATCCAAACCACTACCCTGCTCGTTCAAGCTCTCATCCTATCCGATCTGGACGACTGCATCAGCCTTCTCTCTGATCTCCCATCCTCGTGTCTCTCCCCACTTCAATCCATACTTCATGCTGCTGCCCGGATTGTCTTTGTCCAGAAACGCTCCAGGCATGTTACTCCCCTCCTCAAAAATCTCCAGTGGCTACCAATCAATCTGCGCATCAGGCAGAAACTCCTCACCCTGGGCTTCAAGGCTCTCTATCACCTCGCCCCCTCCTACCTCACCTCCCTTCTCTCCTTCTACAGCCCAGCCTGCATCCTCCGCTCCTCTGCTGCTAATCTCCTCACCGTGCCTCGTTCTCGCCTGTCCCGCCATCGACCCCCAGCCCACGTCATCCCCCAGGCCTGGAATGCCCTCCCTCTGCCCATCTGCCAAGCTAGCTCTCTTCCTCCCTTCAAGGCCCTACTGAGAGCTCACCTCCTCCAGGAGGCCTTCCCACACTGAGCCCCTTCCTTCCTCTCCCCCTCTCCATCCCCCCGTCTTACCTCCTTCCCTTCCCCACAGCACCTGCATATATGTATATATGTTTGTACATATTTATTACTCTATTTGTTTTACTTGTACATATCTATTCTATTTATTTTATTTTGTTAATATGTTTGGTTTTGTTCTCTGTCTCCCCCTTCTAGACTGTGAGCCCACTGTTGGGTAGGGACTGTCTCTATATGTTGCCAACTTGTACTTCCCAAGTGCTTAGTACAGTGCTCTGCACACAGTAAGTGCTCAATAAATACGATTGATTGATTGATTACCTGCTGTCACAGGCCCAGTGATGCCAAATTAGAAGGATTATTTGGAGACAAGATTTCTCAAACTTCAGAGTCTTCTGGTGGGAGTCTCCAGTTTTATTCACAATCCCCCAGAAACTACGTGGTTTCTCCCATTCTGTCAGTCAAGCTGTGCCATTTCAAATAGGCTTCTATGGTAAATTGGAGAATGAACTCTTTACTTTTCCTTTGAGGAAGGTGGTCCCCTCCCCCCACCCTCCAACAACTCTCAAATTGATCAATCCAAACTGTGAAAACTAACTCAGACCAATGCTTCTCTGACTTGAATATTGAATGCTTTGTGCATTGCTGTCCGTAAGCTATTCTAACACTAAATAATGTTTAATGAATAACTCATAAATCAGGGACTATTTCAGCACAACTGGTTTGGGTTTTTATTTTGATGAGATTCAGTTAAAAAAAATGTAAACACTGATGACTAATGTATATCTTAAATGCTGTCCAACCTCGACCAACCATATGTTGGGCTTGCATGCACACTTAGAACTTTTGATTAATACCAAGCTTCCATATGCACCTGGTTATGTGACCAAAATATTCATTCAGAAATGTAAACAATGCCATTTGGAATTGAACCTTATTTAAACCATATTGTTGAACCCACCACTGTATGTTGGTGAATTTTCTGTCTGAGCACAAAGCAAGTAATAAAACCAACATCTTAGAGAGGGTGTAGAAACAGGGAAATAAGTGTCTGAAGAAGGAGTAATATTTGTAATGTCATAAACTCAGGGTGGATTGGAGGAGAGTGGGCTTTTTTTTTTCTGTGATAACCAAATTTGGGGTTTATAGGGGTGATTCTTTCTATTCTTTAGGTTCAGGGTCCTAAAGAGTATTTTAGTATTAGATTTCACACAACAGTTGTCAAAATGCACATAATTACAGAATGTCCTTAGGTTAAGAAGAAAATGAACTGAAGGGAGGGTATTCTAACTATCACACGCATATAGATTTGGTTTAGCAAATAAGAAAATGTAAACTATACAGAATCAGCATTTTGCCAGTAAGGAAGAGTTAGCCTCCACTAGGAGCAGTCTCAGGCCAATTAGAAGCTATAGCTGAAGTGCACTTTGCAATGCCCACACCCCTGATCACCAAGGAGGACATCACTGGTAAGAGCAAGAAGGTGAGAGTGGAATGTTACAAACCACCATCACTGGAATCAATTCCTCCATGCAAATTCTCAATCCTTAAGTCTCAGGACTGGTGCTCATCTAGCATTTTAGACTCCAAAGGAAGACCTGAGGATGTACTCTCATGAGAAAAGGATCGCAAACCACTTCAGCCAATTCATGCAAAATATTACAGAAAGGGCTAGCTGTGGAGAACTGTACCGCTCTCTCCCAAGTGTAATGCAGTGCTCAGCACTCAGCTGGTGCTCAATAAATACTACTGATTGATTGATTGGATCAGTCCTTCACTGGATAGAAAACAAGGCTCTTTCTGTGAGGGTCCAGGAATTTTCCCTTTTTCAAATTATCATTGCTTTTGCCCCATGAGGACACTGTCATGCTTTAGCCTCAATTATCTGGATATTTTCAATCAGAAAGGATTTTTTGTTTGGCCTTTCATATCTACGGAGTTCATTCTAAAACCTCTGGACAATTTGGGTGGTTCATTACAAGCCTTGACTTTTTTTGTTCCCACCCTCCTCATCATGTTAATCTCTATCCGCATCACAAATAGAGCTGTAATGTGCATTAAATACACCTAAAATGAGAGAAAAAGAAGTAGAGAGAAGTCAGCCAAAATACTTTTCTGGAATCATCATTGTCTATACAAACATTAAAGGATCAGTACAATGCCTCCATTAGAAACAGCCCACTTTCCAAAAGAAGAGAGATGACCATATTTCCCTGACTCTTCTCTGTCCCCATCTTTTTTATGTAATTAAAGACCTGAATAAGTAATACTTACATAGAATAACACATGTTTAGTTCAAGCTTTCATTATCTGGGTTGACTTGCCCTTTGATGTGCTTGACCAATATTCATTTTCTAAACTTATGCAGATCCCATATGAACCAGTGCTTTTAAAATAAAAGAGTTGACAAGTATTTACATAATGAAAATGTGCCAAACTATATCAACTTTTCAGTGTTTACAGCTGGGAGACAGCCAGTCAACAGCAAAGGTACAGGACTCCAGAGTCAGGAAGACCAGATAGACATTGGATTCTTCTATTTTTTTTAACACATCACTTCCTTTCAGTGTTTTAAAATAAGGTACACAGATATGTAAGTTGAGAAGGTTTACTCTAAAATGGGCTTATTTCTCTCTTTTACTCAATATTTACATCTAGACTCATCTGTCTCGTCCAACTGCGAAAGAAACTCTTTGAGGATAAGACCTCAGTTTTTGTGACCCTTTATACATCTCATAGTGCCAAGGTTAGATCCACTATTAACCCCCATCATTAGTATCAGAATTGATTGCCCTAAGGACAGAGGATGCTTAGGGGGTTATGCAAGGAGGTGGCCTAGCTAAAACACAGTCTTGGGCAGCAGCTACCTTTAATCCCTGTAAAGATTTCAAGGGTCCTTGAGGGCAGAGAACATCTCTACCAACTCCGTTGTACTGTTCTTTGCCAAGTGTTTAGTAGAGTGTTCTGAACACAGTGAGTGCTCAGTAAACACCAATGATTGATTGGCGAAACAGCGTGATGTAGTGGAAAGACACAAACCTGGGAGTCAGAGAATCTGGGTTCTAATCCCAGCTCCGCCACTTGTCTGCTGCATGACTTTGGGCAAGTCACTGCATTTTCCCATGCCTCAGTTACCTAATCTGTAAACTGGGGATTAAGGCTGTGCACTCTATGTGGGGCAAGGACTGCGTCCAACCTGATTAGCTTGTATTTACCCTAGCACGTAGTACAGTGCCCGGCGCAGGATAAACACTTAAATACCATTTTAAAAAGCAGTGAATTTATGTTGCAAGTGAATGTTAATCTGTCTTTTGAAGAATTCAGTAATCCTTAGAGAAATAGAACCTGTGCTTCTGAGGATCTGCCAACTGCCCAACTCAGCCTATATGGTTGCTGTATATTCATTACTTTTTTATTTTTAGATCAAACCATTGCTGCAGAATACTGCCTTTGTTGTTTCTAAAATTTTGGAAAGCCAGATTTCATGGCAATTCGAGTTTTCCCTCTCTTTTCTGACTCTGGCTTTCCACACTTATTCTCCCTCTCCAACAGGCAAGCAACTATCCTCTGAATAATTTAGAGAGTTGGGGCAAATGCGAATTGGGTACACTGCTATCACAGCCCACTTCATGATGCCAAGTCCGTCAGTGGATTTGTTAATTATGTATTACATCCTGACATGCAAACATACAATTTAGCCCCAAGACATTGGCAATTAGTTAATTAATCCCAACAGAAATGAGTGGGACTAATTCAGTGGGCACTGTTCAGCCGGCAGCAAAGAGAGAGGGTGTATCCAGAAGTCAAATGAGTCTTAGAGCAGAACTAAAACAAGAGGCAGAAAATTGTGGAACAGTTTATTGAGCATAGGTGCCCCACAGAAAGCCCATGAGGGTATTTGTTGGGCAATTCTGTTAAACCAAATGCTCACTTGTGTTGTAACTGGGATGTACAGAGGAATCATGGGATACAACCAATTTGAAAAATCAAGGGAGGCAAAGTCACAGTCTGTTTTGTGGGTGCTGAAGGACACTAGACACATTATGTTCCCCATTGCGCACCAATTTCCTGCTTCTACAGTTAAAAATGACTGTCTTTGTCACATGGATCTCATTGGTTCTGTGGAGTGTGCTTTATTCTTTTTTTTTTTTTAAAGCATCACACCCACCTTCACTTCCCAGAAAGACTGCAGTGAAGTAGAAAAGTAAAATGTAAATCAGCCCAAAATAATAATAATTAGGGCATTCAGGCACTGACTATGTGTCAAGAACTGTACTAAGCATAGAGAGCAGATCCTAGAGAACCAGGACACAAGCTCTGGTGCACATGAGACTCACAGTCTAAAGGGAGAATAGGTATTTAATCCCCATTTTACAGATGGGGAATCCAACACACAGAGAAGTTGTGACTTACACAAGTTCACACAGCAGGCAAATGGCAGAGCTGGGATTAGAACCCAGGACCTCTGACTCTCCATTCTCCTTAGACTGTGAACCCCATAACAATAATAATAATGGCATTTTATTAAGCGTTTACTATGTGCAAAGCAGTGTTCTAAGCACTGGGGAGGTTACAAGGTGATCAGGTTGTCCAATGGGGGGCTCACAGTCTTTATCCCCATTTTACAGATGAGGTAACTTAGGCCCAGAGAAGTTAAGTGACTTCCCCAAAGTCACACAGCTGACAATTGGCAGAGCTGAGATTTGAACCCATGGCCTCTGACGCCAAAACCCGGGCTCTTTTCCACTGAGCCACGCTGCTTCCCTATCCATGTGGGATAGGGGCTGTGCTCATCCTGATTATCTTATGTCTATACCATAGCTCAATGCAGTGCTTGGCACATAGTAAGTGCTTAGCAATTATTATAATTATTGGACCCTCATGCCACTTAACCTTCCTCAGACCCCATCCCAGATGCCCTGAGGTCAGTTTGTCCTCTGGATCGGCTGGTAACATTGAGGACCTCCAGGCTCAAGTCCTGTAAGAACTCACTGAAACATCCCTACTACTCTCCCTAGAGTCCAAAGAGACCATCAGTGGAGTGAGAAGGGTCGCATAGAGCCCCTAATGACAATAATAATGATAATAATCATATGGCATTTGTTAAGTACTTACTATGTGCTAACCACTGTTCTAAGCGCTGGGATAGATGCAAGTTAATCAGGTTGGACACAGTCCCTGTCCCACATGGGGTTTACACTCTTAATACCAATTTTGCAGATGAGGTAACAGAGGCCCAGAGAAGTTAATTGACTTGCTCGAAGTCACACAGCAAACATGTGGCAAAACTGGGATTAGAACCCAGGTCCTTCTGACTCCCAGGCTGGTGCTAGCCACTAAGCCACAAGAGCAGCTAGCATGTGGGTGGCTTTTGGACCAATGGGAAGATGTGTACAAGCACACATTTCAGCCTAAGAACCACAACTGCAAAGGTTGAGCAAACACCTTCTAGCCAATCCCAAAATAGAAAAACAAAATTTGCTCCTTATCAGTCCTTTTTGAAAATGGAACTGGAAGCAGTTATTTCACTGGGAAATAATAACTGGGTTTGGGATTTGTTTTTGGAAACGAACATGAGTTTCAATTCATGCAGAAATGTAGAAGAGGGTATGTTTTGTCAATCATGGAAAACACTCATTTTAGATTTTAAGTATAATTCTTTTGAGCATGGGCTAGGTTTGTTACTCTGTAAACACATGTTCCCAACCCGGGGTTCACATACCCCTAAAGATTTGCTAACTCCATCTCAAGAACTACCCAAAGTAAAGTCTGGTCACTGGAAGCATTTGTTGCTACTCTTAATACTACTGAGAGAAAGAGAGAAGAGAGAGAACCCCAATCACCAGATGTAACCAACTTCCAGAAGTTTTTGCCTTGGGAACTATATCCAGTAAGGACACTTTTGGTCAAAGATTTGCCTATGTCCACTTCATTCGGCAGAATTAAAAACAGTCCCAAAAGCTCCGACTTTTTCCAGAGCACAAAAGACTACAGTGTTGCTAAATCCATCACTAGAAAGGTCCTGGTGTTAGCCTACAAAACCAACAAATCACTTCCAGTAATACAATTTCATGCTCAAAGTTCTTTCACCACCCTCATATTCTTTTGATTCATAAAAGAGTATATTCTCTGGAAGACAAAACAAAGTTCTGCATTTCTGTTTAATTCCAGTAAGCATTTTGAAAAGTCCCAGCCCTAATTTTGACAACTAAGCTTCCTTTGTGAGCAGTCCCCATCTGACCTAATTGATTTTTCTTAAAAATGAGTTTCTTCTGCTGAGAATATGTTTTTCCTCCCTTTATCACTAAAATGGTTTACTTCTCTTCCAAGTTGACTTGACTTTGATCTTTCCCCACCTCATGAAGTAGGAAGGAAGTTTGCTTGGTGGTGAGAGAGAGAAATAGGTAGGACTCTAGGAAGGATTCAATCATTGGTGTTTAATGCCCACCATAAAAATTAAGGGCAGCAGGCTTAACCCCTGGGTCCATGAGGGTATTTACACCTTGGCAGATTTTTCCATTCAATAGCTAAATGCAGCCCAGTTCTGAAAGTCAATGAAGTAATTTAGGACAATTTTTTTTCAAATGATATAGAACTGCAAGGGACCTCAAGGGCCATGTGGCCTAGCCCTCTGTCACCAAGTGGATGACACTCTAAACCATTGATTAAAGTCTAAAATACCCAGGATGGATGACTATTTCTTTATAAAATAACGATCTGCGGGGGCGAAGATTTCACAACCTTCCTCTGTAGCTTGTACCAGTATTTAAACTAATCTCTGACAGTCAAAAAATTATTTCAAGCAGAACTCTTGCTACAAGACTGGCCAATTCCTTTTGTTTGCCCTGCACGGAAATGAACAAATGATCAGTGTTTTCTCCAGAAAAACCTTTGTAAACCTGAAGAAAATTTAGCTTTGAAAAGGAAAACTAATAGCTTTAAACTATCTTCCAGACAACTGTAAACAATAATATTGTATTATACTGTAAACTGATTGAGGTCAAGAATTATATCTTTTGACATTTTTTATACATTCCCCAAGTACCTACAGGGAGCTGCACAACATAGGTGCTCCAAAGGTGTGTTAAGATTAAATATTACTGGCAAGTTATCTTCCTTTCCATCCCTTTTTCATTTTGGAGGGTGCCTCTCTATAGCCTCTCTGGTTTCTTGTCATTCTTTTAAAAACCTTCATGACCCAAATTAGGTAAAAAAATATTCTAAAAAGGGTGTGACCAATGTAAAACATGCTGGAAGATTTTAGACTAAAAAGACCACAGGATATACAAAAGCCAGTGAAATTGTTTGGCAGGGAATAACTATGAATCATTAAGAAATGTTCCATGCTTACCTCCATTGACTTGTTTTCACAAGGATGGAAAAAAACACTGTGAATGATGAGGGTGATGATAATGAGGAAGAGGAGGAGGAGAAGAGGAATGAGAAGTGGGGTGTATTTCTTAACAAAGGTAAGGAAATGGGATAGGAGATTTCTCCATAACAGGCAACACATTTCCTAATCTTAAAATAACTGAAATTCAATTGTCAACAAAGTCCAAAGGTTGAAGTTTCCAAAAGCTTATCAACAACCTCATTTAACCAGATAAACCCCCCAAAATCCGATTTAGGATTAGGGTTCCAGGTTAGGGTCAGGTTGAGAGTTGGTGCCCAGACTGGTTTGCTGATCACAGTATAGCATTTTCATTTGGTTACATCTGAATTCTTCATTTTAAAGTCCTGAATCAATTCCCAAATTACTAATGTGTTCTTCCCTGTTTCTCTGAGGTCACATGTACACCAGTTTTCCAGTAGACAGTATACAGGGCAAATTTGCCATACCATTCTAACTCCAAAATGATGGTATGTGAGCTACATAGATGCAACTCTTTATGTTAAGGAATATCTGCTGTGAACTTTCACTGAAAACCAATCTAGTCTCTGTATGTTTTATTAAATAATAATAATGATGGTATTTGTTAAGTGCTTACTATGTGCAAAGCACTGTTCTAAGCGCTGGGGGGGATACAAGGTGATCAGGTTGTCCCCCGTGGGGCTCACAGTCTTAATCCCCATTTTACAGATGAGGTCACTGAGGCCCAGAGAAGTTAAGTGACTTGCCCAAAGTCACACAGCTGACAAGTGGTGGAGCCGGGATTAGAACCCATGACCTCTGGCTCCCAAGTGCAGGCTCTTTCCAAAATAAACAGCAAGTAACTTGTGTTTTGTAGGATTTAAGTGTAGTCTTGTGTGTTTTTTGTGCTCCTTTCTTCTGCTGCTTCCCGTAGGATCTCCTGCAGGTTTTCCAATTCCTTTCTGGATGGGTCCTTTTTACAAGTAGACTAGCATCATCTATAGTACATATATTTTTCAAGAATTAATCTTTAAATGCTCTGCGGTTTCAATTATTTTAGGGGACTGTTGTCTCATTTTGGATGACAAAGTTTTTTTCCTTCAGTTTTCTTCAGTTGGCATTGTCAATATTCTATTTACATTCACTCCTACTCAATCAATGCTATTTATCAAGTGATTATTGTGAGCAGGACACTGTATTAAGTGCTTGGGAAAGTACAATATTTCAGACTTTATAGACAATCTCTGCCCACAGCAAGTTTACAGTCTAGAAGGGGAGCCAGACATTAATATAAATTACAGATATGTACAAAGTGCTTGGGACCTGAAGGTGGGGTGAATATTAAGTGCTTAAAGAGTACAAATTTAAATGCACAGGTGACAGAAAGGAGAGGGAGTAGGGCAAAAGAAGGCTTAATCAGAGGGAGGCCCTATTCCTGCATTTTATTTTGTATTCTTGGTCATTTTCCTTTTAATCCTTTTATTACAAAAACCTTATTATCTGCATATGTTTTATCTCTTTCAGTGGGTAGTAACTGCAAATGTTCTGCCCCCTTTTCAGATTTAATTTTCTATAGTATTGGTGCCATTTCCCACAGGCCCACACCCCTTTTCTCCCAATATTTTCCATTATAAAACTTATCTTTATCATTCATGTATACTTTCTTAAAACACGTCCTAGCTCAGCTTTTTAAAAAAATGCTGTCACTATTACATTTTTCATATCGATTTCCATATTTGTTGGAACACAATTTCTATCTCTCCTTCCCAATAGTTACTCTGCTGGTGGTAATAAAATTTCCAAGATGCAATCTGGCAATTGAACAATCCTGAATAGGAGTCTTTAAAGCTTTTGTTTTGGGAAATAGTATAATTACTTTGACCCATTTTCTTCTCCTCCATTTTACTGAATATATCCTGGGCTGTATGTAATCTGCTAGAAACCATATTCTAAATAAATTTCTTTCAAGTCAGTCCTTCTAAGTTTTGTCCCTTATGTGCTAGCCTATGCAAAAATAGAGTTAATTCAAAT
Organism: Tachyglossus aculeatus; assembly: GCF_015852505.1. Lineage (NCBI taxonomy): Eukaryota > Metazoa > Chordata > Mammalia > Monotremata > Tachyglossidae > Tachyglossus > Tachyglossus aculeatus. The sequence goes on along the minus strand of NC_052073.1, from coordinate 14,082,582 downwards.
GATCACATTTGATATTGTGATATTAAATTTATAAATTTCTGTAAAGTTTGATTAGCAAAAAATAACTAAAATGTAAAATTACCCATTATATAGCAACAAGTCAAGTTCCACTTTTCATCAAGTTCTCACTGTTTCCTAATCTACAATCACTGACAGTTTATTATACAACCATTAATATTCTTAATAGTGCACTAAGTGGTGGTGTTTTTTCCTACATCACTCTTAATTTGTCATCAATTCTGGACATCTCTTGTTCTTTTCTTAACTTTCTTTGTATTTTTGTTAACAGATCTGATTTCAGCTAAAGGCACCACTACCCAATTCCTTTGAGAAGTCCCCTATTACACTTTAATTCATGACTACAACCTCTAAGGGAAAGGGGACACATTGTGACTTATCCCAAATGAATTTCATTCTTGGTTTTTTTTTCCAATGTTATCTTGATTTGTAGCCTCTGCTTTATAAATCTTCCACATTTCATGAGTCACTGCAATTTTTTTGTACACCTATGGGTCTAATTTATACTCCACATTTGCATGTCTTTCATCATTTGCTCTGTACAGTGTATCAGCAGTCATTAATGATCCCCCTGGAGTATAGAATAAATTCATAACATAAATCTGTAGTTGACAAAATAGCTTTTTTAATCCTTCCTTTTCAAAAACCTCTAATGGGTCCTCATTGCCATTTATTTGAAGCAGAAGTTTCAGTTTATTGGTTTCAAAACTCTCCATCTCCTACTTAGCTGCTCTATTCTCCTACCACACCCCAGCCCTGATGGTTCCACTGTCTCTCAACTGAGCCACCTCCAACTTGTTCAAGTCCTCCCTCCCACCTGAAACAATCTCCTCTTTTGACCACATCAAAGTCAACCTTCCCCTTTTAAATCAGCCACTTCCCCCTTGAATTGGTCTAAAGCAAAGTATTATTAACCTTAATAAATCAATTGTATTTTTTGAGTACTAACTCTGTGCGTAACATTGCTCTAAGCACTTGGGAGAGTGAAGTAGAGTTAGTAAATATGATAATACTTCTATAATTTAGGTATTTGTTAAGCTCTTACTCTGTGTCAAGCACTGGGGAAGATACAGGATGATCAGACCAGACACAATCCCTGTCCCACCCAAGGCTCACAATCTAAGTAGGAGGGAGATAGGTATTGAATTCCCATTTTACATATGACATAACTGAGACACAGAGAATTTAATCACCCAAGGTCACATAAAAGGCATGTGGTGGAGCCCAGATTAAGATCCAAGTCCTCTAACTCCCAGACCTTGCTCTTTCCCCTAAGAAACATTGCATCTCAAGGACCCCTGACTTCAAGGAACTTACAATCTTACTGGGGAGGCAGATACTAAAAAATGAGGGCAACTGAGCCCAAGAGAAGTTAATCAATCATCAGTGATATTTACTGAGCACTGTACTAACCATATGTTTAGTGCCCAAGGTTACACAGCAGGTCAGAGAGAATGAATGGACAGGGAGGGTTGGATCCTGGAAGTTTGTGGAGGAAGGACAGAAAAGATTTGCAGACAGATTTAGGGGTTGAAAGAGAGGGAGGAGTTAAGGATAATGCCAAGGTTGCAGACTTGAAAGACAGGAAGGATGTTGTTTTTAATCACTTGTGATGGGAAAGTTAGGTGGAGTAGAAGATTTGGGAGGGAAGATGAGTTCAGTCCACACACTTTACTCCTCTGATGCCAACCTACTCACTGATTCTCGATCTCATCTATCTCACTGTCGACCTCTTGCCCACATCCTGCCTCTGGTCTGGAACCTCCTCCCTCTTCATATCGGACGGACAATTACTCTTCCCATCTTCAAGTCTCCGTTTCCTTTTCTCCCACTGCCTTCTGTGCCACCCTGACTTGCTTCCTTTATTCACCTCCTTGCCACAAGGCCCACAGCACTTATGTACATATCTGTAATTTATTTATTCATTCATTCATTCAACCGTATTTATTGAACACTTACTGTGTGCAGAGCACTGTGCTTAGCACTTGAAAAGTACAATTTGGTTATTTATACTAATGTCTGGAGGCAGGGAATGTGCCCGTTATATTGCTGTGTTTTTCTCTCCCAAGCATTTAGTACAGTGCTCTACACACAGTAAGTGCTCAATAAATATGATTGATTGATTGATATATCGAGCCTGAGGTGCCAGCAAGACATCTATGTAGAGATGTTCTGGGTGAAGGAGGTAATGTGAGATGGCAAAAAAGGAGAGAAATTGGGCCTGACGAGGTAGATGAGAGGGTCATCTGCACAGAGGTGATATCTGAATCTGTGGGAACAGATAAGTTCCCCACCCCATCCCCGCAAAGGAGTGGGTATAAATTGAGATGAAGAGATGACCTAGAGTTGAGCCGTGTTCAGTTTGGGAGCTGGAGCAGAGGAAGAGCTGGCAAAACAGACCAACTAGGGAGGAACAGAGACACGTACTATCAACATTTACATTATCCTTCTATGGCAAGTCATACAATCTTAATTAACTCAATCTTACACCAAACCCAAATTATACTGGTTTATTCCAGAACACTGTTTCTAGTTTATGATCTACTGCATCTGAACATTTGTGAGGTTCTCATCTAACATTTTTACATGTTGAAAATCCCTGTCAGTGTAATACTAACTTGGCTCCCAGACAGCCAAGAAAATAGAAATACTAAGAGAAAAACTAAATAGAAAATAGAAAAACTACTTCTATTTAGTATTAATTGTAACTGTCCCATTTGTTTTTATATTTCCCTCTTTAATAACGATGGTATTTGTTAAATGCTTACTATGTGCCAGACACTGTACTAAGCACTGGGATAGATACAAGCAAGTCAGGTTGGACAAGTCTCTGTCTCACGTGGGGCTCATAATTTTAATCCCAATCTTACAGATGAGGTAACTGAAGCACAGAGAAGTGAAGTGACTTGCCCAAAGTCACACGCAGACAAGTGACAGAGCGGAATTAGAACCCATGACCTTCTGACTCCCAAGACCAAGACTCTATCCACTACACCATGCTGCTTCTTTGAGAATTATTAGCTATATAACACTCAACAATCCACAGTTTGAAAAAATACAAGTTGTCCATGTGCACTACTGTCACAATTAATCCTACATGCTGTTTCTCTTTCATTTCTTTATTCTTTTTACAATTTCAAGCTAATGCATAAGAATACATTCACGCAGCAATAACAGATTTTCCCTAATGCAGGACATCTTTGTGGTTGCTGACTCCAAATTACAAAAAAATAATGTGGTAAGAGTCATTTCTATTCTCACTGTATTATTATGTTTTTTCATTTGATTCAACAACCAAATTCTGGTTATCCCCTGCTATATAATGTTGTCTATTGTTTTTTCCCCCATAATGAATTAGCTTCAGCTGCTTGACTTTTAAATGGTTTTGTTTAAATCCAGTTCATCTACTTCCAGTAGGTTTTTTTTTCCTGTATGTCCACATTTCTTATTCATTTCACTATTTGATCTCTAATTAAAGGACCTGCTAGAGGTCCAAAAAAATGAAGCTTTGAAAAATTCTTTAGCACTGTTGCAAAATTTTCCTCTGCCTGATATCTTCTATGACATCTAAATCTTTCAACTGTCTCATCCTTTAGTAAACAGTAGCCCTGAAGTCTCTAGCTCACTAAGTTATAGCTACTCTTGTTAGGCTCTAATAGATTAAGGCTATTAAATAATGAGTCAGCTTCTTTTCCTGTAATATTGCAACCTTCTGGGGGATCCTCCTTGAGATTTAATCCGTTTGTTCTCCTGCATAAAACGTTTCTAGTTATGAGAGGCATTTACAATCAATTTTACAGCCTCAGGTGATTTTAGCCTGTTTGGTATCTATGCAGGGATCTTTCGGCATCCTAAAGTCCTGTAAAAAGTTGTGTATGGTAGCTGAGTATCAATCCAATCACTGCCTGTTTAATAAAACAACAAATAATTTATTTGTAGGAATCATTTACGTACAAGTGACCCTTTTTCATGCAGCAATTCTGCTCACTTTCCAGGCACTTCCTGCCCCTCTCTGGAACTTTTGTACATTAACTTAATGTTATGCCCTAGTTCTATCATCTAGTCTACTTGAGGCCCAACCATCAGAGCACTGCAGAGTTTTCCACACCCTAGTTCTGTTCCCTTACCCCACTGCAAAACTGAAAAGTCTCCCAGCAGTCTGGGAAGTCCCAGTAGTTTGGTGGTTAGGATAGAATGGCCCCTGGAAGCTCTCTGGAATATCACACTGAGGCATATATGTTGTCACATGGATTGTGCCATGTGATCAAGCTCTAGCCACCATTCTGCCAAAATAAAAGATGGGTTGCCAGTTTGCACGATCCTAGAGCACTTCTCCAGAGGCTTTGTGTTCCTCTTGCAGCTTCCCCCCAGCCTAATAATAGTAATGATGGCATTTATTAAGCTCTTATTATGAGCAAAGCACTGTTCTAAGCGCTGGGGAGGTTACAAGGTGATCACTGGGGGCTCACAGTCTTAATCCCCATTTTACAGATGACCTCATCTGAGACACAGAGAAGTTAAGTGACTTGCCCAAAGTCACACAGCTGACAATTGGTGGAGCTGGGATTTGAACCCATGACCTCTGACTCCAAAGCCCATGCTCTTTCCACTGAGCCATGCTGCTTCTCACTGAGCCAAGCTGCTTCTCATTGTTGCTGTTGTTAATAACAACAACAACGGAAACAATAGTGGTATTTATTAAACTCTTATTATATGCAAGTTCTGTACTAAATATTGGAATAGACAAAATAAATGCAGATTAGGCACCATGCCCATACCACACGGGCCTCACTGTCTCAGTAGGAGGAAGAATGGGTATTGAATCCCTATTTTACAGATGAGGAAACTGAGGCACAGAGAAGTGACTTTCCCAAGATCAAACAGCAGGCAAGTGGCAGAGCTGGGTTTAGAGCACAGGTCCTCGAACTTTCAGACCTGGGCTCTATCTACTACGACACACTACTTCCCTGTTATGCCTGAGCAGCAGAGCTCAGTCCATCAATTTATAGTGGACTTACTCTTTACTCTCTTGGGAGAGAAAAATAGAGTTAGTAGACAGTATACCTGTCTACTCTGTGCAGATCACTGTACTGTGTGTTTCATAGAAGGCAACAGAGTTAGAAGACATGATCCCTGCTTTCAAGCTTACGGTCTAGCTGGAAAGTCACACCTTGAAACAAACCCTCCCAAGTGCTTAGTACAGTGTTCTGCACACAGTGCTCAATGACTACTATCAATTAACAGATTGATAAATTTCAGGTAGGGGAAGCAACAGAGATCAAAGATACGGACCCAAGTGCTATGTTTTGGCTTGTTTGGGTTTTTTTGTTGTTGTTTTGTTACGGTATTCATTAAGCACTTACTAAGTGCCAGGCACTGTACTAAGCACTGGGGTAGATACAAGCTAATCAGGTTGGAAACATTCCATGTCCCACATTGGGCTCTCACAGTCTTAATCCCCATTTTACAGATGAGGTAACAGGCACAGACAAGTGAAGTGATTTGCCCAAAATCACACAACAGACAAGTGGCAGAGCTGGGATTCGAATTCAGGTCTTTCTGACTTCCAAGCCCCTGCTCTATCCACTAGAATACACTGCTTCCATAGTGGGGGTGGAGGGACAGAGAGGGAACTGACGAAGTACTTCAGTGCATAGCATGTGAAAACTCATATACATGTATAGCGTGGCTCAGTGGAAAGAGCACAGGCTTGGGAGTCAGAGGTCATGGGTTTTAATACCAACTCCACTGCTTAGCTGTGTGACTTTGGGCAAGTCACTTAACTTCTCTGTGCCTCAGTTAACTCATCTGTAAAATGGGGATTAAGACTGTGAGCCCCACATGGGACAACCTGATTACCTTGTATCTCTTCCAGCGCTTAGAACAGTGCTTGGCACATAGTAAGTGCTTAACAAATGCCATTATTATTATTATATACAGGTGACACAGAAGTCCTGAAGTATTAGTAGGTGCAGCAGTGGGGTGGGGAGAGAAGAGATTCATCAGGAAAGGTCTACTGGAGATATGATTTTAGAAGGAATTTGAAGATGGGGAGAAATCAGGGGCAGGAGTTGTGGGTGGAGGGAGGCTGGCTCTGAAAAATTTTCAAACACACACATACAAATGCCTGGTATCATGTTGGAACAGGTCATCTGAAAACGGCCACCCCAGTTAGGATTAGGGAGAGGGAGGAGTCTCCAGCCCCATCTGGCAAGAGCCATCCATCACCCAGTGAGTCAGGTCAATCAGGAGGCTACTCAAGGAAGCACACCTCACAGACCTCAGGGATCTCAAGGCAGACCTACTACCTTTCTGCACCAGCCCAAATTAGCATCACCAAAACAATTTGAATCACAAAGACAACCACAAAACTCAAGGCCCTCTTTGTTTCTTTTGTCTTTTTCAACGGTGCTCACAAAGTGCTTACTATGTGCTAAGCACTGTACTTAATGCTGTGGTAGGTTCAGGATAATCAGGTGGAGCGCACAGTCTAAATTGGAGAGAGAAGGATTCAATCTCCATTTCCAGATGAGGCAACGGAAGCCCAGAAAAGTTAAGTGATTTGCCCAAGGTCACATAGCAGACAAGTGATAGAGTCTGGATTAGAAGGCAGTTCTTCTGACTCTCAGACCTGTGCTCTTTCCCTTAATAATAATAATAATGGTATTTGTTAATTGCTCACTATGTGCCAAGCACTGTACTAAGTGCTGGGGTGGATACAAGCATATCGGGTTAGACATAGTTCCTGTTCCTCTTGGGGCTCACAGTCTTAATCCTCATTTTACAGATGAGGTAACTGAGGCCCAGAGAAATTAAGTGTGCCCAAGGCCACAAACCAAACAAGTGGTGGAGCCGGGATTAGAACTCATGACCATCTGACTTCCAGGCCCGTGCTCCACTACGCCATGCTTCTTCTCCTTCTCCACCTTAAACAAGCAGCATCACAGGTATTTTCACCACGCCTTCACAAAATCACAAGCTGTACTGACTGCCCACATGGCATAGGTAGTCTTTACACTGGGAGCCCAATTCTTTGTCTTCCATCATCGTCTCCTTCTCTCCAGACCGTGGCTGGGACGCTGATCGGGTCCCACTGCCTGTGGCCCTGAATGCCCCGGCCAGCAGCTGGCTCAGCCCGACCAGATCCGCTGCACGGCCCCACAGATCAGCACTCAGATGCCCAGTCACATCGCATTTGTGCTCGATGCACTGGCTGCCAAGTACCTGTCAGATATCATTCCCATCACAGGCTCCCCCAGCAGGCCTGCAATGTCTCTCCCCAACTTGCTCCCTGCCCATGTTCTCCCTCTCTTCCCAGACCTCTCTCCTGTACTTTCCTGTTTTCTCCAAGTTGCTTCCCTCCTTCCTCTGACTTGTGGTCCCCTCGCCCACCTTCCCTTTTCCCCACTTTTTGCTTGGTCTGGCTCATTTTTCTGCCTCAGCTTCTTTTATTCTTTCCCAAAGTTATCTTGGTTATTCTTTCCCTCCTCGGTTGTCAATTCCCATTGGTCTTCTCCCTCCTCCTCCCTCCCTCACAGCTTTTCTTCATTCTTATCCAGTGACTGTCCAAGTTTTTAGCCTTGCTTGGATTTGCAGCTTCCAAATGTCCATAGGCTCGTTTCAATCTGTCTCTCTTGTCAGTACAAGATTCCCCAGGAAGATGAAGGAAATCTTTTCTCCAGGACAGGGATCTCGCCTTACTCCACATATTTCTTAAATCGGAAATCATAAATTCCCAGAGTTTACTCCCAATGTTTTACAACTCCGACCCTGTCTACTGCGTTTGGAAGGTGGGAAAGGAGCGAAGTACAAACTGGCCCACATTTTACAGCTCGTTAGGAGTGCTGGAGAGGATTCACTGGGGAGGTGAGAGGTGGGAATCCAGGCTAAAGATGCTAGAGAGAGAGGGGGGGGATTAACAGAATGTCAGAGGAGAGGCCCAAGAAAAGGAAAAGAGGGTGGGACTGGGTGGGGCTCAGATCTCAAAAGCGATCAAACTTCAAACGGTTTGCCAGGGAGGAGAAGATGCGTATAAGTCAACTGCATGTTTGAACTGCATGTTGGAACACATTGCCTCGCTTATTAGCTAAACGGACTTCTTGGCTTGCGATGCCGTCTTTTAGCTAGCTGATCCTCAACTTCGCTTCTGTACATTTCTTTCCGGGGTGGAGGTGGAGGAGGGGGTGGAAATGGTGAGGAGGTGGCGGGGGGGGGGGGGGGGGGGGGGGTGTATAGGAGTGCAGTGAAAGGGGGAGGTGAAGGATGAGAAGTGACTGTTCTTCCTGCTGATAAGGAAATGTTGGGAGAGGGAGGGATTTTTTTCTTTTCCTATCAACCATCCTTCCCCCAACCACACACACAAGAGCTTATTGTAGGGTGACATCTACCAGTAATAAATTGAATTTTTTTTCACCAAACAAGTTATTCCTCAGAGGGAAGGGTTTGTGAAAGGGAAAGATAACCATCTTGAAGGAACAAACACATTAGGCTTACCTCAGGACTCATAACCGATTCTCCACTGAATGAGGAGTACTGCTCGTGACACATAGAGAAAAGGAAGAGAGTAGGAGAGAGAGATAAGAAAAATGAGCACACACAAGTCGGCACATACAAATTAGCCAAATAATTTGTGCCAAATATGATTTCATATGACTTATCTGGAAAATTCAAGTAACTCTCTCTCCTCCACCCCCCTAAAAAATCCTCCTGGAATTGCAGCTAATTGAAACCAAAGAATACCCCTTTCGTTGAAATCATCTGGGTAATTTGGACCCTGGAAATCTTGATAATCCTAGATTAAGGCAAAACTATGGCTCGGGACCAAAAATTAATAGAGAGCGTGAATCTCTGCTCAGAATGGTTAGCAAAGAAACCTCCTCAGTGGCCTCTGCTAGCTGCAGGAAGGATTAGTCCAATTTCTTCACATCCATCCAACAAGCAGTACAATTTATTAATAGTAATAACAATAATCATAAAGATATCATTACAAGAATCCTTTCATTAATTCCCATCAGGAGGCAGGTAGCAAAGCTATTTTCTCTATGGAGGTGAGAGCTCTGAGCGCTCCATTTAGGAAAGCTGAAGCAACTCAGCCAGAAATAATACTCTTCACCTTTGACATAGATCAGAAGAGGCTAGATCTTCCTATAAAGATCTATCTATATACTATACATTGTAAAATTGTGTGTGTGTGTGTGTGTGTGTGTGTGTGTGTGTGTGTGTGTATTAAAATATCTGGGATTCCTTCCAGATGGCTAGCTCAATGCTAAAAAGATTTAATCCTCTCTCTCTCTGGGCACTCTTCAGCTGATATTTTTGTTACCGTTCAATTTAATAAGCTATTTTTCCAGTTGCCTTTACGATCTCATCCAGTTAGAGCAGGACACTTCAAAAGGCAAGATACATAGTTATAAAAATATTTTTTTGAGGGGGAATGACAATTCCTCCTGGAAAAATCGTTTAATTTCTCAAATAACCCATTCCCAGGTAAATGTCATCATATTCCTCATTTCTACAACCGCATCAAGCGTACATGTCTCCGCACCCTGTCTCATGCATTTTTAGACCATAGTTTTTGAGTATCCCTTACCCTTTCCCAGCTCCTTCAGGTCTGCTGTTTTCAAGTCGACGGTAAACTTTGCAGAGGGAAGGTGTAAAATTACACAGAATTTTCGACTTCCAGAGCACACCTGGTTTGCCGACATACAAGTCCGTGCCTTGAGCAGACAGACCGGGAACCTGCGGGAACCTAATGCTGCTTGGATCATCTCATCTCTGACACTGTCAGAGGTCCTCTAGGTCTTTTTTAATCCTAAAAGAAGCAATTGCAAAAAGGGGCTCTTTGAGATCTAACTGTACGGCCTAATGAAATGAACAAAATTTTTTTACCTCCAAATCGAAGGCATAAAAGGGGATCTATGAAGAGTGCAAATGGTCATTAATGGGGAATTTATTCTACCTGCAAAATGCTCGTTTCTAAAGGAAGGAGAGATAACTGGGACTTAAACTTCTTAGCAAAAGGCCTGGGGTAATAATACCCAGAGCATAAAAATAGAACATATTCAGACTTCAGGAATTCTTCCCTATGTTACCTCAAGCATGTATAGCTTGCATTATGTCCTCTAGAAAACAAACTTCGACTGCAATTGCTGATATATGGTGTAGAGTTGTTATAATTTAAATCTCACACTCCCTCCCCTGCCACTAACCTTTTCACATTCAGATTCCTTAAATTGACTATAAACCAATTGTGTTAGCTTCCAGGGTCTGATGTGCTAATGAACTCTGAAGTGGCTTTTTTGGTTGTTCTAGCTGTGTAAACCTGGTTTGTTAAACCTGGCTAACTCTCATTTTCCCTCCTTTTACTGTCACTTGAGACCTTTCTGGTATGTACCCCCTAAAGAACTACCCACCCATAACATCTGTGTCCATATCTTTGAACTCTGTTGCTTTCTCCTTCCTGAATTTACAAAATGTGGTGTTGGAGAAGGCTTTGGCGAATACCATGGACTGCCCAAAAAACAAATGGATTTTGGAGCAAATTAAACCAAAGTGGTCTTTGGAAGGCCATATGATGACTTAGATTAGCATATTTTGGACACGTAATCAGGAGGACTAATTCTCTGGAGAAGACACTAGTGATAGGAAAAGTCCAGGGAAAATGTGGAAGAGGCAGACCAGCAGCTAGATCAAATCAATCAATCGTATTTATTGAGCGCTTAATGTGTGCAGAGCACTGTATTAAGCGCTTGGGAAGAGACCATAACAATGGTAACAGAAGAACCATTAGAAAGGTTGAAGATTATGGCAGAAGACAGGATGTTCTAGGAAGAAGTATATTCATGGAGTCACTATGAATTAGAAAGGACTCGACAGCACATAATAATAATAATAATAATTTATCTACACCCACCAACCCTCACCTCCTGCTAGACCGTAAACTCCTTAAGGGCAGGGATCTTGTCTCAGAACTATCGCACTCTCATTCATTCATTCAATCATTTATTGAGCACTTACTGTGTGCAGAGCACTGCACTAAGCTCTTGGAAAGTACAATTCAGCAACAGAGAGAGACAGGCCCTGCCCACAACTGGCTCACAGTCTAGAAGGAAGCAGTACACAGTAAACAGTGAGCTGGACACAATAAACACTCAATAAATACTACTGACTAATTTGATTACTTGAAATACGCTGCCCTGAAATTTTTTGATTTGATTTGGATCATTTATTCATCATTTCATCTCCAGTTCCAAATGACAGGGAATGAGTAAATGAAGGCCTTTAGAGGAAAGGTTTGAAAAGGTGAAAAAACTGTAAAAAGATCCTTGATCTAAGGCTAGGTCCACACATCACAAAGATCAGGTCTGTATCAGCCAAATGAAGTGGAGAATTGAAGCAATTCACCTGCACTGGCTTCCCTTGATTAACTAGATACTTTCAGTGAAAACATTTCCCAGCCTGAAAATTAGCTGAATTCATTCATTCATTCAATCGTATTTGTTAAGTGCTGTGTGCAGAGCACTGTACTACGTGCTTGGGAAGTACAAGTCAGCAACATATAGCTGAATGACACAAGGGATTCTAGGTTTTATCAGAATCAATCAATAGAATTTATTGAAGGTTTGCTCTGTACAAAATACTAATGTCTCTATTGTTGTATTAACTCTCCCAAGTGCTTAATACAGTGCTCTGCACACAGTAAGCACTCAATAAATATGACTGAATGAATGAATGAAAAATCGAAGTGGTAGACATGATCCTTACCCTCGAGGACCTTATGATCTACCAGGGGCAACAAACACTAAAATAAATTACCCGTAGGGGGAAGCAACAACATTTGAAGATAAGAACATAAGTCCTTTGGTGGGAGAGAGTTAACACCTTAGTGCTTAAGTGACATGGAAATGTTGATAAGGTAACTGGGGGTGTGGGGAGGGGGAAGGCAGGGAAGGGTGGGAAGAGGAGAGATTTATCAGGGAAGCCCTTCTGGGGGAGATGTGATTTTGGGAGCTTTGAGGATAGGGAGAGCAGCAATGAGCTGGATGTAAAGGGATAGACAGAAGGTCGGGGGTGGGGGGAGTTGTGATGAATAAGAGGACGATGGCAAGAGAGATGTGAATGAGGCACAGTAAGTACTGCACTGTACTAAGCACTGCAGTAGATAAAGGACAATCAGTCCTACCCCACATAAGGCTCAAGGCATAAGGAGGAGAACAGGTATTGAATCCCCATTTTATAGATGAGGAAACTGAGGTACAGAAAAATTAAGTGACTTGTCCTTGGTTACACAGCAGACAAATAGTAGATCTGGGTTTTGAAGTCAGGTTAACTTGAGAGGAGGAAAGCATTCAAGCTGGGTTGTAGTAGGAGAGGAAAAGAAGTGGGCACGGAGCTGACAGTGCTTTAAAGCCAATGATCAGGAGCTCCTGCTTGAAGCAGAGAAAAAAGAGTGACCATTGGACATGTTTTAGAAAAACAATCCAGGCAGCAGAGGGAAATATGGACTGGAGAGGAGGAGGCTGAAGGCAGGGAGGTGAGTGGTTTAATGTAGCAGTCAGGTGAAATATAATAATAATAATAATGGTATGTGTTAAGCACTATGTACCAAGCACTGTTCTAACCCCCTGGGGTAGATACAAGGCAATTAGGTTGGACACAGTCCCTGTCCCACATGGGGCTCACAGTCTCAATCTCCATTTCACAGATGAGGTAACTGAGGCACAGAGCAGTTAAATGTCTTGCCCAAGGTTACACAGCAGGCAAGTGGCAGAGCCAGGATTAGAACCCACGATCCCTGACTCTCAAGCCTGTGTTCTTGCCGCTAGGCCATGCTGCTTCTCATATCATAGGATATAATAAGTACTCAGACCAGTGTGGTAACAGTTTGGATGGAGAAGAAGGGCAGATTCTAGAGCTGTTCACTAGGTGGGAATGATCCTTGAGGAACATGTGGGTGCAGATGTGCTCCATGGAAACTTGGCCAATGGTTCAAAATTGAAAACACCACCAAAAAGCTGCAAAGAATACAGGATTGGTGATCCTGCCAGATCTGCCTAATCTTAGCTCTCCTTGAAAGAAAATCTAGGAGTAATGAAATAATCATCCCACTGCACATCTTGTCAACAGCTTCAAAGTTAACCACTTCCCAATTTTTCATACTGAGACCAAAATTATGTAATGAATCATTCCTGAGTGTTACAGCTATCAGACAGATATTAGTTTATGTACTTAAAGCCTGAAATGCAAAAATGTCAATTTATAACAAAACAGATGGCACTTGGTTTCAAATTCAGCACTGGCACTTGCCTACCGGGTGACCTTGGGCAAGACCCATCTTCTCTGGGCCTCAGTTTCCTCATAGGTAAGATGGGGATTTAACTCCTGGTCTCCCTCATTACTAGACTGTGAGCTGCTTCTGGGACAGGGACCATAACTGACCTGATTATCTTGTATCCATTTACCCCAGTGCTTAGTACAGTGGTTGGCTCATAGCAAGCACTTAACCAAAACTACAATAATGATTATTACCACTGGCCACTGAAGTACTTGAGGGAATGTGAAGAGAAGCTTTTCTTATGGAATGAATCTTCAGGTCTCTATCTCTTCAGCTGTTACATTGGTAAACTGGAGCAGGAAAGAAAAGGGGGAGAACTATAGTGGAGGCCCCTAAGGTGGCTCCCATTTGACTGCAGCCCTAAAGTGGAAATCTCAGATACTTCCCGATGGACTCTCTGCCCCTTTCCCTAGTGACAAAGCTTCTTCTCCTTTCCCAGCTTGTTGCTCAGCAATCACCTTGACCAGCTTTTTCTTTATATGTAATGACTTTGACCTTAAACTGTTCAGATGCATTCTAAAGTTCACCCTTCTGCTTATTTTGTGTGTGAATGGAACTTGTTTTGCTGCACCCAGATCCATTGGCTGTGTGAAAGGGCCAATTGTTAAGCCTTTGAATTTAGAGGGAAAAATAACCCTCCATAAAGCACAGCAAAGCACAGTTCTACCTCTAGGAATTTTAAATCCTAAAGGAGAGATGGAGTTGGCTTCCATTCTCATTTCACCTAGTGCACTTCAGAATTTGAGCACTGCAGGGAAGTGGCTTCAGGTTTCCTACTCTACAGAATGATATTCTCAACTGAGGAGTTTCTCATTCATAATTCGAGGTTGTTTTTAAAATGAATCGGTTGATCCATAGGTGACCGTGCCTTTAACCATTAATAATAGCAGAATGTTTCTAAAGACTTTTCAAAAGTTAGCTTTGAATGTCTCAGTCTTCTGCCAAGTGTCTTTTAAAAGAGAGCCATGGAAAGGAATGTAGATCAGTTCAATTTAGTGGATGGGAAAGGGAGTGTGAGAGGAGGAGCCAGGGAGTCTGTTTATTGTTGTAATGTTGTATTGCACGCTCCCAAGTGCTTAATACAGTGCTCTGCACACAGTAAGCCCTCAATAAATACGACTGAATGAATAAATCAATGAGAAGTAGAGTGGCCTAATGAAAAGAACTTGGGGCTGGGAGTCATGAGATCTGGGTTCTTCTCCTGACTCTGCCACTCACCTGCTATGGGATTTTCATTCATTCATTCATTCAATTGTATTTATTGAGCGCTTACTGGGTGCAGAGCACTGTACTAAGCGCTTGGGAAGTACAAGTCGGCAACATATAAAGACGGTCCCTACATCATAACGGGCTCACAGTCTAGAGGGGGGAGACAGACAACAAAAAACATGTAGACAGGTGTCAAAATAGAACAAATAGAATCAAAGCTATATGCACATCATTAACAAAGCAAATAGAATAGTAAATATATACAAGTAAAATAAATAGAGTGATAAATCTGTACAAATATATATACAAGTGCTGTGGGGAGGGGAAGAAGGTAGGGCAGAGGGGATGGGACCTTGGGCAAGTCACTTACATTCTCTGTACCTCTGTATTCTCATCTCTAAAATGGGGAAGAAAAACATGTTTTCCCTCCCCTTTAGACTTCCAGTCCCCTGTGGGACAGGTACTGAATCTGACGTTATTAACTTGCACCTACTCCCGCACTTGGCATAATGTTTGACAAGCATGTAACAAATATCAAAATAATAATTTTATTATTATTAATCATTTACTATATTATCGAGCACTGGAGTAGATATAAGTGAATCAGGTCAGACACAGCATCTGCCGACATGGAGCTCACAGTCTAAGTAGGAGGGAGAACAGGCACTGAAGCCCCATTTTACAGATGAGGCAACTGAGGCAGAGAGAAATAAGTGACTTGCCCACGGTCACGCAGCAGGTGACCGGTTTAGGCAGGATTAGAATCCGGTTCTCTGACCCCTCCCCCAACCCTCCAGGGCCATGCTCTTTCCATTAGGCTATGCTGCTCCTCCACAATTATTATTATTATTATGTGGGGAAAGGGATTTCTTACAATGAAGGGTTACTGCTTTTTTTGATGGAGGTTGGGGGGGTGGGGCTTGGGGGGGAGCTATTTCCAGAGCAGCAGGCATTCTCTAAATTCAAAGGCTTAACACTTAACCCTTTCACATAGCTGCCCAGGACAGAGCGGCAAGCTAGGGATGTCCCAGCATTGGGCCACAACCCGCAGTCCCCCAGTTCTTCCTGCTGCCCCCTCAGATACCACATCTCATCCCACTTCCAACCTCTTGCTCATGACCTCCTCCCAGCCTGGATCCTCCTCCCTCTTTACAGCTGGCAAACTGCTGCTCTTCCCAACTCGAAAGCCTTTCCAAAAGCCCATCTCCTCCAAGAATCCTTCTCTAAATGATCTCTCACCTTCCCATTTTATATATTTTTCTTATGGTATTTGTTAAGTGCTTATTATGGGTCAAACACTGTTCGAAGCGCTGGGGTATGTAGAGATTAAATAGGTCAGACGCAATCCCCGTCCCACATGGGGCTCACAGTCTAAGCAGGAGGGAGAATTCATATTACAGTTGAGAAAAGTGGGGCACCCAGAAGTGAGTTCGTTGTGGGCAGGGAATGTGTCTGTTTATTGTTGCATTGTTCTCTCCCAAGCGCTTAGTACAGTACTCTGCACACAGTAATGAATGAACCAAGTGGCTTGCTCAAGATCAGAGGTGGGGTTAGAAACCAGGATCTTGCTCTTTCCACTAGTCCAGGCTGCTTCCCAACTTCCCCAATTTACACATCACTTAAGTACTAACAACTCCTGGAGTATTCATTCATTCACTCAATTATATTTATTGAGCGCTTACCACCTGCAGAGCACTGTACTAAGCTCTTGGGAGAGTACAACAATAAACAGACACATTCCCTGCCCACAGTGAGTTTACAGTCTAAAGGTGGGGAGGGTCTAGCCCAAGGCCCTTGTCATTACCCAGAATAAAACTATATTAAAGCCCCTCCAATCCAAGAGAGCCAATATCAAATTCAAAGGAGTTGGGTATGGAAAAAAAAGCTAAGACCAAAACAAGGCCATTAACATGCCCTTCTTACTTCACATCTCCAGCACTTCTCCAAATCAGACACATGGGACAAAATCCGAAACTTATGTGGATGATTAAAAAGACAGCATATTCTGCTTCTTGAGCTGTGTAGTAGTGATAATAGAGTGTATTACACATTTGTTGTGTACAGAGCACTGTACTAAATGCTAAGAAAGAATACCCAGGTGGGAATTAGTCATGGTCGCTGTCCCTTGGGGGGCTCACAATCTAGAAATGAAGAGGGAACTTGCTCCACCTATCTGTAATTTAGTGTCTGTCTCCCCTGCTAGTTGTAAAATCCTTGAGGGCAGGGATTATGTCTACTAATTCTATTATCCTCTCCCAAGCCCTTAGTACTACTTAGTACTCTTCACACAGCAGGTGCCCAGTGAACACTAGTGATTGCTTGATTGATCTATCTCAGTCTGTGATTCCTACCAAGAGGCAGCACTCTCCTGGGACCAAGGGAGTCCAGGAGCCCAAAGCCCCAGTCCGGGCTGATCCAGTCTGCAGTGGCTACGGAGCTTTCACTGGCTCAAGGTAGTGTCATCACCAGCTCCTCTGCACTGAGTTAGGACCAGGTCAGGACCTGCTAACTGACATTCATTCATTCATTCATTTGTATTTATTGAGCACTTACTGTGTGCAGAGCACTGTACTAAGCACATGGGAAGTACAAGTTGGCAACATATAGAGACGGTCCCTACCCAACAGCAGGCTCACAGTCTAGAAGGGGGAGACAGACAACAAAACAAAACATATTAACAAAATAAAATAAACAGAATAAATATGTACAAGTAAAATAAATTGAGTAATAAATATATACATATATGTATATATGCATATACAGGTGCTGTGGGGAGGGGATGAAGAGGGGGAGGAGGGGGAGAGGAAGGAGGGGGCTCAGTCTGGGAAGGCCTCCTGGAGGAGGTGAGCTCTCAGTAGGGCTTTGAAGGGAGGAAGAGAGCTAGCTTGGCGGATGTGTGGAGGGAGGGCATTCCAGGCCAGGGGGAGGACGTGGACCGGGGGTCGATGGCGGGACAGGCGAGAACGAGGCACGGTGAGGAGGTTAGTGGCAGAGGAGCGGAGGGTGCGGGCTGGGCTGTAGAAGGAAAGAAGAGAGGTGAGGTAGGAGGGGGCGAGGTGATGGAGAGCCTTGAAGCCGAGTGTGAGGAGTTTTTGCCTGATGCGTAGGTTGACTGGTAGCCACTGGAGATTTTCCAGGAGGGGAGTAACATGCCCAGAGCATTTCTGCATAGAGACGATCCGGGCAGCAGCATGAAGTACGGATTGAAGTGGGGAGAGACAGGAGGATGGGAGATCAGAGAGGAGGACTGAGAGAGAGAGGATCAGAGAACCGACAGTCCTTCAGACCACAAAGCAGCATGCTCAGTGTTGGGAAAAACATCACAGATAAGAATTAGACTGAATTAGACTCAGCCTATTCCCTGACTGCTCAGATCGCTTGGGCCCAGATCACATCTCTCTCCCACAGGAACCCTGCCCTGGTAAATTAATACTTGGCTCTGTGGGAGGTTGGCAGGAGACACAGCAGACTGTTCCATCACTGGGATTCTATCAGTCAATCCTATTTATTGAGCACTTACTATGTGCAGAGCACTATACTAGGCACATGGGAGAGTACAAAATGACACATTCCTTGCCCTCAACAAACAGTGTATGAGAAGCAGCAGTGGAAAGAGCATGGGCCTGGGAGTCAGAGGATCTGGGTTCTAATCCTACCTCCATCATTTGCTTGCTGTGTAACCTTGGGCAAGTCACTTAATTTCATTATGCCTCAGCTACCTGATCTGTAAAATGAAGATTTAGACTGTGAGCCCCCTGTGGGACAGGGTCTGTGTCCATCCTGATTATGTTGCATCTACCCTAAGAGCTTAGTACAGTGTTATTAAGCAATTAACTACCATTAAAACAAACAAACAAACAAAAAACCGAGCTTACAGTAGCCATACCTCAGTCATGTCCTCTGCCTGCATGAGATTTTCCCTTGCTCCAGCCTGGCTCTCACCCATGGCCTGCATGTGGGAAACAGTTCTAATACTGTTTTTTGTTCCCATTACAGCCTTCTGATTTGGCATGAAAGAAATAAGTGCCTAGATTAACAAGGAGTGATAGAAAGACTAACATTTGGGTCTCCCTTAGTATCTTAGTGGCCTTAAAAATTGTATAACTGAACGTTACGCTGACTGCCTGGATGTAAATCATAAGTACTGATCAACTCAAATTGAAAACCTGAGCTCCACTTTCCAAAAGAATGATTCCAGAGGAGGACTGCCCAAATCGAGTTGTGTAAAGTGGTCAGTGTCCCTTTAAGATCCTAGCAGCAGATGAAAACACCACACTGAAATCCTCCCTCGTTAAAAGTTGGAATGGAAAGTTCAGGGACATTGGCAGGCCAATGTCTTGGGGATAGGAGAAGACAGTAAGTCAGTTCGCTTAACCAAACACTTCTCGATCATCTCAAAGAATGCTTTTTTAAAATCCATTATTTCCCTAACTCTTTGGACATGACCTTCTTGGGCAGCTGGATGCTGAACTCTCCTTCCCTTGTGCTATTTTGACCAACAACTCACAACTTCATAGAGTTGTCTCCTGCTGTTATGCATTCCCTTCTGCCACACTGAACCACTAAAACAGTCTGAAGGCTCTGACAAGCCAGTTCCTCAGTAGAGTGAGCATGAGGATTGATGGGTTTTGAGTTTTTTCTTTGGCGAACAAGACTTGTCAGTGCTCAGCTGAAAAAGCTGTCGAAAACATCATTGGCGGAAGACTGCAAAAACCAAGGTGCTGTCGGTCCAGTTTGCAGGAGGTAAAAGATAACACCCAGCAAGCCATATAGCCACCTCTGAAAGGACCAAGGCCTGGACTTTACACTGGACTTTTGAGTGAGGCTTGAACTATTCAGATCTTCGGAGAAAACCCGTGTCTGTTTGGGTAGGCTACAAACCTTCCAACATAGATTTTCCTTCCTCGTCAAACAAATCCTTAAGTCTACATTAAAGTCTAAAAATCACATTTAAATATTTGATCTGCTGCCATTAGCCAAGGGTAGAAAAAAAAACAACCTTTAACGAAGGATGCCATGATGTGCTATTCAGAGAATGTCTTCATGCTATTCACGATGCATTATTATCAAAATACCTCATACTATCGGGTGCATTTTTAGGAAAGTAAAACAAATAAAACGCCACCAAACTCAGAAAGGATCTACTGGTAGTTGGGATTAAAGTGCATGGTTCGTATGTGAGCTGCTGAGTGATCAGTTTTATTCAGATTGTGTCTGTTTATTTTACTCCCAGATTTCTTTTGGTAAACATTACATGGCAATGTGTGTTTTCATTTCTTTTAGCAGAAATGAAAGACATTTGTAACAGAAAAGATAAATTGACCTGACTGCATTTTTTCCCCCTCTCAGAATCAACAGCTGAAGAATCTACCCAGAACGCCACCCAAGCACTGATGTGTTACAGTCTTTGACATTGTATACTGTAGTCAACAAAGCTCAAATAGAGATATTATTAGTCAATTGATTGCACGGAAGAACCTTGAAATTTCCAGCTCAATGGGGCGTTTCCATGAGCCAGTTTTCACTTCACTAAATCCTGATGGCCAAACGGAAATTTTCCATGCTCCTTCACAAAGGGCAGCAAAACATTTGGCATTATTTAAATTCCACAAAACGTAAATGACCAGAAAATCAGTGGGGAAAGCAAATATTTGTTTTTCTTGCATTTGCCGCCGTGAAAGGAATTTTCTTCTTTCTTTTAATTTTTGTTAAACAAACCCGGTACCACCCCACCCATCACCTCTGAGCAGCACTGCTTCTGAACAGTGCATCGTTGTCCAAGGGACAAAGTCAAAATTGGGCTGGGTTACATGAGAAAAGTAAACCTTGAATTTGGGATACAGGCAGGGCCTGATTCCCAGGGGGGCTTTGAGCTGACTTCTTAGACATTACTTAGAGATCACAATGAGACTGGTTCTCCTCCATGAAGCCTTCTCCATTAAGCCCTCTTTCCCCTACTCCCTCTCCCTTCTGTGTCATCTCTGCACTTGGATCTGTATCCTTTGGGCACTTTGTATTCATCCCACCCTCAGTCCCACAGCACTTACATAAGTATTTGCAATTTATTTATTTATATTAATGTCTCCCCCCACCCCCAGACTGTAACCTCTTTGTGAGCAGGGAACACTTCTACCAACTGTATTGTATTCAACTCTCCAAAGTGCTCTGAAGTACAGTGTTCTGAACACAGTAAGCACTAAACAAATACCAATCAATCAATCAATCAATCGTATTTATTGAGCGCTTACTATGTGCAGAGCACTGTACTAAGCGCTTGGGAAGTACAAATTGGCATCACATAGAGACAGTCCCTACCCAACAGTGGGCTCACAGTCTAAAAGGGGGAGACAGAGAACAGAACCAAACATACCAACAAAATAAAATAAGTAGGATAGAAATGTACAAGTAAAATAAATAAATAAATAAATAGAGTAATAAATATGTACAACCATATATACATATATACAGGTGCTGTGGGGAAGGGAAGGAGGTAAGACGGGGGGATGGAGAGGGGGACGAGGGGGAGAGGAAAGAAGGGGCTCAGTCTGGGAAGGCCTCCTGGAGGAGGTGAGCTCTCAGCAGGGCCTTGAAGGGAGGAAGAGAGCTAGCTTGGCGGATGGGCAGAGGGAGGGCATTCCAGGCCCGGGCGATGATGTGGGCCGGGGGTCGATGGCGGGACAGGCGAGAGCGAGGTACAGTGAGGAGATTAGCGGTGGAGGAGCGGAGGGTGCGGGCTGGGCAGTAGAAGGAGAGGAGGGAGGTGAGGTAGGAGGGGGCGAGGTGATGGAGAGCCTTGAAGCCCAGGGTGAGGAGTTTCTGCCTGATGCGCAGATTGATCGGTAGCCATTGGAGGTTTTTGAGGAGGGGAGTAATATGTCCAGAGCGTTTCTGGACAAAGATAATCCGGGCAGCAGCATGAAGTATGGATTGAAGTGGAGAGAGACACGAGGATGGGAGATCAGAGAGAAGGCTAGTGCAGTAGTCCAGACGGGATAGGATGAGAGCTTGAATTAGCAGGGTAGCGGTTTGGATGGAGAGGAAAGGGCGGATCTTGGCAATGTTGCGGAGCTGAGACCGGCAGGTTTTGGTGACGGCTTGGATGTGAGGGGTGAATGAGAGAGCGGAGTCGAGGATGACACCAAGGTTGCGGGCTTGTGAGACGGGAAGGATGGTAGTGCCGTCAACAGAGATGGGAAAGTCAGGGAGAGGACAAGGTTTGGGAGGGAAGACAAGGAGCTCAGTCTTCGACATGTTGAGCTTTAGGTGGCGGGCGGACATCCAGATGGAGATGTCCTGAAGGCAGGAGGAGATGCGAGCCTGGAGGGAGGGGGAGAGAGCAGGGGCAGAGATGTAGATCTGGGTGTCATCAGCGTAGAGATGATAGTTGAAGCCGTGGGAGCGAATGAGGTCACCAAGGGAGTGAGTGTATATTGAGAACAGAAGGGGACCAAGCACTGAACCTTGGGGAACCCCCACAGTAAGAGGATGGGAGGGGGAGGAGGAGCCTGCAAAAGAGACTGAGAAAGAACGACCGGAGAGATAAGAGGAGAACCAGGAGAGGACGGAGTCTGTGAAGCCAAGGTCAGATAACGTGTGGAGGAGAAGGGGGTGGTCCACAGTGTCAAAGGCAGCTGAGAGGTCGAGGAGGATTAGGACAGAGTATGAGCCGTTGGATTTGGCAAGCAGGAGGTCATTGGTGACCTTTGAGAGGGCAGTTTCCGTGGAATGAAGGGGACGGAAGCCAGACTGGAGGGGGTCGAGGAGAGAGTTGTTGTTGAGGAATTCTAGGCAGCGCGTGTAGACAACTCGTTCAAGGAGTTTGGAAAGGAATGGTAGGAGGGATATGGGACGATAACTAGAAGGTGAGGTGGGGTCAAGAGAGGGTTTTTTTAGGATGGGAGAGACATGGGCATGTTTGAAGGCAGAGGGGAAGGAACCAGTGGAGAGTGAGCGGTTGAAGATGGAAGTTAAGGAGGGGAGAAGGGATGGAGCGAGAGATTTCATAAGATGAGAGGGAATGGGGTCAGAAGCACAGGTGGCCGGAGTAGCACTTGAGAGGAGGGAGGAGAGTTCCTCTGAGGATACCGCTGGGAAGGATGGGAGAGTAGCAGAGAGTGTTGAGAGCCGGGGGGTTGGAGAAAGGGGGGAAGAGACTTTGGGGAGGTCGGACCTGATGGATTTAATTTTGTTAATGAAGTAGGAGGCCAGATCGTTGGGGGTGAGGGAAGGAGGAGGGGGAGGAACCGGGGGCCTGAGAAGGGAGTTGAATGTACGGAAGAGCTGGCAGGGGTGATGGGCATGGGTGTCAATAAGGGAGGAGAAATAGTTTTGTCTGGCAGAAGAGAGGGCTGAGTTAAGGCAGGAAAGGATAAACTTGAAGTGAACGAGGTTGGCATGGTGTTTAGACTTTCGCCAGCAGCGTTCGGCAGCTCGAGCATAAGAGCGAAGGAGGCGGACAGTGGCAGTGATCCAGGGCTGTAGGTTAGTGGTGCGAGAGCGGCGAAGGGAAAGGGGAGCGAGCGAGTCTAGCTGAGTAGAAATGACTGACTCATTTATTTGGAAGTGTTTTCCAAGCTGCTCTGCAGGGCACCTCTTCAGCTCTTTGTTCTCTACCTCTGCAGTGCAAGATGCTAAGAAATGGGCTACCCATTTCATCTCTCCACCTCTCATGTTAGCTCTGCAGGCAGGAATTCTTTTCTGCTTCCTCTACTACTTCCCCCAAAGCCTACTGAATTCTATATACACTAGGTGCTCAAGATACTTTGTTGATTCATTACCTGGTTGTCAAAAACAGGATATACTTGCAGCTGAGAAATTAGCCCCCAAGATTTTAATCCTAAAAGGCTGTGAGGAACAACCTGAAGGTTTTCTAATCTCATTTGAGACCCAAACTACTGACCTCATTGTGTGAATGTTCATTCATCACTAGTTATTATTCAACTTCAAAATGAAGTAGTCCACTAGCATGGCAGTAGAATTTCTATGATCCCTAAACTTACTGTACTATAGATCTTGGCAAATTAAAATCCAACTAAATTCCTCGAAGGCTGGGATTGTTTCTATTAACTCCATTGTACTCTCCCAAGTACTTAGAACAGTGCTCAGCATAGTGTGAGCATTCCATAAATGCTGTTAATTGATTATAGCTAGTAGCAGTGCTCAGATTAGAGGAAAAAGCAGTACATAAATCCAAAGCACTCCTTAAAAGAATATAGTTTGTCCTTTACCTGTAATTTATCCTTCTTCATACTTTAGTGTCCATTTTCTCTGCTAGTCGCTAAGCTCCTTGTATCAAGGATCATGTCTACTACTTCTATTGTACACTTCCGAGTGCCCAGTACAGTACTGTACACACTGTAAGACCTCATATCATTGATGATTAAAAGCCTCTAAACCCTCTTTATTGTCATCTTGCCTTCCTTCTTATGGATCAGGATGACCATGCAACCATAATTACTGTTTTAAAAATGGCAGACTGGGTGACCTTGTTAAAGAAATAGTCTAGCTGAATCCATCATAGAAATCTCTCATAGACTCTTAAGAGACTACAGTAAACAGTCTGTGAGATTGCTCCCCACCTTTTTGTTTGTTTTTTTAAATGGTATTTGCTAAGTGCTTACTATGTATCAAACATTGTTCTAAGAGCTGGAGAAGGTTAATTAGGTTGGACTCAGTTCCTGTCCCACATGGGGCTCACAGTATAAGTAGGAGGAAGAATAGGTATTTAATCCCCAATTTAAAGTTGAGGAAACTGAGGCACAGAGAAGTTAAGTGACTTGGCAAGGTTACATAGCAAGCAGTTAGTAGAGATGGGATTAGAAACCAGGTCCTCTGCCCCCCAGGCCCGTTCTCTTTCCATTAGGCCACTGCTGCTTCCTTCAGAAGAGCTTCCTGAAATACAATGACTATGTAACTACAGGCTCAACCCAGGGTTGTAATGGAGAGCCAAACAGGAAAATCAATCCCATTTTGAAACAGAAAGGGAAACATAAATCTGTATTTTTCAAAAAAGTCCCTGCCCATACTGGCCTGGATTTCTCTTGTCATCGCAAAAGCTGGGCTTAGCCCAAATGGTCTTCTGCCCCTTCTCCAAATTATCTAGAACATCCTGTAATAATAATAATTGTGCTATTTTTTAAGTAATATGTGCCAAGCACTGTAAAAAAACACGGAGGTAGATACAAGATCACCAGGTCTCTCATGGGGCTCATAGTCTAAGTAGAAGGGAGAACGGGATTGAATCCCCATTTTATCAATAAGAGAACTGAGGCCCAGGGAAGTTAAATGACTCACCCAAGATCACACAGAATGCCAAGTAGCAGTGGCAGGATTAGAACCCAGGTCCTCTGACTCCTCTTTCCACTAGGCCATTCTGGAGAAAACATTACTTTTATAAAAGCCCAACCACTGCTAAATGGACAGATTCTTCTATGATGCTGTTAACACTTCCCAGGATCAAATTTTCTTTTGAAAATATTTACTAAATTATTAGGCCTAATTAAGCTGGCAGTTCGCTATGACCTTCAGATGATTTTCTGCTCTATATTATGCCTCCACTACTGGGCTATTACTATTACTGGTAATAATAATAACAGTACTCAAGTGCTTAAGATGTGCTAAGTGCCGGGGTACATACAATATAATCAGTAATCAGATCAAATGCAGTTCCTGTTCTGCACAGGGACCGCAGTCTATAAAGGGAGTGAAACAGGTATTTAACCCCCATTTTAGAGAAGAGGAAACTGAAGCACAGAGAAGTTAAGTGACTTTCCCAATGTCACAGAGTAGGCAAGAGGAAGAACCAAGACTGAAACCCAGTTCTCCTGACTTCCAGGCCTGGGATCTTTCCACTAGGCTAGGCTGCCTTCCCTAGAAGCTTGCTTTTCTCTCCTAAACCAATCACCTTCATGGTCGCTCTTCTCCAATTTGTTACACAGGCACTTTGAATTTTGTTCTTTTGGAGCTAATGATCACATCCACATCTGAGTCAGAGGCAGATATAATGAGCATGCTTTTTATTCCAACAGCCAAGCCCCTGATGAAAGTATTAACTAGGTCTGGGTCCTGGTTCAGCACTTGATAGGCACCTTAAGGTTGGAATTGAAGCCACTGATAATTATTCTTTCAAGATCCATAATTACATGCCACTAAATGTTCTCTAGTCAGTAAATGAGGCCAAGTTAAATCTGTGGAGCCACCGAAAGCATCAAATAATGCCTTGGAAAGCGTCTGGTGGAAGTAAAAGCTGAAGGGAACTTAATTTTAGCTAAAGCTTTTTGAGGTCAGGGACCATGTCCACTAATCATGTTATACGTTTCTAAGTGCTTAGTACAGTGCCCTGAATGAAAGATACTATTTATTTCATCTATGGAGAAAAAATTATTTTTGTCATCTTCCTTAAAACCGCCAAACTTCAAAGTATGTCCCACAAAACTCTCTTCTATCTGGTCTCACTTTACAGGGTCACTCCTACCCACACCCCCTGAATTGGATGCAAAGCAGTGTGGCTAGGAGTCAGAGGACTTGGATTCTAATCTTAGCTCTGCCACTTACCTGCTGTGTGACCTCAGGTAAATCACTTAACTTCTCTGTGTCTCAGTTACCTCATCTGTAAAATGGGGATTCAAGCTGTAAGCCCTATGTGGGATATGGACTGGGTCCAAGTTGAGTATCTTTTCTCTACCGCAGTGCTTAATACAGTGAGCACATAGCACTTGAATGCTATTTTTTAAAAAATCAGATATTGTATTTTCTTTGTGGTTCATCCTATCCAATCTTCCCTGCCTCACTTACCAGCTCTTTTTGCCTAAGGAGTCCAGACTGACTCAAAATTCTTCCCCGGAAGTCCAGGTGAAGCAGAACAGTGGTGGTAGTTGTGGTGGCTTAGGGGAGGGAAGTATGTGAAACTGGATCAACATCCTTCCATTGGCTATTTGGAGCCAGTCACATCCTGCACTGGCCCAGCTTCTGGCAAGGGAGCAATCCTCTGCTTCTGCCCACCATACTACAACTTTCTCTCTTCATTGTTATTCAAATCCCAACTTGCCAGGAAATTTTCCCTGATGAATTCCCAGTTTTTCCCACTTCTGTGACCTATGGCAACCAAGATGTCTGTGATAGAACACTAACTAGAGCTCTCCTGAATACATCCAGTTAAAGTCAGATAAATGAAACATCCATTTTTCAGGTCCATGTTATGATGGTGGAAATGATAGTGATGTGTTTTATTCCCTGGCCCGGGTCCTGGCTTCCCTCTAAGGACACAATGGTCCACCTCCAGACCTCCATGGTCCTCTGCAGACCAGAACCTACTGATGCCAGCTGGGTCCACCTCTGGATATCAACCTCAATCCAAGTCCCTGGCCCACCTACATGAGCATGCCATGCGGGCACTATGTGCTTCTGACTCATCAGAACTTGAACTGTGTTTTTAAGAATTGGCTTTGAAGTCTGGTAGACAATCAAGATAGTGTTGGA
Source organism: Tachyglossus aculeatus (assembly GCF_015852505.1). Taxonomy (NCBI): domain Eukaryota; kingdom Metazoa; phylum Chordata; class Mammalia; order Monotremata; family Tachyglossidae; genus Tachyglossus; species Tachyglossus aculeatus. Next base: position 14,055,545 of record NC_052073.1, on the reverse strand, counting down.
AGCATAGGGAAATCCATTAGAGATTAGACAATCTGAGTTTAGACAACCCCTTTGCACTATCTTTGCCCATAGTCACACTTTTTAAAATTTCTGGTTAGTCATACGTTACGCAAAATGCTTGCCCTGACTTCATGCCTTTGCCCTACCTCTTCCTTCTTTTCTGCAATCATGCATTTCTTCCTATCTACAGTCCAACTTGTATCTACCCAAGTGCTTAAAGCAGAGCTTGACACATAGAAAGCGCTTAACAAATACTACAACTTTTACTTCCCCCTACTTATACTGGGAGAGGGAGGATTGTCTCCCCTCACTAGATTGGTAAACTCCTTGAGAGCAGAGCTCATACCCACCAACTCTATTTCACTCACCTAAATCCTTAGGACAACTCTCTGCACACAGTATGCACTCCAAAACACAATCGATTGAAAATCTTTGAAGGAAAAAATTCAAAAGTCATAAAAAAATTCAGAGTGCACATGGCTCAACATGCTGAGTGATAGGCAATTTATTTGAATGTCTGTCCCCCTTCTTCTTAAGCTTCTTATTACTAATAATTAATAAGAAGCAATGTTGCCTAGTGGAAAGAGCATGGGCCTGGAAATCAGAGGACTTTGATTCTAACCTCAGCTTTGCCGCTTGTCTGCTTTCTGACCTTGGACAAGTCACTTAACTTCTCTGTGTCTCAATTCTCTTATCTGCAAAATGGAAATTAAGACTGTGAACCTCATATGGGAAAAGGACTGTGTCCAAAATGATGACCTTGTATATAACCCAGTGCTCCGTACAGTGCTTGGCAAATAGTAAGTGCTAAACAAGCACCACTATTTTTATAATGGATTAGATACAAGGTCATCAGGTTGGACACAGTCCTTGTCCCACAGGGGGAGTAACAGTTTAAATGTGATTTAATTGCCATTTGATAGATGAGGAAACTGAGGCCTAGAGAAGTTAAGTGACTTGCCCAAAGTCACAAAGCAGACAAATGGCAGGGATCATGTCTAATATATTATATTCTCCCAAACAAGTCAATGCTCTGCACTCAGTAAATGCTCAGTAAATACCATTGATTGGTGGATTTTAGAGTTTAATCCTGCTCTGGATATTCTGTGTGTGATGCTCAGAAAGTCTCTGAGCCCTGACTTTCTCCACGGGTTACATCAGAATAAATATGTTGTTCTATTCATAGGTTCAAATGAGAAATATCTAATAAAAAGAACTATCACTTGGCAAATAAAATAATTCCCAGATCATCATGAAACCCAGAAGCCTTTGGGGTGGATTGGAGAGAAGAGCATGTACATCGAGTCATCATAAGATTATTTGAACGATCCTCCTGCTATCAGGAGCTGAAACAGAGGCCTTATTTCAAAGTTCTGTATCTCCCCACTCAATCTTCACACACCCTTCCTTGCCTTATCTAACCCTTCAGTGAAAGAGGTGCAATTTACTGTTGCCTGGCCCAGTTCCAGAAATGACGTCGGGGTAAATTCCATGCCAAATCTAGGCCTCAGCAGCTCCTATTGAAATGTTTCTGTCAAGCTATTAAGTGCCTGAAAAGCAGGGAATTAAAAGTGGTTTACCTGTGTGCTCCCCACGGTGTTTCTAATCATGCTGTAAAAGTCTTCAGCTCCCATTTCCTCTGACATTTAGTTACAGTTTGCATTTGTAGATCATTTGTTTCAGAGAAACGTCCCAAAACATGTGATTTCATCATTTACTCTAATCTGCCCTATTCCCAGAAAAAAACGGATTGTATTCCCATATGATGGAAATTTAGGATATTGCTTTTCACTAATGGCTCCAATCTTCTTAACTAAAGCCACCAGAAGAGCTGAGGCCCTCCCCTCTTTTCTCATTCCTCATTTTCTGCGTGCAGTAGGTACCTGCTTTAATACCTGGGCTGTTGCTTTTGGCTCTGCTTCCCCCAGCAATGTTCAATATGCCTTGTTGAGATGCCATAGGGGAGAGAAGCAGTAGCCTTCTTGGCTGAGAGGCAGAGTGGCTTAGCGGAACGAGCTTGGGCCTTGGAGTCAAAGGACCTGAGTTCTAATTCTGCTCTACCACTTACCTGCTGTGTGACCTTGGTCAAATCACTTAACTTCTCAGTGTCTCAGTTACCTCATCGGCAAGAAGGGGGTTCCACCCCTGTTCTCCCTCCTACCTAGACTGTGAGCCCCATGTGGAACCTGATTATCTACCCCCATGCTTAGTACAGTGCTTGACACAAGGGTGTGCTTAACTGAGATTGCAATTATTATTGGCAGCAGAAGTCCCTGGCAACACTCACCCACCACCCTTTAGCGCACCCCTCATTGTGAAACTGAGGCTACACATTCTGAGTGGGAACCTGTCACAGTGTCCTTTGGCCTCAGAAATGCAATCTCTTTTCTCTCCCATTCAAAATAATCTATCTTCAATCAGTGGTATTTGAATGTTTATTCTGTGCAGACACTGTACTACGTGCTTGGGAGAGTTTGGTAGAATAAGATTGGTAGACACCATGCCTGCCCTCAAGGAAACCAAATTAGATTCCCCGTCAGAAGACATTAGATAACTCCACACATGCAGGTAGAAGAACTTTCACTACATAAATGAGAGAGATTTAAATTTCACTGGTTGGGGAAAAAAATCTTCCATTTCCTCCTCTTGCTGCTTCTCATTTTAGTGGTCCATCTACCTGGGATTTTTGAAAGCTTTTATTTTGCATCCAATGGAAAAGATTGTGCTAAATTTTACCTGAATGTCATTTTCTTATTTTTTAAACTGAGTTTAACTAGGAGATGTTATTGTCAATGCACCTATTAATCCTTCTCAGTACAATCAAAATAGAACATGATCTAATCAATGATTTTAGTTATAGAGTCTTAATGATTCCAAACTGGAAACTTTCCCATCACTTTCCAGTCAAAACTGAGGTGATCAGGATAAAAAGTACCCCATTCATTTGCATCAGGAAGATGAAAAAATCTGTCTTGCTTTTGTACAAATTGTAGTCTAACTTCCATAGTCCTCCAGATGTTTTCTGACACTTTGCCTATTTTATTTATCAAAATAATTTTTGTGAATAAATGAAAAGGTGCTACCCAAGAAGATAATGTGTTAGGCACAGGATCAGCCCGTGTACATTCTTCTTCCTGTGCTTGACCAGAGAACCTGGTCTTTCCGTTTTCTGAGGACCAACAGAAAGTCATTAAGTGGCATGGCCTGATGGATGGAGCGTGGGTCTGGAAATTGGAAGGACCTGGGTTCTAGACCCAGCTCTGCCACTTGTCCGCTGTGTGACCATGGGCAAGTCACAAACTTCTCTGTGCCTTAGTTTGCTCATCTATAAAATGGGGATTACGATTGTGAGCCCCATGTGGGACCCAGACTGTGTCCAGCTCATCTCAGCACTTAGTACAGTGCTTGGTACATAGTAAGCATTTAAGTGCCATTACCATACCATTCTCATCTGGAGAGAACCAATCGAATAATGGAATTTATTGAGCACCTACTGTGTGCAGCGCCCTCTACTAAGCATTTGAGAGAGTTTGTTAGAATTAATACATATGTTCCCTGCCCTCAAGAAATTTACAACAGAGAGAGTGAGAGAGAGAGAGAGAGAGAGAGAGAGAGAGACTGACAGATACTAAATTATAGATCAGAGAAAGCAATAGGTTAAACCCACAAATAAAGCATCATGGCCTCGTGGAATGAGCACAGGCCTGACCTGTGTTCTAATCCCAGCTCTGCCACATGTCCGCTGTGTGACCTTGGGCAAGTCACTTAACTTCGCTGTGCCTCAGTTTTCTCATCTGTAAAATAGGAATTAAATTATATTCCTTCCTACTTAGACTTGGAGCCCCATGTGGTACAGGGACTGAGTAGCTACCCCATCACTTAGTTCAGTACTTGGAACATAGTAATCACTTAATACATTATCATTATTATTATTATTGCATCTTGAAGGCAATTAGCCCTTATGTAACTCTTTGCTGACTCTTCTGAGCCAGCAAAGAGAACACTTTCTGATCCCTTGCCATCAACTTCACTAAACAGTTGCATTTCACACCAGCATTTTTAAAAAAACATTTCAAGCTTTTCTGTCTTGGAAATAGCTCCCAGACTGCTAAACCTGCCCCATTTCCACAACCTTCAGGAATGGCTAAGAGATCAGTGAGTTCTACTAGCCAGGGTTCGGAACAACTGGTTAGCAAAAGTTACATCATTCATCCCAAGTCCATTCTGATAGAAGAGCCCAATATGACTCAAAATCAACAGTGAGATCAAGGAAGCAAAATATTAGGTTCACAACAAAATTATCATGGAAGCTCCTTTTTACCTTGTGGACTCTTGGTGGGCTGGGATTTTTCCTATTCTACGGGTGCTCCAGGAAGACATTATGGTGGTGGAGGATGGACAGGCAGATGATAATGATGGAAAAGTCTGGGTAAGTTGGTGCTAGGAGGAAAAAGAGGAGGAGGAAGAAGGAAAAGAAGGATGAAGGGGAGGATGGATCAATAGAAGTTTCTCCATTTCGCTCCTCCTAGAAATTTCTTTGTTACTTGTGCAAAACTGGAGCTTATATTCTTAAGACCGCTACTTAGCATCATTAATAATGTCTACTAAACCACCACAAATATAATCACTGAATTAGTATCCTTTTCTGGTTTGTTATGATGATCGGACTTCCACAAGGCAGAGGAAAAAGACAAGAGAATAAAACCCACTAAAGTAGCTAAAAAAAAGACAAAGTAGGGAAAAATAATCATCCTTTAGTTGACTGTTCACTAATGGATCTATTAATTTACAGGCACAAAAGAATCAGCTAATTTGTGGTTAATGGTGTTTAAAAAATAAACAGAATAGATGAAACCTCTTGAGTATAATCCCCCTGTATGTCTGTGTTGGTTGAGGCCTGGATACAGTGTCTTATCCTTTTGAAGCCCTGAAATAAAAAGATGTGTTCAACTTATGCCAGGAGAGACAGCATTTGAGGAAGAAAAGAGTACCTTGCTTAAGTCTCTAGAAGGGAAAGGTTTTTGCTACAGTAGAGCTTAGGAATCAAATGGTCGATGGCATAATTCAAAACTTTCAAACACCTGGGGACCCAGAGTCTCTGCTTACATTCACAGTACATGGTAAATATCCTTTATTTCACTGTACCTGTTCTGGAACACTATCAGGATCTCAATTAAGCAATGGGTACCCACCGAAACCAGGAAACAGGAAAGATTAGATGTAGCCCATGACTTTGAGAAAAGAGGACAGATAGTTCACTTTTTCGGGTGCCATCCCAGCACCTGAATAGACTGGATTAGGGTCACCCTCTCAATTGGGAATCTCACAACTAGGGTAGAGTGAACACAGCTGCTGGAAGTTAAGAGGAAGAGGCTTCCAGGACTTTTCAGCAGCAGCAGCCACACCTACTCCTAAATGACCTTTCTTGGAAGCACACTTGAAAACATGTCAGTGGCAGTGCCAGCAACACCCAGAAAGGGTCATTCCAGCATTCATTCATTCACTCATATTTATTGAGCACTTACTGTGTGCAGAGCACTGTACTAAGTGCTTGGGAAGTACAAGTAGGCAACATATAGAGACAGTCCCTACCCAACGATGGGCATATAAGGCAGTTGCATTTTATTGCTTTTATTATTTCAATGTTTCCTCGTGTTTCCATTATACTATCCCCCTGCTTTCACCTCCCCACCCACCCCATTCTTAATTTATAACTCCTCCTGTGGGCCAAGAACCATGTCCAATTCATCTTCTAACATACTCTTCTCAGGGCTTAGTATAATGCTCTACACACAGTGATGAAAACATTATTGGAATTGCTAGTCCATGGATGTAAAAACAAACAAAAAAACCTCCCAAAATCCCTACACCTCATTTTTCCCTGAGACCAGCTTGTGGTTTCTCAGAAAGTTACTTTCTTGTCAGCACCTGTGTAAAGGCCTCAACCACAGGCACATTCACAGAAGGTTGAAATTACAGTACATAAATCACCAACCATTTAATTTTCCCAGTTGTAAAACATTTCTAGGGTCGTAAACACTTTGATTCATCCTCACTACCTCCTTTTGAGGAAGGCATATATTTTAGCCCCATTCTACAGATGGGAGAAGTGAGACCAAGAGGTATTAAGCAGCTGCATGGGGATTCCACAGCAATTATCAGGGTAAATTAACAGAATCCAGTCCTTCTGATATCCTCTCAAGCACTCTTTTCGTTAGAGCCTTTCTAGTTGACTTTTAAAATGGGAGGAATATTTAAATGGCTTTTTATCCAAGTGCCCCAATACACTTTCAAGGCTAGAGACTTGTCTCAAATACAGGTTGCCTTTCATTCATTCAATCTAGCAGTCATATTTATTGAGCACTTACTGTGAGCCCTTCAAATCAAATGCTGGTTGTGGGGGAGGAGGAGTAGAAAGGAGAGAGCAGAGAAAGGTGGGAAAGAGAAAGGAGAAGGAGGAAGAGAGGACTAGCCAATGAACCAAGCAATGAAGCTCCTCTCCCTGAAAGAGTTACTTGCCCACATGATCTATTAATGTCAATTGCCTAATTGGCAGGTGTATGCTAAGCATCAGAGAAGACAATTTAACCCAGTAATTGCTTGAGTCACCTTACAGATGTAATCACTAATGGGTCTAGGAAGCTTTCCCAGCTCCCTTTGGGAAAAAAAAAACCCAACTTGGTCTTCAGGTTTTTGCTTTGCACATGATCAAAGGAAAGCATGAGATTTCCCAGTCAATGTAATCATCTCTCAAATGCCAATGCCACTGAGGGCAGCTGTGGGATAGATGCTCAAACAATGGAGAATCAGGTGTGCTTCTTGGAACTCATCTGAGAGATTGCGAGGGCCAGGTGACCCATCTGGTGGAGGGAGGTGGACAGTGTCACTGATGCAGGCTCTTGGGGCTGCAGAGGGGAGGAACACTAAAAAAATCTCAGCCCATTGGAATGACCACAGCTCTGAAGAAAAAAAATAAATGGCCCAGACAGTGTTCTTACAATCAGTGGTATTTGTTCAGTGCTTACTATATGCAGAACACTGTTCTAGTGCTTGGGAGAGTATTATAATCAATCAATGTTATTTGTTGAGCACTTACCATATGCAGAGCACTGTTCTAGTGCTTGGGAGAGTAGTAAATCAATCAATGGTATTTATTGAGCACTTACTATGTGCAGAGCACTGTTCTAAGTGCTTGGGAGAGTACTATACAAGAGAACAAGTAAACACAATCCCTGCCCATACTGACCTTACAGTCGAGAGGGGGAGATAGACATTAATAGGAATAAATACATAATTTATAATAAAGATGTATGCATAAGAGCTGTGGGGTTGGGGGGCAGGACAAATACCAATAAGAAAGCCCAGATCCAGCTCCAGGACAGCTCGAGTGCACCTCAAATTTGACCCAGTGCTCAGCCACCATGATCTGGAGTTGGTATCAGGCTGCTAGCCCTGCACTCTGAAGTAGCCACAGTAGCATTAGTAGTAACAGAAATAACTGCAGCATTTATTGAGCACTCAGTGTAGTGCACTGAACTAGGCATTTACAAAGTGCAGAATAATCAGGTGGCACATTCCCTGGCCCCAAGGAACTTACACTCTAACAAAGAACACATCATCATCAGTATTCACTGAATACTAACTGGGTGTAGGGAATCCTAAGAGGAATTTGGGAGTAATCTGAAGGAAGTATTAATGTGATCCCTTCCCTTGAGGAATGTATATCCTAGTGGGGAAGCTAGGCAAACCTAGAAGGATGAATATGCAATAGTTAAGAGCGAGAGTAGATATAAAAAGAAAAGTGGGTCAATAAATTCATAACTGGTATACAAATTCATTGAGGTCTGGGGGAGCATAGGGATTGGCATATCCAGAGAGAAAGGAAATTAATCAGTCATTATTTATATTGATTATTTATATTAATGCCTGTCTTCTGTAACCTGTAAACTCGTTGTAGGCAGGGAACATTTCTACCAATCTTGTTATATTGTACTCTCCCTAGTGTTTACTACAGTGCTCTGCACACAGAAAGCACTTGATAAATATGATTGATTGATTGATCACCAGAGCTTCCTCCCCCTTTACACATTGGCTTGGAATGCCACTTTGTCTCACGATGATGTGACACCATGGAGTCAATCAATCAGTGCTATTTATTGAGTGCTTGCAGTGAGTAGAGCACTGTATTGAGTGCTTAATGAGAGTACAGTTCAGAGTTGGTAGACACTTTCCCTCCCGACAAGAGGCTTACAGACTAGAGGGGGGAGATGGACACTAATATTAATTTTAAAATTACAGTTTCTTTGAAAATTCAGAAATTTTCCTCAATACCAACTCCCTGGCCCTATTTGGAGTTGCTTAAAAGTAGGAGCAGATTTATCCTGAAGAGAACAACAAAGGGCAATTTCTATGAGAAATAGAAACCAGTCAAATCAGGTTTGCATTAAGAGGCATTTATGCTTACTCAATCATCCAAGTTGCATAATGAGGAGGAATTAGGCAAATTTTCAGAAACTCATCTGACAACATAGGATAAGCGTTTCTATATGAGTGTCCCAAAGTGTTTTCTTATTTTCCTATGGGAAAGATCAATCCACTTGCTAAAAGGTAATTAAATTAATCAAACTTTAATTGACGTACTGCATATCTGCCAGGGGCCCAAGGCAGTTTTCTAATTAATTAGATTCTAAAATCAATCCTCACAGAAAGATGGGTAGGTTTATAGAGGTGGCTGTGTCCCCCATTTTATAGGTGAGGAAACTGGAGTTGTGACTTGCCTGGAATCACCCACGAATGCAGCATGATGCCAAAACAGAACCCAGCTCTGTCAGCACCCAGCCCACATCACAAACCACTACCCCGATTCCTTCTTCCCTTGAACACCATGGGCACTACTGTCGAGAAATTGTGGGGAAAGTGAATAATAAATGATATTCATTGGGAATTTTACCCTTTTGGGCTGCTATATCAATTCAAATTATTGCTACCATAGAAAAATGAGAGTTGATGTGAAAAGATATTGGAGAAAGTTGAAGGGTGGGTGGATTTCATTTTGTTTTTCCTAACAGGGAAGTACTGAGGAAAGCTAAGATATATCAAAGACAACAGAAGAACATTTAACATTGGTAATAAGCTTCCATTTCCCCAGATTTGTTTTGAAACCCCAGAGAATAGCAGAAAATGTTTTACATCTAAAAAGGCTCCTTTGTATACTTTTAAGTGTTTACATGTGGTTCTATGACAGACAAAAACAAAAACAAAACAAAAAACCCCAACATTTTATTTGTAAGTGATTTGAGTGTCCTGGGGAGATCAGGGACTCCTTTTTCCAAGGAAAAACATGATCCCCATTACTATGTTCAAACCAGAATGGGTTTGTTCCTTCGGATTATGATTGAACACTAGTGACCTGCTCAATGAAAAAAATCAATGAACCAGTCAAGACAATTTGTCGTGAAAAATCACAGGACTTTAGCAAGCCTGTTCAAAGAGGCTGGAGAGTGTTGGAGTCAGCCAGTTGTGTTTCAATCAGAGAAGGCCCCCACTCTTTCCAGTGCCAGAGCATTAGATTCAGCGTAAATCAGGCTAAAGAACTAAAGGGTCTTAAGGACATGTGTCTGCCCTCACATCCTTCAACCCAAAGATAACAGTGGCAGGGGTTCTGAATAGAAGCAATGTTGAGTAGCAGAACAGCAGAAAACACAGGATCTTCTCATTTTTCGACTTCAGCACTGCTTCATCTACACGGTGATATCTTCGATTTCACTTTGAAACACATGCCTGATTTTTCAGCTGGTGACAGGACCTTTTTTGTCATTTAGTTACGTTGCCTGGATATTTGATCATGCTTGTATTCAGTAGTGTGATGTAGTGGAAAGAACATGGGCTTGGGATTCCGCAGACCTGGGTTCTAATCCTGTGTTCTGTGGTAAAACCTTAAGTGACAATGTCCCTATGCCTCAGTTTCCTCATCTGTCAAACAGTGATTAGATCCTACTCCCTCTTCATTCAGTCATATTTATTGAGTGCTAACTATGTGCAAAGCACTGTACTAAGAGCTTGAGAGAGTACAACATAACAATAAACAGACACATTCCCTGCCCACAACGAGCTTAGATTGTGTCCAACCTGATTCCCTCTAGATTGTAAACTCCTTTTGGGCAAGGAACATGTTACAAACTCTGTTGTGTTGTATTCTCCCAAGCTCTTACTGCATATGGCAAGAACTCATTAAATACTATTGATTGATTAGACAAAGTGGGATAGCTTTCTTTGAAAATAGCAAAATGAAAACAGTGGCTTGAAAGGTAGGAGGGCAAACAGGCCTAACTTCTGAATAAACTCCATGCCTGAGCATACTGGTAATGGCTCAGTCAATGACTCAATAGATTAATCAATAGCTTCAAGTCGACTCAAAACAACATGAAAATGGCTGCATTTATCACCTTGCTCCTTGCCAACTGCCTCCAAAAAGATCATTCTAGTCCATGGTGTTGTAAGTTAAAAAAAAAACAACAGTCTAACCAGACCAGCTGCCTCTGCCACCTCTCCTATATTGCTTTCCCTGCTTTCCCCATGCCCATCACCCCAGAGGTGGGTGACTTTTTAGAGTGGAGGTGACTTGCCATAGTGGCAATCAACAGGCTAGTGTGCTTTTAGGGGAGAAAAGGGGGCTGGCTAGTGTCTGGGCCAGGCGGGCAGCCCAGGGGCCTTGTAGGACAGAGTGAAATGGAAGAGGAGGAGCTGCAGCTGCTGGCCACACCACAGACAGCAGGGGAAGCAGTGTGGCCTAGTGGAAAGAGCACAGGCCTGGGAATCAGAGGACCTGGGTTCTAATCCTGGCTCTACCAATTGCAGGCTGTGTGACCTTAGGCAAGTCACTTAACATTTCTGTGCCGCAGTTTCCTCAACTCAACTATAAAATGGGAATTCAATACCTGTTCTCACTCCTAAGACAGTGAACCCCATGTGGGACAGGGACAATTAACTTGTGCCCATCCCATCACTTAAAACAGTGGTTTGATGCAAAGTAAGTGCTTAAAAAGTAACACAGAACAAACAACAAACACCCATCCCCAGTTCAACACCAGGTAGACAGGGGCAGGTGCCTTCCCCCTCCTCCACCCTTCTCTCAGGCCAGCAGCAATAATAATAACGGGATTTGTTAAGCTCTTACTATGTGCAAAGCACTGTTCTAAGTGCTGGGGGATACAAGATGATTAGGTTTACCCATATGGGGCTCACAGTCTTAATCCCCATTTTACAGATGAGGGAACTGAGGCCCAGAGAAGTGACTTGCCCAAAGTCACATAGCTGACAAGCAGCAGCGCCTGGATTAGAACCCATGACCTCTGACTCCCAAGCCTGGGTTCTTTCTACTGAGCCACGCTGAAGTGGGACTGGACTGTATCCAAACTAATTATCTTGAGTCCATCCCAGGACTTAGTACAGTGCCACTGGCACATACTGTAAGACCTAGTACATAGACCAGGGGCCTGGGTCCTATTCTCTGCTCTGCCACTTGTCTGCTGTGTGACCTTGGACAAATTTCTCTGTGCCTCAGTTGCCTCGTTTGTAAAATGGGGATTAGTAATAATAATAACAATAATGATGGCATTTGTTAAGCATTTACTATGTGCGAAGCACTGTTCTAAGCTCTGGGATGGATACAAGGTGATCAGGTTGTCCCATGTGGGGTTCACATTCTTAATCCCCATTTTACAGAAGAGGTAACTGAGGCCCAGAGAAGTGAAGTGGCTTGCCCAAAGTCACACAGCTGTTAAGTGGCAGAGCCAGGATTCAAACCCATGACCTCTGACTCCAAAGCCCGGGATCTTTCCACTGAACCACACTGCTTTTTTAGTACTCCAAGCCCAAGAGGGACAATAACTGTATCCCCCCTGATTAGCTTGTATCTGATATCAGTGCTTAGTAGAGTGCCTGGCACAGAGTAGACATTTAATAAACACCATAAAAAATGCTTAACATACCACAATTACAATAATAATGGTGGTTGTTATTATTATTACTCTTACTTTGATGCCAGAATGCAGCTCAGGCAAGTTCCAGCTTACTCCCACTACTGCCTAGGTCTTTCAAAGCCTTCAACTTGAGGTCTTTCATTGGAGAGCCACCAAAAAATAGGTTACCATAAATGGCAAGTCTTAGATAAAAGATATGTATTGGTAGCCCAAATAAAGACAGAAGCACAACTGTAAACTGGGTAATGATTACTGATATAGAGGCAAGAATAACATCTCATTGAATGCCCATATTCTGAATTCTCATTTGATTGTAGGAAGCAAAGTTTTCCTTTCCATCAAGGAAAGGAAGGGAAGAAGTGTTAGAACTGTTTTTTCACCCTCAACTTACACTTATTGAGCACTCACAGAATATTTTTCGAAGTAGACCACCAGCCCACTTGGAACATGAAAGTAGGTCCCACAGGCTAGTGACAATCAATATTTCAAAAAAGCATTGAAAGAATGGTGGTCTAGTGAAAAGAGCCCAGTGATGAAAGTCAGGAGACATGGGTTCAAATTCTGACTCTGCTACTTAATAATAATAATGCTGGTATTTGTTAAGCGCTTCCTGTGTGCCAACCACTGTTCTAAGCACTGGGGTAGATACAAGGTAATCAGGTTGTCCCAGGTGGGGCTCAGTCTTCATCCCCATTTTACAGATGAGGTAACTGAGGCCCAGAGAAGTGAAGTGACTTACCCAAGGTCACACAGCTTACAAGTGGCAGAGCCAGGATTAGAATCCATGACCTCTGGCTCCCAAGCCCTTGCTCTTGCCATTATTAAGCCACTCTGCTACTTGCCTGCTACCTTGGGCAATCTACTTTCCCTCTCTGTGCCTTCAATCAATCAGTGGTATTTATTGAGCACTTACTGTGTGCAGAGCACTGTACTAAGCCCTTGGGAGATTACCACATAACAGAGTTGGTAGGCATGTTCCCTGCTCCCCACAGTGAGCTTCATTTCCTCATCTGTAAAATGTAGATGAAATATTTCTTCTCCCTCCTCAGACCCAGAGCCCCTTGTGGGACAGGGATTGTATCTGATCTGGTTACACTGTAACTACTTCAGTGCTTAGCACATAGCAAGCACTTAGATACCACTATTTTTATTAATATTAAGTTCTGTAAAAAAAGTATTTAACCAGAGAGCTGCTAAGAGCAAGTATGTCTATAAATTCAGTATAACATTATTTCCAGTGTTATGTCCTCACCTCATCTCCAAATTAGGTGTTCAAGTAAAAAAAACCCCACTGTACTGTGTAAAATGCAAGTAAACCAAAGCTAGCCGGACTTGCCATGAAGACATGATAGGAAGTAGGTGAGTTTCAAATGCCCTGTTAGCATTGGGGCCTTGTTTGCTAACTGGAAGAAAGAACGAAATGCATTTCCCTTTAACCCCTTAACATCAGTGGTGACACACGCCAGCCAGGGGGACCCCTGGCCACTGACAGAGTGAAACTGGACAGCTGCAAGACCTAAATGCCAAAAGGCTGGACTTTTTTTTTTTCTTCTCAGGCTTAATTATTGCCAGCAGAGGCATCTGGGCGTATGGCTGGCTGCCTGGCTGGCATCTGTTCAGGTCTTTTATCTGACTGCATCGCTGGCTTGTGTTCTGCAGATATGTCTGTCATCCTGGTGGGTCAGCCTGGCCTCAGTGACAGCTTGCTGCTTGCCTTTTCTCCCCATTGAACTTTTCATTTCCAAGGCATGTTCCATGCTAATTGGTGGATGATGATGGGCTACAGACTAGCTCTGGGGACATGAAAGCAGGCAAGGCTTTGTGGGAAATCATCACTTTAGGGGAGGCAGCATGTCCTAGTGGAATGAGAACAAGACTGGGAGACAAGAGAGCCAGTTTTTAGTCCCTGCTCCACTGCTTACCTACTACATGACCTTGGATAAGTAAGTAGCGTGGCTTAACGGAAAGAGCCCAGGCTTGGGAGTCAGAGGTTGTGGGTTCTAATCCTGACTCTGCCACTTGTCAGCTATGCGACTTTGGGCAAGTCACTTCACTGTGCCTCAGTGACCTCATCTGTAAAATGGGGATGAAGACTGTGAGCCCCTTGTGGGACAACCCTAGCGCTTAGAACAGTGCTCGGCACATAGTAAGCACTTAACAAATACTATTATTATTATTAACGTCTCTGTACCATAGTTTCCTCATCTATAAAATGGGGGTTCTATACCTGTTCTCCTTCCCTCTTATACTGTGAGCCTCATGTGAGACAGGGACTGTGTCCAATTTGATTGTTTTTTACCTACTTTAGTGCTTAGCACCCACAGCAAGCATTTGATTTACCCTCTGTTCTAGTCACTCCCCATGGGGCTCTCTCTTATCATCAGCTCACAAGACCTCCATTAAATGTTTCAGCTGCAACCATACTTAGGGACAGAACCAGCAGAAAGTTGATTAGTTGATTTTTCAAGGCTAGAAGGGATGGGTCTTAGTTCAAACAATTTAAAGTTTGGATAAAAATATTAGGTTTGGGTCTCTTAGTAGGTATTCAGTTTATCTGAATTGAGGGAATTTCAAGTAATCCTAAAGCCCAGATAAGTGGTCAGTTTGCATAATCACTGAAAAATGGAAAATAATAATAATAATAATGGCATTTATTAAGTGTTTACTATGTGCAAAGCACTGTTCTAGGTGCTGGGGAGGTTACAAGGTGATCAGGTTGTCCCACATGGGACTCGCAGTCTTCATCCCCATTTTTACAGATGAGGTAACTGAGGCACAGATAAGTTAAGTGACTTGCCCAAAGTCACACAGCTGACAAGTGGCAGAGCCAGGATTTGAACCCATGACCTCTGACTCCAAAGCCCGTGCTCTTTCCACTGAGCCACGCTGCTTCTCTAAAATATTACCTAACAGTCATCATGGTGATAATCAGTGGAAAATGAATCACTTTTCATCTGAATGCGGGTTAAGATGGAACATTGATAGGGAGGGCATTTGAAATAATAATAATAATAATACTCATGATATTTCTTAAGCATTTACTATGTGGCACTGTTCTAAGCACTGGGGTAGGTACAAGATAGTTGGATTGGACACCATCTCTGTATCACATAGGGCTCACAGTTTTAATTCCCATTTTACAGATGAAGGAACTGAAGAACAGAGAATGGAAGTGATTTGCCCAAGGTCACACAGCAGACAAGTGGTAGAGCCAGGATTAGAACCCAGGCCCGTGCTCTAGCCACTAGGCCATGCTGCGTCTCATGGAGTCAATCAATCAAATTAGCTCAGCTTTCACTCCCACATGCACAAAATGTTGGGTTTTGGATTTTTCTGCTTTTGTTAAAAAGCACTGTTTTTCACAATTAAAGAGGCTGTTGAATTAGGCATTTTCAAAGGTAAATGACTTCATTACAATTCCATCATCTTAATCAGGGCTCTCAGCAGCAGCAGTTACTCATATTTATGGATTATGATAGGGGAGGAACAAGAGTTTTAGCCAGTCATCTAACTTTTCTTTAGAAAATGGCGCCACACAAAGCTGAGAGAAAATCATAGCTAGTTAGGGGGTAAACTAGCTAGTGTAGTAAATTAATTAATCAGTGTTCCTTCTGAGCAGGGAATGTGTCTACTCTGTTGTACTGAACTCTCCCATACACTCATTACAGTGCTCTGCACACAGTAAGCATTCAATAAATACCATTGATGATGAATAATTGACTCATCTCCTCTATCATATTTTATTCTTCATAAGACTCAGCAGGTTAAGTTTCCATCACCTGATCACAAAATGGCAGACAACCCAAAGTCAACTCCGTCACCAACCACCTCACCACCCCCAAAATGGTTGGGCTTCTATTAATGAACACAAACCCACTCCAAAACAAGCTGGCAAGCCATCGGACTTTGACTGAGCAAAGAACCTTCTGTGCTAATTATATGTACATTGACCCAGGCTTTCAAAGGCATGTATTTGCTCCACCATTTAATTAGTCCTCTTTTACCCCTCTATGTAGGGAGAGGAGAAATGTCTTAGGGAAAGTGTAAAGGGAGACCTCAGGTGTCATTCAGGTTGGGTCAAGGAGCAGTCACTCCTAACTGTGATTATCCACCTGGAACAGCTGACAGCTCCCCGATGAGCAGATCCTGGACAGGAAAGGCTGGGATCATCTTCAAGTACTTGTCAGATTGGTAAGGCTGCTGCTGACCCCCCTGCTGGATTTAGCACCAAGGCCTGGCACAAGGAAAGAATGCTGGAAGCATAGAATCTTATTTTTCCCCTTTCTGGGCTACCCACTCTGTCATATTTAGGTCTCCCAAGTGCTTAATACAGTGCTCTGTGTATACACTAAGTGCTCAGTAAATACCAACGATTGTTTGTTTAGCTATGACCCTCCAGTGAACTACTGGTGAAAAGAGAAGCAGCGTGGCTTAGTGAAAAGAGCCTGGGCTTGGGAATCAGAGGTCATGAGTTCTAATCCTGACTCCGCCACTTATCAACTGTGTGACTTCGGGCAAGTCACTTCACTTCTCTGTGCCTCAGTTCCCTCATCTGTAAAATAGGGATGAAGACTGTGAGCCCCACGTGGGACCACCTCATTACCTGGTATCTACCCCAGCGTTTAGAACAGTGCTTGGCACATAGTAAGTGCTTAACAAATACCATCATTATTATTATTATTATTATTACTGCCAAGTGCATTTAGAGCCCCTCTACTATCCAGCCCCGCAAAAAGGATTATTGTTAAGTCTAGAAAAGCTGCGTGTTCAGTGCTTTATAAAAGATCTTTTTCTCCAAACTCAGGGAGGGATTCTCAGCACTTGCTGAATCTTCCTCCCAGTTTCCTTACCTTTAGCCTCCTGTCAGACCGGAGGCTTGTCTTTCCTGGATCAGCTATTTTGCCAAAGCAATGGCCAATTGGGTTCCTGAAGCTGCCAACTCAAAGAGAAGTCAACTAAAGACTCCGATGCCACAGCTGGAAAAAAATGCCGTTTTTCAAGGCTGGGCATCTGGGGCCCAGAGCAGCCAAAAAATTCTTCCATCTGTCGCCAGACACGTGAATCTGGTGCCGGGGAAGGCACTCAGGAAAGAGGAGGAGTGAAGGAAATAGGTCGGAAGAACAGTCAGAGACACGAGCCAATGGATGAGATCCCAGGTCCCATAGTGTGGTGCCTGGCCAGGGATGGCACTGGGCTGAAATGTCCAGCCCAGGGGCTGTTTAGTGCTCAGAAGGTCACTCCTTAGAGGCCTGCTAGGTGACATACAATTAAATCATTTCTCCACCCACTAGCAGATACAGACTTCCAGCCCAGGGCTTCAGGGAAGTGGCAAGTGCCAACCTTCCGGTTGGTCTTTCCTCATCAAAGCCCTGGGAAGAGGCAATATTGGTCCATTGCAAGAGTAGAATTTAGACTTAATGTTCATTTTATATCAGTATTACCCCACAAAAGTGTCATTCTTCCTCTTTGATCAATCACGGTATGTACTAAGTACTTTATGCAGAAGAGTAATAATAATAATGATGATATTTGTTAAGTGCTTACTATGTGCCAAGCACTGTTCTAAGCACTGGGATAGATACAAGGTTATCAGATTGTCCCACATGGGGCTCACAGTCTTAATCCCCACTTTACAGATGGGGTAATTGAGGCACAGAGAAGTTAAGTGATAGCCCAAAGTCACATAGCTGACAAGTGGCAGAGCTGGGATTAGAACTCATGACCTCTGACTCCCAAGCCCAGGCTCTTTCCACTGAGCCACACTGCTTCTCTTAGGGGGAAGGCTTCTTAGAGATGTGATTTTAGTAAGGCTTTGAAGGTGGGAAGTGCAGGGGTCTGTCATATATGAAAGGAGAAGGAGTTCTAAGCCAGAGGAAGGATCCTAACTTCAGTTTCTCCTCCTGACGCTGGGTTAAACAACAAATATCACTGTGGATTCTCCACCACCAACAACCCATGAAAAGCAGACACAACTTCTTGAATAGTCTGCGATTGCTGAACTTGCTCTTTCAAGGAGACATGCTATCACAGGGCCTTTACCATAAAGGAAGGTGTCAAGGTTGCCCTTAATTTCTATTTTTACAGAGCACATCCTCTCTGCCAAACTCTGTGCTGAACACTGAGGTAGATTTGGGATAGTCTCAGATTGGACACAATCTCTGCCTCACAATGGGGCTCAGAATCTAAGAGAGAGAGGGAACAGGTATCTTATCCCCACTTTACAGATAAGAAAACTAAGGTTAACACAGGTAGTGAGTTGCCGAAGTCACCCAGCAAGCCAGCAGCAGAGCTGGGATTAGAATCCAGGACTCCCAGATCCAAGCTCTTTCCACTAGGCTCCACTGCCTCCCTCTAGGGAGCCCCTATTGGAGGCTCTCAAAGCTTTCTGATAGGACTGCACCTAAGTCCTTTCAGGTAGATGTCCATCTCCCTTCTTGCACATCTCTGGAGATGCTGCAGCTTCCTAGTTTACTCCCAAATCCTCAATTACCCTAGTGACCTTCAACATCCAGGAAAGCTAAATACATGAGTATATTTATTTTTTATGTCATTTGTGCAGCATTTACCTTTTTGTTCAGTTTGTGCTTCCTGTTCTCTCTCATGCCACCCACCTCTGGACTGTAATGCCAGAGCTGTCATATTTCTCTTTGGTCCCAAGGTGCCTAGTTTGGCCAGAACGACTCTTAACAGGGAGAATAGGTAATTGCCCTGGGTGCCATTCAGTTGGGGGTCTTGCCTCATTCCAATTTCTGCTTCTGGCCTTCTGGCTCAGTTGGTGAGGGTCAGAGCATCTTTTACTTCCTGTCACATGCTTCCCTGATGTTGGCACCGATTGTCCAGATAAGACTTCTTTTCCCTACTTTTCTTTACTCACTCTGCTCTCCCTAGTCCCCACCCCTACCTTGCTCTGCCCTCCTTTAATCTTTAAAACCTCCATCCCCACAACTTCACAACACACCTCCCCTCAGATCAGCCCTACATGGTATAACCCTGAACCTGCCTGCATCTTCATATTCCGTATCTACCCCAGAGCTTGGCACATAGTAAGAAATTAATAAAACACTATTATTATTATTATTCTCCCTTGATCAGTCCCATGTTTCACCAAAGAGCAAGTTTAAACAGTCCATAGTACTGTACTCTTTGCACAAGAAAAATAATAATGGTATCTATCAATAATGATGGTATTTTTTAAGGACTTCAGTCAATCAGTGGCATTTATTGAGCACCTTACTGGATGCAAAGCACTGTACTAAGCACTTGGGAGTGTAGGGTGGATAAGTACACATGATCCTAGCAAAGATTACACAATCTAGTAGACTGGGCTGAGCGCCTCTAGGCTAACTCCTCCTCTAGATTATAAACTCCTTGTGGAGGGATCGTGTCTACCAACTCGTGTGTGAGTGTGTGTGTGTGTGTAGTAGAGGGTTTTGCACACAGTAAGCACTCAATAAATACTATTGATTGATTGATTTTGGATCGAGTGCTAGGGTAGATACAAGAGAATCAAATCAGACAGTCTCCGTCCCACATAGATATCAAAATCTAAGAGGAAGAACAGTTATTTTATTCCCATTTTAGAGCTGATTAAACTGAAGAACAGAGTGGTTAAGTGACTTGTCCAAGGTCACACAGCAAACAGGACTAGAACCCAGTTCTCCTGACTCCCAGTCCCATGCTCTTTCTAGTAGGCCACACTGCTCCCCATCACCCCATTCTTTGAAATCTATACTTGGTAAACACTGCCTGCTGACTTAATACATTTCAATATCTTACAACCCTAGAGCCAGGGTGATCTACTAACATGCTTCTCCCCAGCATTTCTTCTCCATACACAGTACTGAATGTATTGAAATCCACTGTAAACTTCAAATTCCATTTTCCCCTGATTATATGTTACTCCTTACCCCTACCTAACTACACAACCAAAGCTTGTAAATCTGATTCCCCTCACTTTACTGATTTACACAGCTATACCATGCAGTGACCACAATGTGGTTGCCCTCTAACAACCTTTGACTCAGGATAATTCTTGCCTTACTTGCATCCCTGCTGGGCTAATTTAGGCTTTCTCTTCTACTGAAAGAATCTTGGAAACTGATTCAGTAAGTCAGTCAGTCATAATCATTCAGCACTTAATGTATGCAGAGTACTGTACTAAGTACTTGGGAGAGTACAATATAACAGACACATTCCCTGCCCATCGTGACCTTACAGTCTAGTGGAACAGACAGATATTAATGTAAATTCATTCATTCAGTCAGTCATATTTATTGAGCGCTTACTGTGTGCAGAGCACTATACTAAGCACTTGGGAAGTACAAATCAGCAACATATAGAGGCGATCCCTACCCAACAACGGGCTCACAGTCTAGAAATACTAGTTAATCTCCACTTTTCTCATCTTTATCAGTTGACTCCTTTGTCACCTTCATTTTCTGCTCCCAGGATCCAGGTTCTCCTCACATCCAGAACAGAAAAGTTCTAGATTCCTTGACTCATTTTTAGCTTTAACTGTCAGATTTTCATCTGGGATGGCAAAGAACCCCTTAGAGACGACACAGAGCTTTCATGCAGCTCTCTTGGCAAATGCAGAAGTCACAATAAAGAAATTCATGGGCCCTTTTCAAAAAACACTATTAACTCATAATTTGGGAAAAATTCAGTCCCATTTAACATATTCCTCAGTTTTTTGGAGGTTTTTTAATGGTATTTGTTAAGTGCTTACGGAGCACTAGGGTAGATTCAAGATTATCAAGTTGGACACCATCCCTGTCAGTCAATCATATTTGAGAGTTTACTGTGTGCAGAATACTGTACTAAACGCTTGGACAAGTAAAATATAACAATATACCAAACACATTCCCTGCCCACAATGACCTTACTGCTAGAGGGGGAGTCAGACATTAATATAAATAAAAAACGGATCTTACATAAGTTAATTCAATCGCGATTACCTCAAGTCAATCCCTCTGCCCTGAAACTTCCTTGTTTCTCCATCTCTCTCTTCCTTAATCCCCATTTTGCAGGTGAGGTAATTGAATCACAGATAAGGTAAGTGTCTTGCCCAAGGTCACACAGCAAACAAGTGGCAGAGCTGGGTTCTGAACTTAAGGTCCTCTACTCCCAGGCCCAGGCTCTTTTCACTAGGCCTTGCTGCTTTTCTAAGGGTCCACCCATTGTGCTGGTCCTGTCCTGGCGTGTTAGTTTAAACACTAGCCTTTCTAGACCCTGAATAGGATGACTTTATTCATTGTTTTTCAAGGTGACACACCCTTTTCTTCCTGACTCTGCCCTTAATAGGATGGGGCTTTACAAATGGCAAAGCAGAGAATCATCACAGAGCTCTTCCCTTCTCCCATTTTTTTAATGGTATTTGTTAAGTGCTTACTATGTGCCAGGCACTGTTCTGAACTTTGGGATAGATACAGAGTAATCAGGTTGGAGACACAATCCAGGTCCCATGTGGGGCTCACAGTTTTAATCCCCATTTTACAGATGAGGTAACTGAGGTCCAGAGAAGTTAAGTGACTTGCCCCAGGTCACACAGCAGACAAGTGACAGAGCTAGAAATAGAATCCAGATCCTTCTGACTTCCAAGCCTGTGCTCTATCCTCTAAGCCATGCTGCTTCCCATCCCACGTAAGGAAAGCCTGGGCTAGCCTGCACATTTTAAAAACTGGCCCTCACACAGGCAACTGGGTGGTCAGCTAAACCATTTACTCTTCTGAAATAGAATATAAACTGATGATGATGATAATACTAACAGTATTAAGTATTTACTATATGCCAACCACTGTGCTAAGAGCTGGGGTGGCTACAGTACAATCAGATAAGACACAATTACTCCCACATGGAACTCGTAGTCTAAGAGGGAGGGAGAACAACTATTTAATCCCGTTTATAAATGAGGAAACTGAGACACAGGAAAGCTAAGTAACTTGCCCAAAGTCACCCAGCAGGCAAATGTGGAGTCAGGATTAGAACTCAAGTCTTCTGGGTCCCAGGACTGGGATCTTTCACTAGATCATGTCGCTTCAAAAGTTTCCAGCAAGATCATTTAGTATTACGTCCCTCCTTCACCTTTGCATACACATCAGTGATTTGGTCACATCTCTCTTTCCTGGCCTGACATGTGCAAACTCCTCCTGTCTCTCCCTTATGACTGGCTAAGAATAATTCCATTATCTTGCTTCATTTCCTAAACTTTTTGTCTTGTTTGGGGCGATTTCCTCCATAGGCATCTAGGCCATTACTACTGTCCAACAACTCACCCTGAAATTGTATATTTTATTTTCCAATATAAGCTGTATTTGAGTACTTAATGTGTGCCTAGCAGTGTACTAAGCACTTGAGGAGTGCAATAAAGTTGGCAGACACCCTCCATGCCACAGTATAGCTGAGGAGGTAGACTTTAAAGCAAACTACAGGTATGCAAGTAAGAAGCAGCGTGGCCTAGAGAATAAAGCATGGACTGGGAATCAGAAGGACCTGGGTTCTAATTATGGTTCCTCCCTTATCTATTGTGTGACCTTGGGTAAGTCACTTAACTTCTCTGGGCCTCAATTAGTTCATCTGTAAAATGATGAACTGTAAGTCCTATGTGGGACAGGGACTATGTCCAACCCAATTTGCCTGTATCCACTACAGTGTTTAGTACAGTGCCTGGCATATTTGAGCCCGTTGTTGGATAGGGACTGTCTCTATATGTTGCCGACTTGTACTTCCCAAGCGCTTAGTACAGTGCTCTGCACACAGTAAGCGCTCAGTAATTACGACTGAATGAATATAGTAAGCACTTAAATTTCATCAGTGCTGTGGGGCTGAGAACCTAAGTGCTAAGGGAGTGGGACTAAATTCATGTGTAAAGTAGTAGGGAGGGAAAATAGGACTTGGGGGATGAGAACTTCCTCCCAAATTGGGAACGACTTCCTGAAAGGTATGATTTCAGTAAGGATTTGAAAATGGGGAGGATGCTGGCCTCAGATATGTCAGCAAGGACTTCCAGGCTGGAGAGAGACCTTGACTTAATTATCCAACAATTAAAAATAAAGCAAAATTCAGAAGACCAAATAACATCAAAAAAACCTCATTTAGGACAGTCTATTCTATTTAATGATCCAAGCTAGCTTCAGTGTGATAACCAATCAATTCAGTCCCCCTGGCACTTATCCATATGGCATTTGACAACACAATGCAGACCAATGCCATATAAATTAGAAAGCATTATCAACCATGTCTCTTTGTTACCTTTATCTATTTTTAACTTGAAAACACCTCTATGTTGTCTGTAATCTTAATCTGCTTTCATTTCAAACATTATAGGTCTTTGCGAAAGCAATAAAAGATTGAAACAGATTCTCTGCTCATGGCATATACCCACCCCAAGTAGAATTAGACATTCAAAGCTGCATTTTCCAACTCATGCAAGTCAGAATAGCATCAAATTTCACTAATTTTCACTCTGACAACATTTGAGAATATAAAAGAGTTATCTTTCTTAAGAAATGTTCTGGGCATGTCACTCCCCTCCTCAAAAATCTCCAGTGGTTGCCTATCAACCACTCTGTCAAGCAAAAACTCCTCACTATTGGCTTCAAGCTCTCCATCCCCTTGCCCTCTCCTACTTCACCTTCCTTCTCTTCTTCTCCATCCCATCCTGTACACTCCACTTCTCTGGTGCTAACCTTCTCATTGTGCCTTGTTCTCACCTGTCCTGCCATCGACCCCTGGTCCATATCCTACCTCTGGCCTGGAATGCTCTCCCTCCTCAAATCCACCGAACAATCACACTTCCCCCTTTCAAAGCCCTACTGAAGGCTCACCTCCTCCAAGAGGCCTTCCCAGACTACACCCCCCTTTTCCTCTGCTCCCTTTCCCTTCTACTTCACCCTGACTCATTCCCTTCACTCTACCCCCTTCCCCGCCCCACAACACTTGTGTAAAGGTGTACATATCTTTAATTCTATTTATTTACATTAATGTCTGTTTACTTGTTTTAATGTGTATGTAACTATAATTCTATTTATTTATATTGATGTTATTGATGCCTGTTTACTTGTTTTAATGTCTGTCTTCCCTCTTCAAAACTGCAAGATTGCTGTGGGCAGGGATTATCTCTATTGCTGAATTGTACTTTCCAAGAGCTTAGTATAGTGCTCTGCACACAGTAAGCACTCAGTAAATACTATTGAATGAATAAATGAATGAAGAGTTACTTCTATTATTATCCACCCTTTCTCTGCAAAAATGGAAGGATTCTTCGATTTCTTTCACCATGTACACATAACAGTTTTCTTTCCAAGATATCATAGTGCCTTATGCATATCACTTTATACTTCATCAAAAGGTACAAGAGGTAAATCTGACATAGAAGGAGCAACAAGACTCAGGCCAGGAAAATCTCACCTCAATACTCCCATTTTATTGCTGGGTGGCAATGAACTCTGGTCTAGGGGGCTTTGAACATCTTTCCATGCAGAAACAACCTACTTCCCCCCCACCACACACACGTATGGGCGATAGCTGGGTGCAAGCCTGAGTTTGTTTAAACTGTGTCAGAACACCAACACAATGGCCTTAACACCCTCCACATGCTGGCACTTGTCTTTGATGGAAGTCTCCAATAAAAAAGTGCGAAAATGAAACAACGCACCAGCGCTCAGCTCCCTGGCCCACACATTCATGTATTCAATCATATTTATTGAACACTCACTGTGTGCAGAGCACTGCACTAAGCGCTTGGGAGAGTACAACAATAGACAGACATATTCTCTGCCCACAAATCACAAATCCCCTTGCACTCTGTGAGCCCTGGGATCTGGAGATCTGAACACTCCCACCTCAGCACATGGCTCTCCGCCAGAGAGCCTCACTGATCTCAGCCGCCCTTCCCCTCCCCGCCTCCACCTGCCAGGGACAACGAACCAAGAGGCCAGGGTTAAGGCCTGGCCCTACTGATTCATGCAGCTCAGTGCTCTGAGTGACTTACGCATGAGTCAGGCCCACTCAGATGGGAGACAAGGCAACAGGCATGTCAGAGTTTCCACAGCCACAAACCCTGAACAGCTATGCCAGTAGCCAAGTAAGCAAATGAGGAGGAAAACTTACCAAGCTCATCTTCCAACCCTACGGTGTCTGACCTCTCGCTCACGTTCTATTCCTGGCCTGAAACTCCTTTCCCTGCACCCCCAAACAACCAGACTACAGCCCTCCCTGTCTCCAAATTCCCACTAAAAATCTCTTCTCCTCCAGGAAGCCTTCCCAGATCAATTCACATCATTCCAGTTGCCTCCACCAAACAATCACCCTTAGGATTTGTGTATTTTAGTCTCCAACTCCTTTCTGCATCACTATTGCACTTGGATTTTTCACCCTTTATTCACCCCATGCTCAGCCTCACAGCACTTATGTGCATATCCATAATTCATCTATGTTAATGTCTGTCTGCCCCTTTAGAATATAAGTTCCTGGTGGGCAGGGAACTCATCTACCAAGTATATTATAGCATACTCTCCCAAGTGCTCAATAAATTAGATTGATTAAGTCTGTGCTCAGCACTGATATACATATGCATTTTATATTTTTATTTGTATAGTATAGTATTTATTTGTAGAATCAATTATGTACTTAGTTGCTTCATCCAGACAGGTTCGTTCTACTACCTGATATATCCTTGCTCTTCTCCCAGCTAACATTATCAGTAAACAAGTTTTGTCATCCTGACTCCCTCACTAAATTGTAAGCTACTTGAGGTCAAGCGAAGGGGGTCTTGCTTTCTTAGAACTCTGCCAAGCAGTTGGTGCAGTGCTTTGGACTCTGATCAGTAAATAGCATTGGTTTGTTGAATGATTTGCGTTAGGATTTCTAGAGAAATCCTAATGGCTTTCTTAACAGGTTGAAATCAGTTTGTGGTCCCCAAAACCTTAAGAAAACAAAATCCCTATCGTGGGCTGTGTGGAGACTGTCATCTGCTTAGGAACTAGTCTGAGTTGACTAGCTCCATTCTTGTGAACTAGTCAATCAATCGATAGAATTTATAAAACACGTACTATGTGCCAAGCACTGTGGGAAGAACTGTGGTAAGGATGCACAAGATAATCAGATCTACCACAATTCCTGTCCCATCTGGGGATCGTAGTCTAAGGAAGAATACTCAATCACCTTGCCCCCTTCTACCTCACTTCGTTACTCTCCTACTACAACCCAGCCCACACACTTTCCTCCTCTAATGCCAACTGTCTCACTGTAACCCCATCTCAACTATCTTGCTGCCGACCTCTCGCCCACATCCTATCTCTGGCCTGGAACGCCCTCCCTCTTCATATCCAACAGACAATTACTCTCACCACTCTCCCTACCTTCAAAGGCTGTTTCAGGTGCATCTCCTTCAAGATGCCTTCCCTGACTATGCCCTCTTTTTCTTTTTTTCCCTTCCCTTCTGCATCCCCGTG
This sequence comes from Tachyglossus aculeatus, assembly GCF_015852505.1. Lineage (NCBI taxonomy): Eukaryota > Metazoa > Chordata > Mammalia > Monotremata > Tachyglossidae > Tachyglossus > Tachyglossus aculeatus. Next base: position 14,029,111 of record NC_052073.1, on the reverse strand, counting down.
ACTTGCTTCTTTTGTTCACCCTTCCTTCCAGCTCCAAAGCACTTATGTACATATGTGCAATTTATTTACTTATGTTAACATCCATCTCCCCCCTAGACTGTAAGCTCATTGTGGGCAGGAAATATCTATTATATTGCTATATTGTACTCCCCCAAGCACTTAGTTCAGTGCTCCACACACAGTAAGCACTCAATAGATATGACTGACAGAAGAATGGGTATTTTATTGCCATTTTACAAATGAGGAAACTGAGGCACAAAGCAGTTAAGTGACTGGCCCAAGCTCAATTTGCAGGTGGAGCGAGGCTGGGAACCAGGTCTCCTGACTCCTAAACCTGTGACCTTCCCAGTAGGCACACTGCCTCCAGTTTCACTTGAATTGATGAAAATGTGCGATTTCATGGGAGACTTGAAAACGACTCTGACTCAGTATTCAAATGATCCTTGGGTAATTTTTTAAATTCTAAACTAAAGTAATAATTAGAGTGATTGAGCACACATGAGAAGGCTAAAAGGAAGGAAGTCCTATTTGACACAATGGAGACCTCGGAAACTCCTGATTGTCCCTCAGCCCTCTACAAGTAATTGCCTCTCGGGTTTCCTCTTGTGTAAATGTGTCAGAGAGTAGCCCCCAGCCCTTCCCTGCAGCCACCCCATAGCTCAGTCTTCCCTAGTAAGATAGAAGGGAGAAAGACACTCCTCCCATCTCTCACCACCACAGCATTTACATGCATATCTTTTACACTCGGTAATTTCCCCACCAGTAATTCACTTCAGTGCTTGTCTCCCTGCTAGATAAGAAGATCATTGAAGATAGGAATTGTGTCTACTAACTCTATTTTACTCTCCCAAGCACTTACTAATCAATCAATGGTATTTATTGAGTACTGACTGGGTTCAGAGCACAGTACTAAGTGCTTGGGAGAATATCCAGCCCTTAGAACAGTGCTTGGCACATAGGACGTGCTTAACAAATACCATCATTATTATTATTACAATAGAGTTGGTATGCACAATAATAATAATAATAATAATGGTATTTGTTAAGTGCTTACTACGTGCAAAGCACTTTTCTAAGCTCTGGAGGGAATACAAGGTGGTCAGATTGTCCCACGTGGGGCTCACAGTATTAATCCCCATTTAACAGATGAGGTAACTGAGGCACAGAGAAGTTAAGTGACTTGCCCAAAGTCACATAGCTGACAAGCGGCGGAGCTGGATTAGAACCCATGACCTCTGACTCCCAAGCCCATGCTCTTTCCACTGAGCAATACTGCTTCTCCCGAGCCACGCTGAGCTTCCAGTCTAGTGTAGTTCTCTGCACGGGGAAAGAGCTCACGAAAAATATTGCATTAATGGGCTGAAATTAAACACAACAATCTTGCTGAGGCAGAGGGTTTATTTTTAAGATAATCTCTGTTTCCCGTTAGTAGCCAACCTACTGGGAAGCCTTCTGGCCTCCACTCAAAACAAGGCACTCCGATATGCAGTAATACTGGGTTTTTAGGGAAGATTAACCAGAAGTGCAGAACAAACCCCAGAAATTCGCAAGAGAAGGACTTTAATGGCCTTTAGTCTCTGGAAAACCAAATCCACACTACCAACCAGTCCACCCCTCCCACCCAGGACCTATGGAAGCATGTGTGCAACTCTTAATCCCTTAGAAAGAGCTGGCACTGGAACAGATATTTCTTAAATTTGCTTCTTTCTACCTTAAAATTTACCTGCCGCAAAGAATTTTTCTGTCTCTCTGAATGAGTTGTTTTTCCATTACTGTACCTGTAGGAAGTGTGTGTGATTGTGTATTTGTGTGTGGATGTGCATTCATGTGTAGGAATGGGAGTGTGTGTATGTGTGTGAAGGTGAATCTGTTGCGTTGACAAGCCGACATGGAGGTTTCAAGTATGTAGTCAGGCTGTGGGAGTTGGCACAGGATGCACAACAATTGATGTGATACATAAATCCTCAGCAAACTCATTGTACACACCCAATTGAAAAATGTAAGTCAACAATAAATCCTGTCCTTTTATACATATATTACTTCAAGCTCAAGCCTGCCTTAATCCTGTATTTTATTTGGTATCATTTACCTTATCCAAAACATATAAAGGGATCTCCATCCCCCTTCCCTTGCAACTGCATTAAACTTTCTATGAAACTGACTCTAAGGAGAAAGCCAATATTTGTATAGCAGTTAATACCTAAACAATGAAGCATGCTTCTGGATAAGCAAAACTGAAGCAGAAGGTCACAAGTGATGGTCTTTAAATGGAATCACTGCTTTATGGTGATAGACATTCATCATTCATCATCATCGGTGGTATTTATTGAGTGTTTACTATATGGACAGCAGTGTACTAAGTGCTTGGGAGGGTTAATACAGAGTTGGCAGACAGTCCCTGTCCACAACGATCTTACAGTCTAGAGGGGGAGATGGGCATTAATATAAATAAATCATTTATCATATATAATTTAAAGATATACACATAAATGCTATAGGGTTGAGGGTGGGGTGAATATCAAATGCCCAAACTAGACATTTAGCCTAGTCCAACAGCAGAACTTTAGTTTTGAAGGCCAACAAAGTTATTGGCTTAAAACGACTTTGCTGCTTTAAAAATATGATCTCCATCCTACCCTTCTTCAATTCACCCACCATCGCCAAACATCATCAGCAGCAGTGGAATTTATTGAGTGCTTACTGTGTGCAGAGCACTGCAGTAAGAACTTGGAAGAGTACAATATAACAGAATTGGTAAACAAATTCCCTGCCCACAATGAGCTTACATCTAAACAGATGATACATCAGAATCACATCAAGAATTTCAAAAAGAGAATCAATTACGCTTGCATAAACCCAAACAAATCCTTCTTCCTAGAGAGAATAGTCACTTCCTTCTGATCCTTTTCTCTCAAAAAAAAACCTAGAAATTGAGACCCTTGAAAAGGTCTTACTGTAGCCATACACATTCTCACAGTTTACTTGAAAATACCCAAGCAAAGAGAGTTTCTCTGCTGATAACAGGCCCTTGCTTGCCACTGATTCCTTTGGATTTATGAGTTCAGAGACCCCTGTCCCTAATATGCAGGCATGACACAGCCTTACTATTTAACCTAGAGGGATTGATTGGATGGTCACTGTCGAAACTGCAGAAACGCTCTGGGCATGTTACTCCCCTCCTCAAAAATCTCCAGTGGCTGCCTCTCAACCTATGCATCAAGCAAAAACTCCTCACTCTTGGCTTCAAGGTTCTCCATCACCTTGCGCCCTCCTACCTCACCTCCCTTATCTTCTTCTACAGCCCAGCCCGCACCCTCCACTCCCCTGCCGCTAACCTCCTCACTGTACCTTGTTCTCGCCTGTCCCGCCGTCAACCCCGGGCCTGGAATGCCCTCCCTCCACACATCCGCTAAGCTAGCTCTCTTCCTCCCTTCAAAACCCTACTGAGAGCACAACTCCTCCAAGAGGCCTTCCCAGACTGAGCCCCCTTTTTCCTCTTCTCCTCCCCATCCCCTCGCCCTATCTCCTTCCTCTCCCCACAGCACCTGTATATATGTTTGCACAGATTTATTGCTATTTTACTTGTACATAGTTACTATTCTATTTTGTTAATGATGTGCATTTAACTCTAATTCTATTTATTCTGATGACTTGACACCTGTCCACATTTTGTTTTGATGTCTGTCTCCCCCTTCTAGACTGTGAGCCCATTGTTGGGTAGGGACCATCTCTGTCACCAACTTGTACTTCCCAAGCGCTTAGTACAGTGCTCTGCACATGGTAAGTGCTCAATATGATTGAATGAATGAGTGAATGAATGATGGTCAGCTCCAAGAGGTCTGAAACTCTGCAGATGCAAGTGTTCCTTATCCTCCATTCCAATTCCGACGCAATAGGATTATTTAGCGGCTTAAATTTCCTCTCCCAGCTCCGGACTGTGAGATTAGCAAAGGCACACGGCCTCCAAAATGGAAACTCATCAATGCCTCCCCACCCTGATGCTTTCTGGCATCACAGACTGTCTTGTTTGGGCATGAAACTTGAAAGCAAACCAAGAAGGAACGCAACGCAAAATGAATGAAAGAACACAGGGCACCTTCAGCTCTTGGTCTGAGCGATGTTACTGGTGCAGAGTCTACTTTTATCTAGGGTCAAAGATGACCTACTCACACCTGAAGTAGAAGAGCAAGCCAACGTAGAAGAGCAAGCCAAATTCTCATTTTTTATGTAGGTTTTTAATATAGTTAGGGTTCAAATTGGAAGAGGTATTAGGCATGTGGTACAGGTACTTGTTCAATTCTAAGTTGTTATTCCACCTGATCTTGCTTGCAAAGATAGTTCCCAAAGGCACTGTCAGTGCAATTGTTTTGGCCAGAAATAAAAACTGAAATAAAGTATGTAGTTTGTAGAAATAAAGAAATAAAAGTTACTGCTTTGTCAGAATCCTAAATCATTGCATTTAACCAATTTAATATCCAGGAAACCAATATTTTCAAATTTGTTTGCCTGGAGCTTTACTCAAATGAAGATCAACAGAGTACAGATAGAACTAATATCAATTTTCATTCTTGGATAACAACTTCAAGTTGCCTTGAGGCCAAAGGCGGTTCCCTTTGCTCTGGACTGGAAAAAAAAAATCTTTTATAATCAACTACTTATTTTTCCTCAGGCAAAACACGTGGTTTCACTCCCCGTGAAGGTTCTACAGCTTTTCAGGTTGCATGTGTTCTTACGATACTGTATTTTCATTTTCAGATTGCTAAACCAAAGTGTGAAGAGACCTTGTGGAAAAAAAAAAAAAAAGCCCAGGAGCTGCTAGGCAAGGTTTTCAGCTGGCTACATTTATAGACATTGGTGACGCCCACAGGCACACCTGTCTGCTCCAGTAGGCTTTTGAGGCCTCTGTTGCACAACTGCGGTTGCTCACAAAGCCATTGTAGTGTGTGAAGAGTAGGCCAAAACCACTTTGCTAGGGGAATCACTTTCAGGAGAGTGGAACACTTTAGAAACCATTATTAGCTTTATTTTTTATTTTAATTTCTTCCTCTCCATAAATCATTTGCCAACATCTCAATTTTTCTAGTTGTCCAGAATCAAAACCAGTACAGCAAAGCTGACTCTACTGGCAAAATGAACAGGCAACATGAACAGACAAAATGAAGCAAAGTGAGACAATGAAAATAATAATAGTAAAAATAAAAATACCAAAAGAACACAGCATGAAAAAACAGACAATCCCGTTTTGAATCAAGATCCTGAGAATTCAGCCAAAAGTCATTTTTTTGCCTAGATTCTCTGGATCATTCACTCAACCCTCAAATTTACTTTGTCAGAAATGACGTAGCCTCCATTGGATATTTCCTGAACCCTGCCTGAAGATCTAAAGTAGAGTGGGTTTGGGCTGGTTGTGGGTTGGATCCCTGAAGAGCTGCAGGTTTAAGGAACCATAGAATTAGTGATAAAATTTAAAAAATTTCAGTACTTGTTAAACCCTTACTGTGTGTTAAGCACTGTATTAAGTGCTGTGGAATACACAAGACAATCAGGCCAGATACAGTTCCTTCTCAACAATGGGGCTTACAGTCAACAACAAAGGGAGAACAGGTATTGACTCTCCATTTTTCAGATGAGGAAATTGAGGCCCAGAGAAGTTAAATGAAGGTCACTTGGAAGACAAGTGGCAGAGGCAGTATAAGAACCCAGATCCTCTTTCTTTCCAGACCCACGTCCTTTCCACTAGACCAGGGTGCAGATTTTCTGGGGAAAGCAAATCTCAAGTCATAACAATGATGGTATGTCAAACCAGTCATTGTGAAGCAGTCAGCAGCCCTGGCCTTCACAAACACTGTGCATTGCAGAGCCAAGCTAGGAGTGAAGTTTCACTAGAATTAGCCCACTACAGCACAGGTCCTCCCTTTCTATCACCTTCCCCTGTGGAGACCCCTTCCTGCTGCTTTAAGAGTTGGAAAGAGATGTTCTTACTCCACCACAGCAGTACTGCTACTCCTACTACTCACTTTGGTGCTGCTCCCCTCTAATTTGTGGGGATCCTATAGCCAAGGACCAGAATTCCCCTTAGTTACTTCCACCCCAGGACAGGTGGAGTAAGAAGAGTACTTAAAGGCACCATCTGTGGGGTCCCAACACCATAGGCGATGTTTCTTTTAAAATAAACTGAAACTGCTCTTCTATTGCACAGTGAATTATTGTGAGAATTGAGTGGCGAGTTCATGTTATCTATGAGCTGGGACAGAACAAGATCCTCTTCCATTCAACTGCTCCTTCTGGAGATCCGCACTTTCCTGGCTGTGTTCAAACAGGACCGGCTTCTCCTTGCCAACCAAGAAGATGCCAGCGTCCAGCTACTTCAATCTAATTCACCATCCCAGGGCCACTTTAACCTCTGGGCAAAATGGTCAGATGACCCCAGGCCTCAACCCCCAGGGAGGACCAGGTGATTCCTCAACCCACCCACCGGCCACTGCTGGACTAAAGAAAGGCTCCGTGGTGCTAGGAGGGAAGTCAGTGCATGTATTATACTCTCCCAAGCACTGTGTGCTTTGCTTTGCACACAGTAAGTGCGCAATAAATACCATTGATGATGATGCAGGAGGATCTCAGGTTGAATCATAGAAAGTGAAGAGGGGGTTCCATTATAGGCTTCACCTGAGTCTTGCTGTCAACCAAAAGCCAACTGGTCCTAAATGACAGTCTACCAGGTATCTGTGTTGACCTCCATTGTGCAGAGTGTCATGCTAGGCACTGTGGAAAGTTACAGCGGAAGACTATGACTCAGCCTTCAATGAGCATACAATCCTCTTCCAGTGTTCACAAGCAGCAGTACCTAATATGGCTTTTGGATTCAAGTTTACAGCTGCAGAAACGAGGGACATCAGCTAGACAGGCATTGAGTCATTAGTAGCACGCCCCTGAGATAGCACTGGAGCAGCTGGTTGCCCCGAGCCGCAGATTTCAAGCTCCAACTTTCTATTATTTTTTTTTCATTGAAAATCCAGTTTGACATCCAGAAAACATTTTCCTGAGGAGAATCTTAAAGCACGACTATGTAATAATGGCTCAGTGGAAAGAGCACCAGCTTGGGAGTCAGAGGTCATGGGTTCAAATCCCACCTCTGCCAACTGTCAGCTGTGTGACTTTGGACTAGTCACTTAACTTCTCTGTGCCTCAGTTACCTCATCTATAAAATGGGGATTAAAACTGTGAGCCCCCCGTGGGACAACCTGATCACCTTGTAACCTCCCCAACGCTTAGAACAGTGCTTTGCACATAGTAAGCGCTTAATAAATGCCATCATTATTGAGGAGCAGCGTGGCTCAGTGGAAAGAGCTTGGGCTTTGGAGTCAGAGGTCATGGGTTCAAATCCCGGCTCCGCCAATTGCCAGCTGTGCGACTTTGGGCAAGTCACTTAACTTCTCTGGGCCTCAGTTACCTCATCTGTAAAATGAGGATGAAGACTGTGAGCCCCCCATGGGACAACCTGATCACCTTGTAACCTCCCCAGTGCTTAGAACAGTGCTTTGCACATAGTAAGCGCTTAATAAATGCTATCATTATTATTAATAATAATAATAATATTGCTCTTATTTTTATTGTGGCATTCATTAAGTGCTTTCTATGTTCCAAGCACTTGGCTAACAAAATAAGCAAATCAGGCACAGTCTCTGTCCTACCTCTGGGGCTCACAATCTAAGGAGAAGGGAGAATAAGTATTTAATCCCCATTTTACAGAGGGGGGAAACTGAGGCATGGAGCAGTTAGGAGACCTGCCAAAGGTCACATAGCAGGCAAGTGGTGGAGCAATGATTAGAACCTGTTTCCTGACTCATACTCCTTTTCTCTGACCATTAGGCCACATAGCACGGCAGGTGGGACTTCTGCCCACATTCAAATGACTGGAATTTGTACTTGGATTTTTTTTCCCCCATACTTAGGTTAGATCATGCAGTGGCCCCAAGAAAATTAGCAAATGAGATTCTCCTTGACTGGTCCTAGAGAATCACCTTTTGAGCTGAGGATGAAGAGGACAATACCTCTCTTACTCTCATCCTTTCTACCTATTCAGAGGCCCAGTATGAATCATTTAGCTAATGAAAACACAATATCTGCTTAATGAGTGACTCTAGGGGACTGGTTTGGAATCACAGGAAGCATGGCCTAGTGGAAACAGCATGGGCCTAGGAGTTGGGAGGACCTGGGTTCTAATCCTGGCTCAGTCACGTGTCTATGTGACCTTTCATTCATTCAATCGTATTTATTGAGCACCTACTGTGTGCAAAGCAGTGTACTAAGAGCTCGGGAGAGTACAACAACAATAACCAGACACATTCCCTGCCCACAATGAGCTCACAGTCTAGAGGCCTTGAGCAAGACACTTCACTTCTCTGTGACTCAATTACTTCATCTGTAAAATGGGGATTAGGACTGTGAGCTCTATGGGTCCAACCTGATTACCTTGTATTTACCCCTGTGCTTAGTATAGTGCCTGGCACATAATAAGCACTTAATACCATTTAAAAAAAACCAAAAAGCCTGGCCTAATGAAGACCTGGGCAACAGAAGCAGTGTGGCTCAGTGGAAAGAGCACGGGCTTTGGAGTCAGAGGTCATGGGTTCGAATCCCAGCTCCGTCACATGTCTGCTGTGTGACCTTGGGCAAGTCATTTAACTTCTCTGAGCCACAGTTCCCTCATCTATAAAATGGGGATGAAGACTGTGAGCCCCGCGTGGGACAACCTGATTTCCTTGTACCCTCCCCAGTGCTTAGAACAGTGCTTTGCACATAATAAGCACTTAACAATGCCATTATTATTATTATATTATTATACAACAGTTAATACCATTGCTATGATCTAATGATTTTTAGTTATCTTCCAGGTATACTAGGTACTGAACCCAGGACCTTCTGACTCTCAGGCCCGTGCTCTAGCCACCACACCATGCTGCTTCTTTATCATCCCCATTGAACAGGTCAGTAGGCTGAGGCTCTGGTTAAGTGATTTGCCTGAGTAAATCTCATTTCCTCCAAGAGGACTTACGCTACTACTACTAATAAGTGTGGTATTAGTTAAGCGCTTACTATGTGGCAAACACTTTATTAAGGGCTGGGGTAGATACTCCTAACCCTAACTCTAACCCTCCCACTCCCTGCTGCGTCACCATGACTTGCTCCCTTTGCTCTTCCCCCCTTCCAGCCCCACAGCACTTATGCATTTATCTTTCATTTTATTTATTTGGACTGATGTCTGTCCCCCACCCCACCCAAGACTGTAAGCTCGTTGTGGGCATGGAATGTCACTGTTTATTGTACTTTCCCAAGCACTTAGTACAGTGCTCTACACATAGTAAGCGCTCAATAAAAACAATTGCGTGGCTTAGTGGAAAGGCATGGCCTTGGGAGTCAGAGGTTGTGGGTTCTAATCCCGGCTCCGCCACTTGTTCACTGAACGACTTTGGGCAGGTTACTTCACTTCTCTGTGCCTCAGTAAAATGGGGATTGAGACTGTGAGCCTCATGTGGGACAATCTGATTACCTTGTATCTACCATAGCAATTAGAACAGTGCTTGGCACATAGTATGCGCTTAACAAATACCATAATTATTATTACTATGTATATATTATTGTGTATATATCTACAATTCTATTTATTTTTATGATACTGACACCTGTCTAGTTGTTCTGTTTTGCTGTCTGTCTCTCCCTCTAGACTGTGAGCCTGTTGTTGGGGAGGGATTATCTCTATATGTTGCCGAATTGTACTTTCCAAGGGCTTAGTACAGTGCTCTGCACACAGTAAGTGCTCAATAAATATGAATGAATGAATGAATACTGAACATACCCAACTAAATTTACCTTTCAAGAAAACTACTCCCTTTTGGTGCCAAGTTGTATAAGGCAGCATCAAACATCAGCATCAAGAGTGAGAGTTTAATGCCAGAGTGGTTCTAGTGAGAGGAGAATCAGGTAAACACCTAAAGGCCTGAGAAACTGCACATACTTTTCCCACAGTGATAGAGGGATGAGAATGTTATGACCACCAAGCTCCGTCCTTGTGCTGCTCCTCTAGAATAATAGCAATACTAATTGTAGCATTTGTTATGCACTTACTATGTTCCAAACACTGTACTGGACACTGGAGTAGATACAAGACGATAGGTCAGAAAGTCCCTGTCCCAAACGGGGCGCTCAGCCTACAACTAAACTAATCCCTGGAAGCCCCACCCTTTTGAAGTCCTGTCTCACCTGGAAGCTCCACCCAGTGCCATGGTATTATGGGAATTTCCCTAGTCTGCCAGGAGGAGCAAGCCTCACCCTGTTGGAGGAGTCCCTTATTTTGTAATCGCTTTCTTTCTTTCAAGCAGAGCGGATTGGCAGGTCCCCAGACACTTTTCTAGGTAAAGCGGAGAAATTATTCTGCAGGAGCCTCAAAGAGGTGCCCAGGTGGCTCGGGTCCTCCTGGTGTGGGAAGAAAGTCTGAACTGTAGGGACCATTTCTCCAGTCTGAGATGGAGGGACAAAAGCCTAGGGGAGAGGAGTGAAAGACACAAGGGCAGCCGCACATCCTCAATCCAGAGCCAGCGAGGTAGGAGCGAGGAGCGAAGATTCTGTGTCCTGGCTAGAAAAGGCGTCCAAGAGACGACATTTGGTTCCAACCTGCTGAGGAAGCCTTGCCTTGTTTAGACTTCCCTTAAAGCCCCCAAGCAGGAGATCCCAGCCTTAAACAACTTGAACCCACGTACCCTCGGGTGCTTTTTTCTTCTCTTCCTTTCTAAACTTGTGTCTATTTTAAGAGAAACTTAATACATATGTTTCTGATTCACTAACACTTAACTCATCAAACTCTTGTTTCGTAAGAGCCATTTGAAGTGCAAGAAGCCGTTGGAGTCTCTTTTTCTAATAAGCCCTTTTCTTTTCTTAGAAAAAAGGAATTCATGTTTTGCCAAGAATAAACCAAGTCAAATCCAAATCCTCTATTAGGACCGTGCCTCTGAACCCATGAGATTTGAGTGGGTTCTATACTTGGCAAAACCAAGGTCCCTCCCTGCAGGGCCCGGTAATCTGGAAGGCTGGGAGGAGGGAGGCAGCAAATTGGTGACTTCTTCTCAGCAAACAGCAGCTCTGCTTTATTGCCACAGCAGAAGAGGGGTCAGATGTAATAACAACCGCCATTGGTATTGGTTAAACACTGATTATGTTTCAAGCAGTGTACTAAGCATCGGGTTAGATACAAAAATGCAGGTTGGACACAGTCCCTGTCCAACATGGGGCTCATAGTCTAAATAAGTGGGAGAACAGGCATCAATTTCCCATTTTATAGAAGTGAAAACTGAGGCCTAGAGAAACTAGAGACACACCCAAGGTCACACAGCATGTAGAACCATAATTTGAACCCAAGTCCTCTGATTCTCAGGACTGTACTGTTTCCATTAGGCCCTGCTGCTACCACATGAGAATGCCTACTTTTTGCTCAAAAGCCCTGCTTGGATACCTACAGCTATTCAGGAGCAGTTCCACTTGAGGTAAGGGAGATGATGCTGGGGAGGGAGGAGAAGAAGGGAAATACCCAACCTATCCATCCCCCATGCCAAGGCACCTACCTCCATCATTGTTTTTCTTGGGAGGAGGTAGGGGAATTGAATTGTGGGATGGGTATGACCCAGATCACACTACCTTCTGTCTTTTCCTCTCCTCTCCCTAGGGAGGAACAAGCAGAGAGAGCAGGAAGAGAGAATTTAGCTCAATACCCTCTGGAATTCTTTTCAAGGAAAGGAGAGAAGCCTTTCTCTAAATTCTGGGGGTGGCAGTGAGCAGACAAAGGCAATTGGCAAGGCAGAAGTCATTTTCCTGTGGATACTTCCCAAGCCCACCTGTTTCCTGGCCTCGTTCTGTCCAGATGGAGTAGCTAATACAGACAGATGACATCGTAGCGATCTTGTCCTTTTCCCAGGAGAATTCAGAGGTAGCTTAGAGTACACTGGAACCACCTCTCCTTTTTTATGTGGTGGTTCATTGGTGTTCTTTCTGGCACCAACTAAGCTCAAGCTAATGGTAAAAAAAGAGGGTGGGGGTGGGGGGGCAGACTGCTCTCCCTCTTTGCAAGTCACTTTCTTTATGGATCCAGATCTGAAATCCTGAGAGCTATCTCTCCACTGTCAGCGCTTTCTGGGAACAAGGCTAATCCTTCTTTGATTTGGAAGGAGAGGTCAACCAGGAAGGATTGGTTTTCCCACCAACTCCCTTACCTTTGATCAGGTGTTGAAGCAGAGCGGCACTGGGCCTGGAAGGGGGAAAAAAGATAGGGTCCCTCTTGATAATGTCTATTCTCCAGCCCCCACGATGTGTGTCTCAGGACATCATGAGCCTTAATTCCTCCAACTACAAAATGGGCAGCAGACTTAGCAAGATACTGGGGTGTTTGGAAGATATTACAAGGGCAAGAAAATTAGAGCATATGGAGATGTGTGGATGAAAGTGCTTCTGGAACTTATTATTAATAGTTCTAATAAAGAGTTTCCCTCCAATTGCCCAACAATTTTCTTCTCACAACATTTGCAGATGGTGATTTAGCATGCTAAATTCCCTTATGCTGAAGATCTGGTCTGAGTTGGAGATATCCTACTTCTGGTTTTTCTGGAACCGTTGCATTTTTTTTTTTGGAGGGGGTAAAAGGGCGCTACATTCTGGAAGCAGAGACCTGGGGAATCAGCATGGCCTAATGAAAAGATCACAGGCCTGGGAGTCAAAGGATTTGGGTTCTAATCCAGGCTCCTTCATTTGCCTGCTGGATGACTTTTAGGTAAGTCTCTTCACTTCTTGGGGCCTCAGTTTGCCCATCTGACAAAAGATATAATTCAATACCTGTTCTCTCTCAGACTGTGAGCCCCATGTGGGACAGGGACTGTGTCTGACCTGATGATTTTGCATCTACCCCCATGCTTAGCACAGTGCTTGGTGCACACACATGCACAGTGAGCAACAAATACCACAATTATTATTATTAGTAGTAGTAAGACTTGAGAGGCTTTTAACAGTGAGGACTTGGGTCAAGGATGGTAATGTGTCTGATCTGAGTGGGACATTTATGATGTGTGAGGCACTGTGATTTTTTATAGTATTTGTTCAGCACTTACTATGTATCAAGCATAAGCGCTTAGTACAGTGCTCTGCACACAGTAAGTGCTCAATAAATTGATTGAATGAATTATTCCAAGTACTGGAGTAGATACAAAATAATCAGGTTGGACACAGTTCCTGTACCACTTTGTGTTTGCAGTCTAAGTTGGAGGGAGGAGGATTTAATCCCCACTTTTCCAATGAGGTAAAGAAGCTAAGTGGCTTGCCCAAGGTCACACAGAAGGCAAGTGGCAGAGCTGGAATTAGAACCCAGATCTGCTGACACCCAGGCTCATGCTCTTTCCACCGGCCATGCTGCTTCTCTTTTTCTATTGCTGCTGCTGCTTCTGGGTTGGAACCTTTGCCTCCGTAGGACTTCCCAAGTGCTAAACACAGTTAGGATGGAGGTGGTTCCTGATGGCCTTTGGGAATGCCAGAAACAGGAGGTGTATGTGACATTGCATACTTTTTACACCAGATCTGCAGTGTACAGTGATGACACAATATGCTCCATTTTGAGGATGCATCAATTAATCAGTGGTACTTATTGAGCACTTACTATGTGCTCAACTTGTACTTCCCAAGCACTTAGTACAGTGCTCTGCACACAGTAAGTGCTCAATAAATATGATTGATTGATTGATTGCAGAGTACTGTACTAAGTGCTTGGGAGCATACAGTACATCAGAGTTGGCAGAGATACTCCCTGTCCATAATGAACTTACATTAGATGGTCAAGTAAAGCAGTTCACACCATTTTTCAACAAGAGATCTCAGGCACGAAGAAATGTCCCAAGCACCTATGGCAGAAGTTCTACAACGTCATCAGCATCCCTGGCAGGACCTCAGAGGCTCCTCAAAGGAGGGATAGCATTGTAAGGAAATAAGCTTCCCCAGACCCCTTAGGTGAACTCTGAGAAAGGCTCCAACACACCCCAGCAATCCTGCTGCTACTTCTAGCCCCTCCCTCCTGCACAGTTCACAATGCCAAGCTCCAGCTTCCCTCTCCTTTCCCATGGAATCCATCCCTCACTTTACCTCCAGGCAAGTCTGGTTTAAAAGGCAGAAGGATGAGGACCCGGGTGTGAGTTGGAAAAAGAAATCAAGGCTCAGGTCTTTTCCCTCAGAGTTTTCACCTATGGAGGGAAAAACAGATTTAGGGCCTGAATGAAAATCTTGGAATCCCTAGCAGCCACCCCAGCCTGGGCTCGGGCATATCGGAGATGCTTTCTCTCCAGGGCCAGACTCAGTCCTGGTAGCAGAGTTACTAGTGATGGTTGGGGGGACTAGTCTGGGCAAGGTTAGGTGGGACCGAAAATAGTGGCAATGTTCTGTTCCCTTACTGCATTGGCAATCAAGTCTTCCACAGTAGGAAGACAAGCAACTCAGTTCCCTTAAAATTCACAAACCAAAGACTAAGAGACAGCAGACCCTAGAACTTTGGGACCCAACTTGGGGGGACAAGTTTTTGGTCCTCTACTAGCTCCTGGGAAAGGAGTGCCCAATCAGATTTAGTATCTGCTGAACTCAGAGATATTTTTCAGAGCCCCTTAAGACACTTTTCAACCATACCCAAGTTACAAATATAGAATTTTAACAGAATTGGCCAGTGATATTTGAGAATTTTATGCTCTTTCTCCAGGGCTCTCTAATGTTTCTTGTAAAGAACAGACCTTTGAAGTTTGCTTACAAAGTTAGTGCATTAACCCTAAACGCAGTCCACCCCATATCATTCTACAAGGGCCCAGTGGAGAAGAAAGCCCATTCACAAATATCCCCGGCAAATCGTGTTTTAAATAATACTGGATGGTCACATAAACATCTAGCTAGGTCGTTGGCGGTCTCAGGGAGACTTGTTTTTCTAAAGTCCTCTTAAAAGATCAAAAGTATTCCTTGTCCCCAATTCTTATTAAATTTATGTGTCTCTTTTTCTTCTTGGTGCTATTGTTCTTTAGACCAGAGACCAATTGGTCTGCTTCAAAGATTAAAGTCAGGGAAACACTCTGAAGAAATGTAATTTTCAGCACTGTGTACTTGGTACACCAAGGTCTCCAGTTTTACTAAGGAAATAGGACAGAATCATACCTCTTTGAAATTTTTATCATGACTGAGCAACAAGAGACTTACGGTGTTACTACACTGCCAAAACTTCAGTTTCTTAGTTTGACAGGATTTCCAAATATACATCAACCTAGCCCTAACTTTGGGGACATTTAGCCAGTTTCCCATTCTCCCATTCATCAATCCTGTCCTCCATGAGCTTGAAATTTAGTTGGCAGGGTGGGGGGAGGGGGCTGCAGACATGAAAATAATTTACAGCTAGGGGATAGTAATAGAGTATAAAAATGTGGGCCTAAGTGCCAAGGGTGGGTTGTGAGTACTTAAGTGTTTAGGTGGCTCAAAAGTGCTGAAATGGCAGTTGGGGAGATCACATGATGCCTGTCCTCAGAGGGTTTACAATCTAGGAAGACAGGCATAAAATAATTATCAAATACAAGGACCAAGTGCTCAAATAGCACAGGATCTAGAGTGACATGTACAAAATTGCAACAAGAGTTAGTGAGTGCAAAAAGGAGGTGATACAAAAGTGCTGAGATGATCGTATCAAAAGTCCTTGGTAACTGTCCATTCATCTTTGTTTGCATCAAGCAAAAACTCTAGGCCATTGACTTCAAAGGAGCTCTCCCTCTTACCTATCCACCTCTTACTCCTCTACTACAATGCAACTCACACACTCCACTCCTCCCACATTCTCCTTCTTATTGTAGCCTCACCCTTGACTCTCTAGCCTGACTCCTAGCCTCCCACCTTTCTCCACCTTCAAATCCACCATTCATTCAATCGTATTTATTGAGCACTTACTGTGTGCAGAGCACTGTACTAAGCATTTGGAAAGTACAATTCAGCAATAGAGACAATCCCTACCCAACAATGGGCTCACAGTCTAGAAAGGGGAGGCAGACAACAAAACAAGTAGACAGGCATCAGTAGCATCAAAATAGATAAATAGAATTATAGATATATACATATTCATAAAATAAATAGAATAATAAATATGTACAAATATACACAAGTGCTATGGGGTGGGGAAAGGGGTAGAGCAGAGGGAGGGAAAAAGGGTGATGGGGAGGGAAGGATGAGCAGAAGAAAAGGGGGGCTCAGTCTGGGAAGGACTCCTGAAGGAGGTGAGCTCTCAGTAGGGCTTTGAAAGGGGGAAGAGAACTAGTTTGGCAGATGTGAGGAGGGAGGGCATTCCAGGACAGAGGTAGGACGTGGGCCAGGGGCCAACAGTGGAATAGGAGAGAATGAAGCACAGTGAGGAGGTTAGTGGCAGAGGAGCAGAATGTGAGGGCTGGGTGTAAAAGGAGAAAAAGGAGGTGAGGTAGGAGGGGGCAAGGTGATGGAGAGTTTTGAAGCCAATAGTGAGGAGTTTTTGCTTCATGCGAAGGTTGATAGGCAACCACTGGAGATTTTCGAGGAGGGAGGTGACATGCCCAGAGTGTTTCTGTAGAAAGATAATCTGGGCAGCAGAGTGAAGTGTAAACTGAAGTGGGGAGAGGCAGAAGGATGGGAGATCAGAAAGGAGACTGGTGCAGTAATCAGACCTCAGCTCTCCCCATCTTCAAAGTCCTTCTGGAATTCCAACTCCTCCAGAAGGCTTTCCAAGAGTACTTTGCCTCTCCCCAGGTCCTATCCTCCCAGCTAGTACCTTGGCACTGCCACACTAATGCTCTCTGCTCTTTCAATCAATCAGTCAATCACTTAGCACTGAACTAAGCACTTGAAAGTCTACAAGTTGGGTATCACAATCCCTGCCCTCAAGGAGCTCATTTTTCTTCCTCCTATTTGTAAGCCATTTTTGTGCCTTTCTCTGCATTACACTGTAAGCTTCTTGTGACCAGGTAACATGCCTTCTACCTCTCTGGCAAGCTTTCATGCACTTAGTACAGTGCTCCACATATAGTAAACACTCAATAATTAATCAATTGATGGTTTTGAGCACCTAGTGTGTGCAGAGCACTGTACTAGGTGCTTGGGAAAGTACAACACAACAGAGTTGGTAGGCAACTTCCCTTTTTACATTCAATAGATATATTGATTGACTGGAAATAATCCTGGATCTTTCTCCAGAGGCCACGATTTGCAGCCTTTTTGCCCTATTTTTCAAAGATGATTGAGTCACCCCTGTCCTAATGACTTCCAGGTTGTCCTCCATTTTGCCTTTCAGGGCTTCTCCAAAGCTCCCACAGGTGTTAATGAGAATCTGTCTGGAAGTTTTGCATTACCTTTCAAGTTTTTCAATTGGCCAGGGAAGACTCCACAAATCCATTTTCTCATCTTTTTCTTTGATGAAGGGCTAATTGTTTCTAACACACACACACCCTTCCCCACCATTCTCAATCAAGGAAGCATTCAAGGAGTGGGGGTGAGACTGGGGGGAGGTCAGGTCTCACAGCTATCAAGAAAGTTGGACAGCACTAAAGCTCCATTGACCAATTAAGCTTGGAGGCTAATACCAAACTGCTACCACTTTCTGACAGTCTTCTAAAGGATGTTCTGGCCTTCTTAATCTGATTTTCTATTTCCTTGTCTATTAGTGCATTAATGCTCATGTACTGCTTAGGTAACAAGTACAGAAGTAGCGTAGCTAAAGGAAAGAGCACGGACTTGGGAGTCAGAAGACATGGGTTCATTCATTCAATCGTATTTATTGAGTGCTCACTGTGGTCAGAGCACTGTACTAAGCGCTTGGGAAGTACAAGTTGGCAGCATATAGAGACGGTCCCTACCCTGCCTCCTCCATTGTTTGTTGTGAGACCTTGGGCAAGTCATAACTTCTCTGTGCCTCAGTTACCTCATCTGTAAAATGGGGAAAAAGTGTGAGCCTCACGTGGGACAACCTGATGATCCTGTATCTACTCCAGTGTTTAGAACAGTGCTTAGCACATAGTAAGCGCTTAATACCATAATTATTATTATTATTCTGTGACAGTGTTCAGTACTGTGTTGCTAATAAACTTTTGATTGCACGTCAGCTTCCCTGATGCAGGCTGTTGCATTACTTCAGTCTTCTTTGGACATTGATGTGTAGCTAATTCAGGGAAGCAGTTTATGATTATTTGCAAGTCTTCTTATGTGTGTGACTCTAGCAGCCTGTTATTTGCATGAAGCAATTCTTGAATGACTTTCTAGGATTTTAGATAGTCTCAAAGTCTGTTACAAGAGTTTTTCAGAGCATATTC
Organism: Tachyglossus aculeatus; assembly: GCF_015852505.1. NCBI lineage: Eukaryota > Metazoa > Chordata > Mammalia > Monotremata > Tachyglossidae > Tachyglossus > Tachyglossus aculeatus. The sequence continues at coordinate 14,010,737 of NC_052073.1, read as the reverse complement.
TAATGCTGATGTCCAGATCTTCTGTTACACCTTTCAGCATAGCTATGTAGTACGAATTAAAGCAAACTGTTCTTACTATGCACCCAAGCTTTACCCCATAGGTAAAGCGGCATGGATTGGACAGGGCAACCTAGCTTGGACACACTCAACCATATCATGAAGTAATAAGTAGTCCCTCCTGGATTTTAAGCTTCCTTATAAATTGTGAAAGCCTTGCAAGCAGGGATAGTGTCAACCAGTTCTACTGTAGTCTCCCGAGCACCCAGTGCAGAGCTCTGCATGAAGTAACTGTTCAATAAATCCAATAGATTGGTTTTAGAATCTCAATGAACTTCCCAAATTTTCTCAGCGATATCCAGAATTCAGATCTACTGATGGTTTCAAATGTATTCATAAAGTCTAAGAACAAATCCTGTTCCCTGTACTTTTCCTGCTTCTGATGCACCACAATGATCCCAGAATTTGTGTCATGTGGTAATCTAAAGCCACACTGGGATTGCAGGAGTATTTCACCAATGATCTGGGAGAACTCTGGCTAAATCCTTTCCTACCGTGGAGAATAATGAAATGTTTCAATTAATTAAGGCAACCTGATCTTTCTCCTTTCTTCTTGAAGATGGTGATGCTGGTGGCCTCATCTTATGTGGAGGAAATTCCTGTGTAAGAGTGCAAGCAGAGAAGCAGCATGGCCCAGGGAATAGAGCATGAGCCTGGGAGTCAAAAGAACCTGTGTTCTAATCCTGACAGCCACTTGTCTGGTGTGTGACCTTGGGCAAGTCACAACTTCTCTGTGCCTCAGTTACCTCATCTGAAAAATGGGGATTAAGACTGTTAGCCCCATGTGGGACAGGGACTGTGTCCAACTGGACAACCTTGTATCTACCTCAGAGCTTAGTACAGTGCCTGGCACATTTTAAGTGCTTAAATACCATTTAAAAAAAAACCCATCCATGCAAGCAGATCTTAGTGAGAAGAGAAGAAGAGGAGAAGTGAGAAGAGAAGCAGTGTGGCTCAATGGTAAGAGCACTGGCTTGGGAGTCAGAGCTCATGGGTTCAAATCCCAGCTCTGCCAATTGCCAGCTGTGTGACTTTGGACAAGTCACTTAACTTCTCTGTGCCTCAGTTACCTCATCTGTAAAATGGGGATGAAGACTGTGAGCCCCATGGGGGACAATCTGATCTCCTTGTATCCTACCCAGTGCTTAGAACAGTGATTTGTACATAGTAAGCGCTTAGCAAATGCCATCATTATTATTATTATTAGTGGGTGTGCCACTGGAATCAGGTGCACTGCTAATTATAATAACTGACTGCTCTAGTGATTTCCTCAACAGTTGAAACTAGTGTCCTCTTTTTTCATGTTGGAATTGTTTTAATATTAGATGGTGTGCCGAGGAGAATACTGCAATGCTGCTGTCATCGGCCCACGTCATCCCCCGGGCCGGGAATGCCCTCCCTCTTCCCCTCCGCCAAGCTAGCTCTCTTCGTCCCTTCAAGGCCCTGCTGAGAGCTCACCTCCTCCAGGAGGCCTTCCCAGATTGAGCCCCTTCCTTCCTCTCCCCCTCTCCATCCCCCCATCTTACCTCCTTCCCTTCCCCACAGCACCTGTATATATGTATATATGGTTGTACATATTTATTACTCTATTTATTTGTTTATTTATTTTACTTGTACATTTCTATCCTATTTATTTTATTTTTTTGGTATGTTTGGTTTTGTTCTCTGCCTCCCCCTTTTAGACTGTGAGCCCACTGTTGGGTAGGGACTGTCTCTATGTGTTGCCAATTTGTACTTCCCAAGCGCTTAGTACAGTGCTCTGCACATAGTGAGCGCTCAATAAATACGATTGATTGATTCTCTCCTTTACTGGGATGAGGCTGGAGCCATCTTCCCTTCTCTGAAATGTACTGGTGTACAGAGGGTCATATAACATCTTTAGCAGTATGTAGAATTCCTTAGTTTCATGGCCAACTGCATAACCTCAAATTGCTGAGAAGCACTGGGGCCTTGTGGATAGAGCACAGGCCTGGGAGTCAGAAGGATCTGGGTTCTGATCCTGGCTCTGCCACTTACCTGCTGTGTAACCTTGGGTAAGTCACTTATCTTTTCTGTGCCTCAGTTACCTCATCTGCAAAATGAGTATTAAGACTGCAAGCCCTATGTTGACTGTGCCTAACCTGATAATTTTGTACCTACTCCAGTGCTTAGTACAGTTCCTGGAATATAGTTGCACTTAGATACCATTAAAAAAAAAACCAAAAAACTTAGAACTCTTCCATTTTGGCATCCCTAAAATCTGCTGTGCATATTACTGAGGCTGATTTGCATGTTATGACACATATTTCTGTAAGTTTCCCTCCTGAGTCATGTCCTCTTATGTACGATGGAGAGACATAAGACCACACCTTGAGGTCATTTAATGTATGAAATAACCTAGCAAACTTTTTCTCAGGCTGGCAAATTTGGATTATCTGCAAGATTATTCGCAATTGATATACAGTATTGAAAATGAAGTGGCAGGTTGCCATGACTTCAAGGGAACCAAATTCTTAATTTGGGAAAATTCACCCTATAGATTGATCCAATCAAAAGTTTTCAATGACTTCTGGCAATCCTTTCTTTTGCACCCTGCTCACACATCCCCATTCAGTCATTTTTTCCATTCCAAGCCAACCCTTCTCTGCATGTTCCATGGCCTTCATTGCCACTCTTTCCTCAGCACAAACCCAGAAGGATGTGTAGCTCTTAGGATGGGATTGCAACAAACCTTAATGAACAGATATGGAGGGGACAGAGGAGAGAATGCTCTCTCTACTGGAGCCAGGAGAGCAGAGGTGGAAAGTTGCTGAGCAGGACTCTTAAGAGTGAATTCTTTGGGGGAAAGAGGTGTGCTTCAAGTAACCATTCAGAGTTCTGGAGAGGACTTGCCCTGGTAATTGCTCTCCAGGGACCTTGCCAAACTTGTTCTTTTACTTGTCTACAATCTAGGTCCTTGTTGCCCTTAACAATAATGACACTGCATTGGGAAAGATAGACAGGAGTCAAATAGGACCCAAGAGCACAGTCTAAAAGGGAAAACAGTTATCCTATTCCCATTTTACAGAATAGGAAACAGGCATGTCCAAGGTCACACAGCAGCCTATGGATAGAGTAGTCAAGGTAAATAAAAGAATGTTCAATTGAATAAATGTATATACAAAAGTGCTGAAGATAGGTATAAATTCACAAATGTTAGAAATGGCTGATGGGTTCATATTTATCAATCAGTGACACTTACTGATTGCCTACTGTGTGCAGAGCAATGTACTAAGCACTTGGGACATACAATATGAGTTGGTAGACACAACCCCCACCAACAAGGAGCTTACAGTCTAGAACATGAAGGAGTATACCATTCATTTTCACAAAATTCCTGCATGGCATGGGTTGGACAAGAAACACAACTCTACCAAGAGAGTTAAGGAGACTGAGGCTCAGAGAGGCTAGGTGAGTTGCATGAAATTCTCATTCTCCTGTCTCAAATCCAATGCTCTTTCCACTGGGCAGCCTATGGATTCTATCTGAAGTCACTGAATGGCCCAAATCAAAGAAGAGTGTTCGCCTTGAAAGTTCTCAAACAGCAGCATGTTGTAGAAAATTTACATTACAGCCCAGCAGGAGATTAGCCTAAACAAAGTCTTTTCCTAAATACAATTGACAAGACGGATCTCCTGTATTGAGTTTTTCAGATGAAATCAAAATGCACAGCCAGCAAGACTGTCACTCAATGATGACTTCTCTTTGTGCCAGTTTGAAATGAACCATGCCTACTCCACACTGAACACTAAATGTAATGTAAACATTTTAGATATCTTCATGCATGGATTAAAACGAGGATTGTGAGCTTTTCCAAGGTTCGACATATCTTACTCTAGCCTCCCTCCTTCGGACACAAGACTAAGACAGAGTTGGTAACTACTTCCCATGCTGATTTGTTTGTATATTCCTATTCCCTTTTCCCAAACGACCAAGAATTGCTCTTATTTGAAGGACTATATTTAAAGGCTGTGTATTAGCATCTCGCAGTGTTTCCAAAAGAAGAAAAAGAGTAGATGCAGATTTCAAAGATTTGATGTGGTAGATTAAACCAGAGTTTCTTCTGAAGTCCATGTAAAATTCCAAGCAAAATAATTGTGGATTTTGTGAAACACATGTGCCAAGTACTGGGGTAGGTACTATATGAGCAGATGTGATACAATCCCTTTGAAACTCAGGGCTCACAGAATGAGGAGGGACAAGAACTATTTTCATAGCTGAGGAAACTGAAGCACAGTTAAGTTTCAGTGATTTGCCCAAGGTCACACAACAGGCAGATGATGGAGCTGGAATTAAAAAACCAGGTCTTCTGACTCCCACTCCTTCCACTAGGCCATATTGGTTCTCTAAGCTAAGAAATCAGAATTGAGTCCAAATTGGCGGCTAGTGGTTGAAAGTAACAAGGGTGGATTTTGCGCTGTCATTGCAGAATACGAAATTCATGGCCGTTCATTTTTTTTATGGTGTTTGTTAAGCGTTCACTATGTGCTAAATGCTGGGGTAGATAGAAATTAATCAGGTTGGGCACAGATCCTGTTGCACATAGGGCTCACAGTTTTAATCCCCATTTTACAGATGAGGTAGCAGGCACAGAGTGGTGAAATGACTTGCTCAAGTTCCCACAGCAGACGAGTGGTAGGACAGACCAGTCCTTCTGACTTCCCAGCCATACTCTATCCACTAAGCCAAAGAGCACCATGGTCAAGTATGACTTCCTCACTATCCTCCCAAATTTAGTTTAGAGAAAGAGCAAATATTGGGGGAAAAATTCTAACTAGGTCTCCACTTTCAAATTAAACGTTTTTTTTTTCCAATAAGAAGAATAGAAATGTTGGATGTCAGTAGACAGTGGAGTGGGGCTGGATATTTTGATGGGGTAAAGGACAATCAGACCAGAACCTTTTCAAATGAATCCACTGAGAACAAATCCAAAGTTAGGAACAAACTAGTAGTAACTCACTCTTCTAAGCCCTGGTAAGGAGGAATGAGAAAGTGGGATTTTCCCAACTGAGAATATATTCCTAATGTGAGAGTGGACTTCTGAATGAGCTAGAATTGTGCAGGGTTGAGCTCATTTTCTCCTGGCAAAATGTAACTTCCTGTTTTGGAAGGGAATAGGGTGATTACAAAAAAGTCTGTCTCACAAGGCTTGTAGGACTTCAAATAGCTCTTACAAAACAATATTTTGATGAGTTAAGTGTAAATTAATCAGAAATCCATGTATTCAATTTCCCTTAAATCGTATATGGATTTGGAAATGAAAGGAAAAAGTGTTGGGCCAAATGTCCTTAGGTTTTATTGAAACCAGGATGCTTGATGAATCATGCCAAGCGGTTTGACAAGTCCCAGACACATCCAGATTCACTCATCTCGGCTGATCATAGATGTCGTAGGGAGGAATGAATACTTCTCGTTCAAACCATCCCATCTTTGTAATCCCTTCTCTTCACCTAAAATGAACTCTTTTTGCAAAGGGATAAAAGAAGTTCTTTTTTAGGATTTTGTGTTAACCCTGCATCCAGCCCCACAACACTTAAGTACATATCCTTATACTCTGCCATATCCCTTAACTGTAATTTATTTTAATGTCTGTCTACCCCTTTAGCCTGTAAACTCCTTGTAGGCAGGGATTGTGTCTACTAATCCTATTGTGTTACACTCTCTCAGTAAATGCTCAATAAATTCCATTAAATGATTTCAAATTTTAGTCTGCCTGACCTGAAATGCCATATTAAATGCTCTATGATACTTCTGCTATTTTAAGTTCCAAAACATGTCTGCGGAGGACAACTGAGATTTAAAATTGTTGTTGATTTTTGCCTTTTTTTTTCCTGGTTTTCCCTTGATTTAAAAAAAAAAGTGGAAAAGACACCCTCAGCCTTAGGCAACCTTAGCAAATGGGTGAAGGTCAATGATTATGCTGTTGCTATTAACATCCCAGAGAAATTCAGTTCATTGACCCCAGACTGTACCTTTTCTCCCTAACAGTCATCTGGCAATGCTAGACCACTGAGATCCAAGGGACTGGGCAAAAGAGTGTGAATGACTCAGTGCATGTCATCACCACTACTGTAAAAACTGCTTAAAATCATGTCCTGCTGGCAGTGGGTTGTGCCTTTGCCTGCCTAACCATCGATGTCTGAGCAAGACCCACTCAAATGGCCAGAGAAAATTCACTGCTGTATTTTCGTGTTAAAGGAGTCCAAGTTTACATGAGATTGACTCTAAAAGATGCACTCACGGATGCAGTCTCCCTGTTGTCAAGTTCATCTGTGAACTGAAGGACAACTCTACACTTATATAAGAATGGGGCTATCCACAATTGAAGATGCTACACTTTGTGAAATTTTTAATCAATGAATGGTATTTATTGAGCACTTTGTGCAGAGCACTTTGCTAAGTGCTTGGGAGAGTACAGTTGGTAGATACTATTGCATACAGATGCAGTTGAAATTTTATACAAGTGATGCGACAAAACTTTTCTTTTTTAATTAATCTTCTTACAACAAATTGTACTTTGTCCTTAATAATAATTATGGTATTTAAACTGTGTGTTTAAGTCTAAGTCTAAGACTTAGTCTGGTCTAAGTTCTGATGTTGATATAGGTTAATTAGGTTGGCCACAGACCCTGTCTCACAGTCACACTTTAAGTAGGATGGTATAGGATTTAATCCCCATTTTACAGATGAGGAAACTAAGGCACAGATAAATTAAAAACAAGGTTACCTAGCAAGCAAGTGGCAGAAGTGGAATTAGAATCCAGCTCCTCTGATTCCCAGGCCTGTGCTCCTTTCCACTAGGCCACACTGCTTCCCTTTAGGGGACTAAAGAAAGGTAGACACTTCAGGGGAGATGTTTGAACGTGATTACAAACTCTTTAACTGCAGTTCAGCATCTTTAAAGCAGTAAAACTGTTGGTGAACTTAAAGGGAGAAATTTACAATTGCGTTTTTCAGTTATTACCTTAACTTGGTTTCAGAATGCGTTCAAGGAGAATTAAAACTTGACTTAGAATTCCCTAGACTTCTTGGGACCTCAAGCTTCAATCTCTTCTTCCTTTTTGTTCAACATGTGAATTTTTTCGTGTAAGCTTAGAGTAATGTGATCAGGCATCCCACATTGGGATGATTGGGATTTAAGATGGAGTGGGTAGGATAACAGGTAAGAACCCAACGGGCCCCCATTCAAGGAGGTAATGGGACTGGCAGGGCAGCCAGAATAGAGGAAAGAGATGGAAGAGAGTTTCCTCCTCTTCCTTCCCCTCCTCCAAGCTAACAATAGCAGCCACCACTGTTGCTGCTGCTGTTCTTGACCATCATGGGGCTATGTATGATGGGATTTCCCAGCTCTGTTGGAAGCTCCCTTTCAAACACAGGCCTAAGGCAAACCAACTGAGCTGGAATGATTATTTGAACCACTATCCCTTCTGTCTAGAAGGTAACAGTATCCCCAAATCAACTGGCTTACCTAGGCTAGGTACAGCGTGGCTCAGTGGAAAGAGCCCGGGCTTTGGAGTCAGAAGTCATGGGTTCAAATCCCAGCTCCGCACTTGTCAGCTGTGTGACTTCGGGCAAGTCATTTAACTTCTCTGGGCCTCAGTTACCTCATCTGTAAAATGGGGATGAAGACTGTGAGTCCCCCGTGGGACAACCTGATCACCTTGTAACCTCCCCAGCACTTAAAATAGTGCTTTGCACATAGTAAGTGTTTAATAAATGCCATCATCATTATTATTACCTCAGGCTTGGCACCATATCTGAAGCACCCACTGCTCTTTCTTTTCTACCACTTGCTCCCACTGGGTGGTGGAGGCGGCCATGGGTTAGACCAACCCCATCCTACATGCCATTTCCTTGTTTGTACAAGCTCTTTTTTTCAGTCAATAGTATTTAGCGCTTTCTGTGCACAGAACCCCATACTAAAGTGCTTCCCTAGTGGCCACTCTTCATCTACAGCTGAATGGCAGTAGCCAGAGGAACAAGGGGGCTACTGGAAGCATGAGGTACCTGTTCGTTCTTTCCCCACCCTGGGCCTGCCCTTCTTCGCCTCAGAAGTACGGTCCATGTCCCAGCCATGGCAGGGATGAGGACAACTTTTAATGTACTTGAGTAGGCGGAGGGCATAGCATCTGTCACTCAGGCCCCACCTTCCTCACAGCTCTGTATGCAGATCCAAGATGCATACTCTTGGAACTGCCTAATTATTCCATGTTTTTCAATGGGGCCTTTGGGAAAATCCCAGAGGAAGCCAGGGAGTTAAACCCCTCTTGGAAGCACAGAGCTTTGTCCTGGATCCTTGGATAAATTTCAGAGATTTGGCTGAAAATCTTGGGCAAGTGAGAGCCTGAAAGATCCCTAAAAGGGATTAGTTCAACAACCACCATAAAAACTACATGTCATTGAACCAGGAAATCAAGAACCAAAAGAGGAGAGCTAGAAAACACACACACACACACACACACACACACACACACACACACACACACAGGACTGGGACAGCAAAACACTTAGCTTTTCCCAGCAAATGTGGGCCCCAAAGTGTCCCCTATTCATTCCTTTGGAGGAGGTTTAGGTTGTGTCCCCAGCCAAGTTTTAATAAGTACCACGCAGATAATAAAGCACTGAGCCTCTGACTCTACCCTGCTCATCTCTGGTAATGCTAACATTTAATGGTGAATGTAAGCATTCCATAACGGTATAGTGATGATTAAGTCCAAACAGACATGTAGGCACAGCTGCCTAGCTATTTATTTCTTGTCTAAACCTAACTACGAATAACTTAAGCACCTTAATAGAAGTGGAATAATAAATATGCAGACCAAATACAGGCAGAAATCCAACCCAACCATCACAGCTTTTTTTTCAAAAATCTTCCATCTTTCAACAGCACTAGCTGCAGTGGGTCTTACTATTGTATAACATGAATCCAAAATACCAAGCTAAACTGGCAGAGTTCCTCCATCTATAGTTACCACCTATTCTTTTGCTTATTTTCCCAAGCCAAACCCCCTGAAGATGGCCAGAGACTTCCCTTCAAAATGGTTGTCATGAATTTGATGTTTTCCAGCCTCCCCTGAAATTCCTTCTGGACACATTGTGTCCATATTCATCCAAAAAAACATAAAGTTCTTTGAAAAAAATTGATCCCATTTTGCAGATGGAGAAGCCCTGGCACCCATACAGGTAGTAACAGCAGCATTTACTAAGTGTCCTCTTGGTTCAGGCTGGGGGAAATAGGACGAGTAAGGGGACATAGGTTAGAAAAGTTGAGAATAAAGTACAGTTAGAAGATTGAGTTGAGGGAACAAAGACAGTGAGTTGGAGAGTAATGGGAGAAGAAAGCAGATAGGTAAGGTGGGGCCAAGTTGTGGAAAGCGTGGAAACCAATTGCTAGATGTTTTTGTTTGATGAGAAGTGACTCAGGGAGCCAGTGGAGGGTTTTGAGAGGCAAGAGGAGATGTGGGCTTAGTAATGCTTCAGGAAGATAATCCAAGCAGCAGCATGAAGAATAGATCGGAAGGAAGTGACGTTGGTAGGAGGGACAGCAGTAAGGAGGCTGTGTAACAGTCTGACCTTGACCAGAGTTCAGGAGCCCTTTTAAGCAGTATGGCAAATACAGTCAGAAAATTTACCGACTCAAAAAACTCTTCTACCAGCCCACCTGAGGAGAAAGTATGACATCAGTGTTCTTCATGACTTTTCTGGCATACACTACTATTGACTGAGTAATCTGGCAGCAAGTTAAAGTAAATGCTGGAAGAACTGGGGAGAGGCCTCCTAATTTCTTTGTCAGTTGTCTCCTGTCTGTCTCTCTTACATATCATTTGGAGTTTCCTTTTTCTTCCTCCCCCTACATCTTTAATTGTTTCACTGTACAAGCAGTCCAAACTCCCAAGCTTAGCACTGCCATCCAATTCTCACCTTGCCAGCATTCGTGTATTAGATTCAAGATGCTGATTTATGAGTGGACCATCTGACAGAAGCTCTATTTTTCAACAAGCTAGAAGAGTCCAACTGTAATATAAAGCAGTAACAAGTCCCATTCGCCCCAAAAGCAATAAAACACTGCAGTATTTCCCAGAACAGGGGCCTATGGAGCTAGGGTCATCATCATCCTCAACATCAGTGGTATTTATTAAGCACTTACCATGTGCAGAGCACTGTACTAAGCGCTTGGGAGAATACAGAGTTAGAGAGAGTGTACTTTTAAAGAATGGCTATGATGGTCAAGGTTTTGTTTTGCTTTTTTCCTTTAGGGACAGGACAGTGACCAGAAAAGGGGGTATTGGCTTCACATCAGCATTCCTCTTACTGCAGTGGCTTTGGGGGACTCGAGGATTTAGACATTTGTCTCTGACTGATGAAGTGGTGAAGCAACCTTGACCTAGCTGAGTTCCTGCTGCAAAAGAGCCCTTCTCTCTCCATGCAGCCTATGTAACAGGAGTCAGTTCATACCCCCAACCAAAGCGCTCCCTTATATAAAGATGGAGTCTTTTCTTTGTTGAATGGGAAAAGCACATGTTGATACAACTGAGAAATCGCAGCATGATTTCTAGAGCAGAATCTAACTTGGTGCAGTACTAAACCACACGGGCCATTTCTGCCACTCTCCAAGGGTTGATCTACAAGAGTTCTGTGTTTAAGAAGGAAGGCCCGATGAGAGGAGTTTTACGGGCTCATTGCAGTACGCCTCTGGTGGGTAGAGAAGTTTGAGGCTAAGAGGAAATTGAGGTCAATTGCCTGAAGTGCCTTATTAATGGCCCTATTAAACATTCTCGGGTGTCTTACTGCAGTTATCACAAGGCTTGCTCTCAGACTCCCTCTCCCCCCAGGTCTTTCCTTATTTTTCCAAACAGCAGCTGAAAAAGAAGACCCAAAAAAAGCACCCAATTTAACCATATTAACCCCCGAGGGATTCTGCAAAGTGTAGAAATGCACTACCCTTTGGAGGTTAGTGACCAGGATTGAAATATGGTTGGAATCCTTTCAAGACGAAATTTGAATGAGCTTATTTTAGATAATCATTTAAGTTACAGTGGACTTAGCCTATTCTGTGTTGGATTTATACCCTTTATTCAGCCCACCCTCAGCCCCAGAGCACTTACGTCCATATCTGTAATTTATTTTAATGTCTGTCTCTTCCTCTAGACTCTAAGCTCCTTGTGGGCAGGGAACATGCCTACCGATTCTGTTGCATTATACTCTTCCATGTGCTAAGTTCAGTGCTCTGCAACTAGAAGGCCCTCAGCTTAGTGAAAGGCAAGGTTCAAGAATGCCTCTGGCATTTCTTCCTGAGATATTCTCAGATATGCACACACTGTAGACTCGCCAGACTCTGGCAAGGTCATTGTGATACCCAACAGACTCCAAGAATTTTCAGTTCCTTATAGAATCTCCTTGTCCATGTGACTTTAACTATTTCTAAGGCTCCCATGTACCCTCTCAATGCCAACACTGAAGATATAGAAAGCTGGCAGATTAGAATAATGAGACCCTAAACATTTTGGGGGCAGCACTGTTAGCTGTCTTCCTGGATTTTTCAGATTAATCAAACCCTTCAGCACCCTGAACATATCAACTTCCAATTCCAACCCTTCCAATCAAGATCCTTTGTAAGAAAATACCCTTATAAACCAGGGCAAGCTCCAGACAGCTTACTAGTGGCTCCTTCAAGGCTGTGGATAAATAGAGGAGCTTTTGAGGATGCCAGCTCTGCACACAATCAAGGCCATCACCTTCCATTATTCACTTAAAGAATTATTCAGTGATCAGATCAGAGCTTTAAGTCTCACTGGCCCTGGAATTTAAACTTGAACTTTCACTGCAAGACTCTACCTTGTAGTTTATCCTACTGGGACAAGACTGAGATATTCTTATATTGTACTCTCCCAGGCACTTAATACAGTGCTTTGCACACAGTAATTTCTCAATAAATATGATTGCTTGATTGAGATAGGATTAATCCTTTGGAGGCCTCTGACAGCCTTGCTCCCGCTGTGCCTGGGAGTCAGAAGGTCCGGGACTCTTGTCCTGGCTCCACCATTTGTTTTGTGACCTTGGACAAGTCATTTAACTACTCTGTGCCTCAGTTACCTCATCTATAAAATGGGGATTAGGTCTGTGAGCCCCGTGTGGTACGTGGACTGTGTCCAACCTAATTAGCTTGTATCTACCCCAGTGTTTAGAACAGTGCTTGGCACAAAGTAAGTGCTTAACAAATACCATAATTAACAACCAAGTCTGCCAATAGAAATGGAGGCAAAGCTAACCAGGAGGAGAAGTTCCATCAACTATCAGTTAAGCCCCTATGATCCTGATTTCTCCTCCCTGCATTGCTGAGAAGTAAGCAAAGAGCAATGTTTTAAGGGAAACAATCCATCAGTAGTATTTATTGAGTGCTTACTCTGTGCAGAATACTGAATTTAGGAAACACAAGAAAGCCAGTAAACCCAATCCCTGCTCTCAAGGAATTTGCAAACAGGGGAGAATGCAATGTAGAAGATTAGACAAACTGCTGAATAAGTGATAGTAAAAAAAGTGAGAGGATAAAAACAAAATACATGAGGATATATAAATCAATAACAAAGAAAATACACCAGTTTGCTCAATGAGGATGGTGGTTCCTAATCGAGAGAGGCTGAGCTGGGACAAGGATTTTCAGCCCATTTCCCTCCACTTTCCTCCCATGGATACATTTGTCAAGATGAACATGAAAATGCTCCTGGAACTCCCCAGGAAAACAGCAGCATCCCTATGGATACTTTAATTATCATTTTACAGGCTGAGAAACTGAGGCACAGAGATGTGAAGTAACTTGCTCAGTTGCACAGGAATAATAATAATTATGGTATTTGTTAAGCACTTACTATGTGCCAAGCACTGTTCTAAACGCTGGGGTAGATACAAGGCAATCAGGTCCCTGTCCCACATGGGGCTCGCAGTCTCAATCCCTATTTTACAGGTGAGGTAATTGAGGTGCAGAGAAGTTAAGTGACTTGCCCAAGGTCACACAGCAGACAAGTGGTGGACCCAGGATTAGAACCCATGACCTCTGACTCCCAGTAGATTACAAAACAAAACTAAGGTCTTATGATTCCATACTCTGATCTCTTTCCTCTTTAATACAATTTTACCTAATGTTTATTCTGCAATAAAAAATTAGGGGAGAAAAACGCTGTATGAGTAGAACAAACTCCTCTATTTCTGGGCATTTACTGATTTCACACCCTTCTCCATCAATAACTCTCTTTATTCCTTGATGACTTAAATTGTGATCCACATAAATCCAGCTTAGATCAGAGATGTCAAAACCACCTTTCTCTTCCCTGACAGTTTTTCAAGCAGATGTTCTGAATCTTTTGTAAAGGAGGTTAGGAAATGGAGAAATACTTGTACAGTCTCCAACCTGATTATCTTGTATCTGCCCCTTAGTTCAGTGCTTGGCATAAAGTAAGCGCTTAACAAATGCCATTAAAAAATAGGATGGGAGGGAAAAAAAATCAATGGCAAAGATCTCCCTAAGGTAGGCACTTTTCAAGTATTTGACTCAGTGTCTTATTCTGCATGTCTGTGTTCTTTCACCATTCAATTCAGTTCAACTGAGAACAAGGACCATATCATACAAAATGGCTAGCATATATGGGTGTGCCCAGTTGGAAGGATTTGCCCCACTCACAGCCCCTACCAGCATGGTAGGTGGAGATGGATCAGTACTCACAATGATCCCAGTTGGAAGAGGAGCAGGCAGAACTCCATGAGCTTATCCTGGGACTGAGACTACAGGAATCACAGAATAATCCCTGAATCCACAACCCCTGCTGTCCCCAGAAAGAAGAGGAGTGAGAGCCAGCATGGCCTAATGGAAGGTTCCTAGGATTGGGAGGCAAGAGATGTGAATTATAGTCCTAGTTCTGCCACTTGCCTGCTTATATGAGCTGGGACGAGTCACAGACTTTCTGACCTTCGGTTTTCTCATCTGTAAAATGGGGACAAAACTGTGCACTCCTTCCCTCTTAGCCAGTAAACCCCACATGGGACAAAGATTGTGAGCATGGCCTAGTGGATACAGCACAGGCCTGGAAGTCAGAAGGTCCTGGGTCCTTATCCCAGATCCACTACTTGTCTGCTGGGTGACCTTAGGCAAATCACTTCACTTCTCTGGGTCTCAGTTACCTCATCTGTAAAATGGTAACTTTGTCCAACCTGATTAGCTTTGTATCTATCTACCCCAGTGTTCAGAACAGTGCTTGACACATAGCTCTTAAATACCATCAATTATTATTATCTGTTGATCTTGTATCTTCCCCAGTGCTTAGCACAATACTTGGCACATAGCTGGTACTTAAGAAACACCACAAATATTTTTAAAAGCATAAGGTGAGGGGGGTGGCCTCTGAGCTGGGTGGGCAGGGAAAGCCACTAGCCTTCTTTCCTGGAGTTTCACCCTGATTCCTTGATAATTTCAGGAATGGGCAACGGAGGGATATGGCAAATCTGAGCCGTGTAGCTCATATTTTGTCCATTATTTTTTCCAGATGTGACAACAGCAGCAGCAGTGGTCTCCCTCTTCCCATCACTTTTTGTTAAGGCATTTGTTAAGTGCTTACTACGTGCAAAGCAATCACTTCACCCAAGCCCACCATTTCCAAAAACTGAGCATTGTGGACTGAACGTGACAGAGGGCACGAGAGAGAGGAGCACTTTCTACTAAGTGTTGTAGAGAAGCACGATGGGAAAGCTGAAGGGAAAGGGGCAAGGAGGTGTGGAGGGAAGAGGGGTTAAGACAGCATGATGAAGAGTACAGTGCTCTGCACACAGTAGGTGCTCAATAAATACACTTACGAATGAATGACGAATGACAAGAAGGGAGAGGGGAAAACAAGAAAAGAGAGAGAGATGAAGAAAGTAATGAGACAGAGAAAGGATGAGAGAGAGGAGGGAACACAGGAAATGGAAAAAAAGAATGGTGAGAACAAGCAAATGAATGGAATGATGGGAAGAGATGAAAAAGTAATGAGAGAGAAAGGATGAGAGAGATGAGGGAAACACAGGAAGCAGAAAAAAAGAATGGTGAGAACAGGGAAATAAATGGAATGATAGGAAGAGATATAAAAACAAACCAGTGAGAAATGGGCAATCTGACAATCCCATGGGTATTTCACTGGCCTCAGATAGTGGAACATATATTCCTTGTTTCTGCTTAGTAAGAAACTAGCTCTTACCAAGTCTGAAAAGTGAGGTATTTTTTGCTTTGACACCTCTTAACCTGGCCTCTGGGGAGAACATGACCACTGTGGGGCTGGGTGGATCATTGGCATCTTGCTAATGATGAATAGAGATAGAAATATTCCAGAGGGCGGAGATGACTCAACCTACCACTAGGCACTTAAGAGTTTACAGTGGACACTGTTGACAACCTGAAAAATACACGAGAAAGGGCCCCCTGGTTTTCCTCATTGGCCTGAAAAGGCCATAAATCATTAGATAATTTTTCATGTATAAATCACCATATTAATGAAGTCTCATTAAATTGAATTGTTGTGGCTTGTTTATTTTGGTTCTCAGAACACCTCTTTTTTTTTTCCCATTCCCGATAAGCCTCTTTGGCACATTTCAGACTTTAAAACATCTGTGCATCTGATTATTCACACAGAGCTGAAAACCCCTTGAAACTTGTATAATTACATATGAGGAGTGAGAACTGGTCTGCTTGAGGCAGAAGATGCTAGTGCTTCATGTTGCTATTCAAGGGGGGGGTATGATCCTCTACCTTTCCCTGATGGTTCAGTGTGAAAGCAGAATCCTACAGAAGTAAACCACACTCTAATAACAGAACTGTGGTGTTTGTTAAGCATTGACTTTGTGCCAAGTACTGTGATTAACACTGGGATAGATAACACAAATCAGAGCCCACACAGTGGCTCTGCCAATTGTCAGCTGGGTGACTTTGGGCAAGCCTCTCAATTTCTCTGTACCTCAGTTACCTCATCTGTAAAATGGTGATTAAGACTGTGAGGCCCCCAGCACTTAGAACAGTGTTTTGCACATAGTAAGTGCTTAATATTATTATCATTATTATAAGGTTCAAAGCCTATGGAGGAGAAAGATCAGATATTCAACTTCCAGTTTACAGATAAGGAAACTGAGGTACAGAGATAGTAAATGAGGTGCTTAAGGTCACACAGAAGACAAGTGGTGGAGCCAGAATTAGAACCCAGTCTTCGGACTACCAGTCTTGTGCTCTATTAGGCCACATTGTTTCTCTAGGGCTGCATTATCTCTGGTTGACATTGTGGCTGAGTGCATGGGTGTACACACACACACACACACACACACACACACACACACACACACACACACACACACACCCCCCCCCCCCCCCCGGGTCAGCTTGGCTAGGGGAGGTAGGATGGGCTTAGTGGACAGGGCACAGGACTGGGAATCAGAAGTCTCCAGTGCTAGTTCCAGTTTCACCACTTGCTCCTGCACAAACTTTGGGCAAGTCACAACCTCTCCGGGCCTCAGTTTCCTCAGCTCCAAAATGGGAATAAAGTACCTATCCTCCCTCCCTTAGGTCCATGAAGGACTATATCTTATCTAATTACCTTGCCCCTGCTCCAGTGCTTAGCACAGTGTAAGTGCTTACTAAATATCACTGTTAGAGAAATGGGGACCATAACTATGCCACTCATCCCTGTTCCCCTTACCCATCAGTCCTAGAAAGCCGGGGAAGGCAGAAAGAAACTAGCTACAACATTTTTACCATTAGGAAACTAAGGGAGTTTTGCCTGAGGCCATGAGGTGTCCAAAGACAGCCTCTCCCAACACTCCAGCACATATTACAGTGCTTAGCACATTTTAAGCCCTTAATAAGTGTTAGTGATGAAGGAGATGAAAATAATTAAAGGATTCCCCCCAACTCCAGAAAGAAAGAAGTTGAAATAGGAGACTGCTGCCTGTACTTGCTTTTTGAAGAAAGGGAGAAAGAAACCAAGTATGAGAGTGAAAATGCAAGAGGGATCATTTTTACAAGGATGGGAAAGTCAAGGATTGAAAGAAATGGTATCCAAAGCCACCCAGCTCCATTTCTCAATACCCTAGCCAAACATTAGCTTGCTTGCTTCTCAGAGTGGAATTGGCAGATGAACCTTGGAAAAGAGTCTAAACCACACAGGTCTCCATTCTTGGAGGGTGGGGACAGGGACACAGAGGACCCCCTGATAATCGAGACCAAGCAGTGGTATTTATTGACCACTTACTCTGTGCAGAGCACTGTACTAAGTACTTGGGAGAGTATATGAGCCAGTTTCTAGACTGAGCCCTCTGTGGGCAGGGATTGTCTCTGTTGCTGAACTGTACTTTCCAAGCACTTAGTACAGTGTTCTGCACACAGTAAGCTCTCAATAAATGTGAGTGAATGAATTAATTGAGTGGGTAGACAAGATTCCTGCCCTCAAGGACCTCATGGTCTAATGGCTGGCTGGTAGGAGGCAGGTGGATTAGAAAGGAAAGTTTTTAGCAGGCACGAATGTTTGGCTTAGCTTGTATACTGTAGGTCACACACCTGCTGGCTTCTCAGCCAAATGGAGTGTGAGTCTTGGAGAAGGGAAGCTAATTGCGGGGGGTTATTTAAACTATCAACATGCAATCAGCAGATTCAATACAAGTGTTTAGATTAGGGAGGTTTGGAGTTTGGGAGTGTCCTTAGGAATCCTTTGGAGGTCAGAGATGCTGAAGTTTTTTTTCCTTCTCAAGTTAATCCTACACCAAAATAACACGAGAAGTAGCTTTCAGTCTCAAGAAATCATATTTGCAGCTTAATTCCTGAGAAAGCCTGGGGAGGAAAGGAATGGCATCTATTCCTTTCCATAGAGATTTTAAATGACAAACAGGGACTGCAAAGATCACAGCAAAGAACAAGAAAAATGTGCATGATCCCTCCCTTCTGGAAACTTTCAGGTTGTCATTTTCCCTTTAGCAAGGATTCCAACACTTGTCCGCAGGACCTTGGTTGAGTTCTGGAACCCAAGTCTCAGCTAGTTATCCTCCCTTTCTCACCATCTACCAAATCCCCCTATTTTTAAAGGAAGATTGGGGTATGAAGAAGGACTATCACCAGACCAAAAACCTTTCATTTCTTAACAAGTTGGCTTTTACAAGGTAACGAAGTGGGACCCAGGCTTCAAGCCTTGTTAAAGGCAAGGTAAGGTGAGGGATGAGGGTGAGGGACAGCGAGAACGAAGCACATTGAAAAGGTTAGCACCAGAGGAGTGAAGTGTGTGGGCTGGGCTGTAGAAGGTGAGAAGGAAGGTGAGGTAGGAAGGGACGAAGTGAAGGAGAGCTTTGAGGCCAATGGTGAGGAGTTTTTTCAGTTTACCTGTCCTGAGGGAGAGAGGATGGCTGCACCAGGTAAGAAATACAGACAGAAAAGTACCTCAGTAGATCCAATACGGAAAAAGTAACATGTTGATCATCTCAAAGAAAAGGGAGAGGGGAGCAGAAGAAGGATGTGGGGAGAGGGAGAAGGTGATGTTTACTGGAGGACAGTCAGGTGAAAAAGGAGAAGCAGTCTGGCCTAATAGAAATACCCCAGGTCCTGCAGTCAGGAGACATGGACTCTAAAATAAACCAGCTCCATCATGTGCCTGCTGTGTGACCTAAGTCATTTCACTTCTCGGGGCCTCAGTTTCCTCATCTGTAAAATGCGGATTAAATAATGGGTATTTAATCCCTGATCTTCCTCCTTAGGCTGGCTGTCCCATGTGGGATAAAGAACCGTGTCCGATTTGATTGTACTGCATCTACCCCAGTGCTTAGCACAGTCCTTGGTTCATTACAAGCATTTATAATAATCGCTGAACAAATACCACAACTGTTAAGAGCCAGGAAGGGGTCAGGAAAGGAGAATGGATCCAAGCCAAGTACCATGAGGACCATTAGCTCTTCCAGCACTGGAATAATAATAATAATGATGGCATTTGTTAAGCACTGGAAGCAGTGTGGCCTATGGGAAAGAACAAAGGCTTGGGAGACAGAGGACTTAAATTCTAATACCAGCTCTGCCACTTTTCTGCTTTGTGGCCTTGGGCAAGTCGCTTCACTTCTCCGTGTTTCAGTTACCTCATAGGTAAAATGGGTATTAAGACTATGCGCCCCATGTAGGATATGGACTCTATGCTCAACCTGATTATTTTGTAACTACCCCAGTAGTTAGTACAGTGCCTGGCACAAAGTCAGGACTTAAATATCATTGAAAAAAAAAAAAGCGCCTCATGGCCTTGGAATATCACCTGCAGGTCCGGACACCTCCACTCCAGGACAAAGAGGACCAACTGAAGAGAGGCACCAGGGAAGAACAGTGAATGACGAAGGTGGTGGAGGAACTGATTGATGGGGATTCAGTGCATGGCTTCCCCATGATTAAGGAGTGAGGGGAGAGGGGAGGGAGGAGGCTGTGCATTCCGCAAATATTTGGAAGGCATCAACATATGGGGTGGGGGGTAGTGTGGGATGAACAGATTGAAAGGGAAGGGATAAACATCAAAATGTCATGAGGAAAAGTAGCAGAACTTTCAAATCCACCTGAACACAGCTTTCCCCACCTTCTGAATCTTTCTGAAGTCAAATCTCCTCCCGAAAGCTTCCCCAATCCAGGGTATATTCCTGCAGCTGCCTCTTAGCTCTTCTGTGTTGTCTACGCACAGCTTTCAGCAGCTCATACATACCTATCATACATACCCTTCTTCTTAAACACTAAATCATGTACACATACTCTTTTCTTTCTATCTCCTATCTATAAATTTTAGTGCCCACCTTCCCCAGTAGATTGTAAAATCCCTAAGGGCAGGGATCATGTCAACTACCTCTATTGTACTTACCCAAGTGCTCAGTACAGTGGTCTGTACACAGTAGATGCTCAATAAATACTACTGATTGCTAAGTTTCAGCCTAACCTGGGAGAAATGGGGGAGAGCATTGAGGAAAAGAACTCTTGCATAAAAGATTGGACTAGTCCTATTCACTAGGCTTAGTTCCTTGGATTTAAAACTTGTACCTGAGTCTATTATCTGATGCTGTTCCGATTTGCTGCTGTCAAGTTTCTCACTCTCGGAAACCACAGCAAGTTCATTCTGTTCTCTTCAACAGCAGAGGACTTGGCCAGAAACAGGCTGGTGTTGAAGCTATATACATACACACATACACACCCACACACAGTGACACACATTTTGCTGCTTTTTCAAGCATTCTTGTTAATGTGCCGTAATAGTCCCTGAGAATCCTGCCCAACGTCTCAATTATTTCAGCAACTGGATTGTAAAACTGTCTGAAAATTACCACTGAGTACTGATGATTAATTTATTTATTCTAATCTTTGGTGTATTCTGTCTTAGTTCCAAACCTTGGTGTTCTGTCTTTTGTTGTAGCTTTCCATTGGCATTTTAACCACCACACTTTGTTGCTTCAAAACCATCTCAGCATTTACTTGATTTGATTTCTGTGTGGAAGTTTCTCTGTTGCTTTCACATTGTCATTGTGGATGACAAGGGACCATTAATTCAGTTTAGTTCTTATTCGTTTGATGTAGCTGAGACAGCAGTAAAGAAGCGAAACTCTGACTCAGTGTTGAGGTGAAAGTTAAGAATATCTCCACTATCATTATATAGCCCTTTCCCAAAATTGGATCATCTTTTTTGGGTCTTTCCTTCTGATGATTTCCCACAAATCTGAATATGCCATAGTTTCTCTGTGCCTTAGTTTCCTTATCTGTTAAATGGGGATTAAATCCCTGTTCTTCCTTCCCTTTAGACTGAAAGCCCTAAATAGGATAGGGGCTGTCTGATCTTTTTATCTTGTATTTACTCCAGTGCTTAGCACATAGTAAGTAAGCAGTTAACAAATACCATAGTGAGAGAGAGAGAGAGAGAGAGAGAGAGAGAGTGTGTGTGTGTGTGTGTGTGTGTGTGTGTGAGAGAGAGAGAGAGAGAGAGAGAGGATGAACTTTTTCTTTAGATACAAAAGTTTCATAGTATAAACACTTTCCCACCACTCAAGATGACAGATCTGCAAAAGATAAAGGTGATCATTTCTTTCCAGGGAGTGCAAAGGGGAAAGGGGACTCTGACAACTTCACCAGAAGGTTTGGTGAACTGCAAAGCTAACAGACAACTCTGCACAAAGTAAGCGCTTAACAAATACCATCATTATTATTATTTAAGGCCCTGTGAACCCTCTCACACACTCCCCTCCTCTCAGCACCCCCAGGCTGGAGATTTGAGATTGAAGTTGGAATTCAGAAGGAACCCAGCAGAAGGGATGTGCACCTACAATGGAATCTATTGAAGGGAAACAACAATCTTGTTGAGAGCCGGAGAATCTGTTATGATTCGCCAAGGGGATGTGGTTGGAGCAGGGCCGCCCTCCATATCCTGGGGTTTCAGAAATGCTTCAGCGGCAAATGACACCATCCTGGCTGGGACCGTTTCCTCTCCTTCTTCAAGATAGCCTGGTTCTGCCTCTTCTTGAGGTTCTTCACAGCACAGGTCCCACCGGCAATCGCCACACTGGGGAGAGCCAGTTATCCCGACTCTCAAGTCCTAAGATCCTCTGGTCTTGTTTGTTCTGGTGGTGGCTCTCTCAATTCGCTTCACTTCGGTACACAGAATTTGATTTTTATTGGGTCCGGGGAGTTACTATTTAGTTGAGCTGGAATTTTTTAACGTTTCCTCTGAACCGGTTTACTTTGCAGATATTTGTTTAACTGGTTTATTTGATTTAGTGCAGATTAAAGGGACTTTCTCTTTCATAAGCTGAGTCCTTTGTTTTTACAGGTATTCATAAAAGTGGCTTCCATTGTGCCAGGGAAAGCATCTAGCCCCCGGGAGTAAGAAGGTATCAGTGGAAGCGCTGCGGGTTTGGCACAGTCAGCCCTTCTTACCCAGAGCTCAGTCAGGCATGAGGCCACGTTGAGCCGCAGTGGTAAACTGACTGCTTCTTCACAAAGGCGTTTTGTGAACGTGCTTTCAGGTGCCAACAGCTTCCACTGCTCAAATATACAAAACACTTGGCCCTTTGGACACTAAGCTTGATGGGGACAGGGAAGTTGTCTAACTCTGGTGTGCTGTACTCTCCCAAGCACTAATGCAGTGCCCCATACATAGTTAAGTCCTCAATAAATATCACCAACTGACTGTGCAACCACCTCCTGCGGAATTGTTTCTCTGTCCTATGGATCACTCCTTCCTCAGAGGCTTGGGCTTCCACTGGTGCCTAGGGAAATTGGACACTGGGTGAACTAGTAGCATTTACTGTGTGCAGTATTGCTTGGTGGAAAGCACAAGGGGATCTCGGTGTCAGAGGGGCTGTATTTTAATCCTGACTCCATCACTTGCCTACTGTGTGACTTTGAGCAAGTCACTCAGTTTCCTCATCTGGAAAATGGGCATTTAAAATCTTGCTTAGACTATGAGCCCCACACGGGACAGGGACTGTGTCCGATCTAATTAACTTGTATCTACCCTAGTGCTTAGTAAAAATGACAATGATTAGTATTTGAGCACAAGAAGGCAGTGTGACTTAGGGGAAAGAATTCAAGATTGGGAGTCTGGAGACTTGTTTCTAATCACAGCTTTGCCAAGAGGCCATACTGACCTTGAGCAAGTCACTTAATTTCTCTAAACCTCAGTTTCCCCATATGTAAAATGGGTATAAGATATATTTTAAGAGTCCCTGTGGGCATAGACAGGGATTGTATGCAATCTAATAAGTCTCGTATTTAATTCAGTATGAGTGACTCCCAAAATCTGAGAGATGGGTTTTCCTCATCACAGGAAAAACAAAAACAAAAACAAAAAACCAAGCTGAGTGGTCAAGTGATTAGTTCAAGGATATAATATGCTTTAGGGATGAATGGAGCTGTGGTTGCGTGGGGCTACCAAATTTGGCCACCTTTTCTACAGGTCTTTTCTAAAGTGGATAGGCAGGAGGTAATTGTGAGTTAACAGAAGGTCCAAGATTGGTTGCCCTGGGCTACAGAAGATTTAAGGAGTAGAATTAATTTTCACTCTTATAGTTCCTGTCTTTATAGTGTCCCCTCCTGGGGTTGAGCCTGCGGCAGCATTGGCCCACACAATCAATGGCCCCAGGCCTCAGTCAATGGAGATGGTTCAAGTAGAGGGAAAACTAGAACTTCAAGCAAGGCATTCTACTCTTTGAATCCCCTTCCTATCTTTATATGTGCACACACACGTGTCCCCGTTCCCCCCTCCCCACCACCCTCGACACCAAACTGAAACATTGCCCTAAAACCCCACCTAATGTGTAGCCATACCTTAATTTGGACCCTGTACTGGCCTTCAGGGAATTCAGTGGGAAAATCCAACCCAGAAGAATTGATACAGTTCTAATCAATCATACTTATTGAGCACTTGGGTGCAGAATACTGTATTAAGCACCTGGGAGAGTGCAATATGACAAGGATTGGTAACAGAGTTCTACTTTTTAAACTTTGTCAATTAATGTTGAATTACAGTTTAAAAATTATCCTTCTCTTTCCTGTCACTCACCATTTGGATACTTCACTCTATATCGGCACTTGGGCCTGGGAATCAGAAGGGCTGGGCTCTAATCCCAGCTCCACCACTTGTCTCCTGTGTGACCTTGGGCAAGTCACTTAACTTCTCTGTGTTTTATGTTATCTCAAATGTAAAATGAGGATTAAAACTGTGAGTCCCACTTGGGATATAAACAGTGCCCAGCCTGATTAGTTTAAAACTACCCCAGTTCTTAGGACAGTGCCTGGCACATGGTAAGTACTTAAATGCCATTAAAATAAAAAGGTGAACAGGGCTAAGGAAAGAAACTCAAATTAGCCTTTGTGGTCAGTTATTAGGAGCCCTGGTGGATAAATGGAAGTTTTAGAATTACCTATGGATTTTACTTATTCATGAAAACCTTTTTCTACCATGAGGGAGCTTCATTGTAACCCCAAGTTAAGGGTCTTCCCAGAAAATTTGGTTATGGGCACTACCACAAACAACTGAACTCGGATGGATTTCCTTCAGCTCAATTTTATTTCAGATCCAATTCAATTACCCTTGAAATCCACATGCCACATTTTTCCCTGGCAGAAGCAAGGAAAAAATACCATCTATAAACAGCCTGGGGCACTCTACCAATGTAGGTCAAAGGCTGCTCATCTCCTCTACAATGTTTGGTTCTGTCTCTCAGCTGGGATGGGGCACACAGCTTCCCAGCAAATTCTGGAGGCTGACCAGCCCTGGGAGCACAGAAAGGAAGCAGTGAGCCCAGCTCCAGAAGCAGGAAGCCATTCCTTAAAGCCCTCCTTTCCCTTTCTTCCACTTCCTTCAGCACCACCTTGACTTGCTCCCTTTATTCATCCCCATTTCCAGCTCCAGCCCCACAGCACTTATGCACATATTTGTAATTTTATTTATTTATATTAGTGTGTAAACTCATTGTGGGCTGGGAGTGCATCTGCTATATCGTACTCTCACCAACACTTAGTACAGTGCTCTGCATATAAAAGTAAGCACTCAATAAATATGATTGGCTGACAAAGCAGGGGGGCAAACCTGGAGCACACAAGCACATTAGCTCTGTGTGCTGGGTCTGAAAAATACCATTGTCTTTGAGATTGGCAGTGCTAGTAAAATCCTTGTGTATTAAGACAGCCTCCAATTACTGGGAATTATTCCCAGAAACAAAAAAAAAGCCTACACAAACCTCTGAGATAACCATATAACACCTCCTCAGTCTGATAGCTGTGTGGATATCACCCAGTTTATTCAAGGAACTCAGACCTCCTAGCTCCTCGTTTGAATTTTATAAACTAAACTATGTGATTTGCAAAGTGTGGATTACACACTGGCCTCTAAAAGCACGAACTTTTTAAAGAAGTAGCACTTCCGGGAACTAATAATAATAGCTTTGGTATTTTAAACACTTGGCATGTGCCAGGCACTGTACTAAGCGCTGGGGTAGATACAAGCATATTGGGTTGGATACAACCCCTGTCGCACGAGGGGCTCACAGTCTCAATCTCCATTAGACGGATGAGCCGAAGCACAGAGAAGTTTAGTGATTTGCCCAAGACTGCACAGCAGACCAGTGGCAGAGGTGGAATTCGAACCCGTGACCTTCTAACTTCCAGGCCCTTGCTCTATCCACTACGCCAAACTACCACTCCAGCTCCCAAAGGGCGCAAAGAGTATCTCTTTATCTGAGCCCGGGCTCCTTCCCGGGGAAATTCTGACAGACTTCCTATGGAGTCTGAAAGCCACAACTTCCTCCTGCCCAGATGAATCTTAGCAAATGGAATTGGAAATACTCCAGAAAGTAGCAAAGTCTCTATCTGGACAGACCAACAGGGAAAGATCTCTCAAAATTCCCATTTGTTTTGACAATATGCAAAAAGAAGGTTTTCAGTTTAGGGGAATCTCTGCAGAGATAACATCTGTTATCTCCTGTGTGAACAGAGTAGCTGCAGAATCTGATACAAGGGAATGAATACCTGATTGATTTACATATGCAAATCCCAGAGATACAGACAGTGGCATTCCCACAGAATGACTCAGCTGGACTAAACACAACTCCGTTTCCAGAAATCCTACTCGTTCACATCCCGTAATGTCTGTCCGACTAATTTTTACCACGCTTTCTTGTCGGCATTGTTACAGATCCTTTCTTCTTCACCTACAGAGGAAGCGACCCCAAACCATCAGAACTCAGCCCTGTGCTTCAAATGCCCCATCCTTCTCAGAATGTCTCTTTCATGTTCTTCCACACGACGGGAGTGGTAGAAATACCACAACATTTCAAAACATTCCGGGAAAAAGCTACGGAGCAGCCCAAAACAAGAGGATCTGGGTTTTCCGTTCTTAAGGGTCTTGAAAAACAGAGCTTCCCCCAACCCCGAGCTTCTTTATCCATGAAACTGTGCCTGAAGTTTTGCCCTAGATAAACCCAGTCTGTTTAAGGGGAGTTGGGCCCAGATTCGAGAGCAAAATTGGCTGCAAATGGTTGAATTTTGCTAACAATGCTCCGTGGATGGTTCCCCCCCCCCCCAAAAGATCTTTACACTCAATTACAGAGATGGCACTGGACTTTAGAGATGGAAATTGGATTTAACCAGGCTATTAGGGAGAGCTAGTGGACCCTCCCAATCTGCAAGACCCAGAATGATGTGAAAGCATCACCCAAGCCTTTCCAGCAACCAGTAAATGCTGGATTCCTGCTCAGCCTCACTCCTCTCAGAGCCAAATTGTTTCGACATTGTGTTAAAGAAAGGAAGAAAGAAAGAAAGATATGAAGATGACATGGATAATCACTACTGACTCATGGAATTGTTCTGGATATGAAACAGGTTGAAAACCACCCCTCTGGTCAATTAGGGTCCCTTTTTAATCCCACATGCTTTGTAAAATATATTATATTAAGACCATATTTTCTGTGATCAAACTAAATCATACAATGCCACCAGTGTTGCACCCAGGGCTTCTCTCAAAAGACCCATTTCTTGTCCTAAGATGGAAGACTTGATATGTGGAAAAGCCTCTTTGTTTCTCTTTTGACATTTTTAGAAGAGAAAATTATTTACAAATGGATGTAGCTCCTTGTCTTTGCAGTGAATTGTTTCTGCCCAAACCCATTGTTGGGTAGGGACTGTCTCTATATGTTGCCGACTTGTACTTCCCAAGTGCTTAGTACAGTGCTCTGCACACAGTAAGTGCTCAATAAATATGATTGAATGAATAAATTAAGTATTAAACACTTACCGTTTGCCAAGCACTGTACTAAACTGTGTGGCAGATTCAAGATTAATCAGGCCAGACACAGTCCCACACAGGGCTCACAATCTAAGTAGAAGGGAGAACAAAGATTGAATCCCCATTTCACAGATGCGTAAACAGAGACCCAGAGAAATTAAGTGACTTGCCCACAGACACCCAGGAGACAGAGAACAGATCTAGGACTAGAACCCAGGTCCTCTGATTCTCAGACCTGTGTTCTTCCCACTAGGCCAAACTGCTCCTGGAAGTCAAATCTTGATAGTGCAAGTATTTCACCTGCAGTTCGTTTAGATAGTGTCCACCAGCTCTCCCATCCCAAAATGCAAAATAAAATTGGCTGGGCCCTACCATGGATTTGGGAGTTGGAGCCAGCTCGATCCCATCTTGAATAGCCCTCTACTACGCTATTTGTAACCCTGACTTGGGACAACTCTGCTCCCAGTCTTCATCCCTTACTGCAGCCACAGGCATTGAATGCCGGCTGATTATAATAATAATAATAATAATAATAATAATAATAATAATAATAATAGCATTTATTAAGTGCTTACTATGTGCAAAGCACTGTTCTAAGCGCTGACACTGTTCTGATTCATTCATTCATTCAATTATTTATTCATTCATTTATTCAATCATATTTATTGAGAGCTTACTGTGTGCAGAGCACTGTACTGAGCACTTGGGAAATACAAGTTGGCAACATGTAGAGATGGTCCCTACCCAACAGCGGGCTCACAGTCTAGAAGGGGGAGACAGACAACAAAACATATTAACAAAATTAAATAAATAGAATAGTAAATATGTACAAGTAAAATAAGTAGAGTAATAAATCTGCACAAACATATATACAGGTGCTGTGGGAAGGGGAAGGAGGTAGGATGGGGGGATGGGGAGGGGGAGAGGAAGGAGGGGGCTCAGTCTGGGAAGGCATCCTGGAGGAGGTGAGCTCCCAGTAGGGCCCTGAAGGAAGGAAGAGAGCTAGCTTGGCGGATGTGCGGAGGGAGGGCATTCCAGGCCGGGGGGAGGATGTGGGCCAGGTGTTGATGGCGGGACAGGTGAGAACGAGGCACAGTGAGGAGGTTAGCGACAGAGGAGTGGAGGGTGTGGGCTGGGCTGTAGAAGGAAAGAAGGGAGGTGAGGTAGGAGGGGGCGAGGTGATGGAGAGCCTTAAAGCCGAGAGTGAGGAATTTTTGCCTGATGTGTAGGTTGATTGGTAGCCACTGGAGATTTTTGAGGAGGGGAGTAAAATGCCCAGAGCATTTCTGCACAAAGATGATCCAGGCAGCAGTGTGAAGTATAGATTGAAATGGGTAGAGACAGGAGGATGGGAGATCAGAGAGGAGGCTGATGCAGTAATCCAGTCAGGGCAGAATGAGAGATTGAACCAGCAGGGTAGCAGTTTGGATGGAGAGGAAAGGGCGGATCTTGGCAATGTTGCAGAGGTGAGACTGGCAGTTTTTGGTGACAGATTGGATGTGAGGGGTGAACAAGAAAGCAGAGTCGAGGATGACACCAAGGTTGTGGGCTTGTGAGACGGGAAGGATGGTAGTGCCATCAACAGTGATGGGAAAGTCAGGGAGAGGGCAGGGTTTAGGAGGGAAGATAAGGAGTTCAGTCTTGGACATATTGACTTTTAGATGGCAGGCAGACATCCAGGTGGAGATGTCTTGAAGGCAGGAGGAGACACAAGCCTGAAGGGAGGGAGAGAGAGCAGGGGCAGAGATGTAGATTTGGATGTCATCAGCGTAGAGATGATAGTTGAAGCTGTGGGAACGAATGAGTTCACCAAGGGAGTGAGTGTAGATCAAGAACAGAAGGGGACCAAGAACTGAACCTTGAGGAACCCCTAGAGTAAGGGGATGTGAGGGGGAGGAGGAGCCCGCAAAAGAGATTGAGAATGAATGGCTGGAGAGATAAGAGGAGAACCGGGAGAGGACAGAGTCTGTGAAGCCAAGGTTGGATAGCGTGTTGAGGAGAAGGGGGTGGTCCACAGTGTCGAAGGCAGCTGAGAGGTCAAGGAGGATTAGGATAGAGTAGGAGCCGTTGGTTTTGTCAAGCAGGAGGTCATTGGTGACCTTTGAGAGGGCAGTTTTGGTTGAATGTAGGGGATGGAAGCCAGATTGTAGGGGGTCGAGGAGAGAGTTGGCATTGAGGAATTCGAGGCAGTGCCTGTAGATGACTCGTTCAAGGAGTTTGGAAAGGAATGGTAGGAGGGAGACAGGGCAATAACTAGAAGGGGAGGTGGGGTCAAGAGAGGGGTTTTTTTTAGGATGGGGGAGACACGGGCATGTTTGAAGGCAGAGGGGATAGCCCTCTGATAGCCCTCATGGGTACCAGACATCCAGATGGATGTGACTATTCCATTATACTGGGCATGAGCAGGAAGTGATGATGTCACGTGCACCATTTTATGGAAGTTCACCCCAGTTCACTGGGTCCTAGACCATTTCTTCAGGGAAAAACCAAGATTCACCCACTCGCACCAGAGTCATGGCACTACCCTCCCAGGCCATGTAGCCAGAGACGCTGTTCCACAGCTGGTTAGGAGGAAACTGCTTAGAAAAAGGGATGTCTAATTCCTTTCTTTCTCCTCCCATAGTGGAATTCCAAGGTAGAGAAGCAGCAGCATGGCCTAGTGGAAAGAGCACAGTATTGGGAATCAGAGGAGCTGGTTCATCATCCCTACGTCTGCTGTGTGACCCTGAGCAAGGCACCTTACTACTTTGGGCCTTGCTTTCCTCATCTGTAAAATGGGGATTAAATACCTGTTCTCCCTCCCCCTTAGACTGTGAGGCCCATGTCGGACAGAGACAATCTCTGAGCCAATGATCTTGTACAGTGCTTGATACACAGTAAGTGGGTAGTACCACAGGTCATAGAATCTCAAAAGATCCATCTCCTTCCAGTCATATATCCTCCACAAGTAAGATGCTGTTCTGCTCATGCAACCTCAGAAAATCAGCTTTAGTATCCTTGGAAATAATGAATCATTTCCATGGAAACAAAAATAATTCTAGCCAATGTTAGTGAAGCAACATGTTACTCTTTAGGACAGCCTTGCAGGTAATCTTAAAGAACTTGCCAGCCCAGCCTCTCCCATAACACTTAACACTCAGTACAGTGCTCTGCATACCGTAAATGCTTAATAATAAATATGATTGAATGAATACTTAAATTACAGAGAAATCACTTAACTTCTCTGTGCCTCAGTTCCCTCATCTGAAAAATGGGGATTCAATACCTGCTCTTCCTCCTACTTTGACTGTGAGCCCCACCATATGGGCTCTGATTATCTTGTATTTACCCCAGTGTTTAGTACAGTGCTTGATCCTAACTTCTAGACTGTGAGCCTGTTGTTGGGTAGGGACTGTCTCTATGTGTTGCCGAATTGTACTTTCCAAGCGCTTAGTACATTGCTCTGCACACACCAAGCGCTCAATAAATATAATTGAATGAATGAATGATACATAGTAAGTGCTTACCAAATTCCACAATTTTTTAAACGATTATTAACAACACAGTATTGTATCAGTAAAACCACATCTAGAGAAACTTTCTAGGAGGAGGGCATTGAGTGAAGAGGGTAGAATACAAGCACAAAAAGCAAAATAAAAACAAGTTGTGTTCTTAATGGCTGGCCCTATTGACACTGTAATTAGAGCTAGACATCAAGAGCAGAATCAGTGTATATAGCTGAGTGCTTATTGTGGGCAGAGACTAAGCAATTGGGAAAGCTCTATACAAACAATCCTTGTGGGGCACAGATCTCCAACAACTATCTGTAGAGGGTCTTGTCAATTTGTGGGAGGCAGAGGGGGAGGATGGAAGAGTCAGTCATTCCCCTGATTATCCCTAACCTCATGACAGCCCTAAGAGACTACTGTCATGAGGAGACCATCCATGGCTTTGACATCCAAAAGGGGGGGAAAAAAAAGGACATAAAAAGAGTTTGTCCCCAGCAAAGTCTCTGGCATTGTGGTGATATTTGTAAAGTGCTTACTAAGTGCCAAGCAATGTTCTAAGCACTGGGCATTTGGTTTGAGAAGTAGGTCCCAGTAAACTGTGTGTGTGTATATATATATATATATATATATGCATTGGTTTAGCTTCCCCCATATTACTGTATGGATAAACAATCTAAGGAGTTGGAATGGGCTTTAAACACTTGTAACTCATTCCCTTCCATGGCTTCAACTACCATCTCTATGCAGATGATTCCCAAACCTACATCTCCAGCCCTGATCTCTCACCCTCTCTGTAGTTATGCATTTCCTCCTGCCTTCAAGACATTTCTACTTGGATATCCCATGGACACCTCAAGTTTAACACATCCAAAACAGGACTCATCTTCCCACTCCAACTCTGTCCTTCCCGTCAATGTAGACAGCACCACCATCCTTCCGGTCTCACAACCTTGGCATTATCCTTGATTCATCTCTCTCATTCAACCCATACATTAATCACTAAGTGCTGTTGGTTCAACCTTTATAACATCGCTAAAATCTGCCTTCTCCTCTCCATCCAAACTGCTTACCACATTAATCCAAGCATTTATCCTCTCCCACAGTGATTGCTGTATCAACCTCCTTGCTGACCTCCCTGCCTCCTGTCTCTCCCCACTCCAGTCCTTACTTCACTCTGCTGCCCAGATCATTTTCCTTTCAAAACATTCAGTCCACATTTCCTCACTCCTCAAGAACTTCCAGTGGTCGCCCATCCAACTCCACATCAAATAGAAACTCCTTAACATCGGCTTTAAAGCACTCAATCTCCTTGTCCTCTCCTACCTCATCTTGTTGTTCATCTATTACAACCCAGCCTGCACACTTTGCTTCTCTAATAATAATGATGGCATTTATTAAGTGCTTACTGTGTGCAAAGCACTGTTCTAAGTGCTGGGGAGTTTACAAGGTGATCAGGTTGCCCCACGGGGGGCTCACAGTCTTAATCCCCATTTTACAGATGAGGTAACTGAGGCCCAGAGAAGTGAAGTGACTTGCCCAAAGTCACACACCTGACAACTGGCAGAGCTGGGGTTTGAACCCATGACCTCTGCTTCCAAAGACCATGCTCTTTCCACTGAGCCACACCACTTCTCTAATGCCAACCTACTCACTATACCTCGATTTCATCTATCTCACTGCCAACCTCTGACCCGTATCATGCTCTGGCCTGGAACAACCTCCTTCTTCATATGCGACAAACAATTACTCTCCCCACCTTCAAAACCTTATTGGAGCTGCAGCTCCTCCAAGAGATCTTCCCGGACAAAACCCTCAATTTCTCTTCTCCCACTCCCTTCTGCATCCCCCTGATTTGCTCCCTTTATTCACCCCCTCCCTCAGCCCATAATAACAATAATAATGGTACTTGTTAAGCACTTATTTTGTGCCAAGCACTGTTCTAAGCACTAGGGTAGATACAAGTTAATCAGGTTGGACACAGTCCCTGTCCCACATGGGGCTCACACTCTTATCCCCACTTTACATATGAGGTAACAGGCACAGAGAAGTAACTTGTCCAAGGTCACACAGCAGACATGTCATACCCATAATTTATATTAAATGTCTGTCTCCCCCTCTAGACTGTAATCTTGTTGTGGGCAGGGGAAGTATCTACCAACTGTGTTATAGTGTACCCTCCCTAGTACTTATGGTGATCTGCACACAGCAAATGATCAATAAATGCAGTTGAAATGAAATATCTTCAAAGTTGCTTGTTAGAGTCAGTGATGTGTGGCTAGTCAAGAAAAATGGATCACCCCCAAGTAGGTGAATAAAAGTCTCTTGCTGGAGAAGATTGTCTTTGGCATCAGCACTATCTTGTAAGTTGTATTTAACTCTCCCAAGCACTTAGTACAGTTCTCTGCATACATACCGTAGTTCAATTACCTTTACTTTCTCTCTCCCTTTTCTACCAGCTATAATTTGGGTTTAACTCCCTTTGCTCTATTATCCTTCTCTTATAAACCCTCTCTGGCCTTGGCTTTACCAACCCAATATTCTTCCTCTTAGCTCTCTGACCTCTCACACACTTCGATCCTCTCTACTCACTCTGCCTCTTCTGACTGCTGAACTCCTGCTTACACCTGAAACTCTCAGACCCCAGCTCTTCCTATTTTCTAGCCCTTCTGAATTCACATCTCCTCCAGGAGGCCTTTCCAGATTAATTTCTAATCTCCTCAGGTTGGATTTCCTCCAACTGCCATTTCAGTCCTTCCACACTCTTACCAAGCACTTGTTTATTCACAATTCCCCTAGCATTTTTGTCCATAACTTAGATAACCTATTAAACACTAACTCATATAGAAATTCCGTTTTCTTCCATTCCCCCTTCTTGTAAATTAGTCCCCAGCTCAATTGTAAACTCCTAAAGGCCAGGGATCATGTTGACTAACCCTAGGGTATAGTCCAAACACTAGGACAGTGGTCCTTACACGGCAGAGTCTCCATAAATACTACTGAGTGCAGAATATGAACACAGCTTCAGAGCTACACCAGTGAAGCTGAGTGTTTTATCAAAATTAACCCTAATCTTTTACAGTGTGAAGGTTGCCTATTGACAGAATCCCATGTTAAGGAAATTTATGTCATAGTACTCACTGTAGCCAATGATGTCCATATGCATTCAACCATTTCTTCTGATTCCATCATGCTATATTCAGACAAGCTCATGTTGTCAGAAGAGAATTCCCTAATTCTGCCATCAAGTTCTGGCCAAAATGCATAGCAAAACCCCCACGTTCTGACAGAACAATAAAGTTGCTTTCAATCCTAATTTTTTTTTTTACAGTGAGCATTTTTAAAAGTAGATCCTTGCTTTTCAATTTGCTTTTCTCCCTACTTTGCCTTTAATCCCATTTGCAGTGCTTTCTTCCAAGACACACTGTCACAGCTTTTTCTGATTGGCAGACCAAGTTATTT
Organism: Tachyglossus aculeatus; assembly: GCF_015852505.1. Taxonomy (NCBI): domain Eukaryota; kingdom Metazoa; phylum Chordata; class Mammalia; order Monotremata; family Tachyglossidae; genus Tachyglossus; species Tachyglossus aculeatus. The sequence continues at coordinate 13,976,932 of NC_052073.1, read as the reverse complement.
TGTCTGGGTTCTGTTTTCAATCTCCCAATGGGAGAGTGTTTGTAGTGCTTGGGAAATCTCAGAGTGGTTCTTTTACAGTTTTCTCCTTTGAGAATAAGGTTTAGACTTTGGGATTTAGAAAGGCAAAGCAGTGGTTAAGGCGGAAATGTAAATGGGGAAAGAGGAAATGTCTCGTTAGTAACCCTATCCTCTGTGTCTGTGTTTATGGGGAATTTTCTAAGGACTCTTTAGAGAGTTACAATATTCATTTCAATCTGCACTCTCTCTGGCATAATGCCTTCAAGGATGCAGTAGCTGATAACGACTTTAAACAGATTTTTACATTTAGAAGACACTGCTTAGCACACAGTAAGCACTCAATAAGTACAGTACGACTGAATGAACAGACTAAAATGGAATTTTATTATCTAAACTATCTTGCAGCGCCAATAATAATAAAAAAAACAAAAAACCCTCCAGTTTCCTCATTCAGAAGCCAAGCAGAAGAAGGGGTAAGTACCTAGAGCAAGTTGGAGCTGAATTTTTTCTAATTAGGTTGACCAGAGATTTGAATTTTGCTGCAGCCAGCACACTTTTTGAATGGTTTCTGGGATCTGAGCTGTAGTGACTATCTACAAGACTAGTTTGTAAATGTCTAGAGGGCAGGAATCCACCACAGGTGCTCAACAAATAGTATTAACTTAATGAATGCCTGTTATCCCCCCCTCCCTTTTTTTTTTAGGATTAGCTGACCAAATTTCCAGGTTAGTCAGAACAGAACTTTCCCTGTGCCAATCCCCAGCTCCCAGTTGGACAAGACCAAAGCTGCAAGTTCCTGGACTCTGGAATGCAGACAGTGCAAATAGGGCGCTTACTTCAAATCCCAGAATATTCCAATGTTTCGTTCATTCATTCAATCGTATTTATTAAGGGCTTACTGCATGTAAAGCACTGTGCTAAGTTCTTGAGATAATACAATATAACATCAGACACATTGTCTGCCCACAAGGAGCTCACAGTCTTGAGTCTTGTAAAACACACTCAAGAGTAAACCCTTTCAACAGTATTGATTTAGCCAATCATATTTAGAGTGCTTAATGTATGCAGAGCACTATACTAAGTGCTTGGGAGAGAACACATCAAAGACACATTCCCTTCCCACAGATTTAAAGCCCTAGAGGGTTGTTTTGAGAAATTATATGGTCATCCGAATTTCATCAGTTAGCAAACAAGCTTACTTTTAACTTCTATTTGGCAAAATCCTTTTCAGCATGGCCACTTCCAGCATCTCTCTACTTGCTGTTTACTTTCTAGGGACTTCTTACAATAAAATCAATAAATATTCTGCACCCCTGTCCCCAGTGTGTCCTGCCAGAATTATTCTGTCAAGTGACTGCTACTTCATGCCATAGCATGAAAGGAAGCAGCGTAGTCTAGTAGGAAGGGCATGGGCCTGTGAGTCAAGGGACCTGAATTCTAATCCTGCTGCCACTTACCCACTATGTGTCCTTGGGCAAATCACCCAACTTCTCTGGGCCTCAGTTTCCTTATGTGTAAAATGAAGATTAAATATCTGTTCTCCCTCCCACTTAGCCTTAGAGAGAGGGGGAGAGAGAAGGAGGGAGGGAAAGAGAGAAAGAGAAAAAGTGAGAGAGGAAGAGAATGGAGGTTTGTGTGTGTGTGTGTGCATGCCTTCTCTCTCTCCCAGTCTTCCTTCCTCCCTCCACCCCTTAGAGGCCTTTTCCCCTGTCCTTCTGTGAGTGCCCCAAAATATGGCCATCTGACTTGTGAAGCCTCCCTCCTGGAAACTGAGCTCAGAATGGAGCACTCAGTAGATGGGTAGGCTCTTAATGGACATGGAAATCTTTATTTAGGCAAAAACAGAGATAGGAAATGATAGCGGCACAACAAGATTTGAGTGGGCAGGACATGAGTCTGGAATGCAAGGCCAGCCGCCCAGTATGGAAAGGTGAGGAAGGAGAGGCAGGTGAAGGGGCTTGGGGGTTTTGCAGCAAGGCTTAACGGAAAGAGCATGGGCTTGGGAGTCAGAGACCGTGGGTTCTAATTCGGAATCGCCACATCTGCTGTGTGACCTTGGAAAAGCCACTTAACTTCTCTGTGCCTCAGTTACCTCATCTGTGAAATGGGGATTAAGACTGTGAGCCCCACCTGGGACAATCTGAATACCTTGTATCTGTCCCAGTGCTTAGAACAGTGTTTGGCATATAGTAAGTGCTTAACAAATACCATAATAATAATAATAATAATTATTATTATTATTCAGGAGAGAAGGTGCTGGAAGGCTTCTCTGGGTGGAGTAATCAAGGAGAGAGAACTGCATTTTTTCCCCATCCCACCTAGTGGCCCATTGATTTTGGCTGTTGTCTCCCAGGAGAGACGGGGACAAGGTGGCCAGGAAGAAGTCATCATCATCAATCGTATTTATTGAGAGTTTACTGTGTGCAGAGCACTGTACTAAGCACTTGGGAAGTACAAGTTGGCAACATAGAGACAGTCCCTACCCAACAGTGGGCTCACAGTCTAAAACATTCCTCTGGACCCAAATAGAGCCATGGGCAGGAGAGGGTTTTGCTCCTGCAGCTTCTACCTTTTTCTTTGGCAGCTGAGAAAGGATTTAAATCAGCATGGGCCTCAGCTTCCATTCCAAGACTGCTTCAAAACCAAGAGTGTGAACTGTACCCCTTCACCGAGTCTCAATCCAGGATCCGTGTTTATTTTATTGTTGGAAGCAGTGAAACCTAGTAGACAAAAAAGCACAGGGGACCTGGGTTCTAATTCAGATACTGCCACTTGTGTGCTGTGTGACTCGGGTCAAGTCCTTTAACTTCTCTGTCATACCTCAGTTTCCTCATTTGTAAAATGGGTGCTAAAAATACCTGTTCTCCTTCCCACTTAGATGGTGAACCTCAGATGGGACTGGTTTTGTGTCTAATCTGCTCTTACTGCATCTACTCCAGCCCTCAGTACAATGCTTGGCATAGAGTAAGTGCTTAAATACATAGTATCATTATTATTTACAACAGCCCTAGCCCCTTGGTTTTCCCATTCAAGCAACCTGTGTTTAAATGCCCAATGATCTCTTTGAACAGAATCTAAATTTGGGCGGACAGTAATGAATTAAGAGTTCATGGCTTTCTGGTGAAAACCAAAAAGAACCCAAGTTCCATAACACACTCCTCCCCAGGAGAAGATGCCCTAGGGGCTTGGAAAACAAGAAGGGGAGGTTGCAGCTAAATAATCAATGATATTTGAGTTCTTACTGTGTGCAGAGCACTGTACTAAGTGTGTGGGAGAGTGCAATCTAACAGAGTTGGTTAGATTGTAGGAACAGACATGCTTCCTGTCCACAAGGAGCTTATATAGTCTAAAGGGGGAGACAGATAATAGAACTAAATTACAAATATATACATATTCTCTCTCTATATATATATAGATAGATAATATATATTATCTAAATACACATAGAGAAGCAGCATGGCTCAGTGGAAAGAGCATGGGCTTGGGAGTCAGAAGTCATAGGTTCTAATCCTGGCTCCATTGCTTGTCAGGTGTGACTTTGGACAAGTCACTTAACTTCTCTGTGCCTCAGTTACCTCATCTGTAAAATGGGAATTAAGACTGTTAGCCCCACATTGGACAACCTGATCACCTTGTATCCCCCCAGTGCTCAGAACAGTGCTTTGCACTAGTAGGTGCTTAACAAATACCATCATTATTATAAAAGTTGTAATAAATGATGGTATTAAGCACTTACTATGTGTCACACTGTGCTAAGCACTGGAGCAGATACAGGCAGATGAAATTGGACACAGTCCCTGTCCCATATGAGGCTCACAGTTTCAACCCCCATTTTACAGATGAGGCACAGAGAAGTGAAACGACTTGCCCAAGGTCACCCAGCAGACAAGTGGTGGAGCTGGGATTAGAACCCATAACCTTCTGACTCTCAGGCCCATGTGCTATCCACTACACCATGCTGCTTCTGAGGCTGAGCTAGTTCTAAACAACTGAAAAGTCAGCCCACATCCTCTATATGACAGGCTTTGCTGTGCCCAGTCACCTCTCCCAGAATATTTTTGCTTCAGTCAAGCCTCTGCCTAATTTGAAATTAGAATCAGAACACCGTTATTCCAGAGGTCAGGCTCACTACAAACAGGTGGAGATAAGAGCTGATTATGTCTAAGATTTAACCAAACTATTACCAGCTCTTCTGTGTCTAACCATTTAACATATTAATCAGACTCCAATCTCCTTACTTTGTGGTTTTAAAAAGCGTGAGAAGTCCTGATATCATATTGAGCCAGAGAAGAGTTGAAAAGTCACATCTGTGTTTGTTTCTCAGATGCACCATGAACGTGTGAGTCATCTATACAAACTTTAAACTACCTTTCATCGTACATCAAACACTGCAAGTGCTCAGAATTAGCGTCCGGAAATAGATCTAGCCCAAACGTAAGAATGCTTATGGATGGAGTTTCAAGGAAGTATACACACAAAAGGACAGAAACTTACACATTTTGTCTTTGAACTGAGACACCTCAGAAAGCAAACTGTAATTTCCTTAAGGCCAAGTAGAAGACATTATTTTAAACTCTGAGGAAAAGGTTTTGTTGATGTGCTAAATTAACAGTCCAGGAAAACAATTTGAACTCTAACCACCCGCACATCAAAATACATTGAAAGCTTTTTTTAAAAAAAAAAAACCCTCATATTAGAAATGAATAATGTATTAGAAGTCATCACTCTGTTCATCCTAACATTTATAATATGCTTGAAGTGTCATTTGAATTTTAATAATTCAGAACCTATAAAGCCAAGTAGCAGTAATCTGATCCAGATCAATTTTTGTTTTATAAACTCAGTATTTCATTCTAACTGGTAGAAGGCACACAATTAAGGGCTTTTTAATTCCCTCAGAACTATATCCTGAAAGGCACAATTAATGTAAATGCCCATCTCTCAAGTAATTTCCTTTCATCAGTAAAAAGCACCGTGCAACAATCCAACCACAAATCACAAAGCAAATAAGTCTTCAACTGTGTTTTAAGCTGCATTATTATGATGTAGTTTGTGGAGTGCCTATTTGATCAGGTAATAGATGTTTTGGGGAAAGTACAAACTGAGAATTTTGGCCAAAGTTTCATTGCAAGAGAAAATGCTGAATCCACCGTTGTTTCAGGCTGAATACTATTACTGGGCTATAAATATTACCGTATTAAAATCCCAGCATGTGATTTACAGAAATTATCAGACCTTTTAACATCCAGAGTTTTTTTTTTAAGTTTTCATTTGTTTAATTCCCCTCAGATATGAGTCTCAGTATGACTTTCTCATTTCTGCAAACATTTCCTTAAATGGGGTAAGAAAAGGTGCTGCTGGGAAATATTTCCACCAATTAATTTGCCTTTGGCCCCTGACTCATTAGCATTTCCCTTTGCTAAGATCATCATTGCCACCATGCCACTCTAAGCATTCCAGAGAGCACTGGGAAATACATGGCTTTTTTCCCAGACAAAAATGAAGGCCTTCTTTTCACTTGGGAACAGGTTTTTCTGATGCATTTCAATCATGGCAAAACTTTCCCACTGGAAGAGGAAAGACAATAACAAGGAACAAATATCCCTGTATCTGAGGTGAAGTAGCTCTAGAGGGAATGAGATGGCCATACACATTCCATACTGGGGGACCTCACACTTGTTTGCTCCTATGAGGCTGAGAGATCTCATGCAAACTATTTTACCTCACCCAACTCACTGAGAAACAGAGACAAGAGGATCACTTATTCCATGGGCTACAAGGGCTCACTGTTGTCAGGGTGCCCCCCCCACTTAACAAGGGTTTCGGTGTTGTCATGCCCCGACCGTCTCTATATGTTGCCAACTTGTACTTCCCAAGCTCTTAGTATAGTGCTCTGCACACAGTAAGTGCTCAATAAATACGATTGAATGAATGAATGAATGAAGTACAGGAGGGAGAGTGGGTTATGTGCAGAGCTCGGGGATGCATTTTGTCCAGGGAGACAGCAAACTTTGATGTTGGTAGCCTCCTGGCTTTTTCCTTTCAGACCATAAGTGCTTCATTAAAGTATTTATTAAGTGCTTATTATGTGTCAAGCACTGTTCTAAACACTGCAGTAGATACCAGTTAATCAGGTCAGGCACAATCCCTGTCTCCACAGGCCTTACCGTTTAAGTAGGAGGGAGAACAGGTTTTGATTCCCCATTTTACAGCTGAAGAAATTTGGGCATCAAGAAGTGAAATGACTTGCCCAAGGTCAGGCCAGTGGCCAAGGCAGGATTAGAACCCAGGCCCTCTGACTCCCAGGTCCATGCTCTTTTCATTAGACAATGCTGCTCATCTGACCCTGGAATTGGTCCCAGCTCTGTTGCTACCTTGCAGTGTAAGTAGTGGAGGCCACTGGCTCCGTCAAGATGATGCATATTACATCATACCCATCACTCAGGTCAGAGTGATGTGATGATATCACACATGCAATTTTGCTGAAGCACCACAAATCTGTGCAACTCTACAAAATTTCTGTTAAAAGACTCCTAGGCACCCCACCCCCTCCGCCCCCAACTCCTCACACACACACACACACACACACACAATCAGTCGTATTTATTGAGCGCTTACTATGTGCAGAGCACACACACAAGTCCTAGAATTATTGTGGTCATCTTTCAGGTCAGAGTTTAGTTTAGCACAGTGTCTGAGACATGACAGAGGAGGAATTAAGGCTGTAAATGATTAAAACAGCCACAGAAGTATCAAGCTCTAAATCAATCCCAGATAAGAAACTGACCAGCTGAAACCAAACCATCCAGTATAAAAAACTGGACAAATGGTCATCCTACATGTGACATTAAAACTCTCTGGGGCTCAGTTTTCTCATCTGTAAAAGGAGGATTAAAATGTCCAGTTTCTACCTATCTCCCAAGGATAATAGGACACTATGGGTCTCTGATGAAAAGAATTATAATAAAGACATTCTTTTATCTCTGGGTTTGTCTGAAGGCTGGGCTGTTAAGAGATTACCCTGCTCCTCTCTGTTTTTCTTTTTCAAAGTAGCTGGCCCCATTTTGAATTCCTAGTTCATGGCAGTGAACCTCTCGGTCTAAACCTCCCTGGCTTTCTTGGGGTCTGCCTATGCATTCTATTCTCAACAGTGGCACTTAGAATTCCTTTGTCTTGGTATTTGCCACCTTTTGGCTGCACCTCTTCCATCATGAACCACTTTTTGATCCTCATTAGAACCACCCCCTAATACTAAACTGTAGGAAACCCAAAAATACTTTTGGGAAAGAGTGGAACAGGGAGAACAGCTAACAACCTGGTTACGGTAAGGTTCCAAATGAAGAATTCTGAGCTTCAGTACTTCATTTCCACATACACACACATATGACAATACTCAAAAATGTCCTTTAGGTCTTAAGATACATGATTTTAAGGAGGGGTTAAAAAAAACCCACAGATGTTACACTCTCTTGACATACAAGATATCAGTAGCAATGTAAATGTTTCGTGCTGGAATGATGATGCCTTTTGCGCTCCCTGGCACTCATACTCTTCAGAGATCTTTTGCTCAGCTGTTTCAGTTTTTTAGTTCTGCATAAATACCCAGTCCTTATGACCAAAGGGGTTTTGCCAGGAGCTTTTTCTCACCTTGAGGCAAATTGTCTTGAAAGCTTAGACATCTCCTAAATGAATGACAGTGGATTTCCTACAGCATCAAAACCATTATGGGACAGTCTTCCTAGAAGCAGCACTTCTCCAAATACAACTAAAAGTTTCACCAGATTCTGGGAACATAAAAATTCACTCCAATACCCCCTCCCGGGCCCATTGCAGAGTTGAAGGAATTAATATAGGAACAATGAGGCTTTTTGGATGCAGTAAATCTATTAAGTGACACAGTGCAGTCTACATAACTGCTTATCTAGACAATCAGAGCCTAAATGATCTCAAATCCCTCTGCCAAAAGCATTCAAGCCTTAATGTACTTAGGGGGTCTGAGTTTTACAGATTGTTAGTTGTACTTCCATACCTAAAATAGTTACACAACAGAGAAGCAGAATGGCCTAATGAAAAAAGCACAAGCCAGGGAGTCAGGTTCTGATCCCTGTTCCACCACTTGTCTACTGACAAGTAGGTGATTTGCAATGAAGATTGTCTTTGGCCTTCTTTTTCCACTCCAACAGCTAGATTTGGGTATTGACCATAAGCTCCTTTTGGGCAGGGATTGTGTCATCCAACTCTATTATATTGTAAGTGCTCAATAAATGCTACTAACTGGTTGACTGAAAAAAAATGTGATCAGCAAAGTACTCTTTAAGTAGGTTTTCTGCTTAAGAACTGCTTCTGAGCGCAAAGAACTTAAAGTTTAGAAGAGGATCTTACATCCTAACAACGCTCTTTATTTTTCTCACCTTCACAAAGCAGGTGTCTTTCTAGTAGCAAAAATAATATATGTCTGCCCCTTATTCATAACTTATTGTTTAAATCTTTCTTAGCTTTAGCAATGAGATGCGTTATTTTTTCAAAAGTTCCACTGAGTACTTACGAGGGCTTTTGGGAGGGTTAATTCTACTGAAAGGTAAACAGGTATATATGTATATATGTAAACCTGTATATATGTTTATATGTACTTATTACTCTATTTATTTATTTTATTTGTACATATTTATTCTATTTATTTTATTATGTTAATATGTTTTGTTGTCTGTCTCCCCCTTCTAGACTGTGAGCCTGCTGTTGGGTAGGGACCGTCTCTATATATTGCCAACTTGTACTTCCCAAGTGCTTAGTACAGTGCTCTGCACACAGTAAACGCTCAATAAATACAATTGAATGAAAGAATGATGTTGGTTAAGTCACTTAATCATATTTATTGAGCACTTACTGTGTGCAGAGCACTGTACTAAGCGCTTGGGAAGTACAAGTTGGCAACATATAGAGACAGTCCCTACCCAACAGTGGGCTCGCAGTCTAAAAGGGAGAGACAGAGAACAAAACCAAACATACTAACAAAATAAAATAAATAGAATAGATATGTACAAGTAAAATAAATAGAGTAATAAATATGTACAAACATATATACATATATACAGGTAACTTCTCTGGGCCTCAGTTCTCTCAAATAAAAAATGGGGATTCAATACCTGTTCTCCCTCCTCCTTCTCAGGCCCCCGGTTCCTCCCCCTCCTCCTTCCCTCACCCCCAACGATCTGGCCTCCTACTTCATTAACAAAATTAAATCCATCAGGTCCGACCTCCCCAAAGTCTCTTCCCCCCTTTCTCCAACCCCCCGGCTCTCAACACTCTCTGCTACTCTCCCATCCTTCCCAGCAGTATCCTCAGAGGAACTCTCCTCCCTCCTCTCAAGTGCTACTCCGGCCACCTGTGCTTCTGACCCCATTCCCTCTCATCTTATGAAATCTCTCGCTCCATCCCTTCTCCCCTCCTTAACTTCCATCTTCAACCGCTCACTCTCCACTGGTTCCTTCCCCTCTGCCTTCAAACATGCCCATGTCTCTCCCATCCTAAAAAAACCCTCTCTTGACCCCACCTCACCTTCTAGTTATCGTCCCATATCCCTCCTACCATTCCTTTCCAAACTCCTTGAACGAGTTGTCTACACGCGCTGCCTAGAATTCCTCAACAACAACTCTCTCCTCGACCCCCTCCAGTCTGGCTTCCGTCCCCTTCATTCCACGGAAACTGCGCTCTCAAAGGTCACCAATGACCTCCTGCTTGCCAAATCCAACGGCTCATACTCTGTCCTAATCCTCCTCGACCTCTCAGCTGCCTTTGACACTGTGGACCACCCCCTTCTCCTCAACACGTTATCTGACCTTGGCTTCACTGACTCCGTCCTCTCCTGGTTCTCCTCTTATCTCTCTGGTCGTTCTTTCTCAGTCTCTTTTGCAGGCTCCTCCTCCCCCTCCCATCCTCTTACTGTGGGGGTTCCCCAAGGTTCAGTGCTTGGTCCCCTTCTGTTCTCAATCTACACTCACTCCCTTGGTGACCTCATTCGCTCCCACGGCTTCAACTATCATCTCTACGCTGATGACACCCAGATCTACATCTCTGCCCCTGCTCTCTCCCCCTCCCTCCAGGCTCGCATCTCCTCCTGCCTTCAGGACATCTCCATCTGGATGTCCGCCCGCCACCTAAAGCTCAACATGTCGAAGACTGAGCTCCTTGTCTTCCCTCCCAAACCTTGTCCTCTCCCTAACTTTCCCATCTCTGTTGACGGCACTACCATCCTTCCCGTCTCACAAGCCCGCAACCTCGGTGTCATCCTCGACTCCGCTCTCTCATTCACCCCTCACATCCAAGCCGTCACCAAAACCTGCCGGTCTCAGCTCCGCAACATTGCCAAGATCCGCCCTTTCCTCTCCATCCAAACTGCTACCCTGCTCATTCAAGCTCTCATCCTATCCCGTCTGGACTACTGCACCAGCCTTCTCTCTGATCTCCCATCCTCGTGTCTCTCTCCACTTCAATCCATACTTCATGCTGCTGCCCGGATTATCTTTGTCCAGAAACGCTCTGGACATATTACTCCCCTCCTCAAAAACCTCCAATGGCTACCGATCAATCTGCGCATCAAGCAGAAACTCCTCACCCTGGGCTTCAAGGCTGTCCATCACCTCGCCCCCTCCTACCTCACCTCCCTTCTCTCCTTCTACTGCCCAGCCCGCACCCTCCGCTCCTCCACCACTAATCTCCTCACTGTACCTCGCTCTCGCCTGTCCCGCCATCGACCCCCGGCCCACGTCATCCCCCGGGCCTGGAATGCCCTCCCTCTGCCCATCCGCCAAGCTAGCTCTCTTCCTCCCTTCAAGGCCCTGCTGAGAGCTCACCTCCTCCAGGAGGCCTTCCCAGACTGAGCCCCTTCTTTCCTCTCCCCTCGTCCCCCTCTCCATCCCCCCGTCTTACCTCCTTCCCTTCCCCACAGCACCTGTATATATGTATATATGGTTGTACATATTTATTACTCTATTTATTTATTTATTTATTTATTTTACTTGTACATTTCTATCCTACTTATTTTATTTTGTTGGTATGTTTGGTTCTGTTCTCTGTCTCCCCCTTTTAGACTGTGAGCCCACTGTTGGGTAGGGACTGTCTCTATGTGATGCCAATTTGTACTTCCCAAGCGCTTAGTACAGTGCTCTGCACATAGTAAGCGCTCAATAAATACGATTGATTGATTGATTGATTAGACTGTGAGCCCCATGTGGGACCTGATTATCTTGTAATTACCCCAACATTTAGTACACTGCTTGACATAGTAACTGCCTAACAAATACCACAATTACTATTATCAGAGGGAGACCTTAGAGTCCAAGAGGTGGGAAGAAACACATTTGGAAAGGCAAAGGATAAGATTTTTGATAACTGCAAAGTGAAAATTAAGCCCATCCTGACTGAGACAAAGTTCTGATGACCCACCTCCCACTCACCTCCTCAATCTCATTGTTGCAAAAGCATTCTTAACTCCAGTGCTCACAAGCCCCTGCCTTTCCCTGGGACTGCATTTTCAAAGGCACAATAAAAACATCCTACCTTCATAGATGAAGAAATAGCTTTTGTTTGCTTGGGCTCACCACCAAAAGAAAGCTTGGCTTTCCACCAGGGCAACTCCACTGCAACTAACCTAAAAACAACACCAGGGGAACAAAAACAGCTTGTGGGGAGCCAGATAACACTTTCCTATTCACCTTGCATCAAGTTAAAGAGAAACAGCTTGGTGCCCAGGAGTTCTGAGTTCAGTAACGAGGCTATTTCTTCCCCTTCAGCACCTCCCCCTGACATCTTGAAAATCACTTAGCTGATATTGTCCAGGTGATCTAAAGTTTTCTTTAGAACTCAGGCCAGTCAAAAAGGGATGGGATTTTTTTGGTTTGTTTTTAATATAATAAAGCTAAGAAACTCCAGGGATTTTTATTTAGTCTACAGCCCTAAGAAGCTCTTAATAATCTATACCAAAGGTCTCCTGAATCCTCAGCTCCAAGGAATCCTCTGCCACATGTCTGCTGTGTGACCATGGGCAAGTCATTTAACTTCTCTGTACCTCAGTTACCTCATCTGTAAAAAATGGGGATTAAGAGTGTGAGCCCAATATGTGGCAAGGGACTATGCCCAATCTGAGTAACTTGTACTACCCCAGTGCTTAGAACAATGTCTGACACATAGTAAGCGCTTAACAAGAACATTTATTATTATTATTATTAATAAAGAGCACAGGAGACCTGTATTCCCATCCTGGCTCCACCTCTTGCCTGCTGTGTGACCTTGGGCAAGTCATGGAGTAGTAATAATGATAGTAGTATTCATTCAATCATATTTAGAGTGCTTACTGGGTGCAGAGCACTGTATTGAGCACACGGGAGGTACAAATCAGCAACATATGGAGACGGTCCCTACATTAATGTGAACAACGGGCTCACATTAAGCACTTACTCTGTATTAAGTACTGTAGGCTCATTGTGGGCAGGGAATGTGTCTGTTTATTGTTATATTATACTCTCCCAAATGCTTAGTACAGTGCTCGGCACATTGTAAGCGCTCAATAAATGCAATTGAATAAATGAAGTAGTGGGGTAAAGTAGTGAGGTTAGACACAGTTTCTGTCCCACTGGGGCTCCATCTGAGGGGGAACACATATTTAATCCCCCATTTAACTTCTCTGTGCCTTGATTTCATTTGTAAAATGGGGTTTAAATACCTGTTCTCCCTCCTACTTTGATGGTGAGCCCCGTGTGGGACAGAGACTGTGTCCAATCTGATTACCCTGTATCTACCCCAATGCATGGCTCATAGTAAGTGCTTAACAAATACCATTGTTTTTATTATTATTAGAAAGTCCCATCAACAGCTTAGTACAGTGCCTGGCACATAGTAACCACTTAAAAAAAATACCATAATTAGTAACAGCTGCATTTTCAAGACAAGTGGCCAGGAAACTGTCTGGAGGGTCCACCTTCCCCTTTCCCCCCCAACTCCCCCACACCTCCTCATGGCTTGTTGACTCTTCCCCGGTCGGTTGAGCGTTTCTGCTGGAAGGTATCGGGTTAAGGAGAGTGGGTGGATGAAAAGGAACCAAGACATGGAAACCCTTTATAGAGTGGCAATAATAAAAATATGACTTGGAAACTGTTCAAGATTAAGCAACGCAATCTAGGTGGACCCAGCTAAATCCTATCCAAATACACCAGGGACTCTCCCAACTGTTCGATTCACCTGGATATGACTGTCTTCGTGAAGCTCCCAGTTGACACTCGTTAAATACGGTTGATGATGAGGATGAGGCATCCGGTAGCCTGCTCACACAAACTATAAACCTAAGAGGTTCCAATCAAATCTCGAAACCACCGGAGGGGAAAGATGCAGATCCGACAGGGGGAATCAAGCTGAAGGGAGAAGAGAAAGACAGGGGGCTTTTGAGATTCAGTTGTGAAATGGCCACGCCTGCTTGGGAACAGTATCTGAGCAACAAAGGCAGCCCAGTTCCTCCCTGTTGGCAGGCAGACGCCGGCCCATGTATGAAGGCAGATGTTATAAGAAGATAAAACTGATAAGGATTTCAGGAAGGTGCAGGTTGAAGCTGGACACTTTGGCATCGGGGCCCTTAATTTCTCCATACATCCAGGTGGTCCTTGGCCTCAGGTGGCAGAGGGAAAATAGGATGGAGCAGCTTTAGAGTGCTGGGCGCCCAGGAGATCGTATGAGGAGATGCTCACTGCAGAGAGTGCTTCAGCTTTGAGTTTCCCCCATTGCCAAAATGTAGGTCAAACTGGTGTCATCTTCTTAGACAAGAACCCACTGTAAGGAATCCTCTCTCCTGTCAACGCTGGTCCAGAGACCCCAAGGAAGCAGCTAACGTCTGAGCCCCAGACTGTGCTGGGGAGAATTGCCTAAAAGATGACACCCTAGATCAGATTTCTGGTCCATTTGGGCTCCTGCTTCAGGAACTCAGTACAGCTCACTAACTGTTATCTGGGGAGGTGTAAGTCACTGGGGTGGCAATAAGATTATACCCTGAAATCTCAAATATATATGTGTTTTAGATCTTCCTTTTGCATGGCTTAGTGGTTCTTCCTCGTACCATGTCAGTGGTTTCTGTGGGCCACTTGAGAGCTTTGTTCCTTGGAAGAGAAAGGGAAATTTCCAGCTAAATACTCTCATTTCTAATTCCCAGAGTCAAAGGTATTGAAAGGGCTGAGTAGCTCAATCAATAAAAATCATCCATTAGATTGTAAGCTCCTTGAGGATTGGGATCGTGTCTTTCCCTTCTATGTAATACTTGCCAAACACCTTTTCAATGAAGCAGCATGGCCTAGTGGATAGAGCATGGGCCCAGAAGTCAGAAGGTGTTAAGTTCTAATCCCGCCTCCGTTACATTTCTGCTGTGTGACCTTGGGCAAATCACTTCACTTCTCTGTGCTTCAGTTACCTCATCTGTAAAATAATGATGAAGACAGTGAGCCTCATGTAGGACGGTGACTGTATCCAAACTGATTTGCTTGTATAGTAAGTGCAAAACAAATGCTATTATTATTATTATTATTATTATAGTGGGAATGTTATGAATGCTTTGGATGATATCTCTTCCCAGCCCTCAGCCATAGAAAGTTCCCTTCGTGTGGCAGTATACTCACAATTCATCCAGAATCAAATGAGTTCAGAAAAGAGGAAGGATGCCGATGGGGTGTAAAAAGTTGACATCTGCTGAAGACAGCCACAACATTCTCCTCCACAGCCTATTCTCACTCTGCCTGATGGAAACAATTAGGCTTAAGGTTCTTAACATGGCTATATAGAGCTAAAATGTTCTAACCAAAGGATCTATACAAGCTGGATCAGAGCTCTGTCACAGACATCATCCTTGGCTGGGTCCTCAGAGAGACATTCCATTCAGCTCTCCTGCAGGGACAAGAGAATTCCGAAAAAAAATGCTGAGTTCTTCAAGTCTAGGTTGGAGTTCCAATCTCTTGAATTCTTCTAATTAGGGAAGTCCTATCTCTGGGCCATGAGACCTCAGCCTTGACTCATTTAATATCTTCTCCTGCAATAATAATTGTAGTTATTTGTTAAGCACTTCCTATGTGCCAGGCACTATACTAAATGCTGGGCTATATACAAGATAATAAGGTTGGACATAGTACCCATCCCACATGGGACTCGCTATCAAAGTGGGAGGGAGAACAGGTATTGAATCCCCATTTTACAGATGAGGAAACCGAGGCACAGAAGTTAAATGACTTGCCCAAGGACATACATAGCAAGCAAATGGCAGAGTCAAGATTAAAACCCAGGTCCATGAAATTTATATTCCATCACGCTGTTTTTTAATGGAAGGGCATTTATTAAGTACTCCTTATGTACTAGGACCTGGGTTAGGTACAAGGTTATAAGACTCTACAAAGTCCCTGTCCCACATGGGGCTCACAATCTGTTTCATGATAGATCCTATCAGGGATGAGAACACAGAAGTAAGCCTGGGCAGGGAAAGTGTCTACCAAATTTCTTATACTGTACTCTTCCAAGTGCTTAGAACAGCGCTTTTCACACAGGAAGTGCTCAATAATTGATTGGTTGAAGTAAATGAGCCCAAGACTGGTTCTTATCATTGAAAACTTGTATAGCCAAGTTCAGTTTCCTCTGTTATTTCAGAGGCAAGATCACAACTGTGCTAATGAACTGAAATTTATATTAGCAATTGTCCTTGATTTGCCTTGATATGGAGCTCCTTGATTAGACTGTAAATTCCCCTAGAGTAGGGATAGTGTCTTCTATTTTTAATGTGTGCTCCAAGGGTCCAGTACAGTGCTCTATATACAGTAGGTGCCAAGTAGGTGCTTGGAAAATGTCTTGAAACCCTTCGTTGAGAAATGTGGAAGTTATCGTGAAGGTGATATCACAGAGGCAATGGCACTTCTGACTGCCAAGGAGTGCATTCCTCAGAGCACCATCACAGCAAGCTGGGAGCTCCACTGGGAATTGCTACCACCCAGGAAGGCACCCAGATTATGTAAACAGGTTCAACTCATCACCTGCCAGGCCCTTGCTAACACTTTGACCCTACTAAACCTCAGTCTGCCCCTTCTGAGAATTCTCTGGAAACCCCAGACCCTCTCTCTTGGGATTCCCTCTCCAGTGGCAGCTCCACAAACATTGCTGAGACCACAGAGATTAAGCCTGACAAAAACCAGAATAAAGGAAAGCAGAGAGTGGGACTGAGAGCTGGTTAAATGTCTACCTTTCTAGGTAGTACCCAAGAAGCGGGGTGCTATTTGCCATCCCCGCCCAAAATCGGTGACTTGGTCAAGACACAACCTTTCATGTTAGCTGTCTTGCCCTTCACCTAGTTACTAATTTCTAAATTAGAAGTCTTCACAGCACACTAAGCCACGTTCACCCACTTTATCAGATCAAGGCTAGTCGGGGCCCCATTCTCATATTCTAGTCGACTTGTCCTCCTAACCCAGCAAGAATGAGATGGGCTCATTGGCTTGGCCTGTCGTGTATACCCTTGACTTGACTTGGGACAAACATGGCTGGCTGATACAAATGTTGGTGGATAGCCTAAATCTAAAACTTAGAGTCATGTGAGATTGTTCCACACTTGGGTTCCAGAAATGAAGCAATGAACCATTAGCATCTACCCACACCCCTCCACCAACCCCCAGAAGCACCAAGACCTACCTGGAAAAGCACATTTTCATCATTATTATTATTAATAATAACGATGATAATGGCATTTGTTAAGCACTTACTATATGCAAAACACTGTTCTAAGTGCTGGGGGGATACAAGATGATCAGGTTGTCCCACGTGGGGCTCACAGTCTTAATTCCCATTTTACAGATGGGTTAACTGAGGCTCAGAGAAAAAAAATGATGGTATTTGTTAAGCGCTTACTATGTGCAAAGAACTGTTCTAAGTGCTGGGGGGGAATACAAGGTGATCATGTTGTCTCATATGGGGCTCACAGTCTTAATCCCCATTTTACAGATGAGGGAACTGAGGCACAGATAAGTTAAGTGGCTTGCCCAAAGTCACACAGTTGACAAGTGGCAGAGCCGGGATTAGAGCCCACAACCTCTGACTCCCAAGTCCGAGCTCTTTCCACTGAGCTATGCTGCTTCTCAAGAGAAGTTAAGTGACTTGCCCAAGGTCACACATTATTAACAGTACTAATAATAACTTGCTAAGCACTTACTGTGTGTCAAGCCCTGTTCTAAGCACTGGGGTAGATGCAAGTTAATCAGTTGGACACAGTCCCACATGGAGCTTACAGTCTAAGCAGGAGAGAGAACAGGTATTTTGCTTATTCTCACACCTCAAGAGGGTCTCCATAAATACCATTCATCATAATATATTGCATGAGATTGAGAAGTAAAGTGGTTTTATTTTTACTATCATGTGCATTGCTGTCCGAGGTATGACATAAGAGGAACCAGCTTGGAGGGGAAAAGGCCCCTTATCTGTCTGTCATTCTGTCATTGAGCTACCTAAATTTAAGCATTTGGATTGCCCTGACAGACAGAGTTCTGAGTGTATTCAGAGGCCAGAGCTGCCATGCTCTAAGCATAGTTTGATGGTGGTAAATGGCCAACTCTTTCTCTTCCTGAGCCCTTCAGCCCAGCCCTTTGAAGATACAGGATGTGGGAGGATGAGGTGTCACAAGGAGTCCCTTGAAGGGTCATGAGATGAGAGTGTGAGAACCAAAGCTCTAGAGGATGTGGGCCTTCCTGCATGCGTCTGGAGGGGTGAAAGTGGTGAGTCCAGTGGTTTGTGCTTTGTTTAGACTGGTAGCGTCCTGCTTCTTCTTTCCTCCGCCATACCTCCTTCACCATGTCTCTCTGCATCTAAAGAACATGCCTGCCTACCTCAGAAACATGCACCATTCCCAGAACTCCATGGGCTCTTAATCAATCTGAAATACCTGAGTGGACTTTGATCTCTCTTGTTTTGCCTGGAAATGCCACCGTCTCTGATTTTCTCACCCAACTGCCCAAGAAAATGAAGAGGTTGCCATTTTAGATTCTCAAGGGAAAAGCACTAAGGAACAATCCCAACCCTCTTCTGCTGGAATGAGAAATGTACTCCAAGGCAGAAGACCAGGACAATGGGAGCCAGTTCTTTAGCATGTCTCTCTAAAGTAAGCTCCAGATTGCACCATTCACAATGAGAACTAAAAGCATTCCTCAAGGCAAAGTTTGTGCCTAATTTTTTAATGGTCAAGAGAGCTAAACTCTTTTCCCCAGGATATGACTTCCTATTTCAAAGAACTCACCCACTCCCACCCTTTCAAGGAAACATTTCTTTCCCTCCCAAAGACAGTAAAGATGATTCATGGGATAAAAGAGCATGAAAACTTGTTAATTTCATCATCTCCAGCCCCCCAGGAGCTTCTTGAAAATGTTGCCATTATCCAGAAGGATAATCTAGTTTCTGCTAACCTTTTATTTAACTCACACCACCGTTCATACACAGATGCAGTAATTTAAGGTCATTATCACCAATGTAACATTCCCCAAAGAAAGCCAGCTTAAAAAGGCATTAAGTCATCATTGCTTTGGAGCAAACCCTCCACATTTTTTAAAACCAAAGCCATACAGATTTTTTTTATCAAAAATTGTTAGTACACACTAACTGTGCATCAGTTTTGGTCCTGCAGAATGTTATGTAAGTTTTAAGAGTTTTATATTAGAAGATGGCTGCCAGCCATTTCCACCCCAGGAGCTGAGCTGGTCAGATCTCATCAGGCCAGCCAGGGAGGAGCAGGATCTTTAAATCCCCAAATGGGAGAACTTCAGGAAGAATGCAGATGCTGCATGAAGGGATGTATGTGATGCATTACCATCTGAATCAGGATTGAGTGGTGAATCAAAGCCACACCACAGTCCACAGGGAGCTGAAGGCAGAAACCAGAATTAGAAGGTGGCAAAAGGTGTCAGATTCAGATAATAATAATAATCAAGATGGTATTTGTTAGGCACTTACTATGTGCCAAGCACTGTTCTATACACTGGGGTAGATAAAAGGTAATCAGGTTGTCCCACTTGGGGCTCACAGTCATAATCCCCATTTTACAGATGAGCTAACTGGGGCCAAGGAAAGTTAAGTGACTGGCCCAAAGTCACATAACTGATAAGTGGTGAAGCCTGGATTAGAACCCATGACTTCTGACTCCCATGCCCATGCTCTTTCCACTAAGTCATGCTACTTCTCAGCCAGATCCTGACTGGCAGTAATTGCTCTGCTACCTCCTGTACTTATGGATATATCTTAGGTGCCCTGTTTCTTCTTCTTAATAATAATAAAGGTATTTGTTATGCACTTACTATGTGCCAAGCCCTGTACTAAGTACTGGGGTTGGAACAAGATAATCAGACCTTGTAGACATCTCCTTTTCCTTCTTTCTACCTGTATTTTTGCCTCTCTCCTTCACTAGATTGTAAACTCCTTGAGGACAGGGGTCATAGCTACCAATTCTATTTTTCTCTCCTCAGTGTTCAGTAGAGTGCTTTACAGTTGGCAGTCAGTACATTCTGATTAAGCAAATGGAGTAGCTGTCCACTAACTTGAACAAAATCATCTAGTCACCAGCAACATTTCTAGAGGCCATTCAATAAACACCAAAGATGTTTCAGCCTCCATAATTTTATGAGAGCCCCTCCTCTCTCCAAAGAAAAATACTGATAGTAAAAAAACGATAGTCATTCTTTTCTACCCTCCTAACAATTTTCTGGGGCGGGGGGGGGGGGGGGGGGGGCAAACTATCCTACATTTCCTCTACCCATAATTTATTTTATTGCCTGTCTTCCCCATTAGACTGTAGGCTTCTGAAGGGCTACTAAATCTGTTATATTATACACATCCGAGTGCTTATAATAAATATCACTAATTGATTGAAATATTTTCAGAGCTACTTTTGGAATAACAATCCCAACCAATCCAGAGTCGTCCCATCTTTGCATCTCCAACATACCAGGTTTCAAACCATGTCCTCTCAGGATTCTAAGGTTACCATGAAAGCTATTTCAATGGACTTTTGATGCTACCTCTATCTTGTTCAATACTTTCCACATAGCATATCCCCAAAGAATCCCCACATCAGATGCTCCACCAATATCAGTCTCTAGGATATGCCAATCCTAGTATTCAATCAATCAATGGCATTTATTTAGCACTTATTATGGGAAACTCACACAACAAATATACACTTGCCATTTTCTTGGATTAAAAGTAGAAATAAATAACTTCAATTATCCAAGGAAAATAACTTGGGTCTCCAGCCAGAATTATTGCTTTTCTGGTCCCTACCAGAGAGAAAGAGATAGAGTGACTTGAAGTTTGAGAGCACATTTGGATCATGGTAAAATTAGGCAGTGTGTCCAACTAGTCCCCTCAGATCCCAACCCTCCAGCCTCTAGATATGAATTAGAATGAGTACACACATTTTGGGGTCAAAATTTGGCCTTTCAGGCAAGAGGAACTTCTAATACCTTGCTAGTCGAGTAGGCAGAGTATGGAAAAAAAATAGTCATCGCCAGCGGGAGGTACTCCAGGGCAGAATATCAACTTGGCATAAACCCTGCACACCCCACACACCCCTTAATTATACAATCATTTAAAAAAATCATTAAGTTGCAAGTAATTCAATTAGTTCTGCATCACCTACTTTGAGAGAATAAGTATACAAGTGACTGAGCACATTTACATTCACTTAGTCCCTTCCTCCGAAGAGTGGGCAGCTACCTCCTCTCATTCACTCATTCAATCGTATTTATGGACTGCTTGCTGTGTGCAGAGCACTCAACTAAGCACTTGGGAGAGTACAATATACCAATAAACAGACACATTTCCTGCCCACAAGGAGCTTACAATCTAGAGGGAGACACTGATGAATATAAATTACAGGTCTGCCACTTGCCTATTGTGTGACCTTTGACAAGTCACTTAATTTCTCTCTACCTCATTTTTCTCATCTGAAAATGGGGATTAAATACCTGTCCTCCCTCCTAAAAACTGTGCCTGATCTAAATATACTAAATGTACCCTAATGTTTAGTGCAGCTCTTAGAACATATTAGAACATATTCAAAGCCCTACTGAGAGCTCACCTCCTCCAGGAGGCCTTTCAAGACTGAGCCCCCTCCTTCCTCTCCCCCTCGCCTTACCTCCTTCCCCTCCCCACAGCACCTGTATACATGTATATGTTTGTACGTATTTATTCTATTTATTTTATTTTGTTAATGTTTTGTTTTGTTGTCTGTCTACCCCATCTAGACTGTGAGTCCGCTGTTGGGTAGGGACCGTCTCTCTATGTTGCCAACTTGTACGTCCCAAGCGCTTACTACAGTGTTGTACACACAG
Organism: Tachyglossus aculeatus; assembly: GCF_015852505.1. Classification (NCBI taxonomy): domain Eukaryota; kingdom Metazoa; phylum Chordata; class Mammalia; order Monotremata; family Tachyglossidae; genus Tachyglossus; species Tachyglossus aculeatus. The sequence goes on along the minus strand of NC_052073.1, from coordinate 13,955,537 downwards.
TAAGCGCTCAATAAATACGACTGAATGAATAAATGAATGAATGAAAGTGCTGAACTAATACATAATTATTACTTAGGCCTGCCCCCATTCTGGTCTTCGTCCCCCTAAAATGCTTGCTTCTTTTTAATTCCTCATACTCAAAATGAAAAGCTGGACTTGTGCCAGCACCTCTCTGGGCACACAACCCACACAGAGGAGAGTTTCAGTTTGAAGGCCAATAGGATGACATTTTCATGCTTATTTCCAGGGGGAAAACACTTATTTGGGATTTGAAAGATGTTTCTCTCTGAGAGGTAGACTGAGCATCTGCTCCCTGAGAAGCCCTTTCTGTACAAGACAGGCTGATGAGGAGACACTGTAAACAGGCTATTGCAGTGTGAAATCATTTTCCAATTACTTGCAAGTCTGAGTCACTTGAGAACTTGGATGGCTTGGGTTGCCCATTGAAGCTTTCACACCCATTCAGGAAAGCTGTTATGGAGAGTTTTATTGTAGAGTCATAAGAGAGAAGCTTAGAGCAAGAGGCTTAATGTTGAAAGATCTGCTTTGGAAACAGAGGCAGTAACTGCACTTAATGTGATGAACCATGGCATCTGGGAAGCTAATGTACAATGAAAATGTGTCCTTAGCCGATAAATTAACCAACATGAAATTGCTTGCCAAACTGAGGTCAGTTAAAAATGAAATTCTCCCTAACTGGCCATTCATATGCTAATAATAATAATAATATTGTTATGTTAAGTGCTTACTATGTGCCAAGCACTGTTCTATCAGTTGGACCAGCCCTATCTTGCAATTCTCACAACTGTGTCCAGCTCATGAATCTATTTTAGAACCTCTAAATGGAAAAGTGATGTCCTTGTGGAGTTAAGACACACAACGAAGAGGGGCAGACACAATTTCACAGGAGTTGGAAAGCACTCCCCAACATAGTATGTGGGGCTGTTCTTTGCTCTTTAATTCAGTCTATGTGAGTACAAGGAGGTCTTCCTTTAGCAGAACCAAATCCTAAAATACTCGTACTCAATTTTGGTTGTCCTGCCAAAGCTTTCAGATAATCAGCACTGTCTATAGAAAATGGCAGGAAGTAAATTCCTCCTAGAATGTTGAGTTAGAGGTCACTTTACATGTCATTTGAGAACATTCAGATTTCACCCATGTCAGAAAATTTGAACATTGTAAATAAAACCTTGGACAGGTTCCTGCAGCAGAATTATGTATTTCAACTGTCCTCAATTTCCACTCTCTCCCCACCCATCTCCTCCATCAAGATGTTCTCCATTAGAAGCAGGAAAAATAGTGTTTTAAGATGTTGCCAGAAAATAATTGAATATTCCTTAAAAATATGGGCTCTAAGATAATAAAAAAGCCTTACAAGGTCAAGTTGTTTCTGCAGAAGATCCTGTTTCATGTTATTGGTGGACAAAAGAGATTACAAGATGCAGGGTAGGCTTGTGCAGTATTGGCATGACGGAACCTTGGGTTGATAAAACGGGTAGGGTCCTGGCTTAGCAAATCAGTGAAAATGTCACATGGAGATCTCAAATTGCAGTTGGAAGGGAAATGGATGTTAAAAGAGAACAAAGGAATGAAGCGTATGGCTAGGACCTAAATTAAAATTTAAATCACATGAGACTGCAATAGGCTGTCTCCATGAGGATACATATTGATTCTCTGAGGATCTGAATCATGAAAACAAAGCCTGCTTCATCCCAGAACAGAAGTCAAAAGTCTAGGAGGCAATTGAAATCCAGTTGAGGATAGATTTTAAGGGTCACTGAACATTCAAGCTGGAAGCTTTCCATAGTTAAACGAAGCAACTTTCAAGATAATCCAAACATGGAGAGAACACACATTTAAGGAAGCTTTGAGCTGTCTCCCCTTTCTGTGGGCGGCGCGCCCCACAAATGGCTAAGTTGCAGATTTAGAAAAAACAGGGATGCGAGAGTTGAAAACACTACTGGAAAATAAATAAATCACATTCTGAAGGAGACACTACCATCTCTAGCATTCCCCTAGGCCCCCAGTGTTCCCCACCCCAAAGCTTGGTCAACCCAAATTTGATAAGAAGTGAAACCGTCACCATAGCTGCAAACTTGTGTTAGATTTTTCTACTTTTTTAATGGACTCTTAAGCACTAGTGACATGCCAGGTACCGTACAAAGCGCCAGGGTAGATACAAGACAATCAGGTTGGACAGGGCCCCTGTCCCATATGGGGCTCAGTCTTAATCCCCATTTTACAGATGATGTACCTGAGGCACAAAGTGACTTGCCCAAGGGCTCATGGCAGCCGAGTGGAGGAGCCAGGATTAGAACCCAAGTCCTCCGACTCCCAAGCCCACGCTCTTTCCACTAGGCCAGGCTGCTTTTCTGCTTTCTCCATGGTATTTTCCTCGGAGGCTGTAAGCTTAACTTTCTACATGCATAGGAAATCCAAAAGGTACTGGAGTCCTGGTGACCTGCTAAGGCAACTGTTTTTACACAAAAAGCTCGAACTCAAAATTTACCGTGCTGTTGCATAAACACTTTCAAATGAAAAACAGATAATCCTTCTTTCTTCCCAACTGAAATGAATGCCAAAGACCATTTTGGATTATTATTTAAAAGACAGTTATGCTTGCATAATCTTCTAAAAGTTATAGGTGCAGCACACTGGTCTGAGTGTAAAATGCCACGTACCAATTGCGACCTACATGAGGTCTTCTTAGCCAGCCAGATATTAGAAGCCCAACTCATCTCATTCTTACATAAATAGAACACCAAGTCAGTGCCACTAGACAATTGATTGGTTTGGTTTTGCTTCAATGCAAGCAAGAATAAAATGGAAGCTTCCTCATTTCCTATCCAGAGAGCAATTACTTCAGAGCTCAGATATGTGCATTAATAAAAAGCAAGCTCACATTGTTCTACTATCCAATCTACAATGGCCCAGGGTGATGCACTGAAGTCACTGCTGCATTCAGAGATCCATCTTCGATTCCTTGAACAAGTGGACTGTAAGCAAAAATTATTGTAAAGGGCTTTCCAGAAAAACTGCTATTAGTGCTCTCACCCCAGGGTCCAGAAATATAAACCTGTGCTCACAGGGCAAACTCCCTTTACAGATGCACTTCCCCACTACAGAGAGAAACGAGTTTAATTCTAAAGAATTGTTTAAGTTCCATTAGAAATCTCTGGAGAATGGAGATTTTCATGGCATCGGGTCAAAACTGGCTTTAAGAACACAAATCAGCCTGTTTCTGGCATTACTTGAGCACCAGAAATATACTAGGTACCAACTAAACAGGATTACTACCCAGCAGGCTCAAGGTAATTTTTTTTTAAAAAAAGAGGGAAGACATGGAATGAAACCAAGGCATTTGGCAATGAGCCAATCCACCAAACTCTGAATTGAGTCATTTCTGCCCTTGGGTTGTCTTTGGGGTAATTTCAGACAGTCTAAACTACAACTAGGTATGGATCTTGCAAGCCAATTAAGTATTTAACTCAATTCCTTCCCCACATACTCAGGTCTGAAAGTTGCTACTTTATTTTATTGCCAAATAACAAGAGGAAAAACAAAAACAAAGCAAAAAACAAGCTTTTCTACTATTGAACCACTACCCCCTTTCCACTTTTTCACCTCAATTGGATGAGCAAGTGTGGCAACCATAGAATAACTGGCCTCATCAGATTGAAAGGAAAAAAGGTTTGGCTGTCAAATATTAACCTGGCAAAGTACATATTATTTGAATAATACCTAGTACCAAGTTTGGGAAGCAGCCGAGGATAAAGGCACTGCGAAGGATTTGGAAGCACGTTATGTAATGGGAGTTGACGGACCTATGGTCTTATTCAGTATAGACAAAATTCTAACCTCTTCTCCCTCTTTTGAAGTTAAGCCACATGAGCCCAACCGTAAACATATAACTTCCTGGAAGATATGCCAGGACACTTAAAATATGGAATCAAATATCATGAAGCAGCATGGCCTCATGGATAGAGCACAGGCCTGGGTGTCGGAAGGACCTGGGTTCTAATCCAGGCTCTGCCATGTGACATGAGCAGGTCACTTACCTTTTCTGAGCCTCAGTTACCTTATCTGTAAAATGGGGATCAAGACTCACATAAGGTGAGCCTTATGTGGGACCGGGACTGTGTCCAACCTGATTAGCTTGTATCTACACTAACATTAAGTACAGTGCCTGATACATAGGAAGCGCTTAACAAACACCATTAAAGAAATCATCAGCAGTATATATCCAAAATCTCTGCAAACATCCAGCAACCATAAAATCAGTGTTGCCGCCTTCTCACATCGATGACTGACTAAAAGGGTCTCCTCCAATGGCTATTTTAGTAAACCAACAATAAGGTAAGGATGGCTTGGGGGGAATGGGGGGGTGGGGGGGGGGAGAGAAACATGCATCCCCAAAGATGCTTTAAGTTAATTGAAAACATTAGCATCTCTGTTAAGTTGTTTGTCCCTTTCAGGAGTCCAGAGTCCTTGCCAGAGGAAAATTGTCTGTCTCTGGGGTCTCTCCAGATAATGAGATGTAGATCTCATGAGGCTGCCCTAATAAAGAACATTGATTTCCTGACAGACTTTCATGTTACCGCAAAGAGCCGTGATACTATCTCAACTACACCACCACTGTCACAGGTATTCAAAAACTTTTCCAGTTAACCAAGCATTCACTGCTTCTATCCAGAATACTTTTATTATATGGTTATCATATACATCAAAATTATATTGGGAACATGTACAAATGTCTTTACTCCATCTCCATTATTCACACACACCGTACCTTTTTCATGGTCTAGTCAGTTTCAGGCAGATGCTACACAAAATTATTGCTTTGTGAACATACAGAGTTTCAGTTAAATATAATCTTCAGTGGCAAGAACTGAGAATGTTTCCTCCAAAGTTTAAACATTTTAAATACCCTGTAAAACATACCTGTGCATAAACCTAAGGATGTGTTTTATTTAGTCTACCCCATAACCTTTTAAAAGTTACCAAAATTAAAGTTTGAAACCCATTTATTTAAAAAAAATTAAGTCTTAAAAAGTTCACCAATATTTACAAATCCCATTAAATTACACATAAATAAATATGTACATTCAACAGACTGTTTCTCTTAATACACATAGCGCCTCCCTGGAAATATTTTTTGGCCTTAATAAGCAAAAAAGTTAAAAGTTATGTGCCTATTCTTTCAAGTTTATTCAATTTTAAAAAGAGACCCGATATAAATATGCAAATAAAGCTGCAATATCCTTAGAGGGGGAGAAAGGGACAAAAAGGTATACATTTTCAAGAAATACTTCAGTTTGAATAGCCAATTTCAGGCATTGTAAAACACAGAGCATCTATAGCACACTTTAGTTTTTGAAACCAAATATCTCCAGTAATTAATTCCAATAAGTGTGCCAAAAACCTTCCGAGAACTAATTCCGAACTGATACAATTCCTTTTCCTAATGCGGACCGAAAGACTCTACAGTTCTCTGGGCATGTAAATCACACACAAAAAAAACATTTAATAGACAAATCTAAACACCATTGTCTAATACTGTATAATTGTTATTGTGGCATTGAAGACATCAGTTGACATTTCAACAGGAGAGGAATGAATATGACCCTACTGTAGCTGGAAAAGGATACACTGTGGTTTGTTCAGTGGGAATTTAGAGGTTCACAAACTTGATAGCACCACTTTCAGAGCAAGGAAAACAGGTTTAATGAGCATGTACCAGTACTTGCCATCTTCTGATTAACTTGCCCCAAAGTTAGGGGATGCTGCAGCTTTTAGAGACACAACATAAAAATCCAGAAGGGTGCATGTCATGAAGATCCTGAATAAGACGTTGTTTTAATAAGGTAACAAATTTTCTACGCGTCCCCTAGGCAAGTTGATCCCAGGCAGTATTTAGGAGAACAGTTGCAGTCCTTTCTTTGATCTCTCCCCCTCCCCCTCCCTTCTACTTCCTGTGCTTATCCATTTTCTCGATGTTTTTGTTAGTATCTGGAGGGCTTTGGTCGCCAGTGCTCATATATGTTTTGTCTGCTATTTTTAATGCTTCGTTTAGGTAGTTCTGGACGGATGTCATGGCAGCACAGATGGCAGCACTCCCAAAGCCATGGGTAATCAGGCTAAAATGAGTCAAACAGCCCTGGATTCCTGGGTCCAGGATTGGGTTAGGTCTGGTATTTCCAAGGGGAGTTCGGTCCTGAGTGAGAAGATCTGTGAATTCCTTACAGATTTGCCTGGGAATGGAAAGGGGGTGGGGGTGGGAGAGAGAGAGAGAGAGAGAGAGAGAGAAAGAGAGAGAGACACCCCTATTAGTAAGTACTGAGAGAGGATAAGTCCCTTATATAACATTGATAACATTGCCTTAGATAACATTGCCAAGATCCGCCCTTTCCTCTCCATCCAAACTGCTACCCTGCTCATTCAAGCTCTCATCCTATCCCATCTGGACTACTGCACTAGCCTTCTCTCTGATCTCCCATCCTCGTGTCTCTCTCCACTTCAATCCATACTTCATGCTGCTGCCCGGATTATCTTTGTCCAGAAACGCTCTGGACATATTACTCCCCTCCTCAAAAACCTCCAATGGCTACCGATCAATCTGCGCATCAGGCAGAAACTCCTCACCCTGGGCTTCAAGGCTCTCCATCACCTCGCCCCCTCCTACCTCACCTCCCTTCTCTCCTTCTACTGCCCAGCCCGCACCCTCCGCTCCTCCACCACTAATCTCCTCACTGTACCTCGCTCTCGCCTGTCCCGCCATCGACCCCCGGCCCACGTCATCCCCCGGGCCTGGAATGCCCTCCCTCTGCCCATCCGCCAAGCTAGCTCTCTTCCTCCCTTCAAGGCCCTGCTGAGAGCTCACCTCCTCCAGGAGGCCTTCCCAGACTGAGCCCCTTCTTTCCTCTCCCCCTCGTCCCCCTCTCCATCCCCCCGTCTTACCTCCTTCCCTTCCCCACAGCACCTGTATATATGTATATATGGTTGTACATATTTATTACTCTATTTATTTATTTATTTATTTATTTATTTTACTTGTACATTTCTATCCTACTTATTTTATTTTGTTGGTATGTTTGGTTCTGTTCTCTGTCTCCCCCTTTTAGACTGTGAGCCCACTGTTGGGTAGGGACTGTCTCTATGTGATGCCAATTTGTACTTCCCAAGCGCTTAGTACAGTGCTCTGCACATAGTAAGCGCTCAATAAATACAATTGATTGATTGATTGATAAGTCAAAGCTCGAAATCAATGGGCAGGCAGCCTCGGGGACTTTAGAATACAGTTTTAACTTTGGCTCAGGGACAGAATCATGAGTGAGCTTGTGCTGCCAAGAAGGCAGCTCTGGAAAATCGGAAAATGATAGTGAGTCCCATCTACATCATGCCTCATATGTTAACAGTCTCATTTAAAATTAATTTCCTTTTTCAAAAGGCTAGTTGTTTCAGAAAGCCACTGTGTTTTGTTCGTTTGCTTGTGCCTGCATGCTCTTCCCTGCTTTGGATTCCTACTTGTTCTACTTCATTTACTCTAATTTTAAAATCAATTTAGTGCTAGTTTCTGTGAGAACTTCTGCAGCTGCAGTAAGTGATTTGCAATGGATAAGCAGCTGAACTGGGACATTTAATTTATCCACGTGCCGCATATACATTTACCCTCATCATTACATCAAAAATCTGTTAACAGACAGAAGGGAATACTGCAGCACAATCTTTCTTTAAACTGGTCTGTCACATACAGTAAACACTTTTGGGGAAATGCAAATACAGTATGAAATGTTGGGCAAACAGGCAGCTGCATCTTTAGAAAATAAGCATGTGCTTCTAAAATTATACATTTCAGAGGGTAGATTTAAAATGGAATTCATGCAGATGAATGCTATTCCTATGATAATGTGAATTTCAAATTATTTCCCCTCCGAGTCCGAGAAGTCCGAAGTCCGAAGTCCGAGACCTAATTTTTTTTAAAGCCTAAAGGCCTCACTTACTTTGCAGCTAGAAGCATGTTTTTCCTAGTAGCGATCTCGTTGCGTCCTAAATGGGGTCTGGTTAGGTATTCAGCTACTGCTTTAGAAGGAAATTCAGTTTCGCAGACATAACCAAAGTCCCGAGCAAGATGTACCGCTTCACCTACAAAAGTGAAGAAATCCCAGTTGTTACTGATGGTAAACTGAGGAGCTATTGAAATGGATTTTGGTATGGATGGCAGGTCTAAAACCTGCCATCAGTTGTATTTTGTCTGACTTGGTGCTGTTTTTTTTTTTAAAGTATCCTTTTTGATTTCTGAAGGCAAAACACAATAATCACTAGTCCCATGCAGGGGCTTTTTTTGCTGGGGTTTATGAAAAATCACTTGAACATTCTTCAGCGCAATAACCACTACTATTCCATAACTAAACACCCCTACTCCAAAAAGATGGCTTTAGTGAAAGCAGGGATGCTCAGGAAGGTAAAACCTGCCTAAAAACGGAGCAGGCAGGTTCCAGGGAAAAAGTTAAAGATTTGTTCATTATTTTACTATTTTAAAACAAAGTACAGCACGCAGATTTTTAATGTCAGATTTTCTCTGGGGAGCCTATAGCTGTGCCTTCCAGAGACAAAAGAAGCTCCAAGTTCTAAAAATTTATCTTTTTCACATTACAGATGCAAAGAACCATTTTTCAGCCAGGAGCAACAACTTCACTCGAACTGCACAATCCCAGTTCGCCTACCATGTTGCAGACTAAATGAGTTCCAGTTTCCCCATCAGGAAGTTAGAAGCTGTAGATCTCACTTTATATGCATGCTTTATTAGGAAAGCTTCCAAGGATGCCATTCTAGGTAGGGCCGGATGATTAAAGTCAGCTTCTTTGGGGCTCTTAAACCCCCGACTATAACTTGAAATTATGAAAACATTCTCCCACTGACTCCGCCCTATGCAATACCTACACCCAGGGTTTAAAATCAGGCAGGATTTCACCAGATCTCAGTTCCAGGGTCTAAGATATTAGCTGGAACTGATTCTTGCTGAACACGGAGGAGGAGCTGGCAAACGCACTTGGTAATGGGGTGGGAAAGGGATTCCTGAGTAGGGGTGGTGTTCCATAATATGAATATCTGCATAGTTATTTATTTATTAAATAGGTGTACTATGCATACCTCTACCTGAAGCAAAGTCAGGACTAAGCTCACTCGAAGAGGTCCCCACTCTTGTCCTCTCAGAGTAAGTCCAAGTCTTTAAATTATACGTTATGAAACGAATGCATTCATATTAATGCCTATAAACTCATTATGGGCAGGGAACGTTTCTACTAATTCTTGTACTGGACTCACCCAAGCACTTAGTACAGTACTCTGCACAGAGTTAAGTGCTCAAAATACCAGTGATTGACTGGACCAGCTCTCTGGTCATTCATGTACAAGGAAAGCCCTGGTTGCCTAATGTTTCACTTCCTGAGGAACACCAAATGCATGTCTCCCATTTGCTCATCACAGATGGAAGGCATGTGCAGTTGTTAACCTCCCCTATTTTGTCCCTTGAGCTCTTTTAATGAATAGGGAAATGTACATAAACCCTACCACGTTTACAAGGGTACACCTGATATTAGCGCTCCTGTAGTGGTAGTGACGGAGTTATGAGCAGGGGGACCAGAAGAGTGGTTCTGGCCCTGCCACCTGTGATAATTAATAATAATAATAATAATAATGGCATTTATTAAGCGCTTACTATGTGCAAAGCACTGTTCTAAGCACTGGGGAGGTTACAAGATGATCAGGTTGTCCCACGGGGGGCTCACAGTCTTAATCCCCATTTTACAGATGAGGTAACTGAGGCCCAGAGAAGTGAAGTGACTTGCCCAAAGTCACACAGCTGACAATTGGCAGAGCCGGGATTTGAACCCATGACCTCTGACTCCAAAGCCCGGGCTCTTTTCCACTGAGCCACGCTAAGTGGTCCCCACACTCTGAAGAGTCATCTTGAAAGGGGGTCTTCAAAACCGACTGATTTTTAATGAAGTAATGTAGCACTCTGTTGGGTTGAAATGGGTGAACCACAGATCTGATCTTAGAAAAGGACAAGCCAGGATAAATGGAGACCATTTCTATGGGAAAACTAATGAGAAATGTGGCACAATCTCGACAACCCAACAGTGCACACCTGGAACACTCTAAGCTGCGGATGTTGTCATTTTGTATTACACTGGGTGAGAGTGAAAGTTGGCCAAGAATTAAAGTCTTCCTATTTATTTAATAAGGTTTTGTTTTCTACCAGTGACTCAGTCATAGCATCATTCACATTCACAATTATGCTCTTATTTCAGCCAACTCCTCCTCAATATATAAAGATGAGTTGGCACGGGGTGGGGGTGGAGCGCGGGGAAGGGAACCCAGGCAAAAAACACAACACCAAGAAGTCAACCAGTTCCAAAAACTGACCTTCTACTAGGGAAGTCAATAATGTCACATTAGCAGCTTTTCTTCTCCCCGCTGGAAGATTCAAACCAATTTTATCCAATTTTTCACGCAATGACCGGCCCCCGTTTTTTGATTTGGCTCTGTAAATGAAAGAAAATTGCCTGAGTTTCAGATGGTAAATTAAAGGGGCAATAGGGAAAGACAGGTAAGAAGCTAAGTTTAAGATTCAAATCTTATTTGAGGGCCGACTAATGTCTTTGCCGTCCTTTCAAATGATCTACATTGCATCTCAGGCTTGCCAAATCAGAAAACCGAGATTCAACCAAGTAATTGTGTATACTTGTGCATACTACTGTGGGAATTCCGAGGACGACGATCCTCCTAAAATAGCCAACACAAAAGTGGAAAAAAAAATGACAAAGATGTGGCTTGCTGATTCTATTGAGCCAAGATTAAATAGCTACCTTTCTCCGAGTGATATCACAAGACCCTAGCCAAGAGAAACTCCGCCGGGACCTAATTTGCCACCATAATCCCCTAACGTATTCTGATGCTTCTTCATACATGAAATCTGATTTTAACTCAATAAAAAATTGTTGCTAGAATTGTCTTAACACTTCACTTTGGAAAGTGCCACAAGTGAAAAGGAGGAAGTGTTCTCAAAAACCGTCTCGGCGCCTATTAGAATTCAGCGTTAGGTCAAGTTAATGTAAGTTAAAAATACTTTCCCAGTCCTTTTTTCTTTTTTTTTTAAAACACATACAGAGCACAGAAAGCCTGAGCCAAAAGCATCAAGGGAGACTGCAACCCCAAGCAGAATGTCTCCTCCATATACCTTCTCAGGACGCCTCCCAATAAAGAAGCATTTAAACATTCAGGAGGTGAAAGTCTTCGCTGCACCTCTGCTACTGTCACTTTATACTTTGACGTGGAACTGAGGAGAGAGAGTCTTCCCGGAACAGAGCAAAAGACTTCATTGGGGTTAATCACGACTCCTAGTAGTCCATCTTTCTGGCAAGGGAGGCTCAATGAGTTGTTTTTGGTCAGTGAAATGGGACCTGTTAATAATAATACAGAAACCGTTGTGAAAGCTGATATTAGAGAAGACAGATAATCGCTGATGGTCAGGGTACCCACCCCCACCTCACTGAGTCACTAATCAGCTGCTAAAGAGGGGTCCTTAGGCTTGTAAATGAAGCCACCACTACCTTAGTGTAACTGGGAATATGAGGTTACAATCCAATTGCCCAATTTTTAAATACTTTAAAAAACTGGGCAAGACACATTCAACGGGCCTTTATTTCCTAAAGGAATTTTATCTTGGGAGTTTAACTAGATAAATTTCTACAAGGGATAAGCACCAGGAATTAGGCAACCAAGTAGGCCCTGGGAAAGAACAGCTTTCCATCTGTATCAACAGCTCTCCAGATAAGAGTTAACTCCCAAATAGGCAGTAACTTTACCAATACACCACAAAGAGAAAACTGAATCTGACCAACGCAATTGTAGATTTCCACCTACCATGTTCCAAACACCTCAGCCTTCCCTAATTTCATTCCACGGGTTATTCGGTTACTCAAATTGGACTATTTCTTTCCATTCAAAAATGAAAGTGGGAACATAAGCTCTTTGTGTGATAAGTGCATTCAGTGAAAGACTGAGATAGTTTAAGATAGCAAGATTTAGCAGCTCACCTAGGGCATATTAGAATGGATACTTATGAATAAAGACATCAGGACTGTCCCAATTCAAATGATAGGTGCTCTTTTGAAGAAATGTTCGCTCTCTTTTAGGAAGCCCATGCATTAATAGGCAAACCAGTTTAAACGGGCTCCCTAACTCAAATACACGGCCAGAGAAGACTAGCAATCCTATCACCCCAATTCCACACTGCTACTGCCCACGCAACCTCTGTCCCAGCCAGACTTAACTAAAAGCAGGGTTGCTCTGCATGCTACTAATCGTAGGTCCATTTGGGGTTTCGGTTTATCTCCCCTTTGGAGAAGTTAAGGGAGCCCGTGGATGCGGCCCTAAACTCGGGGAGCTATTTTACCAACTTGAAAAGGAACGAATTAACTAGCGACTGGGGGGCGGTGGGAAGGTTAATGACTTTTTAAAAAGGTGGAGGAGGGATCGCTCCCCCCCAATCCCCTTGGGTTTATCCTTGCTGGAGGAGGGATTCCCACTCGAGAGTCCCCTTCCAACTCCCCCCAGCCACCCCATCACCTTCAGATTCGTGAGACCAGACTTGGGGGACGTTCAGCCCGGTGGAGGCGGGGGGCTGGAACTGCAGCCGCGGAGGAGCAGACCCCGACCCTGCCCGGACACTCACCTTTCCTGATGACGGTCTGATCGTGGATGAGCAAGTGCTGGTCCTCCACGCTCTGGGAAAGAGAAAAATTTCCCGGCTTAAGGCGGCGGCCGGCCTCCAGGACCCTTCCTCCGCCTCCAGCCCGGGACCCCACGATCTCCAGGCCGGAGGAAAAAACGGGGAGAGGGATGGGAGCCTGAGCCACACTTGGGACGGGGACTGGGTCTGATCCGATCGGACCGGACCTCACCCCGCCGCTTGCCACGTAGTAGACGCTCAACCAACCCCCGTAGACACCTCACTACCCCCATAAACATCATGAATTTCGACGCCCCCCGGAATTCCCGTTGAGCAGCAGCGTGGCTCCGTGGAAAGAGCACGGGCTCGGGAATCAGAGGTCGCGGGTTCTAATCCCGGCTCTGCCATACGTCTGCTGTGTGACCTTGGGCAAATCATTTACCTTCTCTAACCCTCAGTTACCTCACCCGTAAAATGGGGATGAAGACTGTGAGCCCCTCCTGGGACAACCTGATCACCTTGTAACCTCCCCAATGCTTAGAACAGTGCTTTGCACATAGTAAGCGCTTCATAAATGCCATTATTTAATTATTTAAAGCTAATCAAGTTAGTCCCAGTCCCTGTCAGTGTCTGGTTTAGTTCTCTGTCTCCCGCTTCTAGACTGTGAGCCCGCTGTTGGTTAGGGGACTGTCTCTATATGTTGCCGACTTGTACTTCCCAAGCGCTAAGTACAGTGCTCTGCACACAGTAAGCGCTCAATAAATACGATTGATTGATTAGTTCCCATTTTACAGATGAAGGAACTGAGGCCCAGAGAAGTGACTTACCCAAGATCATACAGCAGACAGCCTGTTCACCTTGCATCCCCCTCCCAGCACTTACAACAGTGCTTCGCACATAGTAAGCCGTTAACACATGCCATCATCATTATTATTATTATCCAGCGTGGCTCAGCGGGTCGGAAGGTCGGGGGTTCTAATCCCCACTCTGGAATTCTACCTATTTCGACGGTCGACTTGGTTGGGCCAGCGGTCCGCACGCAGGAAGCGCTCAGTAAATACAACTGAATGAATCCGCGGCCCTGTAAGGGTTCAGTACCTCGTGGCGGGAGGCGGCGAAGGGGCTCACCTGGCCGTCGTCCGTGGGGTGGACCGTGTCGTGGAAATACGACTGAATGAATCGGCGGGCCCGTAGGGGTTCAGTACCTCGTGGCGGGAGGCGCCGAGGGGGGTTTGTCCCCAGGGGTCCCGGGCGGCTCACCTGGACGTCGTCCATGGGGTGGACCATGTCGTGGAGACCGAGGTTGTCGGCCAGGGCGGCGTCGAGCCCGTGGGCGTGCGGGAGGAGCAGGTCGGAGCGGCGGAAGGGGTCGCGGCGGCTGCCGGGGCCCGGGTTGGCGTTGGGGCCGCCCTCCAGGCCCGGGAGGTGCGGGCCCAGCCCGACGGCGCGGCCGTGCGGGGAGTGGTGGTGGTGGTGGTGCGGGTGGCCCAGGCCCGACGGCTCCTGGCCCGGGCGGCCGGGCCATCCCTGCGGCTGGCCGGGGCCCGGGACCGGGCCCGACGGCGGCGGTGGAGGAGGAGGAGGGGGCGGCGGAGGCGGCGGCGCGGCCTGGTACAGCGGGTTGAGGGCGAACGGGTCGCCCAGGTGGGCGTAGGGGTCGGCCGACTGCGGGTAGGTCAGGTGCTGGTGCGGGGGCGGGAAGTAGGGCGGCTGGAAGTCCGAGGCGCCCGAGTGGGACAGCGGCGGGGCCGGGCTGTACAGGTGCTGGCTGACCGCCGACAGATGCGGGAGCCGGGGGTTCCCGGCGCTGCTGCCGTCGTGCCTGTCCTGCAGCGGGGAGGGGGGGGGGGGGACAGCGGGGGACCGACCCCCGTTAGAAGGAAAACCCCGTTACTGCGTCGCCTTCGTCCGCCTCCGCCACGAGGACACACACACACATATAGGGGGAAAGGGGCCCACCCTAAGTCCCTCCGAACCCCGGAGTCCTTGGCCTCCTTCCCCGCCCCCCCGCCAAAAAAGAAAAAAACCCCGCCTGATTTGGGCCCCGGGAATCCGACCTGGGTCCGACTTGAAATCATTCATTCAATCGTATTTATTGAGTGCTGACTGTGCGCGGAACACTGTACTAAGCGCTTGGAAACTACAAGTCGGCAACATATAGAGACGGTCCCTACCCAACAGCGGGCTCAGAGTCTAGGAGGGGGAGACAGACAACCAAACATAACCACATAACCGCAACTGGCGAGCCCAAAAAATTGAAGGGGGATACAGGGGAGAGGGGACGGGGAGGAGGGTATCACAGTCTAGAAGGGGGAGACAGACAACCAAACATAACCACATAACCGCAACCGGCGAGCCCAAAAAATTAAAGGGGGATACAGGGGAGAGGGGACGGGGAGGAGGGTATCACTGTCTAGAAGGGGAAGACAGACAACCAAACATAACCACAACCGGGGAACCCAAAAAATGAAAAGGGGAAAAAACAGGGCAGAGGGGACGGGGAAGAGGGTATCACAGTCTAGAAGGGGGAGACAGACAACCAAACAAAACATAACCGCAACCGGGGAACCCCAAAAATGAAAGGGGGGAACAACAGGGGAGAGGGGACGGGGAAGAGGGTATCACAGTCTAGAAGGGGGAAACAAACAAAACATAACCACATAACCGCAACCGGGGAACCCAAAAAATGAAAGGGGGGAACAACAGGGGAGAGGGGACGGGGACGAGGGTATCACAGTCTAGAAGGGGGAGACAGTCAACCAAATAAAACCACATAGCCACAATCGGGGAACACAAAAAATGAAAGGGGGAAACAACAGGGGAGAGGGGACGGGGAAGAGGGTATCACAGTCTAGAAGGGGGAGACAGTCAACCAAACAAAACCACATAGCCACAATCGGGGAACCCAAAAAATGAAAGGGGGAAACAACAGGGGAGAGGGGACGGGGAAGAGGGTATCACAGTCTAGAAGTGGAAGACAGTCAACCAAACAAAACCACATAACCACAATCGGGGAACCCCAAAAATGAAAGGGGGGAACAACAGGGGAGAGGGGACGGGGAAGAGGGTATCACAGTCTAGAAGGGGGAGACAGTCAACCAAACAAAACCACAGAGCCACAATCGGGGAACCCAAAAAATGAAAGGGGGGAGCAACAGGGGAGAGGGGACGGGGAGGAGGGTATCCGGGTTAAAAGAGTGGGAGAGACCGGGAAGAAGCGAGGCATCCGAGAGTAGGCCCGTCCCATCCTGTCCTGTTCCGTGCTTCCCTTCCCGAGGCTGCGGGCGCCCTGCAGCCCCGAGCTGCGCTGCGTGGGGCCAAGCTGGGCCCCGGCCGCTCGGGATCCGCCTTGGGTCCCCAGCTCCGCTGGATGTCGGCCCGTCCCGAAAGCAGAGCACAGCCAAGTGAACTGACCGCCCACCATTGCTCCCCTCGCTATGGCCCCGAGCGCTACTGCGCAGCACGATGCGCACGGCGCAGGTGAACGCAGCTGCGGGCGCAGGTAAGGATTTAGTTTCCCCTTTAGCCTAAATTCATTCATTCATTCATTCATTCATTCGTATTTATTGAGCGCTTACTGCGTGCAGACCACTGTACTAAGCGCTTGGGAAGTACAAGTTGGCAACATAAAGAGACAGTCCCTACCCAACAGCGGGCTCACAGTCTAGAAGGGGGAGAAATCCAGAGGTGGGTGGGGGCAGGGAGGGTGGCGAATGGTTTGGGGCCGGCTCTGCGGTAGATGTCGCTTGCCCCCACTCCCCCCAACCCAAAGGTCAGCCCGTAGGCCTCATCCATTCAATCGTATTTATTGAGCGCTTACTGCGTCCAGAACACCGGACTAAGCGCTTGGGAAGTGCAAGTCGGCAACATTTAGAGACGGTCCCTACCCAACAACGGGCTCACAGTCTAGGAGGCCTCGCCCCGGGAGCGTTGGTGTCCGGAGGAGTGGACGGACCCGGACCCGAAAGGAGGAAAGAGGGGCCCGCGGGGGACACTCGGGGCGGGTCCTCGGGCCCCAAACGTGTGCTTCGGGCCGGGCTGGGCGGCGAGCACACCTGGGCCCGGCGAGTCTCCCCCGAAGGGCAGGAAAAAATCGGGGGCGGAAGGAGGGGAGGAAGTGATAACAGAGCACTGAAGAGCGGTGCAAAAAGTTTTACTGAGGATGCAACGAGGAAGGAAGGACAGGTCCTCGAAGCGCCCCGCTGTTTTCTAGTCCAAGAGACCTGGGCGTTCCCATCTCTCCATCCCCCCGGGGTCTAGGACAGGCAGAGGGAGGCCCCGTCGGATTTCACCGCTGTCCACACCTCCCCCCTGGGCCCCATCCTGGTTGTGGTCTTGCAGGCTGGGGTGGAAGATGGAGGGGGCAGAGGAAGGACAGGGGGGCGATGGAGGGGACCCTCCCCCTGGCGGGAGGGAACGAGGGCTGTGAGCGGTCAACTTGCCCAACTCAGGCTAGAGGGGTCCAGGGACCCCAGTTCGTTGCCCGCCCTCTCTTCTCTTCATCCCATGGGAGCATCCCATTCCCTGGTCCCCTCCTGGGCGCACAGGCCTCTGTTCCCTCCTTCCCTGCCCCCCATCCCTCCCCACCCCGCTCTCTTCCTCTTCCCGTTCGCCGCCTCCCTCCCACTCGCCAAGTCTGTGGCTCAACCTGTCCGACAGGCTCGTTCACTTTGGGACTCTCCTGCCTCATCTGTGTTTTCCCCCTTCTCCTAAAAAGCACTTTTTTTCTACTTTTGGGTGGGTCCCCACTAACTCGGTTCGGCCCACGGCTAGGGCCGTTTTCTCCAGAAGCCACAAACTGGGTCGGAACCAGGCAACGCGGCATTTGGGGAGACTGAATTTGGTATCGGGGGGAAAAAACCCCCCAAAACAGAACAAAACAAGTAAGCCTCTCCCTCTTCTCCATTCAACGCGATTTCCAATAGCCGGGTCTGGAGGCGGACGGCTCACAATCCCTACCCCTGGCTGACACGACGGTACCTTTATGGGTTCTCCCTAATCACTTTCTCTCTGCCCTTAGGGATGTCTGAGCCCTCATGCCCCGTGCCCGAGGGTCCCAAGGGGCTTCCGTGGGCACGCCACTTTCCATCACCACCAGCAAAAACCGCTGCCGTCGGAGGGGGAACGGGGCGTCGGATGATCCGTCGGCCCCTCAACCAATCAATCGCATTTATTGAGCGCTTACTGTGTGCAGAGCACTGTACTAAGCGCTTGGGATGTACAAGTTGGCAACATCTACAGACAGTCCCTACCCAACAGTGGGCTCACAGTCGAAAAGGGGGAGACAGAGAACAAAACCAAACATACTCACAAAATAAAATAGAATAGATATGTACAAGTAAAATAGAGTAATAAATATGTACAAAAGGCCGAGAAGTTTGCACACTTGTCGCCCTCTTCCTTCTTCCTCCCCGCTCCCCGCTGGCCTTGCCTTGGGCCCCCCAGTCCTTACCAGGCCCCCTTCTCCCCCAAAGCCTGTACTGGACGCCTCCCTCCCTCACTCACCTCGCAGTCCTCTTCGTATTTGACATTATCGGCTAGTTTCCACAACATGGCGTCCCCCCCAAATCAAGGCCGCTCGGATCCAGGCCCCCTGTGCCTCCGGCCGGTAAATCCAAAAGTTGGGGCGCCCCGGTCGCAGGTCCCCACCCCCCACCCCGCCCCCCGGCCCCGGACGGGCCCCTCTGCCCCGTCAGTTGGCCGGCATGGAAGCCGCCGGGGATGGATGTTTCTCCGCAAATGGTCAGCGAGCTCTTTCCCGGCCCGTCCCCCGCGCCCGGCCGGCCTTAATGGGAGGGAAATTATCATAACTCCTCCCCCGGGCCGGCGCTGCGGGCCCCGGTTTCAGGAGACGGGAACCAGTCAGGAGAGGCCCGCGCCGCGCCGGGCGACACCCACCCCCGTCCCCATCCCCTCCTTCCCCGGCCCCGTGTGCCCGGCCGCTGGCGCTGTGCCAGCACGCAGCACATAACATCATCATCATCATCAATCGTATTTATTGAGCGCTTACTATGTGCAGAGCACTGTACTAAGCGCTTGGGAAGTACAAATTGGCAACATATAGAGACAGTCCCTACCCAACAGTGGGCTCACGGTCTAAAAGGGGGGAGACGGAGAACAAAACCAAACATACTAACAAAATAAAATAGAATAGATATATGTACAAGTAAAATAAATAAATAAATAGAGTAATAAATATGTACAAACATATATACATATATACAGGTGCTGTGGGGAAGGGAAGGAGGTAAGATGGGGGGATGGAGAGGGGGACGAGGGGGAGAGGAAGGAAGGGGCTCAGTCTGGGAAGGCCTCCCGGAGGAGGTGAGCTCTCACAACACACAACACACAGTCTTTTGGACTGTGAGCCCACTGTTGGGTAGGGACTGTCTCTATATGTCGCCAACTTGTACTTCCCAAGTGCTTAGTAAAGTGTTCTGCACACAGTAAGCGCTCAATAAATACGATTGATTGATTGACACAACATAGCGGGGGGAGGAGGAGGAGGGACAGGAGGGCCCGGGGCGGGGGATGCCAGCCTGCCGCTGCCAGCGCAACGCGCCCCTCCCCTCCTAATAATAATAATAATCATGGTATTCGTTAAGCGCTTACTAGGTGCAAAGCACTGTTCTAAGCTCTGAGGAGGTGACCAGGTGATCAGGTTGTCCCACAGGGGGCTCACAGTTCTTATCCCCATTTTCCTCCCCTTCCCCACAGCACCTGTATATATGTTTGTACATATTTATTACTATATTTATTTATTTTACTTGTACATATCTATTCTATTTATTTTATTTTGTGAGTATGTTTGGTTTTGTTCTCTGTCTCCCCCTTTTAGACTGTGAGCCCACTGTTGGGTAGGGACTGTCTCTAGATGTTGCCAACTTGTACTTCCCAAGCGCTTAACAGTGTGCTGTGCACACTGTAAGCGCTCAATAAATACGATTGATTGATTTACAGATGAGGTAACTGAGGCCCAGAGAAGTGAAGTGACTTGCCCAAAGTCACACAGCTGACAGTTGGCGGAGCCGGGATTTGAACCCATGACCTCTGACTCCAAAGCCCATGCTCTTCCCACTGAGCCACGCTGCTTCTTCCTTCCAAAGCCCCGCTCCCACGCTCGTTTGGGTGGATTCCCGGCTTTGATTTGAGGCGGGTGAGGCAACTCGGTGACACGGGACGGGCACCGGGGAACCCAGGGCCCGGGCGAGGGCGGACTCCTCCCGCCGGGAAACGGGGCTGCGGGGCACCGAGGGCCGCTTAAGGGCCAAGAGGAAGAATCTCTCCTAAGGTGGGACACGGCCTTGGAGCCTTTCGCCACTCTGTCACCTCCCCGACTCAACCTGCCTAGAGTTGATGGCCGATAAAACAATTGCGATCATGTTAAAAAAATAAAGTACACGCCGGACTGGAATTAGGTGGGGTGTGAACAACGCGAATGCCCCAATTTGGTTTCCTGCATTTTCCTCCTTTACCCTCCCACTGACCATCATCATCATAATAATAATGACATTTATTAAGCGCTTACTATGTGCAAAGCACTGTTCTAAGCGCTGGAAACAGACTTGGGTCGTCCCATGCCACAAAAAACAAAAAAGGATTTGGGTCTCAGGGTAACGACACAACTAGTTTCAACGCCACCACTGGAAATTGTCGCCCGGGAAAAAAAAAAGGGGGGGAAATACAACAAAAATTGGCAAGGGGGCGAACCCTCGGTGCCCCACGATTGGGAAATAAATTTTTAGTTTATTGCTTCCGCTTTTCAAAATAAAAACACTCCCCGACCCAAATTTCTAGAGAGAGAGTACACACAGAATATGAAATCAATTTGCATAATTGTCAAGAGTTTGAGTTACTGATTGCAACGTATAAATTGCCAGCGTTAAAGCTATAATTTAGGTAATTGTCCTACAAGATTCGTCGACTTATGGTAAAATAACTTGGACCTCGTTTGGGTTAGAAACCAGCCCGGGCGAATGAAGTTAGGACCCTTGGTGATGGGAACCCGGGTTAGGTTCTGTCCTCCAGAGAATCCACCGAGCCCTCATAACGTACGAAAAGATTCTTTGCTAATTGCGGGGAGGAGTGTTTTCTTCCTCCGGAGAACTGGGCGACCTGGAGGTATCCGCGTTAATGGGAGGTTTGTCCAGCTTGGTAGGGAGCCTGGCAGTGCGCGGGCCTTCTCGCCAGCCCGCCTTTCCCCGGGGGGTTCAGAAAAGGGGCGTTTGGATCGGCGCACGCCGACAGCCCGGCGCAAATGTTGCCGTTTGTTGTGACGGCTCCAAACTCCCAATGAACAACCGACTGGCTCCGACGGGGAGGGGGTGGGAAAAAGAAAAAAAAAAGAAAACAAAAACCCGCGTTTCTCCAACTGAGCGGCGGGGGAGGGGAAGACGCTGGTGGTTTGTCCCCCTTCTAGACTGTGAGCCCGTTGTTGGGTAGGGGCCGCCTCTATATGTTGCCAACTTGTACTTCCCAAGCGCTTAGTACAGTGCTCTGCACGCAGTAAGCTCTCAATAAACACGACTGAATGAGTGAATGAATGAATGTGCCTGTTCCAAGGGCCTAAAACGGAGGCGATGTGGAAAAAAGAGGTGGGCCGAGCCGCTTCCTTCACCCTCCTCTTTAAGATGCCCCACATCCACCGCCCCGCACGGCCGGGGGCTACGGAACGCAATTGAACTGGAAACAGCCTTAGAAGGTACTGATTCTTATCGACCCCCACCCCCACCCCCCGCGACTTTTCTGCCCCCACCGCCCGGCGGCAAATCGTTAGGCCCATTTCTGGCAGAGTCTGCTTGAATGGGTTTTTATTGTTCAAGACCCTATTGTCTTTTGTTAAGGAAAAAACAACAACTTCGAGATGCCGCTTGACTTTCTGCAAATGTTGCGCGGGATCCCAGGGGGACTCGGCGTCGCGAGGACTGGAGACCGACTGAGGCGGTGGGACGACGAAGATCCCAAGTCTGACAGGCCCTCTGAAAGGTTCCGACGGGTTTCACATTCCTCATTTCCCCCACATTGGTATACACACACACACACACACCCAGACAGTTCCCACTTCAAGGCACTTTTCTGGACGGCCCCGTGGCGAAACTGGCAAAGGGAGGGACGAGCCCTGGGAATGGGGGTGGGGGGAGGCAGGGCCCCGGCAAATCAGGCGCCTCCAGTTTCAGGACGCACATCTGGAGAAGCTAGAAACCGGTTTGGGGGAATCCTTTTCTACAACCACCTCCGGTCCCTGCAAAAATGGAAAATGCCTTTGAGTTCAGTGTGGATCCGAGTTTAAGTATCAAAGCAACAGCGTGCGAAGGGATTCACCTTCTCTCCCCCACCAAAAAAATGGGGGGGCTCGTTCCCCAAGAAGTTAGAGAACGGAACACCAAGGGCCCAAGCCGGAGTCGACATGTAACAACAAAAAATGAACTCAGAAAAACCATCCCTCCCCTTAAAGTTGCTCACTTTCCAGAAGGTAAATGTCTTAATTCTCCCTGCGGAACCGAATCCCTTCTTTTTTGGTTTTTACAAAATATAGACATCGAAATCTCCCCCAAAAATCGTCCCTAACAGTCTCTGACTTTGTGCGATCTGCAACGCTAAACTCTAGCGCTCCGAACGGACTCACTTCAACACCCGGGGGTGTTCCTCTCCCGGATCGCCCGCGGGAGTGCAAATGGTGTCGCGCTGCCCGTCCCCACCATCCGAATTAGGAGGGGGGGAGAGGACGAAACGGTCCGCCCCAACGACGAGAAGCTTGCACCACGAAGCGGCCCAAGCCCGGTCCTGGAGCCCCCCAGGGACCGCCGAGGTAAGACTGGAGGAAGTCTCTCGGATCCGGGCAGTCTTCGTCGTGCAGCCGAGTTGCTCCCCAGGACCCACTGAATACTTTTATTTAGTTTAATTTTCTCCTCCGTAAAAGCGGAAAGCAGGCCGGCCGGCGGGTGTATCAGCGTTAATGGGCGCGGGGCCCCCGGGCGGCAGTTAGTGCCCCTTCCTTATAATAATAATAATAATAATTTTGGTATTTGTTAAGCGCTTACTATGTGCAAAGCACTGTTCTAAGCGCTGGGGAGGATACAAGGTGAACAGGTTGTCCATGTGGGGTTCACAGTCTTAATCCCCATTTTACAGATGAGGTAACTGAGACACGGAGAAGTTAAGTGACTTGCCCGAAGTCACACAGCTGACATGATGACGTTTATTAAGCGCTTACTATGCGCAAAGCACTGTTCTAAGCGCTGGGGAGGTAACAAGGTGATCAGGTTGTCCCACGTGGGCTCCCAGCCTTAATCCCCATTTTACAGATGAGGGAACTGAGGCCCAGAGAAGTTTAAGTGACTTCCCCAAAGTCACACAGGTGACAGTTGGCAGAGCGGGATTTGAACCCATGACATCTGACTCCAAAGCCTAGGCTCTTTCCACTGAGCCACAATGCTTTCCAGATTTAAGTCCCCGGCAGAGGGTGGAAACTGGCGTGCGGGTCGGCGCCTCCTCGCCCCGTGGAGGCACCCATCTATCCACCCACTCATGTGTGACTTTGGGCAAGTCACTTAACTTCTCTGGGCCTCAGTTCCCTCCTCTGTAAAATGGGGATTAAGATTGTGAGCCCCCCGTTGGACAGCCTGATCACCTTGCATCCTCCCCAGCGCTTAGAACAGTGCTTGGACCATAGTAAGCGCTTAACGAATGTCATCATCATCATCACGGTGGCAACAAGCGGGGCAGGGAGCGAGAAGCTGGGAACCCTGGAGCGGGTGGGTTTTCTCAGGGCCCCACGTCCCCAACCCCGTCCATTCAATCATTCATTCAATCGTATTTATTGAGCGCTTACTGTGTGCAGAGCACTGTGCTCAGCGCTTGGGAAGTCCAAGTTGGCAACATATAGAGACGGTCCCTTCCCAACAGTGCTCACAGTCTGTGAGCACTAGGCTCACTGTGAGTCTAGGCTCACAGTCTAGAAAGGGGGGGGACAGGGAACAAAATAAAACATGTAGACAGGTGTCTACACCGGCGGAGGGTTGGGGCGGGAGGGGAAGGAGAAGGAGGAGCGGGGAATGCAGCCAACAGGTGTGGGCCGGGAGCCGCCTTCCCCCCGCGCCGGCCCGCGGGCGGGTCCGGACTTGGCCGGCTCCCCGGCCCCATGGCTTGCCCTCCCCCGTTGGGCCCGGAGTCGTGTTGGGAGCCGGGGGGCGACGGGGCCGGAGCCCCTCCACTGTTCCCGTAACCCATCCCGGTACTCTTTCCCCCCGAGCTCCGTGGGTCAATCAATCAATCAATCAATCGTATTTATTGAGCGCTTACTATGTGCAGAGCACTGTACTAAGCGCTTGGGAAGTACAAATTGGCATCACATAGAGACAGTCCCTACCCAACAGTGGGCTCACAGTCTAAAAGGGGGAGACAGAGAACAGAACCAAACATACCAACAAAATAAAATAAGTAGGATAGAAATGTACAAGTAAAATAAATAAATAAATAAATAAATAAATAAATAAATAGAGTAATAAATATGTACAACCATATATACATATATACAGGTGCTGTGGGGAAGGGAAGGAGGTAAGACGGGGGGATGGAGAGGGGGACGAGGGGGAGAGGAAAGAAGGGGCTCAGTCTGGGAAGGCCTCCTGGAGGAGGTGAGCTCTCAGCAGGGCCTTGAAGGGAGGAAGAGAGCTAGCTTGGCGGATGGGCAGAGGGAGGGCATTCCAGGCCCGGGGGATGACATGGGCCGGGGGTCGATGGCGGGACAGGCGAGAGCGAGGTACAGTGAGGAGATTAGTGGTGGAGGAGCGGAGGGTGCGGGCTGGGCAGTAGAAGGAGAGAAGGGAGGTGAGGTAGGAGGGGGCGAGGTGATGGACAGCCTTGAAGCCCAGGGTGAGGAGTTTCTGCCTGATGCGCAGATTGATCGGTAGCCATTGGAGATTTTTGAGGAGGGGAGTAATATGTCCAGAGCGTTTCTGGACAAAGATAATCCGGGCAGCAGCATGAAGTCTGGATTGAAGTGGAGAGAGACATGAGGATGGGAGATCAGAGAGAAGGCTAGTGCAGTAGTCCAGACGGGATAGGTCATCGTCGCGTGCTCCGTTCGCGCTGCCAGCTGGCGGGTAGGTGGGCCTTGCCCGCCTCGCCCAGCGCGCATTTTAAAGGTAGGCCCTTGGCAGTGGCTTCTCCCCAGAAGAGCCATTCAGCCGTCCCAAGGCAACTGGCCCCCCAGCAGCTGCTGCTTTAACTGGGGGCCGAAGCCAAAGCAGCGCACCCGGGAACCGCGAGCAAGTGCCCACTACACACGCACTCACTCACTCTCTCACAGACTGAGCGCTTACTGTGTGCAGAGCACTGTACCAAGCGCTGAGGAAAGAACATTACAACTGTACACTGCAGTTTGGGCATACATGTATCTGCTGGTATAGAACGCATGAGGTATATGAGCATCATCATCATCAATCGTATTTATTGAGCGCTTACTGTGTGCAGAGCACTGTACTAAGTGCTTGGGAAGTACAAATTGGCAACGTATAGAGACAGTCCCTACCCAACAGTGGGCTCACAGTCTAAAAGGGGGAGACAGAGAACGAAACCAAACATACTAACAAAATAAAATAAATAGAACAGAATACTCATATAGTGTCCATGCCCTCAAGTACAGTATTCATATATATAGCAGCGTGGCTCAGTGGAAAGAGTCCGGGCTTTGGAATCAGAGGTCAGGGGTTCAAATCTCGGCTCCACCTCTTGTCAGCTGTGTGACTTTGGGCAAGTCACTTAACTTCTCTGTGCCTCAGTTCCCTCATCTGTAAAATGGGGATTAAGATTGTGAGCCCCATATGGCACGACCTGATAATCTTGTACCCTCCCCAGTGCTTAGAACAGTACTTTGCACATAGTAAGTGCTTAATAAATGCCATCATCATCATCATCATCATCATCCTAAACAATTAAACAATAGCATCGATTGAATATCTCTCTCCATGGGGTACAGGGATGCACTGTACTAAGCACTTTGGAGTGCAATAGAGGTAGAGGAGAGAGATTGGCTTCCAAGAGATTACAGTCTTATGGTGGGGACAGACACAAAATAGGGATGATAATGGAAAGGTGAATAGGTGAATCCAATTTGCTTAACTAGTAGAGCATGTGCATTTATTTGTGCAAAAATGCTATGGGTGAAGCATATAGATACTGTTCTACAACTCGCATCTACTATATACTACTCCTTTAGTATCCACAGGTAGCACATATAGTAGTAATGGTATGTATTAAGCACTTAACATGAGGAGCAGTGTACTAAGCACTGGGAAATACCTGGCATACATAGATGCACATGCTTTATATAGCCTCAGTCACATCTGTAGACCCACCACTTCCCACACAGCTGGGTATCACTTACAGAGACATAAGGTAAACACACGATGATGGTGGAATATCCCATCTGGAACGACAGATGAGGATCTGCGACCTCAGGATTGGGAACCCGCCTGGAGAAATTGATTCGAGTGCTAGTGGTTTGCCTAGTGCCACTTAAGCTCTTGTACCTGCAAATGAGGTTCTCACTGGGGTGTGGAGTGCAAGGACTCTAAGGACACACACACACACACACACACACACACACACACACACACACACGATATACACCAGCAATCTAGGTGAAAAAAACACAGTCCAGGTAGTTAATTTAAGAACAAGAATTATGATACTTGTTAAGCACTTACTATGTACTAAACACTGGGGAAGATACAAGATAATCAGGTTGGTCACAGCCCCTGTCCCATGTGGAACTAACAGCATTTGTCCCCCAACTCTTATCTATTGTACTGGCATCTAGTCTGAGCCCATTAAAAGGTCCTGCCTTCCCTTTCCCTTTGAGCCAACAGTACTACAACCTCTTATGTGCAATTCTTCAGGGGATCATTTGACCGCCTATGACCCAGGCTTCCAGACTACTGACCTCCTTGAGGACCTCATCTCTGAGGATTGGAAAAGCCCAAAGAAAAATCCTAGGTTGAGCCCAAATTAGTGGGGAAGGACCCTCAGAACTTCAATAACTTTGAATAATGAAAGAACAGAATATGTATTTCCCATTAAACCATTTGCATTCCTGAAAAACTCTTTCCTACCCTGTCCTTCTCGTCTAATAACACTGAAAGCAGCTCCTCCTACCAACAGATTTGAGCTGGAACTGATGCATTATTGGTGTGGGGGGTGGGGGGAGGGCTCGTGAATTGGGGAACAGAACCCTTAGGGTTTCCTATCCAGTGCCTCATTTTTCCCGGAGGCATTGAGTGGATAGTGTCTCTAACTCAAAAGCCTCACTAAAGGGACCTGCCCTGATGAGCTCAGGATTCACTCTTCCCTCTTGCCCCATGGCCTTGACTCCAAAGTCTGGGACCTAATCCTGGGTGTGGTTTGGAGAAGGGAGAAAGATGGACTGCTGGTGTTTTGCTTAATGTGTTACCATTTTCCATTCTGTAGATCCAGTGGAAAAGCAGCAACTTCTAGAGAGAGAAATCTGGCAGTTTATCCGGTACTGGGGCTGGGGGGACCACTTCCTTTCTGACTCTTTCCCTGTTCTCTGCAGCCTAGGCTGGAAAAGTCCGGACATCATCAGCTCTCGGCTCCTGAGACCTGGAGAGAAGGAACACCTCAAAAAGTTTTCAACCAAATTCCAGTACAGCCACAATCCCATCCTCTAGTGAGATAGGAGAATCAGCCCTGAGCTCTCCCTCACAGGTTTCCTAGCCCCCAACCCAGAGATTGCTTTTCTGCTGTTCATATAATTTCTGTTGTTTATATAATTGTGCGGGGGGAGGAAGGGGTCCAAATTTGATTTCAAGCTGTAGAGTGAAACATAGAAAAGATGCAGATTCCTCTGGATTTGGGTCAGTGTTTTTTGCTTTTTAAAAAAATACAATAGCTCCTCCAATAATTCCTTTATGGTTGTCAAGGTCTTTATTTTCTTTAGTAGCCCCCACCCTGAGTGAGGTCATTTTAGCAAAATAAAAACAACCAGTTCTGTAACATTTTGATCAAGTAGCAGGTTTCTTGTTAAGTTAGTTTGATCTTGATTTCAGCACCTTAACATGACTCCAGGCTGTTCTAATTTTGAAATCCAACCCTCAGCCACTGGGGGGTGGGGGTCGGGGGGTTGGTTGTGGGTTTATTTGCCCACCAACAATCACATGTTGTTTACATAGGTGTAAATGACATGAGATCATGTATCATGTTTATCAGGCACCACTTCAAAAAGGGACTCAAGTTGGTACTTCTTAGGAACACGGCAAACAAGGAAAGAAATGCTGGCCGTTTACTGTGCCACCAGTGTAAGCATCATAGGACAAAACTGTCGAAAGTTTAGCCATGCTGATTCAGGCATCAATTCAGAGAAATGGTAGCACTTGGTGTACACTTAAGTAACACGTGTCCCTTTCAGAACACTTGTTCTAGTTTTCCTTGAAATAGAGCTTCTGCTCTGTACACGCATTATAGGGTCTATCCAGATCATTGATTCACCAGGAGCAGTAGAGAGAGGAAATAAATTTATGGCATTTCATCACTGACTATCTCTCTTTGGAAAGGTTTATAGTCCTGGATCTGGAAGCTTCCAAATGTTAGCCTCTATTTAGGAATAAGGAACTCCCTGTGCTGTCCTAATAAAGATAAATGGCAAGCATCTGCTTGAACTTTCTGAGAAGTCCTTTACAGGTTTTTATCTTCACAGTGCAAGTACAAATAAGGCTTTGAGGTGTTGCAACACAGTAAGGACGCTTGTGCAAAATCACTTTCCCTAGTTCAGGTGTTACTTAGAGTACTTGCATCGGGTGTTGAAAATATTCCCCAAAGACTCTAAAGCAAGATTTGCTGTTTGTTGCTGTCTGTGGACCCTCACTCACCTGTAAACACACTGTTCCCCTGGACGCAGTATCTCCACTTCTCGCTCTGGCTTCAGTCCGCTTTAGGCTCTCCCCGCAATAGCTGTTTCTCAGGATGGAGTGCCAACCCGGCATGTACCGACTCAGTTCAATTGGGTTTTTATCCCTTCAAAAAAGCCTCTCCATGGCAACACCAGATCCACATTCAAAACATAACCAAGATGAAATCACCACCAAATTAAACAGAAACACCAATGAAGAAATCATTTTTGGGTTCTTTCAACTAACATGAACTTGGGAGCAAAACCCCCCCGAGACAAGAAATTCCAAAGAGAGAGTTTTTAAGGAGATTAACAATCACTCATCCAGACTTTCCCCAAAACACCAAGAAGCTTCATATGAAATCAGAGTCTTCTTTATCTATATTTGAAGCCTGGAGGTAAAATGATAGCAAAGGGGATCTCCCTTTCCAAAATAAACAAATTAGCATTTGCCCAAGTAAAATACAAACCATCTTCCTTTGCATATGATAAGGAATACTGATACATACTATACTTCTTTCTAGTTTTCACTCTCTACATCTACAGTGAGACATGCAAGAACTAGACATGGCCAGGAAGAAAACCAGCTGAGAGCAGACAAGCTGCCCACAGCAAACTAGATAATTGGGAGGACCACTGGAGGATACCTAGAACTGATTTGAGAACGTCCATTTAGAGAAGCAGTGTGGCCTAGTAGATAAGAGACCAAGCCTAGGAATCAGAAAGACCTGGGTTCTGATCCTGGTTCTGCCACTTGTCTGCGCTGACCTTGGACAAGTCACTTACTTCTTTGTGCCTCAGTTACCTCCTATGGAAAATGGGGGTTAAGACTGGGACATTGCGTCCAACCTGATTACTCTGTTTTTACCCCAATGTTTAGAGCAGTGCCTGGCACACAGCGTTTAACAAATACCATTTTTTTTAAAAAAGGGGCAACCCTCACCCCTACCCTTCACCTGCCATAGAGATGGATAAGATTTTCATTTACCAATCAATCAATCATATTTATTGAGAGCTTACTGTGTGCAGATCATTGTACCAAGCACTTGATAGGCACGTTCCCTGTCCAAAAGGAATTTGTAGTCTAGATAGAAAGGTAGACATTAAAATAAATAGGCAAAGCATCAGTGTTGCCAACTTGTACTTCCCAAGTGCTTAGTACAGTGTTCTACACACAGTAAGCGCTCAATAAATACGATTGATTGATTGGTGAGCTAAACAAGATCAAGCAAGGTACAGTGAGTAGACTGACACTGAGGAACCAAGTGAGTGTCCCGGGTTGTAGTAGGGAATCAGTGAGGTAAGATAGGAGGGGGCAAAGTGATCAAGTGCTTTAAAACCACTGGTAAGAAATTGCTATTCAAGGCAGAGGTGGATGAGCAACCACTGGAGACCCTTGAGAAGTGAGGAAACATGGACTGAATGGTTCTGTAGAAAAATGATCCAGGCAGCAGAGCGAAGTATGGACTGGAGTGGAGAGAGACAGGAGGCAAGGAGGTGAGCAAGGAGGCAGATGCAGTTGTAAAAGCGGGATAGGATAAGTGCTTGAATCAATGTGGTAGCTGAAGATATAGTATTATTAGAAAATAACATTAATGCTCATCTGAAAATCATAATTGAGTTCTAAATTCTGAAAAAAATGTGAGTTCAACTATCAGGATTTCCTCAGGCAAAGGTGTTGTAATCCACACAAATCACTGCTCCATTCTAGATTCAACATCTTTATCCCAAGAACCCCACAATCCCCAAAATCTATCCTCACCCTCCCTTTCTACACAAGAGACTCAAACTCATCATTTATTTGGACAAGGGCCACTTGCTCAGCATCTCAAATCTAGTCAGTCAGTCAGTCAGTCAATAGTATTTATTGAGCACTTACTGTGTGTAGAGCACTGTACTAAATGCTGGGGAGAGTACAATATAACAGAGAAGCAGTGTGGCTCAGTGGAATGAGCACGGGCTGTGGAGTCAGAGGACGTGGGTTCAAATCCCGGCTCTGCCAATTGTCAGCTGTTTGGGCAAGTCACTTAATTTCTCAGTGCCTCAGTTACCTCATCTGTAAAATGGGGATTAAGACTGTGAGCCCCATGTGGGACAACCTGATCACCTTGTAACCTCCCCTGCGCTTAGAACAGTGCTTTGTGCACAGTAAGCACTTAATAAATGCCATCATTATTATTATTATTATAACAATATAACAGACACATCCCCTGCCCACAATGAGCTTACAGTCTAGAGAGGGAGATAGACATTGATATAAATAAATTATAGTTACATATATAAGTACTGTGGGGCTTGGAGGGTGATAAATTAAGGGAGCAAGTCTGGGCAATGCAGAAGGGAGTGGAAGAAAAGGAAAAGTGGGCTTAGGGAAGGCCTCTTGGAGGAGATGTGCCTTCAATTAAGGCTTTGAAAGGGGGTAATTGTCTGTTGGATATGAGGAGCGAGGGCATTCCTGGCCTGAGGCAGAATGTGGGCATGTGGGCAAGTGGTCAATGTCCATGCAAGTGGATTTCTCGGATCCTGTGAGGCTGACCTAGAAAATAAGTTCACATTCTACCTTTCCCTTAAGGGAAACCACCACCCTTAAAATAACTTTTTTTTCTTTTAGATTTGACCAAATCTGGAGGAAAAAACCCACCAATGTTCAATCAAATCCCTTAGAAGTGAATACTAAGATACCTTACCATTCAGGTAGATTTGACACATGAGTTATTAGATCATCTGGGCATTTTCTTCACTTTGTAATAATAATAATAATAATAATGGCATTTATTAAGCACTTACTATGTGCAAAGCACTGTTCTAAGCGCTGGGGAGGTTACAAGGTGATTAGGTTGTCCTACAGGAGGCTCACAGTCTTCACCCCCATTTCACAGATGAGGGAACTGAGGCCCAGAGAAGTGAAGTGACTTGCCCAAAGTCACACAGCTGACAAGTGAGCCGGGATTTGAACCCATGACACCTGACTCCGAAGCCCAGGAGGTTTTATAGGTTTATATATTTATAGGTTGCAAGACTAAATAAGTGACTTCAGGGACACTGAAGCAAGTTAGGAGTCTAGAGTATCATAGGACTAGTCTTAAACGAAGCACAAGCCTGCTGGGATTTATCCCCACGTTCTGTTGCAACATTCTATTTATAAATGTGTTAGGAAGCCAAAGAAGTTCCAAGAAGTTTTCCATTTGCTTGGGATGTCCAATGAAACAAAAAGCGGAAACATAAATGCTAAGCAGGTAAAGGGACTGAGGTTCCAAGACAAACTAAACCAGAGCCAACTTCAAGGGGGTGGTGGAGGTCAATAACTTTTGTGGATTTCTAGTGGTGAAAGCCAAGCTTCAGCAGATTGGTTTTTGCCTCTTTGGTCTTTGTTTGTCTTGTCTTCCCCTCCTTAGGGTTTGGGGCTAGAACCTAAGCCTTGCTCATCACCAGCAAGACCTGAGAATTACCAGGCCCACAATACTTTTTCCAACAATTTGCTCTTCAAAGCCTGCTTGCTGCTCCTGCTCATCAATCTATGGTATTTATTGGGGAGTTATTGTGTGCAGAGCACAGAAGAGGGTGCTTGGGAGACTCTGATACAATAGAGTTAGTAGACAAAATCCCTGCCCTCAAGGAGCTTACTATCTAGTGGAATAATTTACATTTGTTCTTCTAAAATGCAACCCTCCTCCCCTCCCCTCATTTTAGCCTCCACCTTCCAGTGAAAATTGGCACCTTGGAATAGATGAACAATTGATGGTATTATTAAGCACTTAGGTGCAGGGCTTTGTACTAAGCTTCTGAGGGTACTATAAAGTAGACATGATTCCTGCCCCCCAAGGAGCTTTCAGTCTAGCTGGGGAGATAGTCACTAAAATAAATTGCAGGTAGGGGAGTGTAAAAATAAGTACATAGTTCTGTGGGGAGTGGGGGTAAAGGCTCAAGTGCATGGACAGTAGGAAATGAGGTGAGAGGTCTCCCCCTGTACACTGTAAGCTCTTTATGGGTACACTGTAAGCTCTTTATGGGCAGGGATCATGCCTACCAATTCTGTTGTATTGTACCTTTCTTTCCAAAAGCTTAGTACGGTATTCTGCACACCGTATCCATTCATAAATACGACTGATTGACTGGAGATTAGTCAGGGATGACAGGCACTAAACTACCAAAAGAGAAAGAAGGTATTCCAAAAACCAAGATAATAAGGCCCATTTTACTAAAATTTTACTATGAATGTTTTGTCAATCAATTGATCAGTAGTATTTCTTTGCCACCTACCATGTTCAATCAATCAATCAATCAATCAATCGTATTTATTGAGCACTTACTATGTGCAGAGCACTGTACTAAGCGCTTGGAATGTACAAGCTGGCAACATATAGAGACAGTCCCTACCCAACAGTGGGCTCACAGTCTAGAAGGGGGAGACAGAGAACAAAACCAAACATACTAACAAAATGAAATAAATAGGATAGGTACAAGTAAAATAAATAAATAAATAGAGTAATAAATATGTACAAACATATACACATATATACAGGTGCTGTGGGTAAGGGAAGGAGGTAAGATGTGGGGGATGGAGAGGAGGTCGAGGGGGAGAGGAAGGAAGGGGCTCAGTCTGGGAAGGCCTCCTGGAGGAGATGAGCTCTCAGTAGGGCCTTGAAGGGAGGAAGAGAGCTAGCTTGGCGGATGGGCAGAGGGAGGGCATTCCAGGCCCAGGGGAGGACGTGGGCCAGGGGTCGACAGAAGGGCTGAGTAGGTGCCAATGAGGCTGTCCTTAATGTAACGGTGATAACAAGGGCCTTTTTCCCTCACCGTACCTCGCTCTCCTCACCGTACCTCGCTCTCGCCTGTCCCGCCATCGACCCCCGGCCCACGTCATCCCCCAGGCCTGGAATGCCCTCCCTCTGCCCATCCACCAAGCTAGCTCTCTTCCTCCCTTCAAGGCCCTGCTGAGAGCTCACCTCCTCCAGGAGGCCTTCCCAGACTGAGCCCCTTCCTTCCTCTCCCCCTTGTCCCCCTCTCCATCCCCCCCATCTTACCTCCTTCCCTTCCCCACAGCACCTGTATATATATATATATATATATGTTTGTACATATTTTTTACTCTATTTATTTATTTATTTTATTTGTACATATCTATTCTATTTATTTTATTTTGTTACTATGTTTGGTTTTGTTCTCTGTCTCCCCCTTTTAGACTGTGAGCCCACTGTTGGGTAGGGACTGTCTCTATATGTTGCCAATTTGTACTTCCCAAGCGCTTAGTACAGTGCTCTGCACATAGTAAGCGCTCAATAAATACGATTGATGATGATGAGGAGGAGGGGGAGAGTCAGTCAGGACCGACCCGGAAGGGGGTTGGGGGGCACTATTAGGAAGGTCGCTTAAGTGGTGGGCGGGTGGAAGCAGGGGGCAGCTATAGCGGCGCTCTAAGGAGAGGAGCCTTCCGGGATCAGCGAGGGCCACGAGGTGTGAGGTGTGATGGCGGGCAGGCCTCTCGGGAATGGAGTCCCGGGCGTCCGTGGCGGGCATCTCTGGCGCTCTGAGGAGAGGATCCTTTCGGGAGCAGCGGGGCCCATGCGGTGTGATGGCAGGAGGGCGGGCGGGCGGGCGGGCCTCTCGGGAACGGAGTCCCGGGCGTCTATGGCGGCGCTCTGATGAGAGGATCCTTCCTGGAACAGCGGGGGCCACGCGGTGTGATGGCGGGCTGGCGGGCCTCTCGGGAACGGAGTCCCGGGCGTCTATGGCGGCGCACTTTGAGGAGATGATCCTTCCGAGTGCAGAAGGCCGCACTGTGTGATGGCGGGCGGGCCTCTTGGGAACGGAGTCCCGGGCATCTGTGGAGGCGCTCTGAGGTAGAGGATCCTTCCAGGAGCAGCGGGGGCCACATGGTGTGATGGCGGGGCGGGCCTCTCAGGAACGGAGATCAATCAATCAATGGTATTTACTGAACTAGACTAGACTGTGAGCTCATTGTTGGGTAGAGACCGTCTCTATATGTTGCCGATTTGTACTTCCTAAGTGCTTAGTACAATGCTCTGCACACAGTAAGTGCTCAATAAATGTGATTGAATGAATGAATGAATGAATGAATGCTGACTGTGCACAGAGCAGTAAGTTCTTGTACTAAGTGCTTGGGAGAGTATGATGTAACAGAGTTGGTAGAAATGTTCTCCTGCCCACATGGAGAAGCAACCTAGCTTAGAGCCCAGGCTTGGGAATCAAAGGGCATGGGTTCAAATCCTGACTGCCAATTGTCAGCTGTGTGACTTTGGGCAAGTCACTTCACTTCTCTGTGCCTCAGTTCCCTCATTTGTAAAATGGGGATTAAAATTGTTAGCCCCCCCCATGGGACAACCTGATCACCTTGTAACCTCCCCAGAGCTTAGAACAGTGCTTTGCATATAGTAAGCACTTAATAAATACCATTATAATAATAATAATTATTATTATTATTAGTGAAAAGCAATGTTGCCTAGTGAATAGAGCCCGGATTTGGGAGGCCGAAGGACCTGGGTTCTAACACCAGCTCTACCATTTATCTGCTCTGTGACCTGGAGCAAGTCACTTAACTTCCCTGTTCCCCAGTTACCTCAACTGCAAAATGGGGATTAAGGCAGTGAGCTGATTAGCTTGTATCTACCCCAGCATTGGTAGAGTGGCTAGCATATAAGTGCTTAGAAAAACCATTTAAAAAAAAAATGTTTACAGCGTTTACAGTACAATACAGTGTTTAAAGAGTTTACAGTACAGGAGTTTACACTGTGCAGAGCACCTTACCAAGCACTTGGAAGAGTACAATAGAATTGGTAGGTGTGATCACTGCCCTTCAGAAGTTTACATTTTAGCAATTTTAGTTGTCTCAGGAGTAAGATTAGATTTGAAAAACATGGGAGAAAAGATAGCACTTATTAAATTGCCCATTAGAGTTTCCCATAACTCCTTTTGTGGGGGTTATTTTTCAGCCCCACAGGAGTTATGGTAAACTAGGATGGTCAATTTCCTCCTACCTATTTTCCTCATATTGTGAGTGAGCTGAAAGCAATCACCTCAACGGAAAGAATCTTTTGAGCTGCAGGCTAAATTGTAAATTGTAAGTCCCCTCTCCCGCTGGGCCTCCTACTCCCAACCAGGTGGACTGACCTAAACAAAGTCTGAGGATATTCCTAATGCTAACTTTAGGAAATTTCTGGGAACTAGGAACTGAGAACTGATAATTTTGGGGAAGCGGTGTGGCTTAGTGATAAGAGAACGGCCCTGGGAGTCAGAGGACCTGAGTTCTAATTCTGAGGTTTGATCTTGGGCAAGTCACTTCACTTCTCTGGACCTGAGTTTCCTCATCTGTAAAACAGGGATTAAATCCTAATCCCTCTGATTTAGGCTCTGAGCCCCAAGTGACACAGGGTCTGTCCAACCAATTATATTGTTTCTACCCCAGAGTTTAGGATAGTGCCTGACATATAGCAAGTGCTTAAAAAATACCATTAAAAAAACCCAACTAGGTAAATGAAGTTAGTCAGCCTTTCACCATTCCTTCAGTTTCCCACTGTGTCATGGGTTGCTAATTACTGGTGAGATAGGAGAGAAAATCTGCTAACTGCCTGTCCTCACTAAGGATGAAATCAAAGATCTGAATATAATGTGGCATGTGTTCGATTCACTGTGTTTGCCTCCTTCTGATGCTTCAGAGAAGCTGTGTGACCTAGTGAAAAGAATATGGATCCCATAGTCAGAGAACCTGGGCTCTAATCCTGCCTTGGCCATGTGCCTGATCTAGAGCAAATCAGTTAACTGCTCTATGCCTTAGTTTCTTTATCTATAAAATGGGAATTAAATGTCTGTCCTCCCTCCTGCTTAGTCTATGAACCCCATGTGGATTTTGTTTTGTTTTGTTTTGTTGTCTGTCTTCCCCTTCTAGACAGTGAGCCCGTTGTTGGGTTAGGGACCGTCTCTATATGTTGCCAACTTGTACTTCCCAAGTGCTTAGCACAGTGCTCTGGACACAGTAAGCGCTCAATAAATACGATTGAATGAAAGAATGAATGTGGGACAGGGACTAGATCGAGCACTCGGTACAATCCTATGGAACATAGAGCTTCACAAATTCCACTGTTATTATGATTAATCCCAGGAAGAGATTTTTGGGGAAAGATCAGCATCCAATGGGAGGTTTGGGCTTCTTAGATCTTGAGGTTTGAGGTCCTAAAAGTTCCCTCCCCTTCCCTCTTGCAACATTCTTACTTAGGCTTTTGGCTGTGCACATAGTAAGTGCTCAATAAATACAATTGATTGATTGATTGATATTGATTGATTGATTAAATGGAGTCCCATTTCCTTCCCTTTTCCTCCTACTCTCCACCTCACCCTCCACCTTGACATGCTCTGCACTTTAAGATGGTTGAGGGCAGGGATTGTGTCTGTTTATTGTTGTATTGTACTCTCCCAAGTGCTTAATAAAGTGCTTTGCACACAGTAAGCACTCCATAAATATGATTGAATGAATGAATGAATGCCACCTACAAGCCATGGGCCATGCCAATTATAGCCTTTGCCAATGCCATTCACCCCACCTGGAAGGCCATCCCTGTGTCCTCTGCTACACCAGGATCCTCCCCTTATTCAAAATTCTATCTGATGTTCTCATCTATGAATTGTTCCCTACCTTACCCCAGCTGGCTCCAGGTGCTCTAATCTATTCCTACCCCTCCAGCCTCTCCTGTCTATTCATTCATTCATTCATTCAATCGTATCTATTGAGCATTTACTGTGTACGGAGCACTCTACTAAGCGCTTGGGAAAATACAATACAACAATAAACAGACATATTCCCTGCCCACAATGAGCTCATAGTCTAGAATGAGGGAGATAGATATCAATATAAGTAAATAAAATTACATATATGTAATAATAATAATAATGATGGTATTTGTTAAGTGCTTACTATGTGCCAGGCACTGTACTAAGTGCTGGGGCACATACAAGCAAATAGAGTTGGACACAGTTCCTGCCCTACATTCATTCATTCATTCAATTGTATTTATTGAGTGCTTACTGTATGCAGAGCACTGTACTAAGTGCTTGGAAAGTACAAGTTGGCAACATATAGAGACGGTCCCAACCCAACACAGTCTCAATCCCTATTTTACAGATGAGCTATCCAGGTGGAATAATAATAATAATGATAATAATAATAATAATGGCATTTGTTAAGTGCTTACTAAGTGCAAGGCACTGTTCTAAGCGCTTGGGAGGGTACAAGGTGATCAGGTGGGGATCACAGTCTTAATCCCCATTTTACAGATGAGGGAACTGAGGTCCAGAGAAGTGAAGTGACTTGCCCAAAGTCACACAGCTGATGAGTGGCAGAGCCGGGATTAGAACCCATGACCTCTGACCCCCAAGCCCGTGCTCTTTCCACTGAGCCACGCAGCTTTGGATAAGTAATTGCATTAACATGGTAGCAGTATGGATGGAGAGGAAAGGGCAGATTTTAGGCATGTTGTGAAGGTGGGACTGACAGGATTTGGTGATGGATTGAATATGTAAGTTGAATGTCTATCCTTTTTCCTCTCCCCAGGGCCTTGAATTTTTAGCACTTATGAGTGTTACTCTACACACTTGGCTGTGCATGTGTGAGTATGCTTCTGTCATTCCTTTGGATCTGAATTAGCCTTGTTTCCTCTGTTAGATCGTAAGCAAGTAGAGGGCAGGACTTCCCATTCTTTTGCAACTGAATAGGTGGTCCTGGGGGCCTCAAACATAGTATAGAGTTTTGACCAAAGGGCCAGCCAGCCCTAGCTGAAAGTTCATATTCCTTGCCTGAAAGGTGAGAGTGGTGGTGGTAGTGGAGGAGGGAATGGAGAAGGAGGGTGAAGGGTTATGACTTTAGCATTCCTAGGACTAGCAAGTCACCACAAGTACTCTAAGGCCATGGAGCTAACAGTAACACTCTTGGGGAACTGATGGTGGTGGCTATGAGAACATGAATCTGTGTTTTTGGTGCCCTCACCACCTTTAATGCCCTGAACGCTCGCCTGCTTCCCTACTCCTAGGTCTGGCATGGTCTCCTGGGGGCATAACACTTGGCTAAGGAGAAAGATGTACAGAGGTGACTCCAAAAGAAGCCTTGGTCTCTACTCTCATAGAAACTTTCATTTGAAACCAAACACCGTATGGACACACTGGAAAGGTTTGAAGGAGCACTATTCAGGGGCAGGAATTAGGTGTTTTATTACATGGGGGGGGGGGGGGCACGAGGGAGGGGGTGGTTAAACTCGTTTCAGTGTTTTTCCTTTTTTGTTCTGATTTGGTCTTGTATCCTCCGGGTCGGGGAGAAAGGGTGGGGAAAGGAGATGAGAAAGACAAATGGTTAGAAAGAAAGAAGACGAAAATGTTGTTGCTAGAAAATACTATTTCTCAAGCACCAAGCTCTACTTTGAACAACAAACTGTCAATGCACTGAGTAGAGAATGTGGAGTGGGGAGGGAGGCAAGGGCCTGGAGGCTACTATTCCCTGGGCTGGAGTTAAAAGGGTGAGTCAAGAAGTGGACTTATATTGCCTTTCCAGTGCAAGGCAGCCAATCATATCCCTCTTTCAGGACCCTAGGTCAGTCAAGGTAAGCCTCCTCACGTTGCAAAAATGTAGGTTCATTCGCCAAACCTTTCCTTCCCTTCTCAAAGGAAAAAAGTAAAAACACTCTTTGGTTATACAACAGCAAGGTTTACAAATTCTAACGTCCAGAAGTTAGGAAGTGCAAATGTTAATCAATCAATCAGTGGTATTTATTGAGCAATTACTATGTGCAGAGCATGATTCTAAGGCTTGGGAGAAGACAATAGTACAGAATTAGCAGACATGTTCCCTGCCCATAATGGACTTTTCATGGCCAACATCAACTCACCTGCAGAACACACACAAAGAAATAGAACTATCATTTAAGGGGCTTTGGCTTTCCCCCACAATGCTACCTCATGAATCCCAATGCTGCTCTGTGGAACAGGAAAGGTTCTTGTAGTCCACCAATTGTCAGCTGCGGGACTTTGGGCAAGTCACTTCACTTCTCTGGGCCTCAGTTACCTCATCTGTAAAATGGGGATGAAGACTGTGAGCCCCCCATGGGACAACCTGATCACCTTATAACCTCCCCAGCGCTTAGAACAGTGCTTTGCACATAGTAAGTGCTTAATAAATGCCGTTATAATAATAATAATAATGTAGTGTGGGGACCATTTAATTCAAGGGAGAGATAGAAGCATCGATGGCGACATCTGGGTCCTGGAAGTCAGGAAACCTGTGTTCTAAGGCCTGGTTCTGCTACTTGTCTGCTTTGTGATCTTGGGCAAGCCACTTAACCTCTGTGCTTCTATCAATAGCTGGTCTTTACTGAACAATTACTGTGGGCAGAGCACT
Organism: Tachyglossus aculeatus; assembly: GCF_015852505.1. NCBI lineage: Eukaryota > Metazoa > Chordata > Mammalia > Monotremata > Tachyglossidae > Tachyglossus > Tachyglossus aculeatus. Next base: position 13,915,499 of record NC_052073.1, on the reverse strand, counting down.
ATACATATACTATTCTATACTATACTATATATTATACTATATATATACTCTGTCTCTCTCCATATATATACATATATACCATAGTATACCATACTATACTATACTATACCATATACTATATACTATACCATATACTATACCATATACTATACTATACCATAGTATAGTATACTACACTATACATATACTAGACTATACAGAGCACGATATGTAGAGAGAGAATCAGCATGGCTCAGTGGAAAGAGCCCGGGCTATGGAGTCAGAGGTCATGGGTTCAAATCCCACTCCACCAATTGTCAGCTGTGTGACTTTGGGCAAGTCACTTAACTTCTCTGTGCCTCAGTTACCTCGTCTGTAAAATGGGAATTAAGGCTGTGAGCCCTACGTGGGACAACCTGATCACCTTGTATCCCCCCAGTGATTAGAACAGTGCTTTGCACACAGTAAGCTCTTAACAAATACCATTATTATTATTATACTAAGTGCTTGGGAGAGCAGAATACAGCAAAGTTGGTAATAATAATAATAGTAATAGTATTTGTTAAGTGCTTACTATGAGTTAGGCACTGTTTAACCGCTGGGGTAGATGCAAGCTCATCATGTTGGATAATAATAATAATGTTGGTATTTCTTAAGTGCTTACTATGTGCCAAGCACTTTTCTAAGCACTGGGGGAGATACAGGTGGGGCTCAAAGTCTTCATCCCCATTTGACAGATGAGGTCACTGAGGTACAGAGAAGTTAAGTGACTTGCCCAAGGTCACACAGCTGACACATGGTGGAGCCAGGATTAGAACACACAACCTCTGACTCCCAAGCCCGTGCTCTTTCCACTTTGCCTTGTGCTCCTCTGTAGGACACAGTCCCTGTCCCATATGGGGTTCACAGTCCTAAAATCCCCATTTTACAGATGAGGTACCTGAGGCACAAAGAAGTGAAGTGACTTACCCAAGGTCACACAGCAGACAAGTGGCAGAGCAGGGATTAGAATCCAGATCCTTCTGACTCCCAGCCCTTTGCTCCATTCACTAAGCTACACTGTTTCTCATTATTTTATCATTATCTTTTATCTACCCCATTGCTTGGCATCTAGTAAGCATTTAATAAATGTCATCATTATTGTTATCAAATGTGTATTTTTATTAAGCAGGAAAACTTACAATCAAAAGCCCGTGAAATGTCTTCCCTGGGATAAGAATAGACCACCTATTCATTTCAAGCACAAAGCACATTCAACCTTATATATCCAGAGGTGAAGTTTTATAGGTAGATGTTGTAAGGAAGGAAAAACCCTACTAACTGAATAGGGATGTGGTCAGATCTTATTGTCTTTTGTAACAATCGTCAAGCCAACAGGACCTTCTCTAAAACAGCTTTCCTGCAGCAGGGACGTTTTTCTCAGCTTATTTAGTCTGTTTCACTGTGGAACGCAGATCTTTATCAAAACCCGTTTTGACAGTATTACAGCTAAAATGATTAATGCTTTGTTACTCATAGCCTCTTAAGTAATTACAAGAAGGTGAAAAATATTCCCGGCCCAGAAGAATGGTGGAAGCCCGTTTGGTTTGGTTTCAGTAAATGCATATGGTGGTCTTTGAATTGCATGATAAATAGCAATTCCTATAATATTTGGTCTGGACTTTGATTTCAGTAGTGTGAAGAGGCACTGATTGTTCCTCACCATGTGAAAAGTTTGGATTGGTCTTTCAGCCATAAGAGCTTGCTTTCCTCTTGTCTTCTTATGATTAAGCAGTTAGGCACAACATGTTTACCATTATTTTGTTCTTCCACCCGGCTCTAGATTTATGTTGTTGCCTTACTTTAGAACTGGGGGAGCAGAGCTGGTGTCCTTTTTCCATAATCCTTGGGAAAAACAGTAGCAGATTCCAAATGTCCCTATATCAAAATCAGCCTTGCAACAAGTTATGGGCCGAAAATAGACAATAAAACACATCAAATGAACGAGCAGTCAATAAAATGTTTTGCTTCCTACATTTCGGGAGCCCCATCACCCCTGAATTTATGGGGTCTCTCTCCAGAACCAATGATCAGTTTATTGAGCTCCTACTACATTCAGGGCTCCATACTGAGCCCAAGGGAAAGTGCAATGGGTGCAAGAGATGGTGACTTCTGCCCAAAAGGGGCTTACAATCTAAAGGAGAGACATGTACATGATTTATTACAGATAAGAGAAAAGAGTGCTCGATCAATTCATCAAAAAATCAGTGGTATGTGTTGAGTGCTTATTGTGTGCAAAGCACTATACTAAGCACAATGCAGCAGAATTAGTAGACATGTTCCCTGATCTTGTACAAGGAGTTTACTGTCTAGAAGAGATTTAAATAGCAGAGTCAACTGTATTTATTGAGCACTTACTGTGTGCAGAACACTGTACTAAGTGGTTGGGAGAATACAGTATAAGAATAAAAGAGACACATTCCCTGCTTATAGTCTACAGGGGGAGTAGATCATAATAAACAATATGTTGTAACTATCCCATAGGTTGTAACTATAGTTTATCTACCTCAGCTCTGAATACAGTACTTGACACATGGTAAGCCCTTAACTAATACCACAGTTAATAATAATAATAATGACATTTATTAAGTGCTTACTATGTGCAAAGCACTGGTCTAAGCACTGGGGAGGTTACAAGATGATCATGTTGTCCCCCGGAGGGCTCACAGTCTTAATCCCCATTTTACGGATGAGGTCACTGAGGTACAGAGAAGTTAAGTAACTTGCCCAAAGTCACAGAGCAGACAATTGGCGGAGCCGGGATTTGAACCCATGACCTCTAACTCCACAGCCCGTGCTCTTTCCATTGAGCCATGCTGCTTCTCTGTTATTAGTATTATTATGTACAAAAGTGCAACGAGAGTTTGTGAGTGCACCAAGTAGGCATATTCTCTGCCCACAAGGAGCTAGCTTACAGTCTAGTTTATTGTCTATCATACAGTTACAGTCTTACTCCATGTGGACGTGGAGGAAACTATGACCTTAACATATGATCTAACATTTTTACTTCGTTTGATCTGATGCTCTGCAGCTTTAAGAAAAATCATTTGGAAGGTTTAGAAGAATGGCTGAAATACTCGTGCCAAGTAAAAGAAAGTGCACGGTGATTTTTTTTGGCAAATGATATCGATATTGTTTGATACTCTATTCAACTCAATTTAATTAAGAAAAGTAAAATGAGGATGTTTTGCCAGGGCAAGTATGTAACACTGAAAAATATACCACTAATGATATTTCAAGCAATTTGTAAATACAGTAGGAAAGCAAGCTGTCAAAGGAGAATAATGCAATATTCTCTCAATTGTTTTACACAGGCAACAATGTATTCCATGTGTTAGGAGTTGGGGAAATACGTAAAAGTTTATCAATCATATTCTGTGATCCTGTGAAGCCTAATAGCTTAGTCAATTGAAAACAGAATTAGGCATTTTAGTCATGGCATGCTGTGTGACCTTGGAGAAATTACTTAACCTTTCTGAATCTCAGTTTCCACAGCTATAAAATAGGGATTAAATCACCTTCAACAGAGTGAGCAGATGAACTAAAGATGGTGCAACAAAGACAGTGTTGCACAGAACTTTCAGTGCACAGAAGGACAGTGTCTCCAGAATATGACCGATAAAACTTCACACCTTTTCCCACAATAAACCTACCCGAAAAAAATATCACTTTAAAGAGAATGGGGTTTACATTTGAATGATTAAATGGTTATATCTTATTAAATGGTTAAATTCCACGGAGTAAAGACTACCTTCTTCAAATGTTTCCGCCAAGTCTAGAGTGCTTCCTAAATCTTAAATGCATTCAGTTACAGTTATCAGGAGTGATTTTATAAAAGAAAACAACCACACACATAAAAAAGATTTTGTTTGCAGGGCGGCCCAACTTCGCTGTTAGGGGACGGGAGATGGAAGAGATCTTCAAACTACCTTTGGCAGTGGCAAGAGCTGGGTGACACATCGACAACCAGTCGAGGTGTTTCCTCTCTACCTCTGACTTGGTATATATTTGCACTTGCACCATGTCCTTTTCACCTCTGCCACGAGCAGAGAAATGGAAGAGGAAAAAATAAAGCCTGGGACCCATTATTTCAATGTTATCAGAAAGTATAAAATTTCAAAAGGAGAAGAGAGAGGTTCCAGATTTCAGAGTCTGCAGTCTAATTTGGACAGACCCTACTGAATTTAGTCCACTTTTTAAAAATAAAGTATATTTTAGCCATCATGGCTCTGAAGACGTCCTTCAATATAAATGAGAATCGAGCAGTCACACCGGTGACCAGAGAGAACCAGACATTAGCAAAGACAATGCTGTCAAATACCCTTATTCAGCTTCCTGGTTTTCATTTCAATGCATCCACACTTAGCAAATAGCTCAAAACTCAAACACCCATCCTGAGTCATTGACATTTATTGCAAAATATTTGGCTGCTAATTAAGTAATAGTGATTGACAGAGAGGGCAGAGCTTCATCACTCCCCCTGGAAGTCAGGAACATATAAACGTGCAACAGAACTCTCCTTTTTAGGAAAAAAACAAGTGACACGGTTAGAGGCGAAACGTGTTACTTCATCCTCTATCGGACAGGGCTGGGGGTATAACTGGGACCTGACAGAGGACAAAATCTGCCCAAACAAGGAACAAAATGGTCTTGATAAGAGGTCAGGCAGAGCTGGGTCGAAAAGCCCAGCAAATATCCAGCGTGCTGCCCAGTGCAGTGTCCAGTGCAGCGTCCAGTACAGTGCCCAACGCAGTCGCCTATGCAATCCCCATCCAGACCAGGTCGTCGGCTGAGGCTTCCAAGCTTTTTGCCCCTTGGCTTTTCCCAGCAGTTTTAACCTTAATCATTCCCATTTAACACTTGCCGAAATGCTTTTGTCCGCTTGGCTTCCTACCTTCAAAGTGATTCACAAAGAGCTACCTAACTCCCCAGAGGTAGGTAAATATTGTTATAACTGTTTTACATATGGGAAAACTGAGAGATTTTCCCCACGGTCACAAATGGGTCAGACCAGTCCCGTGTCCCCTGCATAAACCCCCCGGGGGCTGGAGGTCCTCAAAGTCCTGCTTTAGAAAGAGCCATCGACTCGGGCCGGGCAAATCTTACTTGACAATGAAGCGCCTTACAAATGGAAATCGAAACCTGACCTGCCCAGTTCCCTGTAGGAGGCCAAGACAGTTTCTCACCTCTCCTCACCTAAGCTCCCAGAACACACTCTCTCTCTCTCTCTCTCTCTCTCTCCCATCTTTCTAATAGTAATAATAATGGCATTTGCTAAGCTCTTACTATATGCAATGCACTGTTCTAAGCGCTGGGGAGGATACAAGGTGACCAGGTTGTCCCACGTGGGGCTCACAGGCTTAATCATTTTACAGATGAGATAACTGAGGCACAGAGAAGTTAAGTGACTTGCCCAAAGTCACACAGCTGACAATTAGTGGAGCCGGGATTTGAACCCATGACCTCTGACTCCCAAACCCGTGCTCTTTCCACTGAGCCACGCGGCTTCTCTGACTACACACACTTCCACTCGGGTGCCTGGAGTCCCTCAGAAAGTGGGTTCCAGGTTTGTCATCTCACTTGCTTCCAACGGCTCTGTGATGTGGGTTGGACACCTCCTAATTGCTTTGGCCACCAGGGACCGATTTTTTTCTCCCTCTCCCCTCACGTCTCTCCACTTTTGCTCTCCCCTAGACTCTTGGCTGTTTCTTTTTTTTAATGTTTTTTGTTTAAGCTCCTACTGTGTGCCAGTCACTAAGTGCTGGGGTTGTTACAAGATAATCAGGTTAGGGGACAGTCCATGACACACATGGGATTCGGTCTTAATCCCCATTTTACAGATGAAGTAACTGAAGCACAGAGAAGTAACTTGCCTAAGGTCACACAGCAGACAAGTGGTGGAGCCAGGATTAGAACCCAGGTCCTACTGATTCGCAGGCACGTACCCTATCCACCAGGTCATGCTGTTCCTTCCCTTTACGTTCTCTAATCCCTTCGGGCCCCAGCTCTTCCCCATCCTACTTGGGGAAAATTATAGTGACTGGAAACTTGTTTGGTCAACAAACTGATCATCAGAGCGAAACAGGCAAGTTAGAGATATTTAATCAATCAATCAGTCAGTCATCTTTAAAGGTTGTCTTCCCGTGTAGGCTATAAACTCTTTGTGAGCAGGGATCATGTCTGCCAATTCTTTTGTAGCGTGCTTTTTCAAGTGCTCTGCACAGAGTAAGTGATCAATGAATATCACTGATTATTGAGCGCTTACTCTTTGCAGAGCACTATGCTAAAATACAGGAGACTACAATGAGAAGCTGTGTTGCCTAGTGGAAAGACGCAAGCCTGGGAGTCAGAGGTCCTGGGTGCTAATCCCAGCTTTGCCACTTGTCTTCTGTGTGACCTTGGGCAGGTTATAATTAATAATAATAATAATAATGACGGCATTTGTTAAGCGCTTACTATATGCAAAACACTGTTCTAAGTGCTGGGGAGGATGCAAGGTGATCAGGTTGTCCTACGGGGGGCTCACAGTCTTCATCCCCATTTTACAGATGAGGGAACTGAGGCACAGAGAAGTTAAGTGAATTGCCCAAGATCACACAGCTGACAGTTGGCGGAGCTGGGATTTGAACCCATGACCTCTGACTCCCAATCCCGTGCTCTTTCCATTGAGCCATGCTGTGCTTCAGTTACTTCATCTGTAAAATGGGGATCAAGACCCCATTTTCTGTACCTCCATTTCCTCAACTGTTATTGTTATTAATAGAGTTAGAAGAAATGACCCTTCTGGAATAGACATCCCATGGAAACAGATGGTCTAGAATTGGAGAACAGCTTATGGAAAAGTATTAGGAAGGTAACACTCTCCCCCACTTCCAGGTAGTTATGAGTCTGGGGTATAATGAGACCTGGACTGTTTGTCACTTTGGTCATTAAATAATGGTTTTTGCACTCTAAATAACTCCTTGTGTTTATGTAGAGTCTTTCCTCTCCAAAGGAACGTATCACACACACACACAACCCAACTCTTTTATCTCGTGGCTTTGCACATAGTAAGCGCTTAACAAACACCATTATTATTATTATTATTATTATTATTATCTATACCCTGGAGTTGGGGGACAAAGACAACAGTTCACATTTTCCACTGGAACAGGGAGAGATCCAGAGGTAAAGTCATTTGCCCAGCAGAAAAAAATAGTGGAAGAATCATAGCCTAGTGCATAGTGGCTTGGTGGAAACAGCACAGCCTTAGGAGTCAGAGGACATGGGTTCTAATCCCTGATTTGCCACTTGTCTGCTGTGTGACCTTGGGCAAGCCACTTAACTTCTCTGTGCCTCAGTTACCTCATTATAAAATGGGGATTAAGACTGTGAGCCACACATGGGACAACCTGATTACCTTGTAACTACCTCAGTGCTTAGAACAGTGGTTGGCACATAGTAAGTGCTTACAAATACTATTATTATTATTATTATTATTATTATTATTATAACATGGGCTTGGTAGTCAGAAGAACCTGGGTTCTAATCCCAGCTCTGCCATATATCTGCTTTGTGACCTTAGGCAAGTCCCTACATTTCTCTGTGCTTCAGTTACCTCATCTGTAAAACGGGGTTTAAGAATGTTGAGCCCCACGTGGGACAGGGGCTCTGTCCAACCTAATTGGCTGGTATCCACCTCAGTACTTAGCACAGTGCCTGGCACATAGTAAACACTTAACAAATACCGCAATTATTATTATTAAGAATCAAGAACAGAACACAATCCCCCCCCCACCCTGCCCACCGGCCACTCTTCCCTTTGGACCACATGTTTCACAGAAGCAGTGTGGCCTAGTGGATAGACCACGGGCCTGGGTGTCAGATGGACCTGGGTTCTAATCCTGCTCCACCACTTGTCTGCTGTGTGAACTTGGGCAAGTCACTTTACTTAACTTCTCTGTGCCTCAGTTCCCTCCTCTGTAAAATGGGGATTAAGGCTATGAGACCCACTCAGAACATGGACTGTGTCCAACTCATTTACCTTGTATCTACTCCAGTGCTTAGTACAGTGCTTGAAGCATAGTAAGCTCTTAACAAACACCACAATTATTATTATTATTTTTACTTAACCCAGACCACCATTCTCCTCACCATCAAAGCCTTATTAAAATCATATCTCTTCCATGAGGCCTTCCCTGACTAAGCCCTTATTTCCCCTACTCCTTTCCCTTCTCCATTGCCTTTAGATTTGGATTTGGACCCTTTATCCCTCCTACCCTCAGAACCACAGCATTTCTGTGCGTATTCATAAGTTATTTTAATGTCTGTCTCCCCCTCTGTACCGTAAGCTTCTTGTGGGCAGGGAATGTGTCTACCAGCTCTGTTATAGTCTCTCAAGTGCTTTGCACAGTGCTCTGCAAATGGTAAGTGCTCACTAAATATGATTGATTGATTGATCAACTGATTATCTTGAACATCTCACACTCTGCTATATTCTCTTGGGTATCAAATGACTGACAGAACATTTTTTACAAATTGTTGAGCTCTATTTCCTCAAGGTAGCTACATTGGGAAACTTTTTGTATTTGGCAAAGGTCATATCATAGATGTTGCATGGAGGAATATCATTTTTATTAGTATGGATGCAATTAAAACTTTCCTCCGAATGGACACCTATGCCTAAGTCTGGTCTCATGAGGTGGGTGAGATGAAGGGGTTGAGTGGAACCACTTGGTGAACTCCACTGCCGCTGTGACCCTCTTGCTTACCGCTAATCCCACCCTTAATTTACTGCTACAGCCACCCCAATAAATACCAAAGCTTAGCTGTCTTCAGTGATCCTGGAGTTGAAATCTACTTCTCTCTGCACATGTGACTAGGGAATAAAGCTGACAATATGGCGGCAAGGGAGGCCACAGCAGCTAGTCAAGCCTGTGTGAGTACTGATTAAATCCCCATTTTTCTCCAGTTGGTCACCCTGGAATTTCCCCTCGCCTAGTGAGTGGGCGATGGGAAACTTTGTACTTTAAACGTGGGTCCCCTCCTCACATTCATACATTTGAATTTGAATGTGAAACCAACTGCCGATCTGGACAAAACACCCTTCATGCCTCAATTCCCTGCAGTTGCTACACAATTTATACACATGCAGAAGCCTTAGACAGGGTTTGAAGTGAGAGAAAATAGGAAGTGCTTTGGTTTCTATATTGATTCAATTGGAGAAATAAGGAAGTGGGATAGTATATCCACAGAAACAGATTTAACTCCTAAATCAGGTTCTACTGCAAACGTCAGGATGGAGACTATCTTGCTTCATACTGCTGAAGTTTTCAGGAACTTGTCTTCTCCAAATTGATCTGGCAGCTTGCAGGGACATTTATCTTTCTCTTCAGAAGATCCATAAAAGCTGCACTGTGCTTCTGTGACAACTGAATACTGCTTTCAAGTTTTCTCTGAATTTGGCTATCATTTAACCTGACTCTATCATGCTCTGAAGCCAGTTCCTGAAATAGGCTTGATGTAGATGTAGGCTGCTTGATGGCCATAGAGTCCAGGGGCCTAGCCTTGGCGGGTGATGATGATGATGATGGCATTTATTTATTAAGTGCTTACTATGTGCCAAGCACTGTTCTAAGTGCTGGAAGGGATACAAGGTCATCAGGTTGTCCCACGTGGGGCTCACAGACTTAATTCCAATTTTCCAGATGAGGTAACAGAGGCACAGAGAAGCTAAGTGACTTGCCCAAAGTCACACAGCTGACAAGTGGCAGAGCCAGGATTAGAACCCATGACCTCTGACTCCCAAGCCAGGGCTTTTTCCATTGAGTCACTCTGCCATTTCCATTGATGTTATTGCCCCCAGGGCTTGTCAGGTAGGCAGTATAGCCTACCCAGGTGGCTCCACCCTTGGATTTGGAAAAGAATCAGAGGTGGACCCAAATGGTGACTCCTGCCTCCTGCCTGCTGAGATTAGGATCAATCAATCAGTCAATCAACCAGTCAATCAATCAATGGTATTTATTGAGTGGTCATTGAGCACTGAGCACTGAACTAAGCACTTGGGAAAAGACTGCAAGCCCCTTGTGGGCAGGGAACCTATATAAATCAACTCACCTATATTGCCCTCTCCTAAGCGCCTAGTACAGTGCTCAGCACACAGTAAGTGCTCAATACATATCATTTGTTGATCGAATGATTCAATACAGCGGTGATAGTAAAGATGATCCCCGCTCACAGTGAGCTTATGGTCTAGATGTCCTCGCACATGCCGCAGGGCCTGGGGTCTCCACGGGCACAAATAAGGGCTGACATCCCCTCTCTTTCCCTTCCTGTCCATTTCTTCCCCCGCTCAAAGCTTCACCCCAGAGTTCTCTCCTAGGTTTAAAAGGAAAAGTTGGTACCTCTGGTAGACTGCTTGGCTCTGTACACTTTAAGCCTTCAGTAAATATTACTGATTGATTGCTTGTGGACAGGGAACATGTTTACCAACTCTGTAATATTGTACTCTCTAAAGCATCTAATACAGTGCTCTGCACACAGTAAACACTCAGCAGATACCATTGACTGATTGTTTCCAATCAAGAGTATTTACTGAGCACTTACTCTGGCCAGAGCACTGTCATAGGCATTTGAGAGAGGGCAATGGACTAGGTGGACAGAGTATCTCAGGAGCAGGTAGTTAATGTTAGGGCCAAATATCTGAAGCCAGTCCAGTCCAAAGTGAGTAGAAAGACTTCTGTAGCAGAACGGTGGCACTTCTCAAAACTCTCAGGGCATTTACATCTCAGGCCGGAGCTTGATCTGTCTGTTTCTGATCTGAATGTTCATCAGCAGTCTGGCTAGAGAGTTTAATCAATCACTCGTCTGGGCATGAGGTTGGACTGGAAACGGTAGAAAGCAGGTAAAACAGTGATGGTCCCCTGCCTACAAGCTTCCAATCTAAAACCCAGTACAGCAAACAAAAAAGAACCTTCAGGTACACATTCATCTGCCCAGAAGAGCAGTTACTTGCTCTTAGAATCACAGAGAGGAATTCAAGCAACAATGAGAGGCAATGAAAATGAGGATTGCGGCACTTCACGCTCTTCAGAGAAGGGCGCCCAGTTCTGTACGCTGCTTGTGCTAACCTGACCAAGCTTTGAATGCCATCAACAGACCAGAACTTTGGGATCTGCTCAGAGGTCAGCTGCACTGAAAAACTGCCAGAGTGGAGGGCTGAATAGCAAAAGACTCTCTTACCATGATTTCATAATTAATCCCCGACCCTAGTTTAAAATAATGATAAATCTAATAGTATCTGCTATTTGTTTATGGGCAGGAAACATGTCTACCAACTCTGCATAGTGTACTCTCTCAAGCGCTTAGTACAGCACTCTGCACACAGTAAACACTCAGTAAATACCACTGATTGCTTGTTTCATGCAATCAATAAAAGGGGATTTATTGAGCACTTACTCTGTACTAAGTACTTACTATGTGCTTAAGCGTTGTGCTAAGATTACAAACAGATTAGATGCAGTCCTCATCCCATGTGGGGCTCACAGTGTAAGAGGGAGGAAGGACAGATGTAAAATCTCCATTTTACAGATGAGGAAACTGACACACAGAAAACTTAAGTGACTTGCCTAAGGTCACACAGCAAGCAAGCAGCAGAGCTGGGACTTGAAACAGATTAAAGTTGAAACGATTAGACCCTTCAATTATTTCTTCAGTGCCCAAACTATTTATTAATGGTCCTTTTGAAGCTTGAAGATAGTAAAATAAAAAAGTAGGTTCCAGAAAGGTTTAGATAAATGCACGGATAAGAAACCTGTAATGGGTTGAGACGGAAAGATTAAGGTTAAAGGGGTGTTAGAAGGTACAAGCAAAACTCTGAAGATCTTCCAAGCATCCATCGGGCAATGTCAGGGACTGACTACTGAGCTGGGTGAACTACTGGTTTGCTTCTATATGACATGTCTAATGCTCTGTTAATTGAAACATAGGAAAGTTGGCATGAATTCATTTCACTTGCCAAAAACAAACAATTGTCAGCCACTTGAGGGCAGGACCATCATCATCAATATAATGTCATTTATTTAGAGACTAAATACCGTTCTAAGGGTGTAGGAAAGTATTAGAGAAGCAAGACCCATAATTACTTTCTCACCAGAAGTGTACAGTCTAATGGGGTGGCCCAAGTCCTGTCCACCCCATTGAAAGTTAAACTTTGTTAAGTAAAACAGGGTGCGATTCCAAAACAAGATCCATGGGGTCCAGATACCCCACACTATAGGATGGAGAAATTCCCTCTCTCAGCCCTGAGCTGCGCTGGGAATTCAGTGGAGAACTCCCTCCCCTTTGAAATTTGCCAGACTGCAGCTCAGCCCATCTTCAAAATATCCCTGAAAACCTACCTCCTCCAGGTGGCCTTCCCTGATTAGGGACCACTTTCCCCAACTGTGTCCATTCAACAGTCATCCTTAGCACTTATATTTCTTTTCCTCATTTCCATTATGGGTAGGGAAAGTGTCTGCTTATTGTGGTATGGTACTCTCCCAAGCACTTAGTACAGTGTTCTGCGCACAGTAAGTGTTCAATAGATATGATAGAAAGAATGTACGAAAAGCATATTTTCAACTTAGTTTGATTTGCATCCATTCATCTATTTATTTATTCATCTATGCATCTACTGAGAAGCAGCATGGCATAGTGGATAGAGCACAGGACTGGGAGTCAGAAGGTTATGGGTTCTAGTCCCAGCTCTGCTACTTGTCTGCTGTGTGACCTTGGGCAAGTCACTTCATTTCTCTGGGCCTCAGTTACCTCATCTGTAAAATGGGGATTAAGACAGTGAGCCCCATGTGGGACAACCTGACTACCTTGTATCTACCCCAGTGCTTAGAACAGTGCTTGGCACATAGTAAGCACTTAACAAATACCAGAATTATTATTATTATTATTATTGTTATTATCCTCCAATACTCTTTTAACAGTCCACCTGTAGTCTGTAGACTCCTTGTGGGCTAGGACTGTGTCTACTGACTCAGCTGTATTGTATTTCCTAAGGGCTTAATAATAATAATAATTGGCATTTATTAAGCACTTACTATGTGCAAAGCACTGTTCTAAGCACTGGGGAGGATACAGGGTGATCAGGTTGTCCCACGTGGGGCTCACAGTCTTAATCCCCATTTTACAGATGAGGTAACTGAGGCCCAGAGAAGTTAAATGACTTGCCCAAGATCACACAGCAGACATGTGGCAGAGTCAGGATTCGAACCCATGACCTCTGACTCCAAAGCCTGTGCTCTTTCCACTGAGCCACGCTGCTTCTCTACAGTGCAGTGCTGTATGTTGTACGCTGCTTAGTACAGTGCTCTGCACACAATAAATGCTCAATCAATATCATCGATTGATTGAGAGAGTTTTGGGAGCATCTGGTTCCAGTCAGCCTCCTCCATTAGACTGTAAGCTCTGAGCTCCTTGAGGGCAGGGACCTTGTCCCTTTCTCTATTTTATTCTCCCAAGCATTTAGTCAGTGCTCTGTACACAGTAGGGGATCAATAAATATTATCGGTTGATTGATAGGATTGACCACAGATTGGACTGGAAGAAAACTGTGAGCATTAATTTGCACTGGGTTTAAACGCAAAGGGTTCAAATGCCTCTCTTTGGAGGTTACTACTCTGTTCTCCAGGTGGCAAACATGCAGAAACCTTCTTTCTGATTTTCGCTAGCACGAGCTACGCCCAGCATAAGTACCACCCAAACAAGGCCCTGAAGAAACAGTCGCTACCAGTGAATTCTTTTAGCAGTATTCAGTCCTGTCCCTGCAGAGAGTGGATGAGAAATCGACAAACCTTCTAATCCTCACTAATCCCTATTAATGCAAAGCTATGATCGCACAAGTTGTCCTGTGATTATGCTGCTTTGGCTGCTTATTTTAGTTACTTACTGAAAGATACCAACTGACTTTGGGCATTAAGAGAAAAAAAGAGATTCCTTGATGTATGCAGCTGCTTTAAAGAGAAGGTTTCCCAGTTAATGTCATGTGAAGCAGACTGCTGCTCTGGGAAGAAAAAACTGCAAGCAGCCAGGATTGTCATTTGAACATGGCTGTGGTTTGGAGATTTATCAATAGCCATGTCTCAGAGTATTACCTGAGTTATTTAAAATATGTACACTGGAAAATTACCTCTGACACTGGAGCAAGAAAACATTTCCAGCCAAAAGGGAGAGCCAAGCTCAGTAGGCGGATGGATTGGGTTCGAGGGCCGGGTATACGTTTTCACACAAGGACACCAATTTCTCACTCTCTCAGGAGGGTGATTTTTAGTGTATCTCGACTCTACCAGCCGGCTACCCGCTAAGACTATCAACCCCTGCTCAAAATGAAAAGGGCAGGATATGCTTACTTCCTACAGGGGTGTCTGTGTGGGAAGGCACATCAGGTGTGAGGTGCCATAGCCAAGAGACTAGCATTTTTGTAGAAGAAACTCTCTGTGGGCTGGAGGGATGATTGTCCCCTGCCCCCCGCCCCCACCTTTTCTTTAAGGGTAGTTGTTAAGCACTACTATGTGCTAGGCGCTATTCTAAGCTCTGGGGTACATGCAAGGTAATCAGGTTGGACACAGTCCCTGTTCCACATGGGGTTCACAGTCCTAATCCACATTTTACAGATAAGGTAACTGAGTTACAAAGAAGTGAAGTGACTTGCCCACACAGCAGACAAATGGTGGAGCTGGGTTTAGAGCCCAGGTCCTTCTGACTCCTAGACCTGTGCTCTTTCCATCAGGCCATGCTGATTCTCCTCAGAATCATGTTGAACATGGTTTTGAAATTCCCATTCCCCTTTCCCACCTGCTTTAACAGACTCTCTCTTTCCCAGGACCCCTCTTAGATCAAATTGCAAAAGATCCCTTGCAGTGGCACAATAAATGTAATATTTGTTAAGCACTTACTATGTTACAAGCACCGTACTAAGTACACTTCTGAGCATATCCTTGTTCCTTACTATTTCCCCTTTCTATAATTTATTTTAATATCTGCCTCCTCCTATAGACTGTAAGTTCCTTGTAGGCAGGGATCGTATCTACCAACTCTTCTATACTGCATTTTCCCAAGAACTTAATGAAGTGCTCTGCATACAGTAAAGACTCAACAAATACCACTGATTGATCGGTTGATTGATTGGGGTAGATAAAAAATGATTAGGTCAGACATAGTTCCTGCCCCACACCGGGCTCCAAATCTAAGTAGGAGGGAGAACAGTATTTACTCTCTATTTTACAGAGTTCCAGAGATGTTAAGTGACTTGCCCAAGGACATTCAACAGGCAAGTGGCAGAGCTGGGATTAGATCCCAGGCCCTCTGACTCCCAAGCCCTTGCTCCTTACACTAGGCCATGCTGCAAGACACCAAGATGACCCTGACACCAGGTTGAAAAAACAGAAATCAATCAATCAATCATGTTTATCTAATGAAAGTTAAGGGGTTCTGTCTGTTCCTTAGTGGTTCTAAGGATGCCAGCTAACTTGTCAATAAAGGGAGGGGGCTTGGTAATAAGCAGCTTGTCAGGCTTATAGGGATGGAAAATGCTTAAGTGGGCTCTTGCAGACAAGGGAGCAAGTCTGTACTATTGCTGCTCTAGAATATTCACCCTCTAAGCATTTAGATATGTCCTCCCAACCCCACCCACCCACCTCCTGTAGCACTAAGTCCATATCTTTAAACTCTGTTGCTTCCCCCCACCTGTAATTTATTGTAGTGTCTTCCATCTCAGCTAGATTGTAAACTCCTCAAGGGCAGGAATTGTCTACTGGCTCAGTTGTAAAAGCAGTAATTATGATTATGGTATTTGTTAAGCACTCAGTATCTGTCAAGCACAGTTCGAAGGGCTGGGGTAGATATAAGCTAATCAGGTCAGAAACTGTCCCTGGCCCACATAGGACTCATAGCCTAAGTAGAAGGGAAAACAGGTATTAAATCCCCATTTTACAGATGAGGGAACTGAAGCACAGAGAAGTTAAGTGACTTACGCAGTGTCACACAGCAAGAAATTGGTGAAGCAGGATTAGAATCCAGATCCTCTGACTCCCAGAAGAGTCTGCACTCTTTCCTCTAGGCTGCACCTCTCCTTGTTCTCTCTCAAACATTTAGTAGCACACCACACAGAGTATGCGCACTCAATACATACCATTGTTTTGGGGGTTTTCTGGGGACTTTTTGTTAAGCATTTACTATGTGTCAGACAGATGGAACACAGTCCCTACTAGGTTTGACAGTTTAAAGGAGAGAGCGAGCCAGTGTTTAATCTATCCCCATTTTAAAGAGAGGTCAAGTGACTTGTCCTAGGTCACACAGTGGACCAGGAATGGAGCTGGAACTGGAACCCATGTCTCCTAACTCCAGCCCCATGCTCTTTCCACCAGGCCACCCTGTCTATTGACAACTACTTAGACTGGGAGCCTCATATAGGAAAGGGACTGTGTCCAACCTTGTAGCTTGCATCTACCCCAGCACTTAGCACAATGCTTGGCACGTAGTAAGCATTTAACAAATACCACAATTATTTTTAAGCACTCTGAGGGTCCAGATGGCCCTGCACTCCTCTTCCTTCCCCCCACCCCTCTTTCCAGCCAAGCCACCTCCACTAGCTACTAGCAAAGTTTGCCTGCAAATCCTGGGGACCCCCTGAATCTACCCAAGCTGAGGGCAGCAGGGTGGGAAGGCAGGGCTTTAGAGGGGGCACGTGTGGACCTGCTTAAGGTGATGTGGGGATATCAGGGTTCCTGGTTCAGGCTGGCAGAAGGAGGGACTGTTGGTAAGGGACCCCCTAATTTCGGTTTTTCCTGCATGACTCAGACACTATAACATTAGTTTCACATTTAGCCTGAGACTTGCCCCAAGGAGATTCCAAGCAAAAGTGATACTTTCCTCTAAAAATCCTCTCCAGAAACGACACTTGCTTTGTGCAAACCCTGAAGACCCACCCTTTGAAGAGGGAGATTTACCAAAATTGCATGATTCTGACACATCTTCAAAATGGTTAGTTTACTCTACAACACCCCAGTGAGAGAAGGCACAAGAGACCAGAAATGTGCTTTCATAAAGACCCATCTTTCCCACTTCTGGGTAAAAGTGTGACAAGGAATGCACCTGTCATATATTTAAGAAGTGTGACCAAGGAAGCAGCTGTATTCTAAGGAGTTCAGTAGAGGTCAATTCATTCGTTCTTTCATTCAATCATATTTATTGAACACTTACTGTGTGCAGAGCACTGTACTACGCAACTGGGAAAGTACAATACAATAATAAACAGACACATTCTCTGCCACAACAAGCTAATTCATTTCCCTGTCCTCCTTCAAGCCCACAACCCTCCATTGCACTTTGTTTTACAGGTAGGATTTCACCAGGCATCTGTTACCTGTCTTCTTTACCAACACTACATTTGATAAAGTATTTTATTGCTTCACTTCACCATTCCAGAATTCCTCCCACCTCCTGTTCCCCCCTGGCAAGAAGCCATTTTCCTCTGATGGTCTTGCTAATCCAGTAGTTCCTTTGTCATAATGAAGCTGTGACACAAGGAACCTCCCATCTCTGTGGAGGGAGGAAAGATAAAGGAAGAACAGTGAATTTGATTGAGCCTGACAATGACATAAAAATCTTGAAGAAATGTGTTTTCAGAGAGGCAGAATATTATGGAGCCACATTGCATGACGGGATATGCCCACGAGTCAAAATTATTGAGCTCCCAATTTGTGCAGGAAGTTACAAAGGAAATATGGTCGTGATTCCCTGTGAGTGAAAGCTTTAGAGTCTAATGAGAAAACACTGGAAGTGAAAACAAGAAGGCCCAAATTAAAACACACGAAACACCAGACAAATAAATAAATATTTTAATGAGATAAGCACAAGTGTTATGCTTTTGATAAACTTATCGCAGTGACTGGAGTCGCTCGGGAATAACCTGGGAAAGCTTCAGGGAGGAGGAGAATAAGGGAAGGCCAATTTCTCTATCTGAATGACTTGTAATCAGATAATCAGAGCTTTAAAGTGAAGCTCTAGTGGATTCCAGGTTTGTGTCTGAGTTGGAAGAGAAAAGGGTTGTGATGTTTCTTCAAATGTCAAAGAGGCAAAGATTAAACATTCCCAAGCAGTTTCTCCACCCCCATCCCAAGCCCACAGGGAACAGTTGGACATGAGTGATCCAGTGTTATTTACAAACTGAGGTACAGTTTCTACTGTAGAAAAGTAAACCCCAGAAAGGAGGCAATGGACTGGAAAAACTGGTTTGAGCATCAGCCCTTGAATCAGTATTGATTCAGAGAGAAGACCCCCCAACAAAGCTTGACATATTATTGTTCCAGGCCAGCTCTGGGAGCCTCATCTCAAATTTTGTAATGAAATAAAATGGGATTTTTAAGATTTTGTTTCTCTAGAAACAGGTGAAAAGTAGACTAGCTGTGAAGATACAAGCTCACAGGTCTGGGCAGGGGGATGGTTTAACCTGATTCAATTAAGTCCACCAGAGGGTTAACTGGATTCCTCAACCAAGGGTCTCTTAATGGCCTAATCTCTAGGTCAAGAAAGCAGCAAGACTTGAGCAAAAGTTTCATTTTCAGGCTGTCAGGAAATGGAGTCAGAGATCATCCAGGATGGGAAAAGTAATGGAATTTTTTTCTTTCCAAATTCAGTCATTTCTTTCCTTTTTGACCTCAGGGTCAGGCGCCTTTGCCACTGAAACAAATATCCCGAGGTCAGAGAGTGGGCTTTTGTTCAGGGAGGGACAACACAGCCACTGCGTAGCTTCGTGCAGCTAAAAAATCTGTGGTGGGAGGAGGAAGACCTTGTCAGGCAGGCCACAAGGCCGAATGCAATCTAAGCCAGAGAGACCATGGCCCATCTTTTGACTAAACAGATCCCTCCACCTCCAGGAGAGAAGGGAGGTTCATTCTGTCACCTTCATTATATCAAAGGAACTTTATTGGCAAGATTTGTCAGTCTATTAGATGAAATGGATTGCTTCCCAGGAAGGTGAAAGGAATTCTGGGATGGTGAACCATCTTTGCATACAAAGGCCATTTCCTCAGTAAACCCCACTTTGGGCTCTTTATCTGTCTATAAGCTTTGAGACCCATTTGGCACAGTTCTAGACATTTAAATAGGTAACCTTCGAGGGTCATCAGAAAAGCGAGTTTTATTACCAATTCTCTATCGTCTACTTGATGGATAATTTTAGCAAATTTAATATTGGAGAGACAAAGTGGCTTAGTGGGAAGAATATGGGAGTCAGGAGAACTGGTTCTAACCTGGTTCTGTCATTTGCCTGTTGGGTGACCCTAGGTAAGTCATTTAATTTTTCTCTACCTCAGTTTTTCCATCTGTAAAATGATGAAATATCCATTCTCCCTCCCTCTTGTACTGTGAACCCTGTGTGGGAAAGGGACTATGTCAGATCTAAGTATTTTGTATCAACCCCAGACTTACCACAGTGCTTGGCATATGGTAAACACTTCAAAAATGCCATAAATAACATTACGATTGTTATGAATATCATTATTATTAATATTATTATTATGCGCTTAGTACAGTGCTCTGCACACAGTAAGCACTCAATAAATATGATTCAGTGAATTATTATCAGAGAAGCAGTGTGGTTTAGTGGATAGAGCATGCTCTGCCCATCCGCCAAGCTAGCTCTCTTCCTCCCTTCAAGGCCCTACTGAGAGCTCACCTCCTCCAGGAGGCCTTCCCAGACTGAGCCCCTTCCTTCCTCTCCCCCTCATCCCCCTCTCCATCCCCCTCATCTTACCTCCTTCCCTTCCCCACAGCACCTGTATATATGTATATATGTTTGTACATATTTATTACTCTATTTATTCATTCATTTATTTATTTATTTATTTTACTTGTACATATCTATTCTATTCATTTTATTTTGTTAGTATGTTTGGTTTTGTTCTCCGTCTCCCCCTTTTAGACTGTGAGCCCACTGTTGGGTAGGGACTGCCTCTATATGTTGCCAACTTGTACTTCCCAAGCGCTTAGTACAGTGCTCTGCACACAGTAAGCGCTCAATAAATACGATTGATTGATTGATTGATTGGATTCTAATCCTGGCTCTGCCACATGCCTGCTATATGATCCTGGGCAAGTCACTTCCCTTTTCTGTGCCTCGATTACCTTACCTGTAAAATGGGGAGTAAGACTCTGAGCCCCATGTAGGACAAGAACTGTGTCCCACCAGATTAACTTGTATCTACCTCAGCACTTAAAACATTGCTTGGCATATAGTAAGCATTTAACAAGTACCATTATTATTATTATTCATAACTCATGTGAATTATTTGCTCCTCAGCTCCTCCATCTATAAAATGGAGCTGGAATAGTATCTGCCTTGCAAGGCACTTTGAAAATATCAGGCAAGACTCAGCACCCACAGAAAACCAAAATCAAATATGGAATGCCACCAAGACTGGCCATCAAAAAGTAAGGTTAAGTCTAGGACCAGGATTAAAGAGAGAACTAAGGAGAGGGAGAGGTTATGATCTGACCAGTGACTTTGTTGGCTTCTTGCTTTCAAGGATGAATCGTGCAATAGTGTCCATCAGTTGATTTTGAAATCATACAAATTTTTTTATCATACTAATAGGGATAGAAGCAGAAATGATTGGATCTGGGAATCCAGGCCAGGCAACTGTGGAATCATTGCACAATTATGGACTCTAGAGAACTATGTCTCTTCGGGGAACCCTACCACCTCTTCCTCACTCATTTCCACTCCATCCTCCAACATCCCGATTTGCTAAATATGCATCATAATCAATCAATCCAAAGTATTTACTGAGTGCACATTGTGTGCCTTTGGGAGAGCATAATATAATTATTAGCTATGATGCCTGCCCTTGAGTTGCTTACAATCTAGAGGAGGAGACAGGCAGGATATCATCTATGAGATGAATTCAGGCAGCATTGACAGCGATTGTAAAAGAAAGAAGTATTTCCGACTACAAATGCTTTTCCATTTTTCCAGGGTGTCTGTCCCTGGGCTCTCATGAGTCTCTCTTCTAGGCCTCAGGGAGCCTCCACTGGGGCCACTGGCAAGACCAAAGGGAAGGAAGAAGGGGCTCCCATTCCTTGCCCATACTTCAATTATTCTACTGTTGTCGGTTCTACCTGCTCTGGTGTTGCTGGTCTAAGGCCAGATGGCCTCTAGACAGCAAAAGTGGCCGGTGTCATGGACTCACCTTAGTGGCTGAGGTGCGGGGCAGCAGCCCCCAGCTGCATCAGTGGTCTCTCCATCCCTCAGACGGAAGTCACCTCATGAGACGGCAGCACAATTTACCAAGAACGAGCGGGGAAGTGGGGGTCCGAAATGTTCTTTCACAGTTTTAGTTCAAATGTTTATCAGTTCAAAATCTCTTCTCTTCTCATCTACTATCTCAGTCCTCCTTGAAGGGACTCAAATAATTAATTATCAAAGTCAGACTTCAGAGGTTAAAGTCTTGATTTGTTGATGGACCCAAAGGCCTAGCTGACAAATTTTGGTCAGAGATTCACAGAGCAAATTATCTGGGTAATCGAGCCAATGAAAGTGTATTTGGGCCTTGATCATCCAGCTATTAAAAGTAAAAGCAGCATGGCTCAGAGAAACAGCATGGCTCAGTGGAAAGAGCACGGGCTTTGGAGTCAGAGGTCATGGGTTCAAATCCCGGTTCTGCCAATTGTCAGCTGTGTGACTTTGGGCAAGTCACTTAACTTCTCTGTGCCTCAGTTACCTCATCTGTAAAATGGGGATTAACACTGTGAGCCCCCTGTGGGACAACCTGATCACCTTGTAACCTCCTTAGCGCTTAGAACAGTGCTTTGCACATAGTAAGAGCTTAATAAATGCCATTATTATTATTATAGTCCTTACTGTTTTTTTTTAAATATATGACTGATTGGGGCCAAATAATATTTTTGGGCTTGAATTACTCAAATTACTCAGGTTAGACTTGATTCACCTGAGTTCAATTGGAATTCTTACTCTACCATTAATGAATGTGATTTGGAATATTTAATCCAGGTCCCTAAGATACCACAAATGCTTTGAGATGGGATCCAGCCTATCAGAGGATTTTGCAGAAATTTCCTTTAACTCCTACACAGCCAGGCAAGAACAAATAGTTGAAACACCTGCCCCCAGAGGTTTCTCCAACCCTTTCAGGGAAGTACTACAAAGACTTAGGATCATATCGTCAACGATGGAGTCTGGCATCTAAAATGGTAGAAGAGGTTCAATTCTGCCATGCCAAGTGTTGCTATGAGGTGTGAGCAGAGCTTGAGGAGTGAGTGAGTCCTACAGCTGATCACAGTCTGGCTGATCATAGATCATGCATGGGGAACAATGCATGAAACATGCATGCAACACACAGCACAATGCACAGCATGGTTGTTCTGCAGTGTTAGAAGCCACTTTTTGCATATCGCTCTTTCACTTTCTCCTTAACTGCAGCTACACTTTGTCCTCCAATAATCAAGGAGAAGGTCTAGCACCAAGAGGACTAATAGCCAGCAATTTCCCAAGCTTCAACAAAGCACCCTTTGAGGATTGTATATTATTCTCTGGTGTGCACTGGTAGATTACAAATATAATGTCATTGTTATAATGATTATTATTATAAAGCTCTGTGTGCCAAGCAGTGTTCCAAGTACCGGGCTAAATATCAATCAATCGATCAAATTTATTGTACACATAATATTGTGCACATAATTTAACAATACAATGTAGCAGAGTTGGTCACAGTCCCTATCCCACATGGGGCTCAAGTCTAAGTAGAAGGGAGAGCATGCATTGAATCCCCATTTTACAGATGAGAAAACTGATTGAGACATAAAGAAGTTAAGTGATTTGCCCAAGGTAAGTGGCAAAGAGGAATTAGAATTAGGGTGAGAAGCAGCGTGGCTCAGTGGAAAGAACATGGGCTTTGGAGTCAGAGGTCATGGGTTCAAATCCCCACTCTGCCAATTGTCAGCTGTGTGACTTTGGGCAGGTCACTTAACTTCTCTGGACCTCAGTTACCTCACCTGTAAAATGGGGATTAAGATTGTAAGCCCCCCATGGGACAATCTAATCACTTTGTAACCTTCCCAGCACTTAGAACAGTGCTTTGCATATAGTAAGCACTTAATAAATGCCATTATTACTATTATTATAATCCAGATCCTGAGCTAAATGTTTAGGACAACACATGTATCTGTTGTGTTGCACTGTCCTAAATAATTAGTACAGTGTTCTACACTAAGTAAGCGCTCAATAAATACCATTGATTGATTTTTGAGACTATTAAAATGGCTAGAAGTGGAGAATTAAGTGATCTTTAGGATACTTAGATTTTCCTTGGCTATACAGCGCTGACATCCAAGTTAATTTTTCCACTTTCATGACTAGGTTGTTTTTTGAAAATGAAGCCCTCTTCTGCCTCTTCATTTAGGAAAGCTATAAAAATAAATATTTTTTATTATCACAACATGGCTCTCCAGTTCTGGCCCAATTCTGCAGTCCTTTTGCATACAAAACTAAATAATTTCAGCACCACTGTGAGAGTTTGGCCTGCTCAACAGCAAGAGGACCGAACAAGTTCTAAGTCCTTGCTATTGTGTCTCGGACTGAAAAATTAATTTTGTTTAACTCCCACATCCCTCACATACAGGAGCTCTGAAAAAGCTAGATAATGACCACCGTGATTTTATGCTTACAGTAGTTATCTATTATAATGAATGTATCTTGAATATATTGTGCACATCACGATGATGCGCAGGATCTGGAAAATGTGTGAGGTTCAAGTCCTGTGTATGAGAAATTATGGTACTTGTCTTTACCTCAGTGCTTTTCTCCCACTTTACTTGAGCAGTTCAGATAATATTAGATCTTAAGCTGGGAGGAAAGGTAGCTTCAGTAGCTTTTACATGAGCATGGAGGAAGGGGGTGGGAGATGAAGTGATGGGAAGGGGGAGTCTGATATCTTTTATTATCAGCAAAGATCCAAACAGCACTAAAACCTGAGCAGCAAAGAATGTTGCCTTTTCATTTTCCCTGGTCATCTCCTTACTGGTTTGGCAAGTTTGGGGAGGGCTGACTCGGAATTCTAACTTCACATTCTTCAAGAGCCGTCAAACGCAGACATTCCAGGCCAATTGCCTTGGTGTACAACAAGGACTTCTTCAGAGTTTGAGGAACAATTTCATTGGCTCTTCTGCTAGGATATAACAGAAGACACTGCTATAATAATGATGGTATTTGTTAAGTGCTTACCGTGTGCCAGATACTGTACTAAGTGCTGGGGTGGATACAAGCAAATCGAGTTGGACACACTCATTCATTCATTCATTCATTCAATTGTATTTATTGAGTGCTTACTATAGGCAGAGCACTGTACTAAGAGCTTGGGGGAGTACAATACAACAATAAACAGACACATTTCCTGCCCACAATGAGCTTACAGTCTAAAGGGGACAGTCCCTATCCCACGTGGGGCTTTCAGTCTCAATCCCCATTTTACAGATGGGATAACTGAGGCACAGAAAAGTCAAGGTCAAGATCGCACAGCAGACAAGTGGCAGAGCTGGAATTAGAACCCATGACCTTCAGACTCCAAGGCTCATACTCTAACCACTATGCCATGCTCCTTCTATACTATTCACCACTTTGAATCTTGGGAAAATATCCAATGCAGAAGTGAACATTTTAGGAAATCTAACATCCCGGGTTTGATGATAATCATTTGGCAGCTTGAGAACCACAGGAGAAAAATCAAGCTTCTGAACTGACGGGCAATAGAGTGATTATTTTTGAAATGATGATGATTATTGATGAGGATTCCTTCAGGACTTGATTGAACTCCCCCAGGGTACTAACACTAATAGCTAGGGCCAGCCTAAGGAGAGGTAGCAGACTTAACCCTCTCCTTTCAGCAGATGCTTTGATGCTGTTACTTCCCCCCTTATAGACTGTGAGCCCATTGTTGGGTAGGGATTGTCTCTGTTGCTGAATTGTACTTTCCAAGTGCTTAATACGCTTTGCACACAGTAAGCGCTCAATAAATATGATTGAATGAATGAATGAATAAAGAAGAAGTCCCTGTTGATGAGCAGTAAACTAGAAGTGTGTTTGAATGGTGAGAGGTATGTGTCAGGCAGAAGAGATTGAGATTGTGTTAGATTGAGGACTGCACCCTCCACACAGCAGAATCTGAACAAGTGCTCTCTTTCAGACTTTCACCAGGTGTCTGAAATAAAAGCATTTGAATACTGCATGCCAAGTGGAGTTGGTTCAAGATACAAGTTTACAGATTCGGTGCTCTTTTCCCATTGCTTTGAACTTGAAGGGGACCCTTAGTTGTTTTGTGGTTTGGATGTTGGTTGCCAGAATCCTGTTTTCTCCTTGAATCCTGGTGATTCTAGCCTTACTTACCCCTTTTCCTCTTTTTCCCTCTCTTTCCTTCTCATTTCCTCTCCCATGGCCCGCTGTCACAAACAAATAATCTTTTAAGTGGCCATTTCTTTGTTTATACGTATTACCAACAGCACTTATGGACAGCCCACTGTGTGTAGAGCACTGTTCTAGGGCCTTAGGAACGTATAACCAAACTTACGGTTTCTGTCTTTCAAGGAGCACAGGGAAGGTGTTGAGAATTAAACAGCTAATAAACTAATATGTGTGTGAGTGCAATGGTGGTTGATGGGGGGGACAATAACCAGGAAGGTGGGGAATTAATCAGGGAGTGCTTCTTGGAAGAGTTGGCTTTTGGGGAAGACTTTGAAGGTGAGAAAATATGTGGTTTGAATGACTTGAGAAAAAAAAGGAGTGAGTAATGGGTCAGAACAGTGTGTCTCTGTGTGTGTATGAGTGTGCATGCTTGCAACCCTGCCTCTCTTTATGTCTGCCTGTCTCTCTCTGGGCGTCTTACTGTCCCTATCTCATTGTCTTTTTCAGTCTTACTGTCTCTGTTTATCTCTAGCCCTAGCACCCCTCTTCTCCTAGACTGATTTCATTAACTCCAAGGAAATCCACCCCAGAAGTCCCACCACCTTTCTATTTTGAGCTCTAGAAAATGTGGTTCCTTTAATCCAGAACCAAATGAAAATTTGAGGTTCTCTAAGGTTTGGGCTCTAGAATGCCTTTGGCCTTCTTTGGTGTCAAGGACTGTGCTAGATACAAGGACATCTAACACCGGGCTCAAAGTCCAAGGAGAGAGAGCAGATATTTTATCCACATTTCAAGATTCATTCATTCATTCAATTGTATTTATTGAGTGATTACTGTGTGCAGAACATTATACTAAGTGCTTGGAAAGTACAATTCAGCAATAAAGAGAGACAATCCCTGCTGCTTACTGTGTGCAGAACACTGTACTAAGCGCTTGGGAGAGTACAGTACAACAATAAACAGTCATATTCCCTGCCCACTACGAGCTTACAATCTAGAGCAGGGAGACAGACATCAGTATAAATAAATAAAATAACAGATATGTACATAAATGCTGGGGGTAGGAGGGGGGATGAGCAAAGGGAGCAAGTCGGGGGGGATGCAGAAGGGAATAGGAGATGAGGAAAAGAGGGGCTTAGTCTGGGAGGGCCTCTTGGAGGAGATGTGCCTTCGATAAGGCTTTGAAGGAGGGGAGAGTAATTGTCAGGCGATTGGAGGAGGGAGGGCATTCCAGGACAGAGGCAGGAGGAGGGCCAGGGTTTGGCAGGTGAGGCTGGAGAGATGGAGGCACAATGAGGAGGTTAGCCTAGAGGAGCAGATTGTGGGCTGGGTTGTAGAAGGAGAGAAGCGAGGTGAATTGGGAGGGGGCAAGGTGATGAGTACTTTAAAGCCAATGGTGAGGACTTTTTGTTTGATATTGAGGTTGATGGGCCAATACAGGAGTGTTTTTGAGGAGTAGGGTGAATATCCTGTACGTTTTTGTAGAAAAATGTTCTGGGCAGCAGAGTGGTGAAGTATAGACTAGAGTGGGGAGAGATTGGAGGCTGGGAGGTAGGCAAGGAGCGTGATGCAGTAATCCAGGAGGAATAGAATGATTGTATTAATGTGGTTGTGGAAACTGAGGCACAGAGAGATTAAGAGACTTGCCCAAGGGCTCCCAGCAGGCAAGTGGCAGAGCCAGGATTGGAACGCAGTTCTCCTGACTCCCAGGCCTGTGATCTTTCTATCTCCCATCTCAGCTCTCCTTCCAGGCCAACTCCCTCAGACAGAGATTGCTATGAGGAAGAATTCGGGTTACTCTGCAGGAGAAATAGTAAGTGTGTGGGTGAAGGGGGAGGGAGAGAATGAGGTAGCCACGGGCTCTAGGGCACAAGAGGTGGGAAACAGCAGCAGTGTGGCCTAGTGGAAGGAGCACAGGCTTAGGAGTAAAGAGACCTGGGCTTTAATCCTGGCTACACTACTTGCCTGCTACGTGACCTTGGGCAAGTCACTTAACTTCTCAGTGTCTCAGTTTCCTTACTTGTAAAATGGGTCTTCAAAACCTGCTCATCAATCAATCAATCAATCAGTCAATCAATCGTATTTATTGAGCGCTTACTGTGTGCAGAGCACTGTACTAAGCGCTTGGGAAGTACAAGTCGGCAACATATAGAGACAGTCCCTACCCAACAGTGGGCTCACAGTCTAAAAGGGGGAGACAGAGAACAAAACCAAACATACTAACAAAATAAAATAAATAGAATAGATATGTACAAGTAAAATAAATAAATAAATAGAGTAATAAATATGTACAAACATATATACAGGTATATATGTATACCTCATCCTCCCCCTTAGGTACTCTGAGCCCATGTGGGACAGAGACTGTGTCTGACCTGTTTGTACTTTATCTACTGTGCTTAGAACAGTGCTTTGCACATAGTAAGCGCTTAACAAATACCATCATTATTATTATCTACCCCGGCACTTAGTGTAGTGCTTAGCATTAAGTACTTAAAATACTGTAATTATTAATATTATTATTATTATTTTATTAGTCACCCGCTACCAAAGCAGAGCAGTATCTTCAGGAGACTCGATCCTAGGAAAGTTTGGTAATGTGTATGTAGAGAAGGCAAATCTTGAGGGGGAAATGGTGATTTTCTTGTTCTCGAAACATCAAACAAGACTGAACAAAGCCCTAGGGAGTAAGCGTTTGGGAGCCAACTGAGCCAGGCAGGGGGAGAGGAGATGACCTCCTTGTGTCTTCTGTTTCCATGACTGACATCAGCTGCCTAGCAACACTTATCAGATCTTACTCACCCACTTATATGGCTCTGAGTCATTGAAAGTTTCAAGGAAGCCCACGGGAGTGGAGTGGCCCAATGGCCCAAGGCCTGAGACCCCTGGACTGTCACAAACCTTAGCCTCCTGATTATTTTCTTTGTTCCCCTGTTTAGCTTCTGTAAGTCCAAGATGGGGGCAGGAGCATTCATTTATTCAATTGTATTTATTGAGCACTTACTGTGTGCAAAGCACTGTACTGAGCGCTTGGAAAAGTACGATTCTGCAACAGAGACAATCCCTACTCAACAATGGGATTACAGTCTAGAAAGGGAGCAACAGTAGCTCAGCATTTTGAATCAAATAGCCAAGGCTTGTCAGCCCACAGGGTTTCTGACCAGCCTTCTTTCAGAGAAATGGATTCACTGTGCCTTCTTTTTGTCCCTCTCACTCCTGCCCTCCCTGAAGCCTGGAACCCCTTCCCCCTTCACATCTGAAATGCTAACCTTCACACTGTGCCTCAGTCTTTATCTATCTATCTCTATCATATATTACAATATAATACACTATAATATAAAATATGTCACAATATATTTATATTATTATATAACATAGTAAATATATTTAACACAAAATAAATTAAAATATACAATAAATATAGAAATCATCCATAAATAAAATAATACAATTTATAATAGAAATAAATAATACATACATAAATAACATATAATAGAAAATAAAACATAATAAAATATAAATAATAATAAACAATGCAATATAAAATATATTGAATATAATATATATTAAATATATTATCATATATCGTACTGTGTAATATATAATATAATGTATTATAAAGCAGCATGGCTCAGTGGAAAGACCACAAGCTTGGGCGTCAGAGGTCATGAGTTCATAATCCGGGCTCCGCCACTTGTCAGCTGTGTGACTTTGGGCAAGTCACTAACTTCTCTGAGCCTCAGTTACCTCATCTGTAAAATGGGGAATTAAGACTGTGAGCCCCATGTGGGACAACCTGATCACCTTGTATTCCCCCCCAGCGCTTCGAACAGTGCTTTGCACATAATAAGTGCTTAACAGATGCCGTCATTATTATTATTGTTATTATAGATAGATCTATCTATCTCATCTATCTACGGTACCTCTCACCCACTTCCTGCCTCTGGCCTGCAACGCCCACTCTCCTCAAATCTGGCAGACAATTACTCTTCCAGCCTTCAAAGCCTTACTGGGGGTTAAACTCCTCCAAGGGGCCTTACCAGACTAAGCCCCCCCATTTCCTCTTTCCCCCTCCCTTGGGTCACCCTGACCTGCTTCCTTTGTTCACCCTTCCTCCCATCCCCACAGCACTTGCGTACATATCTGTAACTTATTTATAGTAATAATAATGATGGTATTTGTCTGTCTCCCCCTTTTCAGGACTGTAAACTGGTTGTGGCCAGGGAATATGTCTATTCATTGTTATATTGTACTCTCCCAAGAGCTTAGTACAGTGCTCCGAACACAGTAAGGACTCAATAAATACGATTGACTGAATGAATCTGGCAGACCACTGCTCTTCCCACTTTCAATGCCTCCTTTGGAAATCACATCTCCAGGAAGCCTTCCCTGGTTATCTCTCATTTTCCCACTCAATTTCCTTCCTCCACTGCCTCTTTAGCACTTTCACATCACCTAATCTTCTTGCATTCCCCAGAGCACTTGTGCAAATCTTTAAACTCAGTTGCTCTCCTCTACCTGCAATCTATTTTAGTGTCCGTCTCCTCAGCTGGATTACAAACTCCTTGAGGGCAGGGATCTTGCCTACCCACTCTATTGCACTCCTGGAGCACTTAGTACAGGACTCTACACAGAGTAAACACTCGAAAAAATACTTTTGATTGGGAACAAAATCAACGTCTCACCAACAGGCATAAATCCCTGATGGCCCTGGATGAGTTGGCGGAGAGGCTATTTTCAAGGCTGGGTAATGTTATGAATTATGTCCAGTCTCTTGCTGGTGCCCTTTAAAGTAATCACAGCGGAAAACCAGTTATCTTGAATGATAAACAGGAGTTAGGTTGGATAATTTTTTAAAAATCAGAAAACTAAACTAAATTGCCCAAATGACTGTACTAAGTAGTCAATCCTCATTTTATTTTGAACTTCCAACTAGCCGAACTAGACACGCTCTCTCGAAGTTCCCCTTCTGTATCATTTGAGGTAATTGTGGACCCGTGGAAAGAACCCAGACCCGGGAGCCAGAGGACTTGGATTCTAATCCCGAGAAGCACCGTGGCGTAGTGGATAGATTATGAGCCTGGGAGCCAGAAGGACCTGGGTTCTAATCCCAGGTCGGCCATATGTTTGCTGCGTGACTTTGGGCAAGTCGCTTCACTTCTCTGGGCCTCAGTTACCTCATCCATTCAAAGATGGGGATTAAGAATGTGAGCCCCATGTAGGACAGGGACTGTGTCCAACCTGATTTGCTTGCATCTAACCCACAGAGTAAGCACTTCACACCATTATTATTATTATTGCCATTATTAATAATAATAATAATCCTGGCTCCACACTTGCCGACTGTGTGACCTTGGACAAGCCACTTGCCCATTCTGTACCTCAGTTTTCTCATCTGTAAAATGGGGAATAAATACTGTTCTCCCTTCTTAGCTGTGAGTCCCATGTGAGATAGGGACTGGGTCAGACCTGATGATCTTGCATGTATCCCAGCGTCTTAATACAGTGCTTGGCACATAATAATAATAATGATAATAATGGCATTTATTAAGCACCTACTATGTGCAAAGCACTATTCTAAGCGCTGGGGAGGTTACAAGGTGATCAGGTTGTCCCACAGGGGGCTCACAGTCTTAATACCCATTTTACAGATGAGGTAACTGAAGCACAGAGAAGTTAAGTGACTTGCCCAAAGTCACACAGCTGACAATTGGCGGAGCTGGGATTTGAACCCATGACCTCTGACTCCAAAGCCCAGGCTCTTTCCACTGAGCCACACTGCTTCTCTAGTAAACACTTACAAAATACCACAATTATTATTACAGTAATCATGCTTAGACATAAACCGAATAGCCCACCCCAGATCTGGACCTGTGTTGGATCTATTCATTCAATCGTATTTACTGAATGCTTACTGTGTGTAGAGCACTGCACTAAACTCTTGAATCTATGCCCACATAGGTTCACTGTGGCACCTGATTTCAATTCTTTGAAAAGCAGTGTGGTCTAATGGATAGATCCTGGGCTTGGGAGTCTGAGTTCTAATCCCAGCTCTGCCACTTGTGGGCTGAGTGACTTTGGGCAAGTCACTTCACTTCTCTGTGCTTCAGTTACCTCATCTGTAAAACAGGAATTAAGAGTGTGAACCCCAAGTGGGACAGGAATTGTGTCCAACTTAATAATAAGAATAATAATGATGGCATTTATTAAGCACTTACTATGTGCAAACACTGTACTAAGCGCTGGAAGCACTGTACTAAGCAACTTGATGAGTTTGTGTCTACCTCAGCCCTCAGTACAGTGTGTGACACAAAATAAGCAGTAGCAGCAGTGTGACTCAGTGGAAAGAGCCCGGTCTTTGGAGTCCAGAAGTCATGGGTTCAAATCCCAGGTCTGCCGATTGTCAGCTGTGTGACTTTGGGCAAGTCACTTAACTTCTCCGTGCCTCAGTTACCTCAACTGTAAAATGCGGATTAATAATGTGTGCCCCCTGTGGGACAACCTGATCACCTTGTAACCTCCCCAGCACTTAGAACAGTGCTTTGCACATAGTGCTTAATAAATGCCATTATTATTATTATTATTAAAATAAGCGCTTAACAAATACCATTAAAAAAAACCCCTACAACAGCAACAAGATAAACCCTCTAGAGTCCTTGGTTTCTACTTGGTAGGGAATAAGGCCTTCTTAAGCCCGAGTGCATTTTCATGTAGAAGCCTCCCCCTGTCCAGCTTTATTGACAGAAGAGCTCCCGCATATTCCACCCTGGATCTTATAAAGGAGCTCACGCAGGCAGAGCAGCTTTGCCGGCATTTACAGTAAACAGAGCCCACTTTGTTATGCACACAGAGGAGATGTGAGAGGCAGGAAGAGGAGGGTCGGCAGGCAGAAGTCCGAGATCGGCCTCTGACTCATGTGACCTTGGCCAAATCGATCCCTTACTCCCCTCTCCATAGCGGGTGGCTACTACGAGGCCTGTTGGGACAAAAGGATGACTCTACCAAGCAAGCCAAGGGAAAGATATATTACGGCAGGAAGGGAGGGGTTCTCTAGAAGCAGCATGGCAGAGTGGAAACAGCCCGGAGCCTGGGAGTTAGAAGGCTATGGGTTCTAATCCCTGCTCTGCCACTTGTCTGCTGTGTGGCCCTGGGCAAGTCGCTTCACCTCTCTGTGCCTCAGTTACCTCATCTGCAAAATAGGGATTGAGACCCTGAGCCTCACGTGGGACAGGGATGGTGTCCAACCTGGTTTGCTTAATAATAATGGTAATGATGGTATTTGTTAAGCGCATACCATGTGCCAAGCACTGTTCTAAGCACTGGGATAAATACAAGGTTATCATGTCCCACGTGGGGTCCACAGTCTTAATCCCCATTTTACAGATGAGGTAACTGAGGCCCAGGGAAGTGACTTGCCCAAAGTCACACAGTTGATATGTGGTAGAGCCAGGATTAGAACATACGACCTCTGACTCCCAAGCCCATGCTCTTTCCACTAAGCCAGGCTGCCTGGCATAATAAAAATACGAACAGTATTTGTTAAGTGCTTACTATGTGCCAGCCACTGTACAAAGCGCTGGGGTGGACTTCCTGTCCCGCGGGAGGCCCACAGTCTCCATCCCCGTTTTACAGATGAGGTAACGGAGGCCCAGCGAAGTGAAGTGACTTGCCCAACGTCACACAGCAGACAAGTGATGGAGTGGGATTAGAACCCATGACCCTCTGACTCCCAAACCAGCGCTCTATCACGCCAGGCTGCGGGAACACAGTAAGCGCTTAATGTCGTTATTATTATTACCAGGAGAAAAACCGTTAAAACGTGGTTTTTTCTGCTCTGTTTTTCTTTGGTACATTCAGAAGGGTTCCCAGGCCATCGTGTCCCGGAACATTTGCGCATTAATCGGCCTTCCTTTTCTCCTAGGTAATTTTCTGGAAAGGTTTTCCGCGTCCACCTCCCGAAGCCGTTGTCTGAGCTTCCGCTGCCATCTCCTGGCTCACCGTCTCAAGTGCAGCGCACCTAGGCCACACACCAGGCCACACACTAGGCCACACACTGGGCCACACACTAGGCCCCTCGGCTACCCCGGGGGCCACTTGGCTTGGTGCATTCATTTCAGGAGATGCCATGCAAATAGGCACCTCACTGGGTCCACTTTCCTGCACCAAATAATAATGATGGCATTTGTTAAGTGCTTACTATGTGCAAAGCACTGTTCTAAGCGCTGGGGAGGTTAACAAGGTGATCAGGTTGTCCCACAGGGGGCTCACAGTCTTAATCCCCATTTTCCAGATGAGGTAACTGAGGCCCAGAGAAGTCAAGTGACTTGCCCAAAGTCACACAGCTAAGTGGCAGAGCCGGGACTAGAACCCACGACCTCTGCCTCCCAAGCCTGTGCTCTTTCCACTAAGCTATGCTGCTTCATTGGGCAACTGGGCCTAGTCTTCCTCGAAGCCATACAGGCATGACCAACTGGGAGTTGTGGGTCATTTAAAGGGTTCAAGAATCCTCATACTAACAATCAATCGATCGATGGCATTTATTGAGCTCTTCCTGTGTGCGGAGCATTGAACTAAGCAGTTGGGAGAGTACAATGCAACTGAGTTAGCTGGTAGGTATGTTCCCTGCCCACAGCGAGCTAAAAGTCAATCAGTGGTATTTATAACAATCATTAAAGCAACTTTAGGTCTTGTTAAGTACATACTATGCTAAGCACTGGAGTAGGCACAGCATTGTCAGATCTGACACAGTCCCTGTCCCATCTGGGGCTTCCACTCTAAGGGGGAGGGAAAACAGATATCTTAATCCCATTTTTACAGGTGAGGAAACTGAGGCACAGAGAAGTCAAGTGGTATTTGTTAAGTTCTTATTATGTGCCAAGCACAATACTAAGCCTTAAGGTAGATAGAGTACAATTAGGTTAGACACTAGTCCCTGTGGGGCTCACAGTCTAAGGAGGAAAGAAAACAGGTCTTTAATCTCTATTTTACAGATGAGGAAACTGAAGCACAGAGAAGTTGTGACTTACTCCAAGGTCACACAACAGGCAAGTGACAGAGTCGGCATTAGAATTCAGATCTCCTGACTACTTTCCACTAGGCCAAGCTGCTTTTTTGTATTTTATTTATTGAGCTCCTTCTGAGTGCAAAGAACAATACTAAGCCCTATGGAGGGTAAAACAGAAGCTTCCCTGCCCTCAAGGAACTTACGAATCAGTGGTGGAGAGAGGCTGATAAGAAAAATGGGCAAATCGTGGGAGCAGGAGGAAGGACATAATAGAAAGTGGCCAAATATGTCAGAATTAACTAGATGATGAAATTACTGGATATACCAATGAGAGTACATATGCCCTGGACCCTGTACCAACTTTAAGCCAGCCAAACTAGGGGCGGAAGCATATGTGCCCATTGCAGGGGTGAAGAACAGCTGATTCCCTGAGTTTGCTTTTGAGGGATCTCTGGGAACACAGGTGGAATCAAAATTTGGTGAACTTATTTTAGCCTGGGTTACTGGATAAAGTTCACACAGGGAGACGGACTAACACTTCCAACACATCTAGATTGTGAGACAAGATGACAAATGCAAAAATAGTGCTGATGTTGTGAACAACATGTATGAAAGCACAACAAAGGATAGCCTTGGTGAGTCCAGTTTGGATAGGACTTTCAGTCCCGTTTGACCTTCTCAGTCACACACACACACCCATTGGTAAATTTCCCTGTCAGTGGCATCATTTTCAATGATGAAGAGTCATGAAACTGCACCCATGGTCAAGAAATTCTTATTTTTCCTCACCAGACATCCTAAGCAGTAGACCCAACCACTTGTTAGAGTGCTTGATAAATTGACATTTTTTTTCTTTTCTTGACAGCTACAGATAAGTACTACACTTATTCTTTGGCTTAAGAGAAATAAATACTAATTTATCCTTCTGGAAAGCCTTGAAGTCAAGTGAGACTGAATCTTTTTTGACCCTTTTCCCTCCCTTTTGGAATAAAACAAAAGAGCCGCACCCACTTGAAACCACCATGAAGGAGACTCCTTTTTCCTGGGTGATGAGAATGGCAAGAATAGGTGCCATTAGTAGGGAAACCAGTTCAGACCTGAGGAAAGGAGAGACCCAGAAGAAGATGAGAACATCGATCTCAGATATTCCCAGATAGAAATGCTAATGAGGGACCATGATATACAGGATAAAATTTATGATGAACGTTGCAACATAGTCCCCAGATGCTAAAAATAAATCCTCTCCTTTACTCAAAAACAACCTCTTCCAGGGAGCCGCTTCTTACTAAATGGAAAAGGTAGCAAATACCTCCTGATCCTAAATAGGAATGCCAATTTTTCATTTTAAAGTTTGGGTGAACTTGGGGGCAGAGAATCAAGGGAGCAGGAAATTGAGGGGAGAAAGGAAGTCAGGGAGGAAGAGTAGGAATGAGTAGAGAGGAACAGGAGAGACAAGGAAGGTGAAATGAGGAGGGGAGAGAGGGGAAGGGACGAAAGTGCTTCTCCTCACTGGTGCTTCTCCTCCTCTGTTGCCATTTTCGGGTCCTTGCCTGATGCCCGGCGCCAGAGCCAGATGTGGGCAACTCAGAAAGAAGTGGAAAAGGCCAATGCTCCAGGGCAGTCTTATCGTGGATGCCTTGTTGGGCTGCATTGACGCCCTCAGCTTAAAAGGGTCACAGTTCTCCTTGCCCCCGCCCCAACTTCCCGTGGGCAGAGCCTGCCTACCCATGGCTCGAGGATCCAACAGAAGCTGCCAGAAAGGCGGCTCAGCTACAGGTTCTTACCTAAGCAATGCCCACAACCAGGCTGTCGGTCTGCAGTGCAGGCCCCGATTGCCCCCGCTCCCAAGTTGTCCAGGTGCCCCTGCCTTGGGGAGGATCAGGGTCTGGGGGAACCCCTCATGCCTAGCTCCTGAGAGAACCTGGGAAGCAGCAGTGACATCCTCTTCCTCATCCATCGCTTAGCTCATTTTCTGGGTAGAACAGGCATCGTTAGGGGAGAGCAATAACCTTCCCTGTCTGGTGCACTGCCAGAGCATGGAAGATCTGGGTGAGGTGCCCCTGCAGGCTAGGTGGGGGCAGGGAGGATTAACTCATGTCTCTGGCCCCAGGATCAGGAGGGAGAGCAGCCTCAGGTTGACACAGCAGCCCAGAAAGAGTAACGAGGTCCTCAGAAAACCCTGGCCCTGGCAGAAGCCAGGATGAAAACAATTTTCTTGGCTCCACCTCCGGCCCCTTTCCATTTCCAAGGGACGAAGTTGGTGGGCCAACAGTGACTACCTATCCCTCGTGCTCTCAAAGCACCACTCTCACAATGTGCAAACTCAGGATCCCAAAGCATGCAATTCCAATGTTTTCCTTTTCACTTATTCCTTTGCTTGTAAATAATGCTATGTTCTTCACATTTATTATTTACCTCTTTGTGATATTTCACTTACATATTCATTTATGCATCAGTTCAAAACCGTGAACGGAAGCAACCCTATTGTAGGTCTGACCAATGGTCCATCTGGCCTAATAATTTATCTCTGAAAATGGCAGTAAAGGATGACTGTCTTATGTTCCGTTACATTGTTAGATATGTCCTTCCATCATCCTAATTATACCCCTTAAATAACCTGTTATATATCTCACACCCATGAGTTTATCCAATCCCTTCTTGAACCTTCTTGATGTTTCTGCCTGCACAATTTCCTGTTTTAACAAACTCCATGTGCTAACTACCCATTTCTTTGTGTGTTTTAGAGTTCAGGGACCAGATCTGTTTGATTTACTTTGTAAACCATTTTGTACATGATTACATGGTTTATAATGATGAACATGTTGGTGTTAATAACAATAATGACCAACTCCAAATGACAAAGTGTTAAGCTCAATCTAAATGGTGTAACTTCTCTATAATGGGAATCACCTTTGGGTCTTTAATAAATGAGTTTTAGGGGTCAGAATTCAGGTCCCAAGGAGATACTTTCCCCTCCAAGAAATCTCAAAAGTAGTTACTCAGCTGAAGAGACCTCTCAAGCCTGAACCGAAAGTAACCTCCACTTAGGATGAAGCAGCAGTAGTTTACTCCAACATTCTGGACCAAATTGGACGTTTTTTCCCAAGACCATGTGTACTGAAAAAAGTCATCCCATTCCTGACCACACAAAATAATAATAATAATAATGTTGGTATTTGTTAAGCGCTTACTATGTGCCATGCACAGTTCTAAGCGCTGGGGTAGATACAAGGTAATCAGATTGTCCCACGTGGGGCTCACAGTCTTCATCCCCATTTTACAGATGAGGGAACTGAGGCCCAGAGAAGTTAAGTGACTTGCCCAAGGTCACACAGCTGACAAGTGGCAGAGCTGGGATTTGAACCCACGACCTCTGACTTTCCAGTGAGCCACGCTTACTTCGTGTTAAATCATTATGCTTTAATAAATCCAACCAGATTGGAATGAAAATGTTTGCTACTAATAACAAAATTTATTTGCCCATTATGACAAAAGCCCCTTTAAGGGAGCACTCATTCTCTAATGATTTAAACATTTATTCATGGGGGGGGGGATTTTAGGATTTTTATGAAAAGTTACAGCCTGCCCATGGTAAGCATTTTCCCATAGCACTCCACATCACCTGTCAAGTAATAACAAAGAAAAAACAATTTGCATCCCTACTTCCCTCCCTGACTGCCATCTTCAATTGTTTATTCTTCCCCACTGTTGTCAAACAAGCTCATATACTCCGTCCTGAAAAAAAAACCCTTCCTCAACCCCACGGCTCCCTCCAGTTGTCACCCCATCTCCCTCCTACCATTCCTTTCCAAACTCCTCGAGTGAGTTGTCTACAACTACTGCCTCCATTTCCTCTCCTCCAATTCTCTCCTCAACTCCTTCCAGTCTGGCTTCAGCCCCCTTCACTCCACCCAAACTTTCCTCTCCAAGGTCACCAATGATCTCCTTCTTTCCAAGTCAATGGCTTCTACTTCAACCACTCCTCCTCAACCTCTCAGCTGTCTTCACAACTGTGAACCACCCCTTCTCCTAGAAATATTATCTAACCTTGGCTTCACGGACACTGTCCTCTCCTGGTTCTCCTCCTATCTCTCTGGCTGCTCATTCTCAATCTCTTTGGCAGACTCCTCCTTTGCCTGCCATCCCCTAACTGTGAAAGTCCCTCAAGGTCAGTTCTGGGTCCCCTTCTCCTTTGGAGAACTCATTCGCTCACATGGTTTCAACTACCATCTCTATATGGATGATTTCCAAATCTACATCTCCAGTCCTGATCTTTCTCCTCTGCAGCCTTACATTTCCTCCTGCCTTCAGGTCATCTCTACTTGGATGTACTGCCGACACTTCAAATTTAACATGTCCAAAACAGAACTCCTCACCTTTCCACCCAAGCCCCGTCCTTCCCAAGACTTTCCATCATGGTAGACAGAACCACCATCCTCCTTTTCTCACAAGCCCGTAACCTTGGCATGATCCTCAACTCATCCCTCTCACTTCTCACACATTTTCAATCTGTCACCAAATCCTGTCAGTTCAGCCTTTCCAACGTCACTGAAAACTGCCTTTTCCTCTCCATCCACACTGCCCCTGCATTTATCCAAGCTCTTATTCTATCCCTTCTTGACTACTGCATTAGCCTCCTTGCTGACCTCCCCACCTCTGGTGTCTCCCCAGTTCAGTCCACACTTCACTCTGCTGCCTGGATCATTTATCTAAAGAACAGTTCAGTCAATGTTTCCCCAATCCTCAAAAGTCTCCCCTGGTTGCCCATTCATCTCCACAACAAACAGAAAATCTTTACCATAGGCTTTAGAGCAAAGGATCACCTTGCCCCATCCTATCTTATCGTGCTGATTTCCCTCTACAGCTCAGTACCTCACTTCACTCTTTTAATTCCAACTTACTCACTGTACCTTGATCTTGTTTATCTCACTGCTGACCCCTTGCCCACATCCTGACTCTGACCTGGAACTCCCCCTACTTCAGCAGGGAATGTGTCTGTTTATTGTTGTACTGTACTCTCCCAAGCCCTTAGTACAGTGCTCTGCACACAGTAAGTGCTCAATACGAATGAATGAATATCTGACATTCACTCTTCCCACTTTCAAAGCCTTATTAAAATTACACTTTCTCCAAAAGACTTTTCCTGACGAAGCCCTCATTTCCCCTACTCCCTCTTTTCTCTGCATCAACCCTTGCACTTGGATTTTTACCTTTTATTCACCCCACCAGCCCCCTCACACCACTTTTAGTAATAACAAATGTGGTATTTGTTAAGTGCTTACTATGTGTCGAGCAGTGTTCTAAGCTTTGGAGAAGATACAAGATAATCTGGTCAGACAAAGTCCTTGTCTCACAAAGGGCTCACAATCTAAGTTAGACGGCGAACAGGTATTGAATTCCCATTTTCAGAATAGATGACTGAGGTAGCACAGAGAATTTAAGTGATTTGCTTAAGGCCACATAGGAGCCAAGTGTCAGAGCTGGGTTATGGGTTCAAATCCTGGCTCCGCCAATTGTCAGCTTTGTGACTTTGGGCAAGTCACGTAACTTCTCTGTGCCTCAGTTACCTCATCTGTAAAACAGGGATTAAGACTGTGAGCCCCACGTGGGACAACCTGATCCCCTTGTATCCTCCCCAACGCTTAGAACAGTGCTTTGCACATAGTAAGCGCTTAACAAATGCCATCATTATTATTATTATTTGAAACCAGGTTCTCCAACTCCCAGGCCTGTGCTCTTTCCACTAAGACACTCTGACCCTCATATGTACATCCATTCATCAATCAATCATATTTATTGTTTACTGCGTGCAGAACACCGCACTGAGGTGCAATATAACAGAGCTGGTAGACACATTCCCTGCCCGCAATGAGCTTACAGTCTAGAGGGGGAGACAGACATTAATATAAATAAATAAATTACAGGGGTGAAAAAAGGATGCAAATCCAAGAACAACGGCAATACAGAAGGAAGCGAGTAGGTAGGTAAATGCTCTGGGATAGGTACAAATTTGAAATTTACTTTGTCTCTCCTGACTGTAAGATCCTTGTGGGCAGGGAACATGTTTACCAACT
Source organism: Tachyglossus aculeatus (assembly GCF_015852505.1). NCBI lineage: Eukaryota > Metazoa > Chordata > Mammalia > Monotremata > Tachyglossidae > Tachyglossus > Tachyglossus aculeatus. Next base: position 13,874,962 of record NC_052073.1, on the reverse strand, counting down.
CTTCATATTGTACTCTCCCATGCACTCTGTGCAATGTTCTGCAATCAATTTATTGAGCACTTACTGTGGGCAAAATACTGTACTAGGCATTTTGGAGAATACTCTGCACACACAGTAAGCACTCAATAAATACGATTGACTGACTGATGGTAGAAAATCCAGTCCCCCCCCCAATCTGGCCTTAGTGAGATTTGCAATTGGTCCAATAGTCATTTGACATTAGAAAAAAAGATATTTAAATTGGGCTTTTGAAAATTCAATATCATTAGTCTCACATGGAAGTCTTCCTTTTTAAATTAAAAGTAAAAAATGAAGGAAATAGGTAGCTTTGGAGGAGTTTATTTGTTTGCGTTGCATTTCCACTGGCTTAGTTTAATCATTCTCGCACTTCAGGGCAATAATCCATCTAGTCGGAGTCATTTTCTTCGTATATTTCGTAATTTATCACTCTCTCACGTCAGGGCAATAACCCACCTAGTCAGAGTCATTCTCTTCACATATTTCATAGATTGTAATGTTGTTGAGTTGGTCTGGAGGTAACACTTCTATATCTGTACAGTTAGTTGATAGGGCACTTTTGAGTTGCTTTACTTTAGACACAAGGCTTACCAGCTCCAGCTCCACTTGAGTTAAAGTATCTAAAGCAAAGTCTTTGCCACGGGGAATCGGAGACTTCTTCCGTAGGGGTCGAAACCAACAGCCTCGGAGGCTGGTGGATTCCTTGTTCTGTTTGGAAAGATTTTCAGAGTAAAGGTCTTGAGTTGGATTCATCCATGAGATCAAGTTGGACAACCACTTCCATTTATCACTTTCAAATGCTTCTCCTTCCCTAAGATGGCAATATGGCAAGATGGTAAGAGTGAATATCAGAGGACTTAATATTACAGAAATGGTTTATCTTTACCCAGTTCACACTAGGGAAAAAAAAAGAAGATGACATCATCTTAGCCTTGCTATCTCAAAACTGCTCTCTAAGCAGTTTGGTGATTAATAAACAAGATTATGTAGTAAGCTCCTCAAACCAGGGTAAAATAGACGAGTATGTACACCACCAGAATCCAACAAGAGATGCCTTTAAATTCTTCTCCTTCATTTTGGAAGGAAATAAAAATCAATAGAGGAAAATAATGAGGCAGAATCACCTCTGCATTACTGGACATCATCAACATCAATCGTATTTATTGAGCGCTTACTATGTGCAGAGCACTGTACTAAGCGCTTGGGAAGTACAAATTTGCAACATATAGAGACAGTCCCTACCCAACAGTGGGCTCACAGTCTAAAAGGCATCTGGCAGCCAGAGAAGGGAATGCGAACTGTTCACCAAATTCAGAGACTATTACGGTATCTTTCACTCTCAAAGCCTTGTTTTATTTTCTTGAGTCTACAGTTTAGATACCATATTTATTGAAGCCAGAGATTTTTAGAAAGCACAATTTACAAGGTGTGAAAAGTCACCCAATACTATATGCTACTATATTTGTGTTTGGAAATTTGACCTTACCTCATTCTTCTGCCAACTCCCTAGAATCTTTATCACACCATACAGTAATCCTAAAAACACTAACCAGATCCACTTGCTTCCAATCCAGTTTTTGGCTTGATCCACTGGATTCTGTCTCATCCGATAGTGACCGCTACAGGGTCTATCAGTCTGAGAAAGAGGCTCTCTCTCTGAGGATGAACTTTTCAGGGCCGGAAATATATAAGTGAATCCCAAAGTAAGGCACAAAGAGAAGAACAGAAACCATCTCAGGATCTGCATGATTAGCCAAAGAGGTGGGAGGGCTGGCTCATGGTGAGTTCACTTCCCTCCGTGCCTGAGAAACTGAATACAAAGGAGCAGAGTCAGTGATGTCATAGAAGGGTCAGCATCATCATCTCCATCACAGACATTTCTGGCTCAGAAAGGAGAGGTGGAAAAATGAATTCAGATGCCGGGAAAAGGGCTTACAGTAAGATAGAGTCTCAGTCTGAGAAAGAGGCTCTCTCTCTGAGGATGAACTTTTCAGGGCCGGAAATATATGTGAATCCCAAAGTAAGGCACAAAGAGAAGAACAGGAACCATCTCAGGATCTGCATGATTAGCCAAAGAGGTGGAAGGGCTGGCTCATGGTGAGTTCACTTCCCTACGCGCCTGGGAAACTGAATACGAAGGAGCAGAGTCGGTGATGTCATAGAAGGGTCAGCATCATCATCTCCATCACAGGCATTTCTGGCTCAGAAAGGAGAGGTGGATTCAGATGCAGGGAAAAGGGCTTACAGTGAGATAGAGTCTCAGGTGCATGAAGAATGAGATCAGTTAGTTTCAAGTAGCTGACACCTTTACCGTTTAATTCTTTCATCCTGCTTCAGCCCTACCCTACACTGAGAAGCAGCATGGCCTACTAGATACAGCATGAACCTGGGAGTCAGAAGGATCTAAGTTCCAATTTTTGCTCCACCACTTGCCATTCACTCATTCATTCATGCACTGAACTATATTTGAGCACTTATTGTGTGTAAAGCACTGTACTAAGTGCTTGGAAGAGTATAACACTAAACAGACACATTCCCTGCCATAGCGAGCTTGTCTGCTGTGTGACCTTGGGTAAGCCACTTCACTTCTGTCTCAGTTATCTCATCTGTAAAATGGGGATTAAGACTGAGAGCCCCATGTGGGACAGAAATTGTGTCCAACCTGATAAGCTTGTGTCTAACCTTGTGCTTAGTAGAGCGCCTGGCATGTAGTACTACTACTACTAATAATAGTGGCATTTATTAAGCACTTACTATGTGCCAGGCACTGTTCTAAGCGCTGGGGTAGATAGAAGCAAATCGGATTGTACGCAGTCCCTGTCCCATATGGGTCTCGCGGTCTTAATCCTCATTTTACAGATGAGGGAACTGAAGCATACAGAAGTTAAGTGACTTGCCCAAGGTCACACAGCAGACAGGTGGCAGAGGTGGGATTAGAACTCGGGTCCTTCTAACTCCCAGGCCCATGATCTCTCCACCAGGCAATACTGCTTACCATACATTATTATTATCCTTTATCTTCTGTAGCAGCAATAAGACTTATTAAATGCTTACTATGTGCAAAGCACTATTACAATTCCCGGGTCCTCAAGCAGCTCACAATCTAAGAATTCAGGGGATGGGATTGGGGTGGGGAGTTGCTGAATAGGCGCTGTTGGGATAAAATTATGATTCACTAACTCTTCCTCATACCTGCAATGTATTTTGATATTGGTCTCTTCTGCTAAATTATAAAATCATTGAGAGTAGGGCTTCTGTACACACAATTTTTTATTGTACTTTCCCAAGTGCTTAGTACAGCGGTCTGCACACAGTAGGTGCTTAGTAGCTTAATGCTATTGATGTGGTTTCTACATTCATTCATTCATTCTGTCGCATTTATTGAGCGCTTACTGTGTGCAGAGCGCTAAAGGCTTAGGAGGGTACAATACAACAGTAAACAGACACATTCCCCGTCCACAACGAGCTTGTAGTCTGGAGGGGGGGGGAAGACAGACATTACAATTAATCAATCAATCAATGTACATAAGAACCAGTATGCTCTTTCATGGGGACCTTTGCTGAGTGAGCACCAGGCCTGAACTTGCCTGTTGCTATGGAATTTGGATTAATGCAAACAGAGACATCATTAACAGACCTAAAGCACTGTGAATAAAATTGTAATGGCTAGCAAAACTAAATCTGATTAGAGTGTGGAATTTTTCCCCTAACATCAGAACGTTTTGGTAATTTTGAATGCAGGCAAAATTTAAGTTTCAGAGTTTATTTACCCTCAATTTTCAGTATCTTGAATATTCAGGATGTGACATTTAGTTCCTTTCATGTCCATCTATTTTTTGCCTTTGGGTTATACTTCACTGTTTGCTAATATCTTGCCCAGAAGGTTGGAAAGGAGAAGGAGAAGTGAAAAATCAAAGTGCATTTTGCAATTCTTTACTATCCTTGGTAAAAAAAAGATTGGTTACAGAGGAAGATTTGGTATAATTTGCTAATTTTATTTTTGCGTGCTTTGTTTCCCATTCCCAAGAGTAATAATAAAGACCACACAGTTTTTGTTTACAACAACAATTACGTACTATCAATAAGGACTCATTAATTTTTGACAGATATTGTAACAAGGACCACAACCCAATATTCCACACCCAATATACAAATACACACACATTTAACTTAGACACTTGCTATTTTATTTGTATGCTACATACACATTTCTCCTTCTTAAACTGTTCTCATCAACAATTTATCCAGGTTTTCCTGTATATCTGGTCATGGGTGTTTAATCTGAAGATCAATGAATTACACAAACCCTCTAAACAACACTGAAAATCTCCAGTGAAATCTGTTTAAAATGTCTCATGTAACTCACAAGGAGTACCCACTACAGCAATTATTACGTCTCCCCTCATGGTGTGTGTGTGCACATGTCTGACTCAAGTACGGTTAGGTTAATTAAAAACAAAATCTATACATCCGAATGTCTACTGCCTAAAAGTGTGTCTCCCAATTAAATCTCTGCTAACATCGTGACTAAATTTAAAAATTCCAGGCCAATATCCATCATAATGTCTGATTCTCAATCAGTCAATCCAAACTATTTAATGAGCACCTACTGTTGTGCACAGCATTATACTAAATCCTTGGGAGAGTACAAAATAATTAATAGACATGATCCCTGCCCTCAAGGAGTGCACGATTTTGTGTAGCAGACATTAAAATAGGAGGAAGGAGGACGTAATAAAAGCATAAAGATATGTACATAAATGCCTAAGGGGATTGTGAGTATTGTATTTGAGTGCTTCGGTGGTACAGAAATGCTGAAATAGCAGCTGGGGGAATATAAAAGAAGGAGGGCCTACAATCTAGTAAGGGAGCTAGTCATAATACTAACTAAATAAATAAATGGTTCTCTAGTGCAGATAAAGATGGGGGCAGTCAAACACCTCTGGGAGGGCAGACAGGGGAATCTGGGAGTCAAGAAGGAGGGTGGCTAGTGCAAAGATCACAGGCCTTGGGAGTCAGAGAACCTGGGTTCTAATCCCTTCTCTGCCACTTGCCTGCCGTGTGACCTTGGGCAAGCCACTTAATCTCCCCTTGCCTGTTCTTCCACTTAGACTGTGATTCTCACCTGGGACAGGAACTGTGTCTGATCTTGTGACCACCCTACTACTCCAGCATCTAGTAGAGTGTTTGGCATAAAGTAAGTGCTTAAGAAATACCATTATTAGGTGACTGGAATTCTAGATCCAGCTTTATGGGTCACCTTTAATGCCTCAGTCTCTTTGCCAGTAAAATACTATTAGTGGCCCCTCAGGGATACGGCGAGGACAACTGATACAAAACCATCTGTACTGCTAGTTATCACCAATACTACTACTACTAATAATGCACTTACCCTTCAGTTTGTAAAACACTTTGGAATGAAAGCAGTTTATCAAATAACTGTCTTCAACATTATTCTTATAAGGTCGGCAATTAAGGAAAATTTGGCACAATTCACCTCCTGCGGAAACGTTTTTTTCCATTATACCAAAGAATATGTTTTACACTAACTTCCTGTCATAGATCAAACCACATTCCCAGTCACAGTTCAAGAACCTCTTTCCCCAAATGGCTTAACTTCCAGCCCACAAGAGCCCTCAGAAATGATAATGATGACGGTACCTTTCCGGTTCTTACTATGTGCCAAAGCATGGTACGAAGCACCGGGATAGATACAAGAAGAGGCTTACACCCCTTACCCCACGCAATCATAAAATTATCATAAATGTTTATGTGGGTTACTTATTTGGCTGATTTCCATATTAAAATGCTACTTCTAGAGATCATATACTCTAATACATCGCCCATTGACATTGCGCGTTAAATATCGAGGGATGTTGGTGATGATAATGATGATGTCCTTCCTTCAAAGTCAAACAGTTTGTCAGGGGAGATTCAGGTCCCCAGAATTCTGGTCCCTCTTGGCTAAGTTACAATCACATCAAGTAGTGTTCAAAAGCAGTAGGATGTGTGAGTAACCTAGTTGGAAGACTTCTCCTTTGGTTTTGCTGAGCTGTGTGTGATGAAAATGGACTTGTATGCCTCTGATTCATCACTGTCTGCTATGGATCTCTTGGAGCATCCAGACGAAGATTTGCTGGCTTTCCCTGAAGGATTGCCAGGGCAGGGTTTAAAGTCATCCGGAGCAGAGTGGGGCAGGAAGGAGTAGGAAAGTGGGAAGGAAAAGGAGAGGGGGAGAATTTCCTGCTACTGTTGCACCCAATCAAGTGGTAGCATTCTGAAGCTCAGGCCAGGATGGGCCAGGTGAGTTGGGTCCATTGCTGTTTGAGTGCTGATTCTGTTCTGTCTCCTCACACCCCCAACCCCCCCCCCCACACACACACACACACTCTCTCTCTCTCTCTCTCTCAGGCTCTGAGGCTGAGAGGAACTCCACTGGATTTCAGAGCTGCGAAGAGGTGTCACACACAGTCTCCTGGCAAAGCTGGCTAACCGCAGCTATCCATCTGGCCCGAAAAGCTCTGCAGGTAAACCGCTTCAATCGCCAAAGTGCCACTCCTGTGGAGATGATATGTCCCCCTCCACAAAGCCAAGCTTCCATTGAGCTGATGTTGTTATATTTTGCTTTCCGATAAACACTGTATTCAGTCCAAGGAAGACCCCGCACCCTGCTCCCGGAGCAGTTTCATTTGGTTAAACTTCAAGTACAGAAAATCTCGCTAGTCTCATACTTTCATCGAGACCCTCTGGTAACTGTGATGGACTTAAACTCCCCGACAACCCCCTGGCAACCCCAAGGGAAGACTGACAGGAAGAGTTTTATTAGATTTTGTTTTATGCCAATTGGACCTAAACATTTAATTTTCACCCATCTGCTACTGCTACTTCTAGGCTAGAGGGTTACCGGGGTTTGTCCGATTACCGTAATCTTTGGTCTTTATAGGATGGCTCTGCCACTTATCAGCTGTGTGACTTTGGGCAAGTCACTTTACTTCTCTGTGCCTCAGTTACCTCATCTGTAAAATGGGGATTAAGACTGTGAGCCCCATGTGGGACAACCTGATTTCCTTGTATGTACTCCAGTGCTTAGAACTGTGCTCGGCACATAGTATAAGTGCTTAACAAATACCATCACTATTATTATTTAAAATTACCACTTAGAAGTCATTTTCTCTGAAAACATCCTAATGAAGGGTCACCATTTCAAAAGAGTGAGGGGGACCTGTATTGGGAAACTTATTACTTGAGCCACGATTTACCCAAACTGAGCCTTCAGATAATTGAAATACATTATTTTTAAGACCTGGAAGATCTGAATTAGCTTTGGTGCCAATTATTCTGTAATACTTGTAAGCTAATTGTGGGCAGGGAATGTGTCTACCAACTCAGTTTTAGTATACTCTCCCACTGCTCTGCACACAGTAAAGGGTTCAATAAATGCCACTGATTGCATGATAACTGACTTCCACTGTTGAGATATTTATAAACATCCCCTGAAATTCTGAAGTCCGAATGTCCTTCAGGCTTCCCTGTCCTGGACTATCACTTAGTCCTTTGGCTGAGCCCTACTGATTGGTGGTCGGCCTGTGGCCTGAGAAATTTTCTCAAGGCCATTCCCTTGCAGGCAGCAGAAACAAACTCCGGCGAGCAAATGGTAACATGGGATAGCACTTTGGATAAGGAGAGAGAACTCAGTTTGTTCAATTGAGACTTTTTATTTTTACCACAAAAAGCAAATGTGGGGGTGGGGATGAGAGGGTGCAGTAAGAACAGCCTAGCCTTGATGCCCATGGAAAAGTTCAACTGCAGAGGTGGAGGACCCTGAACAGACACCTAATCTGATTCTGGATATTGTAATAATTTACTGCTGACTAAAAGGAAAGGGGAAAAATACTAAAAATTTCTCCATTCCCATGCTGTCTTCTAACCTCTGCAACCCGTGGCTGTACCCCTGATGATCAGCACAAGCTATAGTAAAAAGAAAGGCGGGCCTCAATTTATAAACAACTCATAGACAGGCCCATAGGAGGTACTATTTGCTTACAATGACACCCTACATGAAAGGCTAAAGTAAATACCTTGAGGAAGGAAAGTTACAATCACATCAAGTAGCGTTCAAAAGCAGTAGGATGTGTGAGTAACCCAGTTGGAAGACTCCTCCTTTGAGCGTTTTGCTGAGCTGTGTGTGGTGAAAATGGACTTGTATGCCTCTGATTCATCACTGTCTGCTATGGATCTCTTGGAGCATCCGGATGAAGATTTACTGGCTTTTCCTGAAGGATTTCCAGTTGCTGCTAGAAAGATGCCAAAATAAAAGCTATTAGTTTGCTAACTACTAGCACACTAGTCAACCGACACCCTTGCTGCATTCTTATCTGAAGTTCCTCGGCACTTGTCTGGAGTTTCTGCTCAGTCTGCAACCATCCTGCTGCTCCTTCCTTCTAAGGAACGGCAGAAGGGCTGAGGAGGAAGTCTGTTAGTGGGAACTTCAGCAAGGTGAGCAGGGGGACTAGGGTGAATGCTCAGGAAAAGACTACTAGGAATGAAGGCTTCCCACAGTCAGACCCTGCTGCCTCTCCTCCCCCAGTTCTCCTGTGCTAACTCGTCTCTCCTCACAACAGCTTTCCCCATCACTGAAGCCCCCACCTCTCCTATGAATCGATGTCTTATTGTTCATTCAATTGTATTTATTCAGCGCTTACTGTGTTGCAGAGCTACCGTACTAAACGCTTGGAAAGTACAATTCGGCAACAAATAGAGACAATCCCTACCCAACAACGGGACCACAGTCTATCGAGGCAGGAGAGTTTGCGGACACTGATTAAACCTACAGCTATGCCATATAGCGTAATCCATAATGGAAAGGTCTAAGCCACAGCATCAGACAAGAGTCGATTCACCTGTGCTGGGCGGCAGCGGCCTGGGAAAGAGTCAAAGGCCAATGATCAAGTGATCAAAAAGTTGATCAAAGGCAATGGCACAGACAAGTTTTTACTGAGGGAAGAAGGCAATGGCAAACCACTTCCGTATCTTTGCCAAGAAAACTCTACGGATACACACACCAGAACGACTTTATGGCAGAAGATGGGATGTTCTGGAGAGGGTGTGTCCATGGAGTCGCTATGGATTCATTCATTCATTCAATCATATTTAATGAGTACTTACTATGTGCAGAGCACTAAGCGCTTGGGAAGTACAAGTTGGCAACGTATAGAGACAGTCCCTACCCAACAATGGGCTCACAGTCTAGAAGGGGGAGAGCATAGGGATCTCCCCTATGGATTGGAAATAATCAGATGGCATTTGAAGAAGGAGGAGAAGGCCCCACTACAATGGTTTCCCCTACCACTGGCACCATCATCTAGTTGGATCTTCAATCTATTTTTAGAACTACTTTATCAACACCAACACTACCAACAATTAGGTCATCTTAGGGGCTATACTGCTGTTGAGAGAGAAAACTACAATGCCAAACTTTGACCTTTTGGGGTAAGGAAAGCCAAAATGATTTTTCCACTACTATCTGATTTTTAAAACTTGGAAATATGTTTTCATCATCTGGAAGTGACTCAAACACATTAACTATGGGTTGGAAATAAGTTAGCTGTAGGCTTGACACAATGGTCAACAGAAATCAGTGAAATAACTAACAACTGCTTTTTGCTAAAGAGATGATATTTTCTATGTATAAATACACCTGTATTCTTGTTGGAGAAGTCATACTTCTTTTCTGAGTTAATGTTCACTTCATCCTTTTCACTCTTAAGCTTGGATGGCCCTGGAGATTCTAGAAGAGAAAAAATATGGAAAACCTGAATCTGGAAAAGTATAAATGGGAAAAGAATTTTAAAAAATCTGTTTGCAAATGTTACCTTCTGTGGCATTTGGTTGAGAAACTGATTCTGTTGCTTTGGGTTTCTTTGATTTCTGGAACAATGAAAAGAAGAAATCTGAGAATGACCATGACATTTCACCCCACCCCCACCCCCCCGGCCCCCTGCCATTAAGGCTGTTTGTGCTGCTGATCCATTTTAGCCAGTGGATTTGTTCTTTATGGATTATATGCTTGTACTCTCCGTTAATACAAAAATAAACACCCTGTAACAAATTAAGCAGTTTTAAACATTCCGGTAAATGAAACAGTCTATGAAAATGATTTTCTTATATAAAATGATTAGTTTTATATTACTTTTTAAATGCAGTGATCAGTTAACTCAATCAACATTCTGAAGTGGCTTCACATTGGAATTCTGAATTGGAATCACATTGGCTTCCAAAATTTAGACATAGCTGCATTTGTAGCAAGATGCATTAATAAAATATGCTTTGTTACATTTTAAGAGTGTAAAATTGAGTTTGCACACAAGTTTACCATAGACTTGAATGTTTTGTAGCCAAATACTGAATTGTCCCAGTCAATTATTCTAAGTTGGTGGAATCTCAGAGGATCACAGTACAAGATCATGGAATACTACTGTCTAGAGACCGATTTTATATTTTTGAGTTAACTCATAATTAAATCCCTTGGTCCAGGAATGACCATAATCTTCCACCTTAATAAGTGTCCACAAACCTTTGGAAAGATTTTGCTTTAAGAATGCAAGTTTGGAAAGACTTGGCTGAGCCTAAAGAATGTCACAGTTGAAATATAATCATTTTACTTAAATCAACAACAACCACCCCAAAAGAGAACACCTCCCTGAAAATATGTCAATTATTCACCCACCAGATGGAGCTAGAGACATTTAGGCAGGATTTTTCAAATGGATTATAAGGTGACAGTCAATTGCAAGTATTTAATAATAATAATAATAATAATAATAATGATGGCATTTGTTAAGCGCTTACTATGTGCAAAGCACTATTCTAAGTGCTGGGAAGGTGACAAGGTGATCAGGTTGTCCCACGGGGGGGCTTACAGTTACAATCACACCCTCCAGAATCTGAATTTTTTCTGGCCCAATCAATCAATCAATCAATGGCATTTACTGAACACTTTCTATGTGCAGAGCACTGTACTAAGCACTTGGGAGAGTACAACACAACAGAGTTAGCAGACACCTACTACATTGTTATAGGAATGTATTTGAAATTACTCAAATGAAAATTGTTTACATGAACCTTCTTGGGAGTCTCACTTCCTTGGGAGGGGAGTGGAGGTGAAATACAACTTTGGTATCACTTAAAAAAAGTATACTGAGTGCAATAAGGTTGCAAATGAGAAGACATGGCAGTGCAAAGAGGAATACATTTCCTTGACATGTCACAGTTAGTCTAGTATCCTGGCAATGATATTTTCATTTTACACATAGAGAGCTGCATTATTTTCACTGGGTTTTGAATAATAATAATAATGATGATGGCATTTATTAAGCGCTTACTATGTGCAAAGCACTGTTCTAAGCACTGGGGAGGTTACAAGGTGATCAGGTTGTCCCTCAGGGGGCTCCCAGTCTTAATCCCCATTTTACAGATGAGGTAACTGAGGCACAGAGAAGTTAAGTGACTTGCCTAAAGTCACACAGCTGACAATTGGCAGAGCCGGGGTTTGAACCCATGATCTCTGACTCCAAAGTCCGTGCTCTTTCCACTGAGCTACGCTGCTTCTCTAAGATCTTTTGAAGATCTTAGAGACAGAAAACGGGGGCCTCAGAAAAAAGTTGCTACATCAGACATCAAAGTAACTAACGCATTTTTTTGCCTTTTTAAAAGGAAGCCCCTGGAGAATGCTTTACTAAATGCTTTGTTAAAAATTGAGGTCTGTAAATGAGTTCTGAGGTACAAACAAAATTGCTTCCAAGTGTCTAAGTTGAAAACTACCAACGTCCAGAAGCAGCGGTACCAATTTTTTTTTTGGTGGGGGAGAGGAAAGGGGTGTATGAGAGGAGAGGAACTAAAAATACATAAGGAAATTCTAAGTTATTTGGACCCAACTTGGAGTAACTTGGCTTGGAAAGACAGAATGTGTAATGCTACATATTTGTTTACTATTATTTAACCTTAAAGGCTATCAGGAAACTTTAAGTTTAAACTTCAAGAACTGATGAGTGTGAAGTATTTGCACAAATATTGCACAGAAGATGGTGCAAACAACAGTATATAATTGGTTAGGAGGGAGAAAGACAAACACCAAACCCCATTAAAACTTCTGGGGAAATCTGAAATACCTAACATAACTCAGTCCCACAGTTCTTACTCCATGTACTCAATCTGACGACAGCACAAGGATCCAACTGTACTCTTGTGAAAACTATCTTGGGGTCTTGGATTGGATTCAGCACGTAGTACAGTGCTAAGTACAGTGCTCTGCGCACAGTAAGCATTCATTCCACTGACTGATCTCTGTAACCAGGAAGCACTTTTAGTAACACTGGACTTAACATCGCCTTGTAGCCCTGAATTAAGGAGAGAGAAAAACATCATTTGACAATCCATCAGTGGCGCTTCGAGCAGTACTGCACTGAAAGTGGGGCTGAGCTGGTCTTTGCTTACCTGGAGACTTGAGTGGATTCTGGCTGGATGCCCCCAACCCCATGGCCCTCTAATATAGAGGTGGTTCTTTTTTACACTGTCATAAAAGTCACACCAAAAAACTGCATGGTCCATATGTCAATTCAGAATAAAGAGGAGAAAACAGCGCCTTAAGAAAAGTGCCTTTCTATCGGATCGACATGCACTGCACTGTTCTGACATATAGCTTTCCACCCTATTGAGATAGAGACCCGACTATAACGAAGAAAACAGATTTAAGTTTAATTTTTTTGTACTTTACCTTGTTTATTCAATACTTCCTTAATCTGACTCTGATGCACACAGGAGACTGTTAGATGAATCCCAATGAAGTCTCCCCCTCCAGACTGTAAGCTCACTGTGGGCAAGGAACATGCCTACCAACTCTGTTATAGTGTACTCTCCCAAGCACTTAGTACAGTGCTCTGCACACAGTAAGTGCTCAAAAAATACCACTGACTGACTGATAACAAGGATACTCATAAAGATATGGTTACAGTATAGCCTTTGTTAAATAAAGGCTTAGAAAACATTGGCTCTGGACGACTCTCCAGCAGAAGAGTAAGACGCTTAGTACAGTGCCCGGCACACAATAAGCACTTAACAAATATCATAAACCTAAATTCTCTCAACCCCCAGATCCTTAAATCAACAGAAACCAAGAGATACAGTCAACCAAACTTCTGAACTCTCTTCCTCCCTTCAGGGCCCTGCTGAGAGCTCACCTCCTCCAGGAGGCCTTCCCAGATTGAGCCCCTTCTTTCCTCTCCCCCTCATCCCCCTCTCCATCCCCCCGCCTTACCGCCTTCCCCTCCCCACAGCACCTGTATATGTGTATATATGGTTGTACATATTTATTACTCTGTTTATTTATTTATTTATTTATTTTGCTTGTACATTTCTGTCCTACTTATTTTATTTTGTTGGTATGTTTGGTTCTGTTCTCTGTCTCCCCCTTTTAGACTGTGAGCCCACTGTCGGGTAGGGACTGTCTCTATGTGATGCCAATTTGTACTTTCCAGGCGCTTAGTACAGTGCTCTGCACATAGTAAGCGCTCAATAAATACGATTGATTGATTGATTGATTGAACTGGAACACATTGGAATGTATGCAGCTCGAAGAACGAAGCCAACTTTATCATTACCTTCCCCGTCTTCATTTTGAGTCTTCTCACTTCCATTCTTTTTCTTAGCATTTCCACATCCTCTTTGTTACCATTAAGCACAATGACATCATCTTCTTGAAAAGCGGCTCCACACTGGTTAAGGAAGGAGAAAAGTCAATCATCACAATCAGTATCCTTAAACATCTATTCATTTCGTGAGGAAATGCAATAAGGGGGTCCCAACTACACTGTTCTCTGTCCTCAGCCCTCCCTAGCAGGCAGCTGGACCGACGCCTACTGTTTAACTCGGAAAGGCTACGAGCACACGCACTGGAACTGTGGATACCAACCATCGGGAAAAGGAATGTGACCAATAATTGCTGCCCTATTCTTCCCTCAGTCAGCACTTTGTTCAGTATCATATCCTCTCTACCTATCAATCAATGGTACTTATCAAGTGCTTACTATGTGTAGAGCACTGCACTAAGAGCTTGGGAGAGTACAATGAAGACGTGTCCCCTGCCCACAGCAAGCTTACAGTCTAGTGGGGGAGACGGACATTAATATGAATAATTTATAATATATAATTTAAAGATAAGTACAGAAGTGCTGTGGGGTGGGGGTGGGGGTGGGGGGTTAGTATCACATGTCCAGAGGTCACAGATGCAGGTGCAACTTTATTTTCACAGTTGACATCACCACCGCCATCAGCCCTGACATTCAAGCCTCTGCCCCTGACTTTATACTAGACTCCTCCCTCTTTTTTCAAGCCACATTTTCAGCCTGTCAGCTCTTCACAACATTTCCAGGATCTGCCCTTTCCTCTTCATCCACGCAGCCACCACGCTGGCTCAGATGCTTGTCACACCCTGGCTTGATTACTGCACGTCCTTCTCACTGTTATTCACTCTCTTCTCCCCCTATGTTCCAGTTCACCCTCTCTGTAGCTAGTTTTTGGCTTTCTTGTTGCCCGGAGAAAATCTCACACCCTCCCCTCTGACAGGAACTTCCTCCCCCTTCATATCTCACAGATCACAGCCCTCTTCCTCTTCAACCTGCCCCCCGGCCCCTTCTGAAATCACAATTCCTCCATGAGGCCTTCGCCAATTGGTTTCTCAGCTTCTCAACCTTATATATCTCCCCAATGGTCCCTTCAGCACTTCCACACCACCAAAGTATTTGGGTTCTCACACATCTCCTTCAGCACGTTATGCACATATTTTATTCTCTATTGCTTTCTCATATCTGTAATTTATTTTAGTGTGTCTCCCCACCTAGATTGAAAATCCGTGTGGGCTGGGATCATGCCTAATTCTGTTGTCCTCTCCCAAGCACTCAGTAAAACGCAATACAAATGACTGATAAGATAAGCAGTGCGGCTCAGTGGTAAGAGCGCAGGTTTGGAGTCAGAGATCATGGGTTCAAATCCCGGCTCTGCCAATTGTCAGCTGTGTGACGTTGGGCAAGTCACTTAACCTCTCTGTGCCTCAGTTCCCTCATCTGTAAAATGGAGATGAAGACTGTGAGCCCCCCCGTGGGACAACCTAATCACCTTACAAGCTTAGAACAGTGCTCTGCACCTAGTAAACGCTTAATAAAAGCCATTATTATTATTACAAAACGATCCAGAGTTTCTCATGAATAAACAGTGGTTTTGGAACATGCATTTACATTTAATAATAATAATAATAATGATGGCATTTATTAAATGCTTACTATGTGCAAAGCACTGTTCTAAGCGCTGGGGAGGTTACAAGGTGTTCAGGTTGTCCCACGTGGGGCTCACAGTCTAAATCCCCATTTTACAGTTGAGGTACTGAGGCACAGAGAAGTTAATTGACCTGCCCAAAGTCACACAGCTGACAATTGGCGGAGTCGGGGTTTGAACCCATGCCCTCTGACTCCAAAGCCCAGGCTCTTTCCACTGAGCGCTCTGGCCAGAAGGGGACAATTCAATGGGCTGAAGGGTTTGTGAGTTTTTTTTTGTTTTCTTTTTCAACTTTCAGAGGGCAAGTTCCACAAAGCGGGATCTGGCTTAACAATTCTTCATTAACATCCACATAAAGAAGTTATAGGTGAAGACTACAGTGTTGGTGAGGCATTCCATTCTGAATGTATTAATGAATGTCACTGAGTCATTGTTTGTCTTGGTCTTCGTAAGCCAATAAGTGCAGTCATGTTTGAATGTGCTAGTCTCCTTCCCAGTAATGGACAGGCCTTAAGGAGGAGGTATAACCCAAACAAACCCTTGAAGACAGCGGCTAAGAACGAACAAATCCCCTACTATGGCATAATGGGAGAGTAGGCATGTTATTTTCTCCAGACATTCAATGAATGTTTTATAATCCCCTACATTATCATCATTCATCACAGTCACAATGATTTGCTTTTCCTGTAATAGAAACTAAGCCAGAGAGCAAAGTTGGCAGTATTTCCTTTTTTCCATTACACAAAATGCATGCAATTCTTATTTAATTATTTTTCCCTCTCACAGGAGAAAAAAGGCACCAACACCTCCTCCACTGCACTTGAAATAAACAAAACACAAGCTCCGTGGTTTAAATAGGAAAAGAAGAAAACATGTTCACGTGAAACTTTCTCTTACTTTTTATTCTCTAATGACTCACACCAATGATGTTCCCATTAAAATGGAGCAAAAAGAAAAGCAGAACTGTTTCTGTGACTTCCAGGCAAAGACTGCTCAACCTAAGGTGTGATGCTTTTATAATTTTGCCTTGTTTTAAAAACAGGAAATAATTAAGGTGACGGATGAGATAGACAGTTATTACCAGAACATAATAAGCATGGGTAGCAGCCGACATTGACATTTCACACCAAGCAAACAGCATTAACGATACACCGAATGCAACTTTCTCTGGTGGTGGAGGAGGGCTAAATAAGACATTCCCCACCAAAAGAAATGTGGGGATTTACTCAGTCCCTCCTGCTAAGCAGGCAATATGCTTTCAGCCTATCCTCAACAACCTCAACAAGCGTATCATATTCTTGAGTCAATCAGTCGTATTTATTGAGTGCTTACTGTGCACCGAGCACTCCGCTAAGCACTTGGGAGAGTTCAATACCACAGAGTTGATAGACACATTCCCAGGTAATTCCTCAACATCATGGGTAACATCACTGGCCGTTCAGAAATGCACCGCCTTCTTCTCCTTCCCCTACGAGAGGTGCCTTAAGATGCTATTTACCCTGCTGGCAGTCCTGCTCTGAACGCTGCTCTCTGAACACTCTTTTGAGAATTCAGACACCTGAATTCTGCCTGCTGATGGGTTAGACCGGGGGTTAAGGTTTCCGCCTGCAGTACCACCTAGAGAGGTTCGGGTAATGGATGTGTCCAGCATAAATTAAAAAATAGCTGGCTAACATGGGCAACAAAGACCTCAGTGATTACCGAGGCATTGCCTGCTGGGCTGTCACGCTGCAGTCACTTCCTTTGTAAATTGGTCCTGCACATAGCATCTCTTATAACCCCCGCCCCCCAGCAAAAACAACAACAACCGCGCCCGCCTACTCACTTGCACTACCTCCCCCATCTGCACTGGGGCCGGCAAAGGAGAAGGCCCGGTGGTACCAGGCAAACCGTTATCACTATAATCAATTCCTCGGCCCCATCTCAGGAATGAGACTCATCCATCATTCCTGACTGGGCACGACGTCAACATCATCGTCGCCGCCACCACCCAGCATGCTGATCGTTAACGGTAAGCCAGCGTAACAGAAATTAGTTTCGGAGATCCATCAATGGTACCATTTATCAAGTGCTTACACTGTGCCAAGCACTGTGTGCACTGTGTGCTGGGGAGAATACAGGGTAATTAGCACGTGCACCCTGGAAGAAAGGGGGCTCACAATTTAAAGGGAAGAGGGAGAAGGAGAACAAGAAGAGGCTAGTCAGAGCAAACAATCGAGAACTACAAATTAAATGCTCAATTCAACAATTCAGAAGCGAACAGGAGGGGAGAAAAATATAACAGTCCATTAAAGCTTGGTCCTCCCCCCTTTATTAAAAAATGGAATTTACTAAGCATTTACTATGTGCCAAGCACTGTTCTAAGCGCTGGGGTAGATAAAAGGTAACCAGGTTGTCCCACGTGGGGCTCACAGTCTTAATCCCCATTTAACAGCTGAGGGAACTGAGGCACAGGGAAGTGAAGTGACTTGCTCAGGGTCACACAGCAGACAAAAGGGGAGCCAGGATTAGAACCCAGGTCCTTCCGAACCCCAGGCCCGTGCTCGATCCGCCAGGCCATGCTGCTTCCTCTTTCTCCTCCGTCTTAAGTGGTGGGGCCCTCTATGAGCACCACCCCAACCACCCCACAGTTCTAAAAGAGGGAGGGAGCTGCCGGGGTTGGCAGGAACTCTCTGTGCATCTCCACTGGCTTGACAATTCTGGCCCATGTGATGTGCTGGGAGACTAGCTCTCTTACTGCCAGAAAGACCTTCCATATCGTAATTCTTCCTGGATCAAACTAGGTCTCCACCAAGAAGATGCGAATGTGTTCGTCCAAAAGGAAGATGCACAGCTCTCTCTCGTTTGTGTCCCCTACTGACTTCCTGAACTTCTGTGGTCAATGGAACACTGTATCAAAAATGCCAATTTCTCCCACGCTGTATAAGATGTGGCCCTAATTTGATGGGTATATAGATTTTTATTTCTGAGAGGTTGCCGCTCATGTACTTTCAAACAGTAACTGCAAGGTTGCCAAAAGCAAATATTAAAAAAAAACAAAACAAACCCACAAAAACAGAAAAAAATTAATTTATTTGAATACTGAATTTAGCAGCCTGACCAGGAACCAGGAAAAAGGAGAAATAGATTCTTTCTTTTAATGATTTAAGGCTTGCTTCCTCAGCTAACATGTTCTCTAAGAGACCTGGTTATGCTAAAGAGACCAAATTAAACTCCTAAATGACCAAAGAGCAGACAAGAGAGATTTAGAGCGATATTTTCAGCAGGGGGTAAGCTACTGAGGAAAACCAGACTACCTCAGTAGCATGTTTCAACACAGCTCTGTCAAGGGTAGAGATTTTTTATATAGATAAAAATCTATAAAGATTTTTAGATTTTATATAGATAAAAATCTATCTATATAGAGATAAAGAACATAACACAGGTTGTCAGCGTCACTGAAAAGAGGTGCTCAAGCACTTACATGAAATATGAAGTGTCTAGATTTTCCTCACTGTTCTTAAAACATTTGTTTAGTTTCATACCTAAAAGTCCAGATTTTAAAATGAACCAACATGGCACTGGATTCCAGCAAGGCTTAGTTAAGCTGGAGGAATCTTATCTGCCAATGCTCAGGATCCCGACAGAATGAGCTCTCAGCTCGTTACAGGAAGCAGCATCATGTAGTCGCTGCCAGGGCTCGTTCCAAAAGCTTACTCCATGAAAAACAGACGTGCGCTTGCGATCTGCTCAACTGATCCTTTTTCCTCGCTCTCTTCTTTACAGTCTTGTAGACAAGAGACCCACAGGCCAGAGTAAATGAGTATGAAATTCTCGAGGGACAAAAGGGCAACAAAACCTGCCAAGCGACTCTGTTCATGTGATTCAAGCTGGATCAGGTCTGCTGAAAGCGACGACATGGAGAGAGGTGGAAAACAAATCCGGCAATGAGACCTGCCGTGATTCTGCTGCAGGAGATCTGAGGGTTGCCTGGTAGTGAGTGTTTCTTTTACTACTACTACTACTACAAGATTCTAAATGGTATTTGTAAAATTTGCTATTCATTCTGAACGAAATGTCTTTTTTTGCTCCTTGCGTTGGTGTCACAGAACAACCTTATCAGTTAGATTTGAATTTCTATAACCTTGGGCATCTGTTTCCTTCCACAGTCTAGTTCTATTTCTATTAAAACCAATGCTACAAGATACAGGAAGATACAGGAGGTATTTTAAGGTACCAGATTACTCTTGCTTTTTAAAAAAAAAACCCCACAGCTATTCTTAAATCCAGAAGAGAAAGAAAACGATCCTTAAAGCTGTACCGCATGTATTCTGTGCTGGTACTGAGGCTCCAACAACATCCATGTGTCCTGTCAGTTCTTTCTAAATATGCTACTTCCCCACCACTCCCCCCCCCCCCCCGCCCCCCCCCGCCACCCCTTTTCATTCTCTAGAAATCTTTACTCAATGCGAAACATTTTATGGGATGGATTCATTTTTATAACAATGAATTTTAGCCCTAAGCTCTTTAACTGGAACCCCATTTTCCATTTATGTGGTAACGGGCAAGAATGTGTTGGACACTGTTTTCAGCCTTGGGCCTAGTTTAATCCCAGCTTTGAATTTTTCACTTCAGTAGAATAATTAGTCTTAGTGATGTAGCTTTCCTCCGGACGAAGGCACAGTAAACCAAGTTCCACCTGGGGCAGCCACACCATAAAGAGAGGAAGTATTTAAATACAGGCCTTGGATTGCTGTCCCACTGGGTTGGGGTTGAGCCAAGGTTATGTCAACCAATCACAGGCAAACATAGAATTATGGCGATGGAAAGATGAATAACTGTCCCCAGAAAGCACCACCCATAACTTTAAAATATAGGGGAGGGTAGAAAAGAAGCTTTGCAAAGAACATTAGTATTCATTTGTTGGATAGACTGTAAGCTCCTTGTAGACAGGGATAATGTCTATTAACTATTGTATTGTACTCTCCCAAGTGCCTGGTACAGTGCTCTGCACCACAATGTGTACTCAATAAACACCACTGATTGATTGTAAGTAATAAGCCTTTTGGTTCTTTCCAGAGAGCTTCCACATACTGGTTTCAAGCCTATTAAGGTTTTTTTTTTTAAAGAATAAAGCTACTCCGTAGGGGCATATATGGCTATTTAGGGAACCAGTGGGTTTAATTTTAGTTTGTAATCTATTTAAATATGTTTGTACATTCCCCAGCAAAGTGTTAGTATTAAAAAATGGCAGAACTGCACTGAGGAAGGGATGAGAAGACCAACTATGGAATGTTTACTTAAAATGTTCATTCTTTTTCATTTTGGTAGGAGGGTTAGAAAAAGCATAGGAACTTCATAGCTTTTAGTGGAAGGGGCTGGTTTATATAACATCTGACCAATCTGGTCTTAAACCAGAAAGAATGGGTATTACCTGGAATAGAGTAAAAGAAGGAGTCTGAATTAAATAGTTTAGATATTTTCCAATTCTCTTTTTCAAAGGATCTTGGTGCCTTTCCAAAAATGAAAGTCCGTACTGCACCAGCAAGTTGGGTAGCAATTCAAGGGTGAATCTTTTTCATCACTTGAGAACGTGGTTGGGTAGTTAAAATTTTACATACACACATTCACTGGCTTTCATTACTGTGTAGAGAATAAGAGACCGAACTAAAGACGAAATTCTACATGCAAAATTATCTAATGATAAGACAGGGAGGCCTATGCATCGGCAGCCTCAACCAGAATCCTTACATAATCAAATGCCTAACTTTTGAGATCTTCAGGTGGAAGTTATGTCCACAATAGAATGGTACTCCAAGTGTTCTATAGGCAAGAAATAAAAATGTTCAGTTCTGAGAAACGATTCATGCCCAAATTATATGAATTGATGAGGGCTTCAAGCTGACAAGGTGCACTGCTAGAGTTACTTTTATGAACACTGTTTTCATTACAATTACTGATCACTAGTCACATAGCAATTCATCGTATTTAGTGAGTGCTTACTGTGTGCACAGCACTGTACTAAGCGCTTGGGAGAATACAATGTAACAGAGTTGACAGACACATTCCCTGCCCACCATAAGCTTACTGTCTAGATATATTTTGGTGTAGTTAATTCAGCTTTGACTAGGTTAACCTATCCTCCACTCTTCATAAACCAATGCACCTGAATTTTCATTTGGCAAAACCCATGAAAATCAAACTGAATTGCACAGGGGTAGCTCACCACATATGAAAAAAATTTTTCTTGAATAAGTTGATCTTTGCTAGCAATTAAACAACAACAGGAATAAAACAAGTTTTAACAATAATGTTAGAGGTATTTCTATGTGGGGAGTAAAACACAGGGCTAAGCTTTAGGGAGAAAAGCAGGTAGAACCTCGTAAATTACCCACCCATGGGTGATGGGCGGGTAATTATCTACCAACTTTAACACTATAAATACAATCTTTACTTGTAAATCTTGGCTCTTCACACTCAGTAGTACTGAATGGGCAAAGTATGTTTGCCACACAGTACAGTGTTCTGCACATACTAAGTGTCCAATAAATACCACCAGGGTAGGGCCTGAGAAAGATCCAGGTTTAGGACACCTGCTCTAAGAGGGGTCAAGCAAAGATGGCCGTGTAAACACAAAAATTTACTGCTATTATTTAAAAATATATAGTATTTTCACTACAGAGATACAAAACTGAAGGTGCCAAAGGAAGGGGAATAGCCATGAGAAATGCTCCATTTCTGAAGCACGGGAACTATGACCTTCATTTCTGGCATTACTTCAACAAATGAAAATTTTAAAACCTGAACTTCAGATTAAGTGTCTTTTCAGACGCTCAAACTTAATATGTTAAACTGACCACAACAATAAAAAGATGAACGGCAACACATTTTTAGAGGCTATCACTTAAACACTACATACAACATTTTTGTCCTACAAAACATTTCAAACAATACCTTCCACTATTCTTATATAAGGAAATTGCTAGGATCCAAGCAGTTAAAATGCATGGGGAATTTTCCTATTATTCACTGAGGTCTGCTAGCCAGGAAGAGGTTAAAGCAGCAGTAAGACGACTTATAATCAACAGCCTTGGAGTCTCCACAGATCTCACTTACAAAGACTGTCTTTGCTGCCTTAAAAGGCTTGTGTCAGAACAATGATACAAAGCAATATCCGGAGGAGCTGCAGCTCTCAATATTACATTTTAGAGGGCATCAGTTTTTAAATTTTAAAGGCTTTACAAGAAGACAAAAGCTTCAACGGGCAACTAAGCACAGCCGACCTACCCCAACTAACAGAGAAAGGCATATGTTTAATATTTAACTAATTTAACGTAACTGGGTCCATGAAAGAGCTGGAATGAAGCACTTCGTCTGAGTGTTGCCTGAAGGACAATGGATTGCATATGGGACTTTTCTTCTTTCCATTATAAACTATTGAAAATAACTGATTCCCTAGGCTCGCCTATACAAGGTATGTTTATTTAGCTTGCAATTGGGCAAATTAAGCTTAAACACAAAAATATTATAATATAATTATTTAATTTTTAGAGCAAAGATCATCAACTATGAAGCAGCCTTTAACTCAGTGTTTTAAGAGAATGTTCCGGCATTTATCAGCACTGGTTTACTTCTTAATCAAAATTTGAGAAGATAAAATTGTAATTCATTCATTCAATCGTATTTATTGAGCACTTACTGTGAACAGAGCACTGTACTAAGCGCCTGGAAAGTACAATTCGGCAACAAATATATTGCATAACTTGTGAATTACACCCTCTTAATAGTGCTAACCTGTTCCTTTTTTAAATGTCATGCAGCAAAAAAAATTAAAGCATATAATTTATAACATCATTGAGAAATCAGAATACAACTGAAAGGGAGGAGGACACACTTTATAAGCAGGAAGATTTTAAAAAAAACCATCCAAATGAGAACTTTAGGGACACCTTGAAATTTTGCTTAAGTTATATCTTCCCTTCAGTTTGTGAGGTTTCTAATAGCATTAATGTATATTTTACAACAAAGCCAGCATACATGTGTTAAAGGTTTTAAAAAACTGAAATGTCGATTCATTTAAAATTGAACAGCATTGACTTTAATGATGCAGGAGGGTTTGCACCTGAAATACTGGCAGATTTCAAAACAGAGTTTGCATAATGATTAAATACAGGTGAGAAAATGCAGGAGATGGTTTTTACAAAATGCTGGAGGTTCCAAGGTTATTTCTTCCTTAACTAGATGTACCAAGTAGCAACAAGACCCAAATTTATTTTTTCAATGCAAATCAAGACTAATACCCAAGGAAAACAATTCTTAAAACAAGAGCTAGATTTTTGAAAAATGAATGATGAATGCAGCCGAATAGTTGTAAGTGGGGAAATGTGGTTCAAATATGGTGTCACTTTCAGCTTTTTAAATTCTCCAATTAAAAAAAACCCCTCTTATCCCCTTCATAACAGAAAAACCTTCTTGGTCCACCCGGGTCACATCCATGCACTTGATGAGCACCCCCTCAAATGATGAGGATAGATATCAATCTCAATTTAATAAATGTATCCGCTTGTCTCTTCGGTCTTTACTAAGAACGAGATACCGGACTACCTCATTGAGTTTAAGTAGGAATGTGAGAAATAACATAGGGACTCATGAATATTTGTTGGATGTTAATACCTCACTGTATTGCAAAACACCCGAATATGGCAACTGGCCTGTTGGTAAATGCAAAACAGAATGACATATGTCTGAATTAAATAAAGAAAAAATAAAGTAGAGTAAATATGGCAGAGGCAGATACACCCCAGGGAACCATGCCTTTTGAAAAATGGGAGGTGCTTTCTCCCAGTGGCACTGTCTGCCCAAAAGAGAAGCACAAGTGGTGTCACAGGAGGTAGTGGGATTTCACCATTTTCTGCTGGTGCTTTTACTACCTAAGCAGGTGCCCCAGGCTGGGAAGGGGATGGGATTGGACTGGGGTGGAGGGGAATGGAGGGGGGCAGTCCAGGACTGTAGCATCTGCCTGGGCTGGCGATCCTGTGCGCAGGGCAGGGGCCGGGGCCAGGGGAGCATTGTGAGCCCCCCGAGACCCGCACTGGTAAATCTGGGAACCCTAGGGAACAGCTCTGGGCAACCCACTTCTCAGCACCCTCCTCATAAATAACTGATCAATGCATGGATGGATAAACTGATGGGGAACAACAGAACAGGGCAATAGAACAGTTCTCTGGAATCTTATTCTATTTTATTCCAAGGGGGTTATGAACACGGGCATGTCCCGCTGAAGTCTAAATTTCAACAAGGGGTTTACTGGGCTTGACCCCCCCGCCCCCCCCCCACCGCTTTCAAATGCTAACATACAGGTTTTCTTTTTTCAACTTACATTGGGTTTTTGAAAAACAGCACATTAGATGATGGATTTTAGTCTATTAAGGGAAATCAAAAAATACCTGAATGGTAATTTTAGCAGTAACTGCCTCAAAGATAGGGATGATTGTGAAGATAGCCGCATTTCTTCCCGAAACCACTAAGTAACACAGTATGGTCTGTTTCTTCAATGAAGGTCACTAACTTTATTTTCTACTAAAAAAATACTGCTTGGTCACTTAAAAATAATTTTATAAATGACAAATTGTAAAACAGCATATGCAGGAGAGTTTGGTCTACATTTTAACAAAAAATTATTTGAAAGGAAGCTACATGTCATCTTCCATGGTCCCCAAAGTTGACAGACAGCCTTTATGTCAATGAGATCATCTTGGATTTATTTACCTTTCTAAAGAAAACAATTTTCTGTCCCCTTATATTAAGGAGAAAATTATTTTTATTAGCAGCTTTTAAAAAACACATTTATGTTAAAAGATGTTGAGGCAGTTGACATTAAAAACACACATGTACTAGTCTCTATTTTGCTTTTGTAAGTGCCGTTTTTATATATCTTAGAGGACATTTGGTAACTTGTTTGAAACATTTTCTTGAAAGGGGGGAAAAAACCTAGGTAGTGATGGGATTTAGAAATGCAAATTTACACATTCCTTCTAGAGGCCATCTTTCAGATGAAGTTTACTCAGTTCAAAGTTTATTTCCCAGACGGTCTAAAGCTCTTTTTAAAATGAGTACATGAAGCTATTTTATCTTATGCAGGGATTTTGCAAGACATTTCTCTTTGTAAAATTAGATCCATTATTCTACACTGTTCTTGTTAGAGTCTTACCTACCGTAACAAATACCACAAAGGTCTCACAACAAAAGAATATTTTTGGTCATTCCTAAAGAATTGATGTACAAAAACACAGTATTAAATAACAAGGAAGGCAGTATGGCTCCAGCAGCTCAGTCCTCTTCAATTTCCCTCAGTAGTCGTGCTACCGGGTACATAATGTCCATTATGCTCATCTATTTTTGGCTGTGACGTTCTGCTGGCAGCACACAGTGCTGCCAGAATTAGCCGCTCTAAATCTTGCTGGGAAAAATATTGTGGCTACTTTCTTAATGCAATGGCCTTTAGGCTTCCTGAGTTCCAACCCTGTGATATAAGCTTTAATGCCAGTGTTGAAAATTTAAACTAAACAAGGAAAAATAAAGAGCCCTTTAAAGTTTGCCAACACAAGCCATTCCTGCGTCTTCCAAGAGAAGCAGTGTGGCCTAATGGAAGCATGGAGTCAGAAGGAGCTGGGTTCTAATTCCGCTCTCCCACTTGTCTGCTGTGTGACCTTGGGCAAGTCACTTCACTTCTCTGGGCCTCAGTTCCCTCATCTGCAAATGGGGATGAAGACTGTGAGCCCCCCGTAGGACAACCTGATCACCTTGTATCTCCTCCAGCGCTTAGAACAGTGCTTGGCCCATAGTTAGCGCTTAACAAATACCAACATTATCATTATTATTAGCACCTTGTAACCTCCCCAGCGCTTAGAACAGTGCTTTGCACATAGTAAGCGCTTAATAAATGTTATCATGATGATAAGGACTGTGTCCAACCTGATTAGCCTGAACCTACCCCAGTACTTAGGACAGTACCTGGCAAGTAGTAAGCGCTTAAATCTCATTAAACACACACACACACTCTCTCTCTCTCCTCTCTCTCTCAAAAAAAAACGAAACACACCTAATGCATGCCAAATAATGCCTACTGGAGCATATCAAAATAGGCTTATTATATCCTGTATCTTTTAATGTTCACTGGTTTGGGACAGTTTTTTTTTTTACATCAGGAAAGAACAGGACAAGCATTTTATGGGATACTGAGACGCGCAGGATGGAAGCAGCATAATCTGATGGTTATTTTCTTAATTAGTGGTTTTCTATAGCTCCAGTTTAACCATAAATAATGTAAAGGAGGAAACAGAAATCTTTTCATTCGTCACTAGAGAAACAAAAAATGTCTGTCTCATATTTACCCTGGGCACGAGGCAGTATGGCTTGGGAGTCAGGAGAGTTGGGTCCTAGTTCCATCTCCACCACTTGCCTGCTTTGTGACTTTAGGCAAATCAATCACTTAACATCTCTCTGCCTCAGGTTGCTTGTCTGTAAAATGGAATAAAATTCCTCTCCTCTTCTCTAACTGAGCCTCGTTTGGGACAAGGGCCTGGTCCAATCTCATTTTTCTGTCTCTACCCTAGGATTTGCACAATAGTTGTCACAAAGTAAGCACTACATACCATTAGGTGCTTCTGAAAGAAAAGCACCAATTACCTCCAGGGTCGTGTGGTACTACTTAGTGAACTGCTGCATTACACAGTCTTTCAGGTTTCCAAGTAATCAAAACACCTAGAGTATTTTTGTAATATTTTACTTTCATACACTATAATACAATAAAAATAAAATACTTTATTTTTTCAATTAAAATTTACATGACTTTATGTGAAGAAAGCTAATACTAGAATGGCTTAGTGGAAAGAGCACGGGCTTGGGAGTCGGAGGACATGGGTTCTAATCTCAGCTCTGCCACCTGTCTGCTGTGTGACCTTGGGCAAGCCACTTAATTTCGCTGTGCCTCAGTTACCTCATCTGTAAAATGGGGATTACAACTGTGAGCCCCAGGTGGGACAATCTGATTATCCTGAATTTACCTCAGTGCTTAGAACAGTGCTTGGCACATAGTAAATGCTTAACAAATACCATAATCATCATCATTACTACCCTGAGCTGCAAAGTATTCTCGACCAGTTAAAAAAAAATCTGTAAGGCTATAAAATAACACCAACTACAAAATCAAAAAACCTACTGGAACTATTGTTTTCTCTCAGGACCCTCTGCTTAAGCCAGTGTTTAAAAAATAAAGAATCATCACCCTGGAATATTAGAAGATTTCCACACATCTGGATAGTCACATGATCTTTCGCCTAATGTAAGTTAAGAGTAGGTGAACAATTTTCCATTTTCCTATCAAGCATGATTTCTGGAAAGGGGCAAACTGCATTGACTGTAAATGAACAGTTTAACTCAAATAGTGAAATATTCAAATAAGTAATATTCACCATTTTATAGTAGTAACACTGCATAGATTCAGATATAAATGACCAAGTATCAGTAGATGTCTTAACACGGTGCCCTCAAATTATAATTTATACTATTTGTTTCATCTTTCACAGGCCTCTCTCCCGATCCTTCTTCTTCTCTGGCTAATCCTCCTCAGCCTCTTTCACTGGCTGCTGCTCCTTAGCTGTGGGTGTCCCTCAAGGCAAAGCCCTGGGCACTCTTCTGTTCTCAATCTACATTCACTCCCCTGGGGAACTCACCCACCCCTACAGTTACAACTACCATTTCCACACAGGTGGCTCCTCTCAATTTCTACCTCTCACCTGCCCTGACCTCTCTCGGCTGCAGTCTCCCATTTCTTCCTACCCTCCGATCATCTCGACAAGGATTTCCCACCTGCACCACAAGCTCAACGTGGCCAAAACCAAACAAACTCCTCATCATTCCTCCCAAATCCTCTGTTCCACCTAACCTTCCCATCACAATTGGCCCACCCCCACCCACCCATCT
Source organism: Tachyglossus aculeatus (assembly GCF_015852505.1). Lineage (NCBI taxonomy): Eukaryota > Metazoa > Chordata > Mammalia > Monotremata > Tachyglossidae > Tachyglossus > Tachyglossus aculeatus. Next base: position 13,846,657 of record NC_052073.1, on the reverse strand, counting down.
CTCAAGCCCCTAACCTGAAAATCATCCTGGACTCTTCTCTCTTTCATTAGATCATTTTATTAGGGTCAAATAACTGATGTACTATACTTCCTCAAGCGCTTCAAACAATTTGTATCTACATCAATGATTAGAATAGTGCTTGACACAGAGTAATTGCTTAACAGGTACTGTTCCTTTCACGCTAACCTACATACTGTGCCCTCTCCCACTCCAGAGAGAGGCAGTGTGATCTAGTGGAAAGAGCACAGGCCTGGGAGCCAGAGGACCTTGGTTCTAATCCTGACTATGTCAGTTGCCTGCTTTGTGACCTTTGGGCGAGTCACTTCTTTGTGCCTCAGGTTCCTCATCTGTAAAATGAAGATTTGAAACCCATTCTCCTTCCTACTTAGGCTGTGCTTCCCAGGGGGGCCAAAGACTATGACCGACCTGATTATCCTGTACCTATACCAAGTCATGGCACACAGTAACCACTTAACAACTACCACAATTTTTATCATGTGTTTCGTTCTCCACACACATTCTCTCTCTGTCTCTCTCTTTCTCTCCATTAAGCATGACTTAGTGGATCCGTTGTTAGGTAGAGACCATCTCTATATGTTGCCAACTTGTACTTCCCAAGCGCTTAGTACAGTGCTCTGCACACAGTAAGCACTCAATAAATACGATTGAATGAATGAGTAAAACGTGGGCCTGGGAGTCAGAAGGACTTGAGTTCCAATCCCAGCTCCGCCACTTGTCTGCTGTGTGACCGTGGGCAAGTCATTTCCTGTCTCTGTGACTCAGTTACTTCTTCTGTCAAATGGGGATTAAGAGTGTGGGCTCACGTGGGACAGGGGCTGTGTCCAACCTGATTTGCTTGCATCGATCCCAGTGCTTGGTAAAGTGTCTGCCACATAGCGAGCACTTAAAAAATATCACTTAAAAATATATATCTAGTGGTGGTATATATATATAGATATATATATATATAGATATACAGATATAGATAGATAGATAGATATAGATAGATAGGTATCTATAGATATAGACAGATGTATCTGTCTATTTTTAGACTGTGAGCCCACTGTTGGGTAGGGACTGTCTCTATATGTTGCCAATTTGTACTTCCCAAGCGCTTAGTACAGTGCTCTGCACATAGTAAGCGCTCAATAAATACGATTGATGATGATGATGTATCTCCCCCTAACTGGGAACTCCTTCCCCTTCATATCCAACAGACCATAGCTCTCCCCATCTTCAAAGCCCTTCTGAAATTTCATCTCCTCCCAGATATCTCCCAGCTGCTGTTTCAGCCCTTCTGAGGGACCTACTCACAGACTCACAACCTCTGGACAATTTATGGATACATCTAATATACTCTATTACTTCTTCCAATCTGTAATTAAACCATCTGTCTACCCTTGAGGACAGGGGCCATGCCTACTAAATCTAATGTATTCTTCCAAGTGTTTACTACAGTGCTTTGCACATAGTTTGTACTGCGTGAAGACCTCCAAGAAAGCAGCCAGAGGAAAAAAGGTAGGAACTTGTAGGAAGGGAGACAGTTGGGACTGAATGAATAGGATTACTATTATTATTATTATTCATAATAGAATAATCATTCTATTATATTCTATATATAAATAATATATAATAGATATATATCTATTATATATTATATATAATATATATAATTTTATCTATTATATAATAGAATATAATATTATTCTATTATATATTATATAATATCTATTATAGAGCCCGGGCTTTGGAGTCAGAGGTCATGGGTTCATATCCCAGCTCCGCCACTTGTCAGCTGTGTGACTTTGGGCAAGTCACTTCACTTCTCTGGGCCTCAGTTCCCTCATCTGTAAAATGGGGATGAAGACTGTGAGCCCCACGTGGGACAACCTGATCACCTTGTAACCTCTCCAGCGCTTAGAACAGTGCTTGGCACATAGTAAGCGCTTAATAAATACCATCATTATTATTCATATTTACTGAGCACTTACTGTGTGCAAAGCACTGTACTAAGTGCTTGGGAGAATACAGTACAACATCAAACATGTTCCCTGCCCACAACAAGCTCAAAGTCTAGAGGGTTATCAGGTAGAATAGTTACAGGGCTGGTTTCAGCAGTTTGCAGGTGAGCTAAGATTAGAAAATGGGCTTCTCCTGATTCTCCCAATTGGGGCTTGACACCTCATAATCATGTGGTCCTAGTGTCACCTGCCTTCCAATCCACATCTTTAGGCTGATTGCCATTTTTTGGTTTCAACTTTAAAGGCCCTGGTTAAGTGGGAGCATTCAGGAAGTCACTGGGTTTGGGAGAAAAGGTGGTGGTCACAATGGTAGGGAGAGGGAAGAATGTGGGGAGGAAAGTGGAAAGGAGGGAGGGTGGCTAGGTGAAGGAGGAGGTATACTTAGAAATCTGGAAAAGGAGAGGGGAGTGAGAAAAAAAAACAGAGAAAAAAATGTATGAAGCTAAAAAAAGGGTAAAGTCATTGAACTGGGTAGAGTGTGGACTGATTTAATTCAAGGCAAATATTTTGGAACTGGAAGGGAAGAGAAGATAGTACTTCCCTGCCATTACTTATATCTTGGATGGAGAACGATTGAAAACCTATCAACTTTTAATTTCCATGGATTTTAAAAATGATATTTGTTAAGCACTTACTATGTGCCAGGCACGATACTAAGCGCAGGGGTAGGTACAAGCTAATCAGGTTGGACACAGTCCATGTCCCACATGGGGCTCACAGTCTTAATCCCCATTTTACAGATGAGGTAACTGTGGCACAGAAACGTGAAGTGCCCAAGGTCACAGAGCAGACAAGTGGCGGAGCTGGGATTAAACCCAGGTCTTTCTGAGTCCCAGGCCCATGCTCTATCCATTAGGCCATGTGACAGCAAAATTTCCCAGCCTCTTTACCTCAGAGTTCTGGGTGACCCAATCTTTGAGCACATGTGGAATTCTGGTTAACTCAGTGGGTGATTTTCCAGATGGAAATACCCCTTGTTTCTCCCTTGTCACTTCACAGTTCATCTGTACCTTTACCTTTGAGTAGTGCTGAGCAAGGCTAGTAAGGTGAAATTTAAATGGGTGGTTTGCTAACTGTTGTCATGGCTAGTAAAAAGACTGATGAAAGGTGCGGAGGAGGGGGTCTGAAACTATGTTTCGCTGAGGTTTTTTGACTCTATGCAGTCTTGCCTCTTTCACTAGCACTATCTGCCCTGCCAAATCCTACAACTAAATGTTAAACTGCCTTTCTCATTCCTTTAGGAACCTTAAGGAAATGTCACTCGAATTATGTTGAAAAGAAAACTCCTGGAGAACAAAAAATGAACCAGCTGGATGCAACCAAGTCAGGATTTTTAGTGTGCATTGGGATTTGCATTTGCATTTTCACTTTCCTTTACACCAGAAATACAATTCCAAAGGAACCGGATGAAGACCAACCCTACCCAAAGTCTGCCGAATGTGGCTTTTATCCGGATGAACTGTGCTCGGCCCTCTTTGAGGGGAAAGGCGCTGCCCCTCAAATTGGACAGTTTTGTCAACAGAGTATTCACCAATCTGAAATACCTGCTTGTTTACAGTCCCGGGGGAACTGTTCCAGGATTTTTCAGGGACTACATTTCATAACAAGACCCTTGTCGGCAGAGGAAGGCAACTTCTCCTTGGCCTACATCATAACTATTCATAAGGAGTTAACAATGTTCTTGAAGCTGCTCAGAGCTATTTATGTGCCTCAAAATGTTTACTGCATACACATTGATGAAAAATCCCCCAAGGATTACAAAGCTGCTGTGCAGACTTTGGTTAACTGTTTTGAAAATGTTTTTATTTCATCCAAAAGGGAGAGTGTGGTTTATGCTGGATTTTCAAGACTCCAGGCAGATATTAACTGCATGACAGATCTAGTACATTCCAAAATTCAGTGGAACTACGTGATTAATCTTTGTGGCCAGGATTATCCCATCAAAACAAACAGAGAAATCATACAATACATCAAAAGCAAATGGAATGGTAAAAATATGACTCCTGGAATAATTCAACCAGCTCACATGAAACACAGGACACATCTTAGTTACAAAGAATATGTCCACAAAGGAACCGCCTATGTTTATCCAACTAAAAAAGTCAAAGAAGAACCACCTCATAATTTAACTTTATATTTTGGGAGTGCTTACTATATTCTCACGAAAAAGTTTGTGGAATTCACACTTACAGATACTCGTGCGAAGGATTTGCTTGAATGGTCGAAAGATACATATAGTCCAGATGAACATTATTGGGTCACTCTGAACCGGTTAAGAGGTAAGATTAACGTTGCACTGTACTTGTTTTAGGAGATATAGTTCTAAGAAGGAATAGTAAAGGCTTTTTCTAAAGACCTTTTCAAAGTCGACCTAAAAAGTCTTCCCACTGCCACTGTGGAAGGCCATCTAGATGGCTTTTCCTGTCACCTCAAATGTATCAATGCTCACTGCACATTTCTATCACAGCAAAATAGCAAACCGATGGAATTTGAGCATTTACTGTGTTTAGATCACTCTACTAAAGCTCTTGGGAAAATACAATGTAACAGTCTTGGTAGGCACAATCCCTGCCTAGTCAAAAGGGACAACTCCCATTTCACTGTCAGGAATCTTAGTAAGAGCCATGTTCAAAAGATTAGCACAGCTGACCTATTCCCTTCCCAACAAACCAGGAAATTCCTGATTATGAAGCTGGGTCTCTCCAAGGGACAATGGTACCAACTATAAAAGTGGGAACTGAGTCTGCATTTCATCTACCTTCTTTTTAGGTATGTTTACAGTTTAAAGGCCTCTAGTTTTTAAAGACTACAATTTTTTTCTTCCAAATAGTAAACCAGAGCAAATTAATCTATTCTTGTTTACATGTCTTACCCTACTCTATAGTTTCTCAGGTTTAACAAAAAAAAGAAAAAAAGCCTCGCTAGAAAGACACAGACTGAAAATTAAAAGTGAGATTATATGATTAACTTGTTTTGAGGCACTGGACCTCAAACCTGCTATTTTGGCACATTTGAAAATGGGTGTAACAACTGTAACCTTGTTACTAGCTGGTGGTTTTTTTAAAATAAAAGTGTTTTTAGACTTCAGCATTAAACCAGTGTAGCTCAGTGGAAAGAGCGAGGGCTTGGGAGTCAGAGGTCATGGGTTCATATCCCGGCTCTGCCACTTGTCAGTTGTGTGACCTTGGGCAAGTCACTTAACTTCTCTGTGCCTCAATTACCTCATCTGTAAAATGGGGATTAAGACTGTGAGCCCCAAGTGGGACAACCTGATCACCTTGTAGCCCCCCCAGCGCTTAGAACAGTGCTTTGCACATAGTAAGTGCTTAACAAATACCACCATTATTATTACTATTATTATTATTATTAAACCAGAAATGAAATATGAGCACAAAGCTAGGAATTCACGTGCTATTCTGAGTGAATAATCACTTGCTTTTTGTCCTTGGGGACATCTTAACATCACTTTGCACTGATCTTTCTTTCCTAAAATGGAGGGAATCTTCTTTTGTCTGGTAATCAGCTGAATATCTTTAAAGCACTTGGAAGAAAAAAAGAATGAAGATATTTATGAAAGAGTTCCAGCAAAAATCTGCTGATAAAATGCAGTTGGGAATAACACTCAAATTTACTGTACCCATCGAGGTTATTCTGGTTTTAAGCAAATATTATGGTAGAACTTTAATCAGTGCACTATTTTGAAGACCCCCATAACCCCTCACACTATATACAGCTTTTTCAAGATGTTTTAAAAAAGGATTCAAGGCTTTGTCCTCTTCTGAGCATTGCAGAGTATAAGGACAAAAAAAATCAGTTTCCTTCTAAATCTTATATATAGGGAGTGAAAAGACAGGCCAGAAGAGATGCTATATACCAATGAAAAGCTGCATTTTAAAGTCTTGGCCCCCTTCCCTGCCAACAAATCCCAGTTATGTTTATGGGTTACTAACAAACACTGCTATATTAGGCTTCACAAAAACCATCAATCAAACGTGACTAGATGGATACCACTGCTTCCAAGCTTCAGCACAAATTAAATCAACATTGTCAAGTTCAAATATCTCACTAAAGATTGCTTTAAAATCCCAATGTTTCATTTAGAAAATGTATAAGAAAGACTTTACAATTAAAAAGGCAAAGCATTTTCTCTTTGGTGTTTTACTGAGTTTGTTTTCTTTTGTTTCCTTAGATGCTCCTGGTGCAACACCAAATGCTGAGTGGGAAGGAAATATTCGAGCTATTAAATGGAAAGATCAGGAAGGAGTTGTTCATAATGGCTGTAAAGGTAACAAATTAACTGCCCGAACAGATTATTTGAAATTTCATTTATGAAACCATAGCTTTCAATTTTAGGATTGACGGAATAACCTAGAACGCAGAGTAGATTAGCTGTGAACTTCTGAACTGTCAACTTCCTGACTTTCTATTTAAATCTACATAGTTCAATTAAAAAGTTACAGCTCAAGGTTTTGACTCCTTCAATCATTCCCAGTTCTAATTCAGAGAAATAGCAATGCCTTATTTCTAAACTACGCCATTAAAATAGTTGGTTACTAAAGTCATTTATTTTTATAACTTTTTTTTTTCTATGAAATGAACTTTCCCCCAGCATGATCCGCCACAGAAGGTATTCTTGAGCAGGGGGAAAAAGCAAAAAAACCCTATTTACCTGACAGATTGAAAATGCTCAAAGTGAGCTCCATGTAAAAATCAGCAGCTGCCAAGCAATTCATAAGAATGTCTAGCTGAGACTGTGGCTTTTTATAGTTTGAAAAGTTACTTTAGGGCTTCCTGGAAAACATCACACAATACTGTATGACTGTATGTAGGCGACATTACTGACAAAGTGACTGAACCTTCCATCTATGTCTTAACTGAACTAAATCGAGAGACAAGATATGGATACAGGATGGTGCAAACTTAATGGAACCCAAATACCGACATACAAATAATGATTTTGAGAGCCTAAGTACACCTCTGACCAAAACCTTTACTGTAAACAGTTTGGATATTTTTAAAAGTGAGCCATTTTGTGTTATATGCAGTTGTGTGACTGTAAAAACAAATTTCCATTAAATAACTTGTTTGGGTAGCAAAATCTGAAATCGATCATTGGTACTTGAGCACTTACTGTGTGCAGAGCACTACATTAACTGCTTGGGAAAGTACAATATAATACAGTTGATAGACAAGATCCCTGCCCACAAAGAGCTCTACCGGGGGGGGGGGGGGGGGGGGGGGAACAGACATTAAAATAAATTACATGGAGGGGAAATGGTGGTTTGTAAGAATACCTTCATAAGTGTCTCCCCCTTTTAGACTGTGAGCCCACTGTTGGGTAGGGACTGTCTCTATATGTTGCCAATTTGTACTTCCCAAGCACTTAGTACAGTGCTCTGCACATAGTAAGCGCTCAATAAATACGATTGATGATGATGATGAAGTGCTGTGAGGCTGGGATGAGTATCAAAGTACTTAAAGGGAACAGAGCCAAGTTCAGAGGTGATGCAGAGGGGAAGGCAGGTAGTGGAAATGAAAGCTTAGTCTAGAGAGGGCCTCTTGGGGAAGATGTGAGTTTAGGAGGAAAGACTCTGAATGGTCGGGGGGAGAGTGGTGGTCCCTGGATATGAAGGGGAAGGGAGTTCCAGCTTCATGGGACACCTGGGCAAGGGGTTGGCAGTGGGCTAGACCCGACTGAAGTACAGAAAGCAGACTGCCATTACAGGAGTGAAGTGTGCTGACTGGGCTGTTGTAGATCAGCTACGTAAAGTAGGAGGGAGGGAGCTGAAAGCTTTGATTTGGATTTTCTAAACTGGAATACGAATTCAAAGTTGAAAATTTCCCATTGAACCTATAATAAATAACTTGGTTTAGAGCCTAGATGAATAAGTTATTTATATTATGCAAGTTGGCAAGCAGTGGAAGCCAAACAGGCTCACAATGGCAGACCAATGAACTAAGCTCGTTGTGGGCAGGGAATGTGTCTGCTTGTTATTCTGTACTCCCCCAAGTGCTTAGAACAGTAATGTTCAATACATACGACTGAATGGACAAAAATTCCCCTCACATAATGTGGCAGAATTGGGTATGAAATCAATCTATTGTATTTAATTTCATTTAGAAACTATTATGCTATTAAAATAAAGATCTGACTTGGCACAATGGTAACACCCCCCAATAAGACTCTCAAATACCACCTTTTCATTTGTTCTTTTTATTAAATAGATTATAAAAGTGTGAGAGAATCCAATCAAATATATTGATCAGAGACTCTCCACCCCTCCCCAGCTGCTGTGCTGTCAGCTGCCCCAAGGAATGCTGCATATTTCCCCAGGGCATCTTTTAAACTTAATTCAACTCAAAACAACAGCCAAAGGCAGTATTAGAAATAGTAACGCTGATATTTACTGAATGCCTGGTGGGTGTAATACCTGGGGTGCAAAGGCATTAAAACTCAATTAGCCATTTTCAAGCATAATATTAAAACATCTATTAGAGTTACCAGAAATAGATTCACTTCAACCCTTTCTGTTTATCTGGAGTGGGATTTTGGACACGCTAAAAAACAATGACAGAAAGCATCCCATGGAAATAAACTGATTATTTCAGAATAGGAGAAAGCTCCAAACAGTGGTTAAAGATATTTTTGAGAGGAGGGACCAGAACTCTTTCTATCACTTACTTTTCTTGTATATGCCCAAGCACTTTAGTATAATGCTCTGCCTACCAAAGCATTTAAATTCCAGTCAGTGTACTAGAAGATTTAATATGCTTTTTCATCTGTCTTTGCAGGCCATTACGTACGAGATATTTGTGTGTATGGACTGGGGGATTTACAGTGGATCATTGAATCACCTCATCTATTTGCCAACAAGTTTGAGCCCAGAAGATATCCGCTTGTGATGGAGTGCTTAGAGAGGAGGCTCAGACTTAAAGTGCTTCAGCAAGCAGAGATCCCTTCAGAATCACATTGGCAATTTCAGGAGAACAGCTACTTTAATATGAAAATAAACATCTGAGTTGCCAGTTCCCAATATCAATGTCAAAAGAATAAAGAGAGAAACCATATGGCTTGAGTTCAAGGCAGTCATCTCCTCTTTTTACCATATGGCTCCCATGACTATGAAATAAGCAGCCAGTAAAAAATAAACTTAGGGAATTAAAACTTTAATTATCTTAAATTTTTATGTACCAAAAAATTGTAGGGACAGCGTTACTTTGATATAAACTGGATCTCAAATAAATTCTGGAGGAACAATGAAACATGCAGTGGTGCAAGGAACAGAAGATTAATCTTCGAGGGAGGAAATTAAATTCTTATTACCAGGTGTTGTGTATGGATGAAAACCAGAAAGCCCGATCAGCTCCTTAATAATAATAATAATGATGGTATTTATTAAGCGCTTACTATGTGCAAAGCACTGATTTGCATCCCCCCCACAAAAACAAAAAAACAAACATCCCGGACTCTAGGCCTACAACAAAAGACTTTCCAAGCAAGGGGGAGGTAGAATTAAAAATATTAAATATTAATTTTAAATTTTGCACAATAGCATACATGTGCTCCTAATAAAGCAACAAGGCAGTCCTCTAGACTGTGAGCCCGTTGTTGGGTAGGGACCGTCTCTGTATGTTACCAACTTGTACTTCCCAAGTGCTTAGTACAGTGCTCTGCACACAGTAAGCGCTCAATAAATATGATTGAATGAATGAATATGTTGAATTGCAATATGACTAGGTTAAGATATCTTATGGAAAGATTTATTATAAATCTCAGACCCCAGCAAGCCCCAACCCTAACACTAACACAAACCCTAACACTCCCTCAAGAGACAATTGGAAGCTAACTAGGGAAAGGAGAGATCCACCAAAAGCAAGTGAAATCTTCAATTTGCTTCAGAAACATCCATTCTTTAGTTCGGCCTCTTCCTATCAATCATATTTATTGAGTGTTTACTATGTGCACAGCACTGTACTAAGTGCTTATCCCAAGTCATTTTATAAAGACCCTGAAAAATTCAGGGTGCACTGCTTTCAGATCTCAAAACTTTAAATGCAGTCATGCAAGCTTAATGCTATACAGCAGTCTCAATCACTTAAAATCATCACTGTTGGCTACAGAGTGGGCTCCTAGTGTTCCCCTTTGGGGTGGCGGTATAATCCCAGGAAATAAGAGCAAATCAATATTATACCTCCAAATCTGGGGAGAAAGAGGTTTAGGGCATCACACCAAGGGATCACTCTTCCTTGACCGAGTGGCTTCCCCATCTCAATTGAAAAACAGCATTTTAAGACTCCTCTTTAATGGAATCTGATCAGTGGTTTGTCACCCGTTTTAAATTCTGGATGCCTGACGTACTGTTCTGGTCTCACCAGGTTCCTGTTTTATTTAGAAGAGCTCTGCAGGACAGTAGTACTAGGGTTTTGCAGGTTGAGTATGCAGATGAGGTGACGAATTCAGAAAGTTTGGAGTTCCAACCTTATAAAGCTAAAAGCTGTTTATGGATTCTTTAATTAGGCAGCACAAAAGGGTTGGGGATGGGGGGTGGGTGGGTATTTACTGAGTGCCTACTGAGTATACAGCACTGAACTAAGCGCTTGGGAAAGTACAATACAACAGGGTTGGTAGACACATTCCCTGTCTGCAAGGGGCTCACAGTCTAGAGGGTTATGTCAGTGCCACGATGTTTATACTTTATTGTTCCTTTCCATACTGCAGTTCATGATCGGAAATGTTAACACAATCTACGTAAGTCTCAGGCCACATACGGCTCTCACTTTCATGATAAAACTAGGAGAAAAAAAATTAAGAGCCAAGTATGTGATCCAGAACATAACCCCTTAAAAAGACAGCACCATTTCTTATTTGGCAAACTTGTACTTATTCCAATTTGTCTTTCATTATTTTGCTGAGGTAAAAAACACCCCGGAGAATACAATTATTTTCCCTTTCAATGTAAACAAATTGCTACCTAACAGAAAGCCTAGCAACCGGATCTCTTAGGACCACATTTACTAAACTATTGCTCATCCTATGTACTTTCAAAAATGGAACTAGAATCACTGCCATTTAAATCTTGTTCAAACCCTACCAGCTGCAGAACAGTTTTTGAAACAACATGCAGCTAAAAGAGAGGTCAAAAGATACAGTGAGATTCAAAAGTTGGCAGTGCTAGTTCGGGATTTTTTTATATCTAAAAATAAGTTACGTGCCTAGAAGAATCGAAATGATATGAAATCTCTTTGCAATGAAGATAAAGCCTATACAGCTAAAAGGTGATGGCGACTGTGAGCCAAAAGAAATAACATGAAATACACAATCATCACCTAATACAAGGAGCCCAAATCACAGTGTGCTTCATACCCATCTGATATTTGATACTAAAGGGATGATTAAGAAATGAGTTTGAGTTCTGGATGTTAAGGAGGTCAGCCCTTACTCCGTCTCCCCAAACACTCTGTTGCTACTGTTGGAGAAAGAATACTAAAGTGCTCAAACCACTGGTTTAATTCAGAAAAGGTATTTATGTCCTTCCTGTGCAAAATTCACCATGAGCTGCTCAGTGCACTTTTTAACACCTGATGGTCAAGTGGCCATCCTTGGTCGATTTCCAGTTTTTCATTTGTTTGAAAAATCTTTTGTTATCAATTTCCCAATCTCCTGTTTGACCCCTGATGGACTGATTTATTTGACTGACGGCTCTATATAATTTGTTGATTGCTTGCATTCTTGTTCTGTGGTACACATTTTCCCCCGAACTTCTTAGATAATGTTTTTGACACCCTCTATGCTATTTATGGACAGTCAAATGAGAACAATTTTTCACCATGACTCAGCCATTTGTCTGCTGTGTGACCTTGGGCAAGTCATTTAACTTAGTGTGGCTCAGTGGAAAGAGCACGGGCATGGGAGTCAGAGGTCATGGGTTCTAGTCCTGGCCCCGCTGCTTGTCAGCTGTGTGACTTTAGGCAAGTCACTTAACTTCTCTGTGCCTCAGTTACCTCATCAGTAAAATGGGGATTAAGACTGTGAGCCCCTCGTGGGACAACCTGATCACCTTGTACCCTCCCCAGCGCTTAGAACAGTGCTTTGCAAATAGTAAGCACTTACTAATAGTTAAATGCTATTATTATTATTTTCTCACCTGTAAAATGGGGATTAAATACCTGTTCTCCCTCCTACTTAGACAGTGAGCCCTATGCCGGACTGTGTCCGACCCGATTACCTTGTATCTCCCCCGGTGCTCAGTACAATCCTCAGCACAGTAAGCACTTAAATACCATTAAGAAGAAAAAGACTTCAAAATCTGGGAGAAAATTGAGAGAAGGTAGGAAACGCAACTGAAGATGGTTAATAACAGATTTCCTATTTGGGTTTGAACTGTAACTATTTATGCATAAGCAGAACTACTTGAAATCTGTTCAGAAAAATGTTTCAAATGTACACATCAGCATGCAGCAAATTCAAAGTTCTTTTCCATCTTCTATGCTTTTCTACTGGGCCAACTGTGATTTATGGCGATTTAAAAAAAATCTAAAGTACAATCTTTCTAGGATATTTTATTCTTAATTCAGCTCAAGAAAAGATACTCTGAAATGAATAACTTCTGAGCATATTATCATCATCTGTAAGAGAAAGGCAGGTAATGCCACTTTTTCCAAAGACATAACAGGCACTGAGAGGTTAAGTGAGATAACACAGCAGGTAGGCGCCAGCCCTGAATTTAGAGCCAAATCTTCTGATGGCCAATGTAGAAATCTTTTCACTAGAGTCTGCGAAGATTTAGAAATGTCTCTGGCCAGACTAACACAGACAGAGTCTATTCAGCCCGATAGCACAGCACTCATGTTCAAATCCGAAATTTATTTATGTTAATGTCCATCTACCCCTCTAGACTGCAAGCTTGTTGTCGACGGGGAACGTGCCTACCAACTCTTTTATACTGCATTCTCCTGAGTGCTTAATATGGTGTTCTGCACACAATAAGTGCTCAATAAATACCACTGACTGATTACTGTCCCACAAGACTATACTATTATTTAAAATTAAATTTCCTCCTTTTGAGATTGAATTTGAAATAATACAATCCAGATAAAATGCCCAAGGCCTAAATGCATGGTTTGTGTTTCTAATTCAATGAAGTTAGTCACATGAAATTTGTTTGTGTTGTATTGCATGGGGGGAAAACACAAAAATAAAACTTTATTATGCTAAGAAATACACATAGAAACAACAGGGGAGGTACTTCATTTCTACATTTCTACTACATTTCTAGGTAGCTCTAGGGTCTTATATAAAGGAATAAGATAAAACTATTAAGGATACAGAAAGAAAGCCTCGCAAAGCCTATACTACCCTTTAAGAAGTCTCTAGAAGTAGAGACAGTCTCTTTTGAATTGGAATTTAGTGACTGCTTTTTAAATGATCTATCTTGAAAACATGATTTCTATTTAAATTGTAATCAGTACTGGAAGCCCTCACTTACTGATGCACTTGTAAGAGACAGAAGAAATTCAAGATTAAAAAAATCAAAATGTCTTCAAAATCTAAATCTCTAACAACTGAAAGTCAAAAAACAACAATATGGAAAAAGTTTCATATCTAGGTAAAACAATGCATTTATAGATGTAACTTCTCATTCTGTCCAGAAACAAACACTTACAAAGGCCTGCTTCATAACTAATGGTACTGGGGGTGGGGATGGGTGGGAGAGAAAATTCAAGCATTAAGCATATTTCATATGAGAACCTGATGGTGTTAGTAACTTTACCCACAAAGAAGTAAAGAGTGGGAGAACAAAGTTAATACGAGTTCTCAAGAAAATCTACGAAGCAGGATTGGGTCATAGGCAAAAAAGTAGGAAAGCCAGTAGAAGACTCTTACTACAGTCACATCAATCACAAGTTACTCCTGTACTTATTAGTATCGAAGTTACTAATAAGTACAGGAGTAACTTGTGATTGATAAATATCCAATTTTTTAAAATGCACCAAAACATTCTCCAAAATGAGATTTTCTACAGGAACCATTTCAAGGACCTAAACTTGGGTTCTAATTCTAACTCTGCCACTTGTTTGCTGTGTGAGCTTGGGCAAGTCACTTAACTTCCCTATGCCTCAGGTATTTCATCTGTAAAATGGGACCATGAACCCTCTCTGGGACAGGGACTGTTTCCAACCCCATTATCTTGTATCTGCCCCAGTGTGTAGTATAATTAATGCCTACCGCAAAATAAGCGCTTAACAAATAAAATTAAAAAAAAAATCAAGCAGTACTAAGATAAAAAAAAAACACAAAACCCATCAAATTAAACCCTAGCAATCCCTTACAGGGCATAGTGCACCCACAAATTTTCCAACCAATACGTTTCTTGGGGAAGTTCACCACATATGACATTCAGGGAAACAACCAATAGGATACAAATCCAGGCTTTCTGGCTCTCAGTAAACTTCTTTGACAAAATAAAACCGTCCTCATTATCAATCAATCAATCAATCAATCAATCGTATTTATTGAGCGCTTACTATGTGCAGAGCACTGTACTAAGCGCTTGGAAAGTACAAATTGGCATCACATATCAGCACTCCTGCTATTTACTGTCTGGTCCCCCAACTACTCAGGGTACACTGAAATCAATGTCGCACTGGCCCACAGCAGGAAGCAAAGATGATACATTTCATAAAGCTTACTTACTGTGTGGCAGACCTCTGCTTTGACTTCTTTCAAGGCTCTTTCGGAAAACACGCAACCACAGCCACGCAGAAAACAAAACCTTGGGAAAAAAAAATGAAAGTGTTAGCATTTTTCAACACCATCCTCAGTCCTGAAAATTATCGATGGGATCTAATAAACTCATTTTAACAGTATCAATCCATCATATTTATTGAATGTTTACTGAGTGCACAGCACTGAACTCTGTTCTCTGTCTCCCCCTTTTAGACTGTGAGCCCACTGTTGGGTAGGGACCATCTCTATATGTTGCCAATTTGTACTTTCCAAGCGCTTAGTACAGTGCTCTGCACACAGTAAGCGCTCAATAAATACGACTGATGATGATGATGATGAACTAAGCGCTTGGAAGAGTACAGTACAACTGAGTTGGTAGACATGTTCTTTGCCCACAGGGAGCTCGGAGCCAGGATTAGAACTCAGATCCTCTGGTTCCCAGGCCCATGTTCTTTCCACTAGGCCATGCTGCTTCTTAAAAAGGGGACAGATGCTTAATCTATAAATTAGGGGGTGGGATGAGGCTTGAGGGAATCCAAGGGGACATTAGTGGAAAATGAGCATAAATTGGACCTCCCATAAAATCGGGAAACTGGCAGATGTGGAAATCAGAACCAAAGCAAAACTAAAACAAATGCTTCTACACTACTGTTCGGCTGGAATGCTAGTAAGACTTTACAGAATTATCACCTCTGTGACAACTGAGGAAGGAAAACCAGTGAGATCCCCTAATGGGTAATGACAGTTCTAACATGGCACCATTATATTGTACTGAGAACATAAAATCTCACCACAGCTGTGTAACTTTGGGCAAGTCACTTAACTTCTCTGTGCCTCAGTTATCTCATCTGTAAAATGGGGATTAAAACTGTGAGCCCCCTTTGGGACAACCTGATCACCTTGTAACCTTCCCAGCGCTTAGAACGGTGCTTTGCACATAGTAAGCGCTTAACAAATACCATTATTGAAGAAGCAGCATGGCTCAGTGGAAAGAGCATGGGCTTTGGAGTCAGGGGTCATGGGTTCGAATCCCGACTCTGCCAATTGTCAGCTGTGTGACTTTGGGCAAGTGACTTAACTTCTCTATGCCTCAGTTACCTCATCTGTAAAATGGGCATTAAGACTGTGAGCCCCCTGTGGGACAACCTGATCACCTTGCAACCTCCCCAGCGCTTAGAACAGTGCTTTGCACATAGTAAGCACTTAATAAATGCCATTATTATACAAAACTCCTTTAGGCCAATATTCCAAAGAAATTACAAAAATTCTCTTGGCCACATGACCAGGTTGAGGAAAGCGATCAGAAAATTTTAGACAACACTGGGGAAATGGCAAAATTAGGGTCTGTACTAATAAATGGGAGATTTGAACTACCCTCAATTGAATAATTCATCGGGAAAAGAAGGGGAGGAAAAGTTTTTGGCTAGAAAAAAAGGCATATATGGAGCACCTAATCCTAGAACCCACAAGAAATACAAGGTATAGTGGATTTAATTTTTAGTAGTAGGAGAGTCACTTTAGTCAAAGTAATTTTTTAAAATGGCATTTGTTAAAGACTTACTACGTGCCAGGCACTGTTCTAAGTGGTGGGTAGATGCAAGTCAATCACGTCAGCTGCGGCTCACGGCCTAATAGGAGGGAGAACAGGGATTGAATCCCCATGGAGAAGCAGTGTGGCTCAGTGGCAAGAGCACGGGCCTTGGAGTCAGAGGTCATGGGTTCAAATCCTGACTCCACCAATTGTCAGCTGTGTGACTTTGGGCATGTCACTGAACTTCTCTGTGCCTCAGTTACCTCTTCTGCAAAATGGGGATTAAGACTGTGAGCCCCTTGTGGGACAACCTGATCACCTTGTAACTCCCCAGTGCTTAGAACAGTGCTTTGTACATAGTAAGTGCTTAATGAATGCCATTATTATTATTATTATTTTGCAGTTGAGGCCCAGAGAAGTTGAGTGACTTGCCCAAGGTCATACAGCAGACAATGGCAGAGCTGGAATTAGAACCCAGATCTTCAGGCTCCCAGGCTCATGCTTTATCCCTAGGCCATGCTTGCTTCCCTAACACATGATGGGAATAGGGATACAAGACCCTACCAAAACCCCAAAACAGTTTGCAACTGGGAACTATAGTAAAATGGCATCTTAGCTATTCCTTCCACCTTTTTCCTAAATAAATGAGTAAGGTACAAGAAGCTAGAGGCTGCTTAAAATGCCCCAAAAGAAGTTCAGGAAATACGTCAAATGAAAAATCTGAAATCCCATACGGGTAAAAGAAGTCAAAGAAAAATTCATCTTTAAGAAATGCAAAGTTCTCTCAGGCAGGGCAAGTAGGGAGCAAAGAGGAAATGTAGTGGGCCAAGGAGTTTGAGGAATACTTGGCAACCTAAGTCGAAGCTAATAAACCTGGGGAAATTGGGGATTGATGAATCTCCATTTGCCTAATACAGAATCAAGTTTAGCCTGAGTGTAGACTGAGAAAACCCAACCTAAAAGGGAAACATGCTTCACTCATATCGACTAGATTTCTCTGAAACGGCCAATGAGTCGATGAATAGAAGGGGAACCAGAAGGTGCCTAACTACATTTAAAAGACACTACATAATCAAGACACGGAAGAAAGGGAAGCAGCGTGGCGTAATGGAAAGAGCCTGGGAGTCAGAGGATCTGGGTTCTTATCCTGGCTCCACCACTTCTCTGCTGTGTGACCCTGGACAAGTCACTTGTAAAACTGTACTCTCCTAGGCGCCTAATACAGTGATTTGAACACAGTAAGCACTCAGTAAATACGACAATGTATGAATGAATTTAACTTATCTGTGTCTCTGTTACCACATCTGTAACATGGTGATTAAGACTGTGAGCCACATGTAGGACATGGACTGTGTTCAACCTGATTAGCTTATATCTACCAAACACTTAATAAAGTGCCTGGCATGTAGTAAGTTGTTAACAAATACCACAAATTTTAAAAAAGTTCCCTTATTTACTGGACATTGACTAAAAGATACGAAACAAAAAGGCAGGCACAGGGGGCAACTTCTCCAGAGAGAGGTAAAATCTAGGGGTCTCCTCAGGCTAAGTGGTCCACACGATTCTAACCTCTATTCATTCACTCAATCGTATTTATTGAACGCTTACTGTGTGCAGAGCATTGTACTAAGCGCTTGGGAAGTAAAAGTTGGCAACATATAGAGACGGTCCCTACCCAACAGTGGGCTCACAGTCTAGAAGTGGACTCACAGTCTATTGGGTAGTGAAATGCCATGGTACCAGTAGGTCAGTCATATTTATTGAGCGCTTACTGTGTGCAGAGCACTATACTAAGCACTTGGGAGGGTACAACAGAACAAAACACAGACATATTCCCAGCCCACAACAAGTTTACAGTCTAGAGGGGGATTACTATTATTATACCACTATTACTGTTCCTGTACGACTATGGGATTAAGCTGCTCAAAGATCTCAAAAAGCCAAATGGACAGAAAAGTGGTGGGTGGGCTCCTCTGTATGTAGATGCAAAGACAGGCCCTATGGACAAATGATTCAAACTAAACCTACAGGATGCTGGATTCTGAGTGATTAGTTCTCTCTCAGAAAAACGTAGTTGCTTTGTGCTGCTTTCTCAAATCAGTGGGTTGATATGCAACGGCTGCCAAATCGGCTAAGAATGTAGGACAGAAATCACTGGATGCAGGAGGAAAACCCCCCCAAAAAGTAACAATTCTTTCAGCAGAAGCAACTTAACTGTTTGCTTTCACTTTATGCATGCCCTCTGGTGTCTCATCTGGGAAAGATATACAGCAGACGTGGGGAATAAGGCATACTAAAAAGAAGTTCCTCTAAAAAGGCGAAGCCTACACATCAAATTGCATGGCTTTCTAGCATTTTCATTTAACCTGATTTCGACTCCCTCACCTCCCCGTCACCCATGTCTTTTAAAAATTACGGCTAAACCTGAAAGATAAAAAAAAGACACCCCCAAAATTTATTTTTTAGACTTTTGTTACCTTTTTCTGATCTGTTTGATTATCAAAATGGACTGAAATTGATGTGTGGCCTAATAATGTAGGGGTCGATTTAAGCAGATTGAACACACTTGTGAATCTGAATCATGATTATCTGCACCGTTGTCAGCAGAACTACAGCAATCAATCGTATTTATTGAGCACTTACTGTGTGCAGAGCACTGTACTAAGCGCTTGGGAAGTACAAGTTGGCAACATATAGAGACAGTCCCTACCCAACAGTGGGCTCACAGTCTAGAACTACATGCATTTTGGAATGTGATAAAAGGATGTTCCGGCCATTTAAAAATGAGCCACAAACACATTTTGCTTGAATATTCGTTTAAATAATCTGGATTTTAAAGAATCTTTGGGAAACTGGCTTTGGTGATCAGTTTTTGATTCTCCCCTGGGACAGTGATAGATATCATTCCTTGTGCTCTCATTTTACCATTAAAATGAAACCCCAAATTTTCAGAGTGTAAACAGGATTTTTATCCGGATTTCAAACTCCATCATACCCCTTGCAATTTTCCCTCAGTAGTGACTAATAAATGAAGGAAAGCAACTCATTTTTATTGGTCATGCTTCTCCTTTGCTCCCTTTCCAAAAGCAAATTATCAGCACTCTCTATCATAAACATCTGTCACAAATGAGAATCGGAGCACATCAGAGAAATAAATAATCAGTGGTATTTGAGTGCTTACTATATGCAAGAGAATTGAACTAAGTGCTTGGGAGAATAAAATACAAGAGAATTAGGTACATACTTGCCTGCCCACAAGGAGCTGACAGTCAAAAGAGTCTACTAAAATTAATGACTAATTAACTGTGAATTAACTACTGAGAATGTGAAGTAGCATGGTCTACTGGAAAGAGCCCGAGCCTGGGAATCAAAGGACCTGGGTTCTAATCCTAGCTCTATCATTTGCCTGCTGTGTGTGACCTTGGGCAAGTCACCTTACTTCTCTGTGCCTCAGTTACCACATCTGGAAAATAGGGATTAAGACTCCAAGCCCCATATGGGACAAACACTGTGTCCAACCTGATTAGCTTTTATCCCCAGATACCCCAGACCTTAGTACACTGCTTAGCACACAGGTGCCATACAAATGCCATAAAAAAGCATCAAACTGGAATAAACACACTACCTGCTTTATACCATTTCTTCCACAATGTTGCCTAAACTAAACCTAGATGCTCATGATGTCAGATGATGTCAGATGATATCAGACCCCTTACCTACAACATGGGATTCTGGAAATTTGGCCTGCTACCTCAGATGTTGAGCAACTACATAACATCAGCATTTCACTGGAAGGAAAAGTAATTATCTAATCAGATTGTTCCACATTGTAAAGATGCAAATAAAAAAGACTGAAACATGACGTGCATTTTACTCACCTGTGTCTTCCATTAATTTCCAAACCCACGACAGGGCAGATAAAACGTGCACGCTGTAAATCATCAAATTTGTCACCTTTTGTGCTTCCTTTATCACCTTCCCAGGCTGGATTGTCGGAGAGCTTAAGTTCTGTCACATTCTGGAACAAGGTTTGAGATGTTCATCACTCACAATGTTTATTACTGGCTGACAGAAAAATGGTCATGTTTCTTCCCTTTTAACTACTTCTTCATAGTTGAGCTTCAGACTTAAAGGCCGGTGTTGGCCTGCTACCCTGACCTTGTTGCCTCTCTTCCTTCCCACTTGCCAGTGGAAAGAGACAGGCATGCACATTCTCCCTGCTGTTTCTGACGTCATCTTCCAGATGGCTTGGGGGCTACACACTCTCACTCTTAGCCTCGCTCTGAAAAAAGATACTAAGGGGAAAGCCCAGAGTTGGGGACTAGTACTCCCGTAACAGTATCTATGAGGCAAGGAGAGCACTGTACTAAGCATTGGGAAAGAATACATAGGTGGGAATTTGAGGTTGGGTGCCGGGGGCGGTGGGGGGGCTCCAAATGATTCAGGCCTGGCCCACCAGTCACTTGAAATCTGAGTTTGTGGGGCTGGGGAGCGGCAAATAAAACTGAGTGGCAGATTCTTTTTATGGGGGAGGCTGCAAGCAGAAAGGGGTGGGGTAGGTGACATACTTCTGATTCCCTGAAATGTCCAGACTGAATGTATTTGAGAGCTATAGCTTTGCAGAAAAGCAAAAATACTCTCAAAAATACCCTCTTCAAAGTTCCATACATAGTACTGGGTCTTGAGGATGGGAATACATGAATACAACAGGTGGGTGAAGGGTTGATAAGAACTGGGGTAAGAAACCAGGGAACGCTGTTGGAGGAGATGGCATTTTAGGGGACCTTGAAGGAAGGGAGGGTTGAGGTCTGGAGGCTAAGGGAGAAGGGAAGGGGGGTTCCATGTCTTAGAGAAGCATGAGTGAAGGATCAGATGTGAGTAACATCAGAACACAGTGCAGGCAGGAGGTGAGCTTGAAGAAATGAATTGGGAGAGCAGAGGAGTAGTAAGTGAGGCGGGCTGACACGAATGGTGGAAAGAGCTGGTGGAAAGGAAAACCAAAGATAAGGAATCCTTGCTTGATGAGGAGATGACAACCACTGAAGAGAAGAGACCTAGAGTGGTGAGACCTACTGGAAATAGTAGGGGCCTGGGAATCAAAGACCTGGGTTCTACTCTGGTTCTGCAAGATGTCTGCTGTGTGACCCTGGGCAAGTCACCTAATTTTTCTACAATTCAGTTTCCTCAGAGGAAAAGGGGATAAATACGTGCTTCTCTGTGAGCCTCATGAGAGCCAGGGACTGTTTCCCACCTGGTTAACGTGTATCTAGCCCAGCACTCAGAACAGTGCTTAACGCATAGTACGTGCTTAACAAATACTATAAAAAAAAATTGTGTGCTGAGCAACTTTTCAGGAAGGTGATCTGGAAAGTGGATTAAGAGTCTGGACTAAAGTGGGGAGTGCTGGAAGCAAGGAGATTAGCAAGGAGGCCAATATAATAGTCTAATCGGGACAAGACAGCACTGGAAGCAGGATAGTGTCTGAATGGGGAAGAAGGAAGGGGTGGATCACCTAATGTCAAAGAAAAAAATAATCAGGTGTTAACATTAATTGGATATAATAATAATGGTACTTGTTAAGCGCTTACTATGTGCCAAGCACAGTTATAAGCTCTGGATATGAGAGCAAAATGACAGTGAGGAGCCAAGGATGACATCAAGGTCACGGGACAAATAATCACCCTTTTGGAAGAGATGGAAAAGTTGCAGAGGGAGAAAGGAAGGATTTAAGAGAAGCAGCGTGGCTCAGTGGAAAGAGCACGGGCTTTGGAGTCAGAGGTCATGGGTTCAAATTCCGGCTCCGCCAATTGTCAGCTGTGTGACTTTGGGCAAGTCACTTAACTTTTCTGTGCCTCAGTTACCTCATCTGTAAAATGGGGATTAAGACTGTGAGCCCCCCGTGGGACAACCTGATCACCTTGTAACCTCCCCAGCATTTGGAACAGTGCTTTGCACGTAGTAAGCACTTAATAAATGTCATTTAAGAGGGAAGGTGATAAGTTTAGCTTGGGGCTTGATGTGTTAATTGTGGGAAGTGTACACCTGATGGTTTCTATTAAATAGTACAACTTAAAATGAAACCAGCTTTGCAAATTATTTTTAAATCTCCTGATGGCGAATCTAGATGAACTATACACAAGCCTTGAACAGTTAATGTTTAAGATTTTCTTGAATCATTTCAGAATCATCACGGTTACCTTAATGCTCTTGATGTGAGATGTGGCCTGTCCTGGGGCTTTCTCTGAAGATTTGTCCAATAAAAACTCTATGACGGCATCTTTGTTATAAAGTCTGTAATGATAAGTAGTCGGTTTACAACTGTTAATAAGCCAAAATTTACCCCAAATTGATTTGCTTATGAAAACTATAAAAATATATACTCATACCTGCCAAGCTCACAGGCGACTATTGGTCGTCTTAGTATTTCTTGACTCAAGGTACAATAGTTCCACTGGGCCACCAATTCGGCATTTTTGTCCACCTGAAAGGAAAAATATTAGTTTTAAATTTACTTTCACTCAGTGTCAGGTATAAACATGTTTTAAGTTTCTAGGTGAAAAAGCTTGGTCAAGAGACTCTCAATTTCAGATCCATGGAGAAGCCTTAGGAAAGCCTGTTACATAAAAAAAGAAAACTGCAATAACTTCTGTAGAGCCTCGCAACAGACTAAATATCAGGATTTTAAATTTGCTAAAAATTACGTGTTAATGTAGCACCACTAAGATTTTACTGCCCAAATATTCTCTGCAACATTATCGATATTCCAAGTATAATTTTTAATACATTCAGTCAAAAGGAATTAGATTATAATTCGAGAAGCAGCATGGCTCAGTGGAAAGAGCACGGGGCCTGGGAATCAGAGGTCATGGGTTCCAATCCCGACTCCACCACTTGTCAGCTCTGTGACTTTCGGCAAGTCACTTCACTTCTCTGTGCCTCAGTTATCTCATCTGTGAAATGGGGAATTAAGACTGGGGCCCCACGCGGGACAACCTGATCACCCTGTATCCCCCCAGCACTTAGAACAGTGCTTTGCACATAGTAAGCACTTAACAAATACCATCATTATTAAAAAGGCTGTCAGGATTAGAGAAATTCACAACAAAGGAATACTGAAAACAAAGCAAAATCTAAATAAGACTGTGGATAATAATAATAATAATAATAATAATAATAATAATAATGGCATTTATTAAGCACTTACTATGTTCTAAGCACTGGGGAAGTTACAAGGTGATTAGGTTGTCCCACATGGGGCTCAGTCTTCATCCCCATTTTACAGATGAGGGAACTGAGGCCCAGAGAAGTTAAGTGACTTGCCCAAAGTCACACTGCTGACAGTTGGCAGAGCCGGGATTTGAACCCAGGACCTCTGACTCCAAAGCCCGGGCTCGCTCCACTGAGCCACGAAATACAAACATTTGTTAAGAAATTTTAAGAGGCTTTTTTTTTTTTTGAGAAGAGTCTGTTGCTGAAGCACCAATTTAACAGATAAAAGAACACGACCTAGTGGAAAGAACACGGGCCTGGGAATCAGAGGACCTGGGTTTAAATCCCAGCTCTGCCACTTGCCTGCTGTGACCTTGGGCGAGCTTCTGTGTCTCAGTTTCCTCAACTGTTAAATGGGGATTCAACCCTAGTCCATCATCCTATCTAAACTGTGAGCCCCATGTGGTACAGGGATTGTGTCCAACCTGAAAAACTTCTAGTTACTCCAGTGCTTAGAACAGTTCTTAGCCCATAGTAAGTGATTAGGACTGGGAGCCCTATGTGGGACGGGAACTGTGTCCAACCCGATTATCTTGCATATAATAATAAAAATAATAATAATGATGGCATTTACTAAGCACTTACTATGTGCAAAGCACTGTTCTAAGCACTGGGGAGGTTACAAGGTGATCAGGTTGTCCCACGGGGGGCTCACAGTCTTCACCCCCATTTTCCAGATGAGGTAACTGAGGCCCAGAGAAGTTAAGTGACTTGCCCAAAGTCACACAGCGAAGTGGCGGAGCCGGGATTTGAACCCATGACCTCTGACTCCAGAGCCCGTACTCTTTCCACTGAGCCACACTGCTTCTCTATATACTATACTCTATACTATATACTATACTATACTCTATATACTCCAGCGCTTAGTGGTGTCTGGCACACAGTAAGCAGTTAACAAATACCATTAAAAAAAAGCGCTTAACAAAAACTGTAATCTCAGATTTCCCTGCCTCAGAGGGCAGGGAATGTGTCTACCAATGGTGCTGTGTTGTACTTTCCCAAGTGCTTAGTATGGTGCTCTATACACTGTAGGCGCTCAATAGATACCATTGATGACGATGAAATGCTACCTAAAAAATGTAGAAGTGTCCACTAGGGGGCAAACCACATATTGAATTTCATTCATTCATTCATTCAATCGTATTTATTGAGCGCTTACTGTGTGCACAGCACTGTACTAAGCGCTTGGGAAGTCCAAGTTGGCAACATATAGAGAAGGTGCCTACCCAACAGTGGGCTCACAGTCTAGAAGGGGGAGACAGAGAAGAAAACAAAACATATTAACAAAATAAAACAGAATAAACATGTACAAATAAAATAGAGTGTACAGAGCACTATATAAATAATGCAATAGAATTGGCATACACTTTTCCTGCCCATAATGATTTTACAGCAGCATGGCCTAGTGGATACAGCAAGGGCCTAGGATGATAGGGATGATCCTTTACAATCCACCAGTACTCTGTGAATTACAAATACAGGCAACTATGAGAATTCCTAACTGATGGCAAACGCTCCTTTTCCATCCTGCCCCAAAATCATGGATCATAGAGAAAATAGAGTCTCTTAAAAAGAGAGAAGGGTAGCAGCGTGGCCTGGTAGATAAAGTACACGGATGGGAGTCAAAGGACCTAGCTTCTAATCCTGGGCTCCACCATTCATCTGCTATGTGACTTTGCGCAAGTCACTTCACTACTCTGTGCCTCAGTTTACCTCATCCGTAAAAAGGAGATGAAGACTGTGAGCTCAAGTGGGAGAGGGGCTCTGTCCAACCTGGGGCTCTTAGTCTTCATCCCCATTTTCCAGATGAGGTAACTGAGGCACAGAGAAGTAAAGTGACAAGCCCAAAGACACACAGCTGATCAGGGTGGAGCCGGGATTAGAACCCACAACCTCTGATTTCCAAGCCCATGCTCTTTCCACACAGTAAGCGCTCAATAAATACGGCTGAATGAATGACCGACCAACTCTATTGTCTCCCCCAAGCACTTAGTACAGTGCTCTGCACGCAGTAAGCCCTCAACCAGCACGATTGATTGATTAATAGGTCAAGACCATCCTTGATCGCGAGGAGCTTTCAAGGGCTATAGACATTACGATAAATTCATTCATTCATTCAATCGTATTTATTGAGCGCTTACTGTGTGCAGGGCACTACAGTAAGCGCTTGGAAAGTACAATTCGGCAACAAAGCGAGACAATCCCTGCCCACAACAGGCTCACAGTCTAGAAGGGGGGAGACAGACATCAAAATAATAATAATAATGGTATTTATTAAGCGCTTACTATGTGCCATGCACTGTTCTAAACGCTGGGGTAGATACAAGTGGCGTGCCTCAGTGGAATGAGCCCAGACTTGGGAGTCAGAGGTCATGGGGTCTATTCTCGGCTCTGCAACTTGTCAGCTGGGTGACTTTGGGCAAGTCACTTCACTTCTCTGTGCCTCAGTTACCTCATCTGGAAAATGGGGATTAAGACTGTGAGCCCCACGTGGGACAACCTAATCACCCTGAATCCCCCCAGTGCTTAGAACAGTGTTTCGCACACAGGAAGTGCTTAACAAATGCCATCATCATCATCATACAAGGTAATCAGGCGGTCCCACGTGGGGCTCACAGTCTTCATCCCCATTTTACAGATGAGGGAACTGTGGCACAGAGAAGTGAAGAACCCATAGCAGACAAGTGGAGGAGACGGGATTGGAACTCATGGCCTTTGACTTCCAAGCCTGTGCTCTTCCCACTGAACCATGCTGCCTAACAAATAAACAAACAAAGCAAAAGAAATGACTTGAATGGGAGTCAGCCGACTTTAAAGATGTGGACCAAAGCGTTGGTGAGGCTGTAAATGCTTAAAGGGAAACAAAACCGATTACTTCCTCCATCCAGCTCGGGGTACCCTGGGTCCGAGCCCCCGTTCATTCATTCAATCATATTTATTGAGCGCTTGCTGTGTGCTGAGCACTGTACTAAGCGCTTGGGAAGTACGTGGCTCAGTGGCAAGAACCCGGGCTTGGGAGTCTGAGGTAGTGGGTTCTAATCCTGGCTCCGCCATTTGTCTGCTGTGTGACTTTGGGCAAATCACTTCACTGGGCCTCAATTCCCTCATCTGTAAAATGGGGATTAAGACCATGAGCCCCTCACGAGACAGCCTGATTACCCTCTATCATCCCCCCACCAGCGCTTAGAACAGTGCATGGCACATTGTAAGCGCTTAACAAATGCCATCATTATTGTCACAAGTTGGCAACATCAGAGAAGCAGCGTGGCTCAGTGGAAAGAGTGAGCCCGTTGTTGGGTAAGGACCGTCTCTATATGTTGCCAACTTGTACTTCCCAAGCGCTTACTACAGTGCTCTGCACCCAGTAAGCGCTCAATAAATACGATTGAATGAATGAATGGAGTCAGAGGTAATGGGTTCTAATTCCGACTCCGCCATCTGTCAGCTGGGTGACTTTGGGCAAGTCACTTCTCTGGGCCTCGGTTCCCTCATCTGTAAAATGGGGATGAAGACTGGGACAACCTGATCACCTTGTATCCTCCTAGTGCTTAGAACAGTGCTTGGTACTTAGCAAGTGCTTAACAAATGCCATCATTAATAATAATAATAATAATAATAATGATGATGGCATTTGTTAAGCGCTTACTAGGTGCCAGGCACTGTTCTCAGAGACCTCCCCCCGCCCCCCCAGAAACAGAGAAGCAGCTTGGCTCCGTGGAAGGAGCGCGGGCTTGGGAGTCAGACGTCATGGGTTCGAATCCCTACTCTGCCACTTTTTTTAATGGCATATATTAAGCACTTACTATGTGCCAAGCACTGTTCTAAGCGCTGGGGAGGTTACAAGGTGATCAGGTTGTCCCACGGCGGGCTCACAGTCTTAATCCCCATTTTACAGATGAGGTAACTGCGGCCCAGAGAAGTGAAGTGACTTGCCTAAAGTCACCCAGCTGACAATTGGCAGAGCCAGGATTCAAACCCATGACCTCCGACTCCAAATCCCGGGCTCTTTCCACTGAGCCACGCTGCTGTCAGCTGTGTGACCTCGGGCAAGCCACTTCACTTCTCTGTGCCTCAGTTACCTTATCTGAAAATGGAGAAGAAGACTGTGAGCCCCACGTGGGACAACCTGATCACCTTGAAGCAGCATGGCTCAGTGGAAAAGAGCCCGGGCTTTGGAGTCAGAGATCATGGGTTCGAATCCCCGCTCTGCCACTTGTCAGCTGTGTGACCTTGGACAAGCCACTTCACTTCGCTAGAGAAGCAGCGGGGCTCAGTGGCAAGAGCACGGGCTTTGGAGTCAGTGGTCATGGGTTCAAATCCCGGCTCTGCCAATTGTCATCTGTGTGACTTTGGGCAAGTCACTTCACTGGGCCTCAGTTACCTCATCTGTAAAATGGGGATTGACTGTGAGCCCCCGTGGGACAACCTGATCACCTTGTAGCCTCCCCAGTGCTTAGAACAGTGCATTGCACATAGTAAGCGCTTAACAAATACCATCATTATTGTTATTATTATTCTCTATGCCTCAGTTCCCTCACCTATAAAATGGGGATTGACTGTGAGCCCCTCGTGGGACAACATGATCACCATGTATCCCTCCAGTGCTTAGAACAGTGCTTGACACATAGTAAGCGCTTAACAAATACCATTATTATTACTGTATCCCCCCAGCACTTAGAACAGTGCTTGACATATAGTAAGCGCTTAACAAATACCATCATTATTGTTACTATTATTCTCTATGACTCAGTTCCGTCATCTGTAAAATGGGGATTGACTGTGAGCCCCCCGTGAGACAACATGATCACCTTGTATCCCTCCAGCGCTTAGAACAGTGCTTTGCACATAGTAAGCGCTTAATGAATGCCATTATTATTATTATATTATTGTATCCCCCCAGTGCTTAGAACAGGGCTTGACACATAGTAAGCGCTTAACAAATACCATCATTATTGTTATTATTATTCTCTATGCCTCAGTTCCCTCAGCTGTAAAATGGGGATTGACTGTGAGCCCCCCGTGAGACAACATGATCACCTTGTATCCCTCCAAAGCTTACAACAGTGCTTGACACATAGTAAGCGCTTAACAAATACCATCATTATTGTTATTATTATTCTCTGTGCCTCAGTTCCCTCATCTGTAAAACGGGGATTGACTGTGAGCCCCCCGTGGGGCAACATGATCACCTTGCATCCCTCCACCGCTTAGAACAGTGCTTTGCACGTAGTAAGCGCTTAATAAACGCCATCGTTATTATTGTATCCCCCAGCGCTTAGAACAGTGCTTGACACATAGTAAGCGCTTAACAAATACCATCATTATTATTGTTATTATTCTCTATGCCTCATTTCCCTAATCTGTAAAATGGGGAATGACTGTGAGCCCCCCATGGGACAACATGATCACCTTGTATCCCTCCAGAGCTTAGAACAGTGGTTTGCACATAGTAAGCGCTTAACAAATACCATCATTATTGTTATTATTATTCTCTATGCCTCAGTTCCTTCATCTGTAAAATGGGGATTGACTGTGAGCCCCCCGTGGGACAACATGATCACCTTGTATCGCTCCAGCGCTTGGAACAGTGCTTTGCACATAGTAAGCACTTAATAAATGCCATCATTATTATTATTGTATCCTCCCAGGGCTTAGAACAGTGCTTGGCACATAGCAGGCGCTTAACAAATACCATCATTATTGTTATTATTATTCTCTGGGCCTCAGTTCCCTCAGCTGTAAAATGGGGATTGACCGTGAGCCCCCCATGGGATAACATATCACCTTGTATCCCCCCGGCGCTTAGAACAGTGCTTGACACATAGTAAGCGCTTAACAAATACCATCATTATTGTTATTATTATTCTCTATGCCTCAGTTCCCTCAGCTGTAAAACGGGGATTGACTGTGAGCCCCCCGTGAGACAACATGATCACCTTGTATCCCTCCAGCGCTTAGAACAGTGCTTGACACATAGTAAGCGCTTAACAAAGCCCATCATCATTATTGTTATTATTATTCTCTATGCCTCAGTTCCCTCATCTGTAAAGCAGGGATTGATTGTGAGCCCCCCGTGGGACAACACGATCACCTTGTATCCCTCCAGCGCTTAGAACAGCGCTTGGCACATAGTAAGCGCTTAATAAATGCCATCATTATTATTATTGTATCCCCCCCCAGCGCTTAGAACAGTGCTGGCACATAGTAAGCGCTTAACAAATACCATCATTATTATTGTTATTATTCTCTATGCCTCAGTTCCCTCAGCTGTAAAATGGGGATTGACTGAGCCCTCCATGGGACAACATGATCACCTTGCATCCCTCCAGCGCTTAGAACAGTGCTTTGCACACAGTAAGGGCTTAATAAATGCCATCATCATTATTATTATATCCCCCAGCGCTTAGAACAGTGCCTGCCACACAGTAAGCGCTTAACAAATACCATCATTATCGTTATTATTATTCTCTGTGCCTCAGTTCCCTCATCTGTAAAACGGGGATTGACTGTGAGCCCCCCGTGGGACAACACGATCACCTCGTATCCCTCCAGAGCTTAGAATCAATCAATCGTATTTATTGAGCGCTTACTGTGTGCAGAGCACCGTACTAAGCGCTTGGGAAGTACAAGTTGGCAACATACGGAGACGGCCCCTACCCAACAGTGGGCTCACAGTCTAAAACAGTGAACAGTGGTCTGCACATAGTAAGCGCTTAATAAATGCCATCATTATTGTTGCATCCCCCCAGCGCTTAGAACAGTGCTTGGCACATAGTAAGCGCTTAACAAATACCAAAAAAGACAGACTCACAAGGAATTCGAGAGACCCTCCCAGGAAGGCCCAGAGGGCCCTCAGGGATGCCCAGAAACGGTCAGGGACTGACAGAGAAAGGACAACTAGGCAACATGGAGGGATGGTCCCCAGCCCCCCAAGTCGCCCCCCATTCCTGGCCCTAACAATGGCCCCCAAAACGGGGTTCCGACCTTCTCGGCCTTCCTGGGCCCCTTGACCAGTTCGTGCCTCTTGGGGATGGTGCCGCCATCGCAGCCCATGGCGGGGCCTTCCGGCGCTCGGAGATGACGGGCGCGGCGGGGCTGAGGGAGGACAAGGCCCGGCCCACGAGCCTGAGGCGGGGCCTCCACTCTCCCCCGCCCACGAACCCAGTCGTATATCCATAATTATCATCATGGCATTTGTTCACAATAATCATTCATTCAATCGCATTTATTGAAAGCTTACTGGGTGCAGAACACTGTACTAAGCGCTTGGGAAGTACAAGTTGGCAACATATAGAGACAGTCCCTACCCAACAGCGGGCTCACAGTCTAGAAGGGGGAGACAGAGAATCAATCAATCAATCGTATTTATTGAGCGCTTACTGGGTGCAGAGCACTGTACTAAACGCTTGGGAAGTCCAAGTTGGCAACGTATAGAGACAGTCCCTACCCAACAGCGGGCTCACAGTCTAGAAGGGGGAGACAGAGAATCAATCGTATTTATTGAGCGCTTACTGTGTGCAGAACACTGTACTAAGCGCTTGGGAAGTCCAAGTTGGCAACGTAGAGAGACAGTCCCTACCCAACAGTGGGCTCACAGTCTAGAAGGGGGAGACAGAGAATCAATCAATCGTATTTATTGAGCGCTTACTGGGTGCAGAGCACTGTACTAAACGCTTGGGAAGTACAAGTTGGCAACGTATAGAGACAGTCCCTACCCAACAGCGGGCTCACAGTCTAGAAGGGGGAGACAGAGAATCAATCGTATTTATTGAGCGCTTACTGTGTGCAGAACACTGTACTAAGCGCTTGGGAAGTCCAAGTTGGCAACGTAGAGAGACAGTCCCTACCCAACAGTGGGCTCACAGTCTAGAAGAGGGAGACAGAGAATCAATCAATCAATCGCATTTATTGAGCAATTACTGGGTGCAGAGCACTGTACTAAGCGCTTGGGAAGTCCAAGTTGGCAACATAGAGAGACAGACCCTACCCAACAGCGGGCTCACAGTCTAGAAGGGGGAGACAGAGAATCAATCAATCAATCGCATTTATTGAGCGCTTACTGTGTGCAGAGCACTGTACTGAGCGCTTGGGAAGGACAAGTTGGCGACGTATAGAGACAGTCGCTACCCAACAGCGGGCTCACAGTCTAGAGGGGGGAGACAGAGAATCAATCAATCAGTCGTATTTATTGAGCGCTTACTGGGTGCAGAGCGCTGGACTAAGCGCTTGGGAAGTACAAGGTGGCAACGCATAGAGACAGTCCCTACCCAACAGTGGGCTCACAGTCTGAAAGGGGGAGACGGAGAACGAAACCAAACATACTAACAAAATAAAATAAATAGAATAGATATGTACAGATAAAATAAGTAAATAAATAAATAGGGTAATAAATAGGTACAAACATATATACATATATACAGGTGCTGTGGGGAAGGGAAGGAGGTAAGATGGGGGGATGGAGAGGGGGACGAGGGGGAGAGAACAAAACAAAATATATTAACAAAATAAAATAAATATGTACAAGTAATAATAATAATCATCATCATCAATCAATCGCATTTATTGAGCGCTTACTGTGTGCAGAGCACTGTACTAAGCCCTTGGGAAGTACAAGTTGGCAACGTATAGAGACAGTCCCTACCCAACAGCGGGCTCACAGTCTGAAAGGGGGAGACAGAGAACAAAACCAAACATACTAACAAAATAAAATAAATGGAATAGATATGTACAAGTAAAATAAATAAATAAATAGAGCAATAAATCTGTACAAACGTATATACATATATACAGGTGCACATATATACAGGTGCTGTGGGGAAGGGAAGGAGGTAAGATGGGATGGAGAGGGGGACGAGGGGGAGAGAACAAAACAAAAGGGAGAGAACAAAACAAAACATATTAACAAAATAAAATAAATATGTACAAGTAACAATAATAATAATAATAATGGCATTTGTTAAGCGCTTACTATGTGCAAAGCACTGTTCTAAGCGCTGGGGAGGTTACAAGGTGATTAGGTTGTCCCACGGGGGGCTCACAGTCTTAATCCCCATGTCCCACGGGGGACTCACAGTCTTACTCCCCATTTTACAGATGAGGTCACTGAGGCACAGAGAAGTTAAGTGAGTTGCCCAAAGTCACACAGCTGACAACTGGTGGGGCTGGGATTTGAAACCCTGACCTCTGCCTCCAAAGGCCGTGCTCTTTCCTCTGAGCCATAGATTAAGACTAAAATTCCTCTCCCCCTCCTCCCCCTCCCCATCCCCCCCGCCTTACCTCCTTCCCCTCCCCACAGCACCCTATATATGTACATATGTTTGTACGGATTTATTACTCTATTTATTTTATTTGTACATGTTTATTCTATTTATTTTATTTTGTTAATATGTTTTGTTTTGTTCTCTGTCTCCCCCTTCTAGACTATGAGCCCACTGTTGGGTAGGGGCCGTCTCTATATGTTGCCAACGTGCACTTCCCAAGCGCTTAGTACAGTGCTCTGCACACAGTAGGGGCTCAATAAATACGATTGAATGGATGAATGAATTAATTAACAAAATGAAATAATGATAATGATGTCATTTATTAAGCGCTTCCTATGTGCAAAGCACTATTCTAAGCCCTGGGGAGGCTACAAGGTGATGTGAGCCCATTGTTGGGTAGGGACTGTCTCCATATGTTGCCAACTTGTACTTCCCAAGTGCTTAGTACAGTGCTCTGCACACAGTAAGCGCTCAATAAATACGACTGAATGAATCAGGTTGTCCCAGGGGGGGCTTCACAGTCTTCATCTCCATTTTACAGATGAGGTGACTGAGGCCCAGAGAAGTGATGTGATTTGCCCAAAGTCACACAGCTGACAATTGGCGGAGCCGGGGTTTGAACCCATGACCTCTGACTCCCAAGCCCGGGCTCTTTCCACTGAGCCACACTGCTTCTCAATGATAACGATGGCATTTGTTAAGCGCTTACTATGTGCAAAGCACTGTTCTAAGCGCTGGGGGGATACAAGGTGATCAGGTTGTCCCACGTGGGGCTCACAGTCTTAATCCCCATTTTACAGATAAGGTAGCTGAGGCTCAGAGAAGTTAAGTGATTTGCCCAAGGTCACACAGCAGACATGTGGTGGAGCCAGGATTCGAACCCATGACCTCTGACTCCAGAGCCCGGGCTCTTTCCACTTAGCCACGCTGCTTCTCATAAGCGCTTACTAAGTGCCAAGCACTGTTCGAAGCTCTGGGGAGGTTACAAGGTGATCAGGTTGTCCCACGGTGGGGCTCACAGTTTTAATCCCCATTTTCCAGATGAGGGACCTGAAGCACAGAGAAGTGACTTGCCCAGAGTCACTTAACTTCTCTGTGCCTCATCTGTAAAATAATATTGATGACATTTATTAACCACTTACTAGGTGCCAAGCACTGTTCTAAGCGCTGGGGCTGTTACAAGGTGATCATGTTGTCCCAGGGGGGCTCACATTTTAATCCCCATTTTACAGATGTGGGAACTGAGGCACAGAGAAGTTCAGTGACTTTGGGTAAGTCACTGAACTTCTCTGTGTCTCAGTTCCCTCATCTGTAATGAGGGCATTAATAAGCGCTTACTATGTGCCAAGCACTGCTTTAAGCGCTGGGGAAGTTACAAGGTGATCAGGTTGTCCCACGGGGGGCTCACAGCCTTAATCCCCATTTTACGGATGAGGTATCTGAAGCTCAGATAAGTTAAGTGAGTTGCCCAAGGTCACACAGTAGACATGTGGCAGAGTCGGGATTCGAACCCATGACCTCTGACCCCCAAGCCTGGGCTCTTTCCACTGAGCCACTATGCTTTAATAACAATAATAATAATAATAATGGCATTTATTAAGCGCTTACTATGTGCAAAGCACTGTTCTAAGCGCTGGGGAGGTTACAAGGTGATGAGGTTTTCCCATGGGGGGCTCACAGTCTTAATCCCCATTTTACAGATGAGGTAACTGAGGCACAAAGAAGCTAACCTCCTCACTTTACCTCGTTCTCTCCTGTCCCGCTGTTGACCCCCGGCCCACGTCCTCCCCCTGGCCCGGAATGCCCTCCCTCCACACATCCGCCAAGCTAGCTCTCTTCCTCCCTTCAAAGCCCTACTGAGAGCTCACCTCCTCCAGGAGGCCTTCCCAGACTGAGCTCCCTTTTTCCTCTCCTCCTCCCCATCCCCCTGCCCTACCTTCTTCCCCTCCCCACAGCACCTGTATATATATTTGTACAGATTTATTACTCAATTTTACTTATACATATTTGCTATTCTATTTATTTTGTTAATGATGTGCATATAGCTTTAATTCTATTTGTTCTGACGATTTTGACACCTGTCTCCATGCTTTGTTTTGTTGTCTTGTCTCCCCCTTCTAGACTGTGAGCCCGTTGTTGGGTAGAGACCGTCCCTGTTGCCAACTTGTACTTCCCAAGCGCTTAGTACAGTGCTCTGCACACAGGAAGCGCTCAATAAATACGATTGAATGAATGAATGAAGTGATTTGCCCAAAGCCACACAGCTGACAATTGGTGGAGCCGGGGTTTGAACCCATGACCTCTGACTCCAAAGCCTGGGCTCTTTCCACTGAGCAACACATTTGTCTGCCCTGGGGCCTGGGGCCAGCCACTGCACTTCTCTACACCTCGCTTCCCTCATCTGGAAAATGGGGATGAAGACTGGGAGCCCCACGGGGGACAACCTCATTACCAGCTGCAGGGCTCAGTGGCTAGAGCCCGGGCTTGGGAGTCACAGGTCATGGATTCTAATCCTGGCTTTGCCACTCATCGGCTGTGTGACTTTGGGCAAGTCACTTAACTTCTCTGGGCCGCGGTTCCCTCACCTGGAAAATGGGGATGAAGACTGTGAGCCCTGAGGGGGACGATCTGATCACCTTGTATCCCCCCAGCGCTTAGAACAGTGCTTTGCACATAGTAAGCGCTTACCAAATGCCATAATAATAATAATTATTATCCCCCCAGTGCTTAGAACAGTGCTTGGCACATAGTAAGCACTTAAGAAATTATTATCCCCTCAGTGCTTAGAATAGTGTTTGGCACATAGTAAGCACTTAAATGCCATTATTATTATTATTATTATCCCACATGCTTAGAACAGTGCTTGGCACATATTAAGTGCTTAACAAATGCTATTAATAATAATAATAATAATAATAATAGTAATAACAATAATATTAAGTGGGGAGGGGGACAGGGTTGCCCTGCCGGCAACTAGGCGACAGGCGGGGGGAGAATCAATCAATCAATCAATCAATCATATTTATTGAGCGCTTACTATGTGCAGAGCACTGTACTAAGCGCTTGGGAAGTACAAATTGGCAACACATAGAGACAGTCCCTACCCAACAGTGGGCTCACAGTCTAAAAGGGGGAGACAGAGAACAAAACCAAACATACCAACAAAATAAAATAAATAGGATAAAAATGTACAAGTAAACTAAATAAATAGATAAATAAATAGAGTAATAAATATGTACAACCATATATACATATATACAGGTGCTGTGGGGAAGGGAAGGAGGTAAGATGGTGGGATGGAGAGGGGGACGAGGGGGAGAGGAAGGAAGGGGCTCAGTCTGGGAA
Source organism: Tachyglossus aculeatus (assembly GCF_015852505.1). Lineage (NCBI taxonomy): Eukaryota > Metazoa > Chordata > Mammalia > Monotremata > Tachyglossidae > Tachyglossus > Tachyglossus aculeatus. Next base: position 13,810,504 of record NC_052073.1, on the reverse strand, counting down.
GGCCTCCTGGAGGAGGTGAGCTCTCAGCAGGGCCTTGAAGGGAGGAGAAGTGCTCGCTGGGTGGGAAAAGCCTCCTCGGCTTCTGCTCAGCCTGCCTGGGAGACGTCGAGGCCGCCATCGGCCAAACCTCCGAGGGGGAAGCCTCAAACCACGGTGGTGTCTAACACGTGGCAAGCAGAGCCACTTCCTTTCGCCCCCCCCCCTGCCTCCGCCCCACTTCCTTCCTCTTTCTCGTTCGGGCCATAACACGCAAGGCCTAAGCTTGCCCAGGTTTCTCAGAATGGTGACGGTATTTGTTAAGCGCTCACTGTGTGCCACACGCTGCAGTAAGGCGCAGGGGGGGATACGGGTAGATTGGGTTGGACACAATCCCTGTCCCACGTCACAGTCCCTGTTTCGCAGATGAAGTAACTGAGGCACCCAGAAGTGAAGCGACTCAGAGTAACGTGCAGGCCATTTGGGGAAATCATAGCCTTAGCTGAAGTAACACTATTTTGAGGAACACAGAGGAGAACTTTTAAAATGTCAATGTGTGAAAAAGTCCCATCTGGTTTAGAGAATAATAATAATAATAATAATACTAAGGATGGCATTTGATAAGCGCTTACTATGTGCCAAGCACTGCTCTAAGTGCTGGGGTAGATACAAGGTCATCAGGTTGTCCCACCTGGGGCTCACAGTCTTAGTCCCCATTTTACAGATGAGGTAACAGGCACAGAGAAGTCAAGTGACTTGTCCAAAGTCACACAGCTGATCAGTGGCAGAGCCGGCATTAGAACCCACGATCTCTGACTTCCAAGTCCGGGTTCTTTCCACTAAGCCACCCTGCTTTTCTATCAAAGGGGGGAATCTTGTTTGGGTATAAATGTAGCCTACAAAGTGTCTTTGGGGTCTTTCACTAATCACCTCCCGAGGTATGGTGTTTGACCATTCTGCAGAATAAAATTTGGAGACCGTCCGAATCATGTATGTGTCTCATTGACCAGGCAGAGTAACGAACAGTTATAATTTTACCTGCAACATCACACAGCAGACAAGTGGTGGAGTCGGGATTAGAACCCATGACCTCCTGAGACCCAGGCCCATGCTCTACCCACTATGCCATTACCTATTTACTCATATTAATGTCTGTCTCCCCATCTAGACTGTAAGCTCGTTATGGGCAGGGAATATGTCTGCTAATTCTGTTGTATTGTACTCTCCCAAATGCTTAGTATGGTGCTCTGCACATGGTAAGCGATCAATTAATACGATTGATTGATGAAGGGCCCCTTTTCAAATGTATTTCTGTTCAAGAAGTGGGGTTTTGTGTTTCTTTTACACCCCTATGGGAACACAGCTATGCTTTTTTATTGAACACCTACTATAATAATGATGGTATTTGTTAAGTGCTTACTATGTGCAAGGCACTGTGCTAAGCTCTGGAGTGGATACAAGCAAATCGGGTTGGACAGAGTTCCTATCTTACATGGGGCTCCCAGTCTCCATCCCCATTTTACAGATGAGGTAACTGAGGCCCAGAGAAGTGAAGTGACTTGCTCAAGGTCACACAGCAGACGAGTGGTGGAGCTGGGATTAGAACCCATGACCTTCTGACTCTCAGGGCAGTGCTCTAGGCATTACAACATGCTGCTTCCCTAAATAAAGGAAAACAGCCCCAAATGAGAGTATTTATTATACTTCATTAAAATATATATACTTCACTATACTTCAGTAAAATATACTTCATTCAACTGGCAAATGGGCTTTGTATGGATGTACTTAAGCGCTTACTCTGTGCAGAACACTGTGCTAAGCACCTGGGAGAGTAGAATACAAGACTACAGCAGGGGTGGGGAGCAGGTGGCCATTGTGGGTGGGGTGTGGATGTGGAAGAGAGTTGTCCCAGTGAACCCCAAAAGTCTGGGCAATTGGGTGCTGCCAGCTGAAAGAGCTAGAGCAGTGGAATGGATTTTCCCCGTAAACTCCTTATGGGCAGGGAATGTGTGACGTCATTATTCTGTACTTCCCGAACACTTGGTAAAGTCTGCCACACCAAGTGGCTGTAAGCAAATGCTGCTGCTGCTACAAAATATTGAGACAAATAACTATTTAGTCATGGTAGAGCCACCCTGGCCTTGCTTTTGCCTGCCACATTAGGTGCCAAAGTGCTTGTCTTCTCTCTGAAAAGATGATTCCTTCCCAGCCCCAATTTACCCTTACTTGCATCGCAGTGGAACTGTCTCTCCAGCACTTCTGAGCCATCTAAGCACTTGGCTACTCATACCCCCACGGGTGTAGGTGTATTATATATATATATATAGTAAAGAGAAAGAGAAAATATATTAACACTTCCTCCTTACTCGCCTCCTCAAAAATCTCCAGTGGCTACCAATCAACCTACGCATCAGGCAAAAACTCCTCACCCTGGGCTTCAAGGCTGTCCATCACCTCGCCCCCTCCTACCTCACCTCCCTTCTCTCCTTCTACAGCCCAGCCCGCACCCTCCACTCTTCTGCCTCTAATCTCCTCACTGTGCCTCATTCTCGCTTGTCCCGCCGTCGACCCCCGGCCCGCGTCATCCCCCCTGGCCTGGAATGTCCTCCCTCCACACATCCGCCAAGCTAGCTCTCTTCCTCCCTTCAAGGCCCTACTGAGAGCTCACCTCCTCCAGGAGGCCTTCCCAGACTGAGCTCCCTCCTTCCTCTTCTCCTCCTCCCCCTCCCCCTCCCCCACACCTTACCTCCTTCCCCTCCCCACAGCACCTGTATGTATGTATATATGTTTGTACATATTTAATACTCTTTATTTATTTTATTTGTACATATTTATTCTATTTATTTTATTTTGTTAACATGTTTTGTTTTGTTCTCTGTCTCCCCCTTCTAGACTGTGAGCCCACTGTTGGGTAGGGACCGTCTCTATATGTTGCCAACTTGTACTTCCCAAACACTTAGTACAGTGCTCTGCACACAGTAAGTGCTCAATAAATACGATTGAATGAATGAATGCATTAGATATTGAGGACAGGGAAGACACCGACTAACTTCATTGTACTCTCCCAAGTTTAATACAGTGTTTTTCACAGAAAGTACTCAAAACACACTATGGTGATAGCAGCAGGGACAAGAGGAGGAGCCTTCTTCAGTGGTGTTGCTGCTGTCATCACATGAGTAGCTGAACTAACCTTTCTTGGCCCATTGATGGAAGTGAGCAGGGCTGGGCTGTCAAAGTGGATTTGGTTTTCCTAGGCTGCGGGAAAAGAGAGAGAGGCATCTTTCACTTTGGTCCGGAATCATTCCCCAACTGGTTTGCCATTCTCCGGTGGCCAAAAGCCCGCCCGATGGCCAGCTGGGTTGAAACTGTGGCTGGCTCAGACTGGGCCAAGCATACGCTGGTACTCAACTGGGTGAGAGCTTAAGTTTTTTGTCCATGTAAGGCTCCATGATAGAGAGGTGATATCATTTTTTAGACTAGAAATAATTGCAAAATCCCTGTGTTGAACACCCAAATGAACACCTGTATTTTGAGATTTCTAGACTTCTTGAACCACAGAATATTCCTAGTGTGCAGTGCAATGGTAAAATTGAACTTGATTCCTAGGTCAGTATGTGAAAGAAGATCCAAATAGCTAATCAATGATCTGAAATTGTTATCTAGCCTCAGAAAAAGAGAATAACAGTGAAATGGATTAAAATGAAATGACTTAGTCATGTAGTCCCATTTCCCTCATTTTCTTTCTCTTCTCTCAAATATCAGCAAAAAGTCTTCCTTAGAAACGGTTGGCAAAAATGACAAAACAAACAATAATGTATGAGCAATAATGTATTTTACAAATCATTCAGCAACCAAGGGTGGGGAAATTATCCTTATTGTGCATCTCCTATAGTTCTATTTCCCCCTCAGATTTGAGAATCTCCTCCAGAGACTCCCGTAGGCCCCTTTGCGAGAACTGACATTCATCTAACTGCTTCATGCAGTGCTTCGTGCAGTGGACTGTTTCCAAAGACAAACATATAATGCATTTGGTCAAAAGGCAACCCGGCAAATCAATTCTCTTCCACTTTTTTTTTGTTTCAGGAATGAATAGCCTGCTGCATTTTACACTGGCAAATGCCACCTCCCAACCCCATGCAGGCTCGAAAAGAGGAAGGAAAAGCACATTTTAACTATAAACCTCATTTCTCATTATGAATTGGCCAAGTTACACTTTGTCTTTCAAAACAAAAGCCTTCAGTTCAAGGACATTTGAACTGAAACACAAATATAAACGCATGGTTTGACCATGACCCCCAACTTCTCCAATCCACTGTGGGTTAACTGTAGTGCCTGAGGTTTGAAAACTATGGCAGTTGCCACACTTACTAAGTCTTCAATGGCACAATTAAGGTATATTCCAACTGCCAAAGGGAGAGAGGCAATTTGGTGTAAGTCACGTATTCGTCCAGTATTCTCAGTTCTCAGGTTGTGAGTTGTGGCCCGAGACTGCATTTGCACATAGGGAGGTGTGTGGGGGGGGAAGTGTTGGGGTGGGAGGGGCTGTGCATGTGTGTGAGTCGTCTTTTGGTTGCTCTTTCTGTTCCTGGTACTGCAGGAATAGGAGCCATGTCACAGGTAAAGCTTTACTGAGTTGAGCTACTTCCTCAGAGCAAACTTGGGAATTGCCATATTGCCACATGAAGGAGTAGGGCTGAAAAACTCCAGAGCTTATGTAAACAAACTGGATATGCTTCTCTGCTATTCATCCCCATTCCACTCTCTCTTCTGTGTAGCCTCCCCTACCTCTTCTCAACTTTCAGAACAATGGGAAGGCTGGAGTTGCCACTCTTACTGCGGCAGTGGCTTCGTCTTTTAGGCTCTGAGCCACGGGGACTTGGAAATTCAGCTCCTCAAACCACAATGCTCCAGCCCTCTTGTATATATTATTGTTCTTGTCTTAAATATTGTTTTTGTGTTTTTATTGTTTCATTCTTCCTCATGACTCTGCCACGCATCCCTTCCCCGCCACCCCTCCTTTATTCTTCGATTGTGAGTCCTTTGAGAGCCAGAAACCACATCTAACTTTTACCTTTGTATTTTTTTCCCAGCACTTAGTACAGTGCTTTCCACCAAGTGAAAATTTAGTTACTACAATTAAGGCAGAGTTGGGGATCACCTAACTCACAGAGCAATTGAAATTCATGGAAATACCCTTTTCTGAGTAGCCCAACCAAACAATAGAGTTTATAATCCCCAAATCAAGATGAATGTTTGCAATTTTTGGTTATACCACTATAATAATCTAAAATTAGTAACCTACAGATAGGATCCAGGGCACTGGAGATATGGCTTATTTTTAGATGCTTCTACCCCAGCATGCTCTGTGGCGTGGACTTGGGGTACTTTTTTGAAAGAAAACCATACATCACTACTTTGGTTGGTTAGCTGAAAAAAATCTTTTTAGATCCTTCTGGGTAAAATTGGAGGTGAAACTAACCCACCTGCCATCTGAGCCAGTTTTAGGTATGGCCTGCCTGCTTTCAAGGTACAGGCTATGGAAAAGATGGATGGAAAAAAAATAAGCCTTTTTTCACATGAGGAACCGGGAGAGATGCTGTCCTGCTCCGAGGAGGGAAGAGCCAGACCCACCTTGCCGGAGGGAAGGGCTCCTTTCTGTCCTCTGCCGTTGGTCCCGATGGAAAGAGACTTGTACTTAACTTGTACTTCCCAAGCGCTTAGTACAGTGCTCTGCACACAGTAAGTGCTCAATAAATACGGTTGAATGAATGAATGAATGAATGAATGAAAGAGAGGGATCAGGCCGTCCATCCGTGCCCACCCCCTTGGACACTACCCTTTCACATCCTAGGGCAAGGAGAGGGGAAGGGAGAAAAGGGGGAAAAGACTAACACCTCCCATTCCTACTTCTCCTCCCCATATCTCCAGTGGTGGCAGCAGCTGTTGCTCTGAACAACTTTCAAAGCTATTAAAAGAAGCAGCGTTATATAATATTATCACATGACACCATTCGCTGTGTGATACAATAATGTTACATGTCACATGGGTGTCCCATAAAACCAAGTAACCCTGGGCCCCCAGGAAGGCGGCATTTAATCCGACCCAGATGCTGCCTAGCAGGCAATATGCGGGGAGTGGGTGAGGAAAATCATTAGATGCACAGTGAAGTAGGCTATGTTAATGTGTGATTAAATTGTGTGATTGACTCTGTGTACCAACTGCTCAGGGAGTTCACTTTGTTTAGCTTTTCTGCAAAGAAGGTTGTCGGTCCTTGCTTGAGAGGGGCGAATAGATTTAACGACTGTCGTCAAACATGGCCACCTCTCTGAAAGAATAATATACTCAATGTTCAAACTTCAACTTATTTAAATAGCTTTCTATTTTAAAAGCACTATAAAATATACGGTTGAATATAAAAATGTATTCATACTGCAAAAGAAATTGTCAATATAAAGAATACAATATTTAAAATAAATTACTTGTCAATTCACAAGAACACCAAGGACAGTTACATATTTGGATATATTTTCAAAACAGCAGATGTGCTGAAATAGGGAATGCCATTCTTTGTGTAATTAGTAATTATAAAAATGTGTATCCATCTTAAAAAAGGAAATACCAAAAGAAAAACTTGTATAGAGTAGTACATGGGTATGTTTTTTTAAGAGAAAAGGTAAAAATACCTATTTTAAAGTCATCTTTGAGATCAATTTTAAAATTCACTCCAACAAAATCATATCAAACCATCATGCAGAATGACTTTGAAGAGCTGATTTGTTTGCCTGCTGTAAGTGCTCTGCCCTGTCGAGTTTAACATCCAGGCTTAAATACTGGGCTGTGTGCAGTCTGTCAGACTGGCTAGGGACTAATTGGGACTGGGCCATGGAACCACAGTAAGGGAATGCCTAGCTCTTTTAAACTATTGCGAAAAATGCTGTGGCAATACTTTGGAGGACAAAGATACTACTTAATGGAAAAAGTTAGCAAGTTTGCATAGGGCAAAACCATTGTTTCAAAAAAGAAAAAAAAAATTCATAAACATGTCCGGCTCCCTCTCTACTTAAACCAAAGGGGATTGACAATGGTAAATCTGTAATGTTTCAATTCAACCGAGGCGGCGGTGGCTCTACCATGTTTGTACCTTCCCAAGCGCTTAGTACATTGTTCTGCATATAGTAAGAGCTCAATAAATACCATCGATTGATTGATTTTATGTTCTCTGAGCTGTCTCCCCACTGACCCAGGAGTTTCCTAACTGAGAGCTGGGTCTGGAACTACTAGCGGTTCTGTTCTGCTTCTCTCACCCTCAGGCCACCCTGCTTAGATTCTGGCCACTGCCATGAGGCTTCCCAGGATGGCAGAGGGGCTGGAAACATCCAAAACTCTCATCTGTCAATCAATCACACAAACTTGCCGATATCATATTTCCCAGGAGGGCACTGGATTGAATCAGTGTGGTTCCTTGAACACAATTAACCCCAGTTTCAGTGGGGCATAGTGGAACAAATGCAGAACTGGAAGTCGGGTGATCTGGGTTCTAATAAAGGCTCTGCCACTTGCCTGCTGTGTGACTTCTCAGTGCCTCAGTTTTCCTCATCTGTAAAATGGGGATTCGGTACCTACTCTCCCTCCTTCTTATGCTGTGGGACCGAGATGGTACATGATTTGATTGCATTGTATCTACCCCACCATTTAGCACATTACTTGGCACTCAGTAAGCACTTGACAAATACCACATATTATTATTATCACTACTACTACTAATGCATGGAATTCTCCAGATACGGATTGGTTGACTTGGAGAATTACACTTGCCCTGTAGAACTTCAGGTGAAAAGAAGAATTTTTCACTAATAAACTTATTTTCAAAAATACGCTTCAGCCCATGTAGCCCCAGCCACTGACTACGTGAAGTCTGACTTCTTGGCACTATAGACTTTCTCATATGATTTATTCCCCATAAACCATCCGACCAGAGAATCCAGACCCAAAGAATCGGTTTGGGCATCTGAGCTATTTGGTTGCATTGCCTGCAGAATAAATCCCCCAGATAAATTCCTCAAGCCCTCACTTTGTTTGGACCATGCAGATCCAACACCGTTAGCTACTCAGACAGAACCAGAGGTAAATTCTAGAGGGATTGTGAAGTGAGGGAGATGGGACAACCTTGGGGCGGCTGTTTCGAAAGTGAGAAAACCATATGGCTTTAAGAACATCTTATTCCAGAGTCTCTCGGAACTGCAGTATGTGCTTTGTCAGATTTTCTGCCGCAGCCTGAAGTTCTCCCATGGCTTCAAAGTTAGGATGCTGTACAGCAGCATTCTTCGTGGCCACAGCCAGATTCTTCAACAGACTACAAAGCTGACTGCTATTGCAAAGAATCTCATTCCGCACATCCTTCTCCTGGGTCTCCTGGCAGAGGGCATCTACCAGCTTTTGTCCTACCATAATGATCAGTTTGCTCTGAGCGATGAAAGTTTCGGGTGGCTGATTACTGCTAAGGCTACTATTAAACACACTGATGGCCTTAAGAAGCCCACTGAAGTAGAGTCTGCAGTGTTCTGAAAGGTTAACTTTCTTCTTTGAGTCCTGTTTACTCGGAGCTTTGTGCTTGGTCAGGAAGACCTACAGAGAAACAAAGAAAACAAAAATGTCTTCAGTTAGGGAGAGTTGTTTCTTCTTTCCCAGTCTCGTATTTAAGGCTGGCAATTTTGGTATTTTTAAAACTAAAATGTAAGAAATTAAATCGTTTGAGCCCTAGTTATCCATATCTACCCAAGGGCATTCAGCACAGTCCTTGGAAATGTTAGTAAGCACTTAACAGATACCCCTTTTTAATTTTTTGAAATGTTAAATAATGTGAAAGGACTTCTGGACTCCATGGAAGCTTGCTGTTTTTTGAATCCAGTGATTTAGGGTTTGGTCAACAGTGAAAATAAGCATAATAAATAAATGAAATTCTGATCCATAATTCATCTTTCTGCAGACAGGCTGGGTTACCAATAGAGTTAGTGCAGGTAGGTTAAATTGATATTAAGGTCTGAGAACCTTAGCGTGGCTTAATGGGTAGAGCAGAAGGACCTGGATTCTAATCCCTGCTCCAACACGTGTCTGCTGTGTGACTTGGGGCAAGTCACAATGTTTCTGTGCCTCAGTTACTTCATCTGTAAAATGGAGATTAAGACATGGACTGTGTCCAACCTGATTGACTTGTATCTACCCCTCCGGTTAGTACAGTGACTGGCACATAGTAAGCACTTAACAAATACCATAAAAAAGTGGAAACAATGGCAAAAAAATACAAGCACGGTACCTTTCTTTTCGAGTCTTTGTTCCTTGCTGTCTCTTGATTCAAAATGGGTTTTTGTTCCTGTACCAGACTAAATGACTTCTGAAATGTGAAATATTTTGAATTATTCTTTTAGCCTTTAAAAGTTCTTTTTATTCCCTTTAGTTCCTTTAGAAATCATTTTTCATACAACCTGGGAAGTTAATTACTCCAGACCCACTGTTGATTATTCAGCTACAGATGCTTCTACTGCCAGGAGATGTAACAGTCTGTTCTCCGGCAGCCAATATGCTGTCGGGTGTGTGCTTTTTCTCTTCAAAGCTACCATTCATGGTGTCTATGTCTATGGCTTCTAAAATAAATGTAAATTAATTTAAATAATGGGTTAAAGGAAGACTTTAATAGTCAGGGACTGAACTTTTTCAACATAAGTTCCATCCACTGTGGCAAAGGGACGCTTTGCTTCTGGCAGGGCTCGCTCTCAGCCTAGCCGACCTTCCAATCCCTTTCTGTGCTCAGCATAGCTCCCCTCTAGACTACAAGTTCCCTATGGAAATGGGACTCTACCTAACAACTCGACTGTATTATATGTACTTTTCCAAGCAGTACAGTGTTTGGCACACAGTGGATTCTCAACAAATTCCACCGATCAATTGACTGCAACTGGAAGGGGAAGTACATCGTGATCATGAAGAAGCTCACTGAGGACAAGGAATGTGTCTACCAACTCTGTTTTATTGTTACATTATACTCTCCCAAGCGCATAGTACAGTGCTCTGCACACAGTAAGTGCTCAATAAATATGATTGATTGATTGATTGAAGATCCACCTCCCCAGCGGAGCAGGAGAGGAAAGGGAGAAAAAGAATAATAGTGCAACAGAGAGAAGAAAAATTTAAAAAGAGACAAAATTAAGCAGCAGATTAAATGAGAAAAATGATAGGGCAGGAAAGATGCAAAAAGGAAATAAAAAGACATAAATAAAACAGGAGGAAGAGAGGGAAAAAAAAGATCATTGGTCAAGAAAGAGAAGCAAAAAGGGGAAACAAAAAAGAGACAAAAATAAAACCATCCAGATGCCTAGGGGAAGAAAAAAAGAAGGAAGAGATAAAAAAAAAACAGTGGAAAACACAGGAAAAGGACGTCACAAATAAAAATAAATATGTGGGGGTGAGGGAGAAGTTGAGGAAAGAATGGATGAGTAGAAGAGGCATCCGAGGAAAAAGAAATAACAGAAATATGTGAAAGAAAGTGTGTCAGTCAATGTGGGAAAGAGACCAGGGATGAGAAAAAGTGAGTGAATCAGATCCCCAGAGCCAGTGGGAGAGATTCATTCATTCATTCAATCGTATTTATTGAGAGCTTACTGTGTGCATAGCACTGTTCTAGGCACTTGGAAAGTACAATTCAGCAACAGATAGAAACAATAATCCCTACCCAACCACGGGCTCGCAGTCTAGAAGGGGGAGACAGACAATAAAACAAAACAAGTAGACAGGCATCAAGAGAGATATGAGGGAGGTTACAGATGTGGAAAGGTGGGATGCGGAAGGTTTTCTGAATTTGATTATTCAATAACCTTCGATTATTTATATTTACTTGAAGGCTTTTACCTCTTTTCTGAAGCCTCACCACCCTCTCTGGCCCCTCACCCCGCTCACCCCCAAACTTCTTCCTCTCCAGCTTTGATAAACCCTACTTCTTGGAAGCCCTTGCCCTCCAGAGGTCCTGCCCAGTAACCCGTTTTTTCCTAGGAAAATATTTTAAAAAAGAGCAGAGGTTTCCATAAATCCACAGTCAGTAAGACTCCGGGATCATTCAGCCCCATTTGCCCTTATGGTTCTAAATGTAGTGATGGTTTAATTAATACAGATCACCATTTTTGGCTGAGAATTTCAAGTTCTGAAAAACGTTTTCACTCTAATTCAACTTTTTAAAAGAACCAGGCTTGTCAGCTTGGTTTGGAAAGCAACTGGCCTAGTGTTAAGAGCACAGAACTGAGAATCAGAGGACCTGGGTTCCGGTGCCGGCTCTGCTCTACTAGCTGGCTTTGTGATGTTGGGACAGTCACTTAAACTTCTCTGTGCTTCTATTTCCTCATCCATAAAATGGGGATTCAATATCATTCTCTCTCCTACTTAGACTGTGAGCCCTCATAGAGGGACAGGGACTGGGTCTGACCTGATCATCTTGTATCTACTCAGTGCTTGGTTCTTTGTTTGACATGAAGTAAGCACTTGATAAACGTTACACTTATTATCAGTAGTGAAATTTGGCTACCAGCCAGGCTAAAATTCTTAAGTAGTCATATTTGTTCTCCTTTTCGCTTCATGGGATTCTAGGCATCATGTCACTGGCTACATACCTGTGATTCAACATTTTCACAGATATTTCCCCTGTTTCCACTTGAGATGTCAGAAGAGGGTTGACTTTCCCTTGGTGTGGTGAGGGAAATATTATTTTGGTGTGAATCAATTTCTCTCCTCCTGGGAAGCTGGATGCATTTCACGATTTTGTACTCAGTGCTGATGTTCAGATTTGAGGGCTCTTCTTTCTTCTGTTTCGGTTTAAAGAGGAGCTTCCCATTAGCCACGATGATGGCCGCAAAGCGCTTAATATCTTCTGGAATGGTGCGGGCCACCATGACAAATCTATCTAGGTCATCCGGGTTGTTCTGAAGTTTGTCTGTGATAAGGACATCCAGGGACCAGTTGCAGTTGTTCAGAGCCTCCTTTGTCTCTAGGAGAATCTGGTAGGAGTCAGAAATAATCTGTAGTTGCTTTTTTATTCTTGTTTGTAGGTTACTATCTGTGAGGTTGTCAGCGTTCATACTGATATCCCGGGCAAAATCCAGGAATTCTCCCAGAGATTCTTGGATATGATCAGCAGCCCTGTGGATTTCATCGATAGTGGCCTTCAGATATTCACTGAATCTCCACTTACTACTCACAAAGATCATTAAGCTAGCTATTGAACTAGCCACCCTGTGCTGCAAGCCTGTCATGGTTTCTTTGGCCAACTCAAGGTCCAGGGCAGCAGCCTCTTTAACTTGGTCTTCTGATGGGGAAACAGGTGAGGAATCAGTCGAAGAGGATGAGCAGGTAGAAAGCGTGCTGGCCCTGCTGTCTAGACTGGAAATGGAGAGTCGGTCACATTCGGATGGCTTAGAGGCCGCCGATTTAGTATCTTTGGCCAGCCAAGAAGGAACTGCGTAAGCAAAATTTTCAGAAGGCCCATCACTTGTTCCAGGCTCTTTCCTCTGCGTGGAAGCAGGGGGCATCCCTTTTGGGATATCATAAATGTTTTGCTTGGTGTTCTGTTGTTCGACCCGAGGAATCAGAAAGCTGGGAGGAACATTGTAGTCCCCACTCGGCTGTAAGAGTATTGCATCCCTGGAGGATGGAATGTCGTAGATGGGAAATTCCTGCAAAGAGATCTTTTTCTGCACTGAAGGAACAGTGCATGTTTGTGGATTGAACAGCTTCTCTTTGCTTTTGGGAGAATTATGTAAACCGGATGGATATCTGGCAGGGGGAACATCATAAAAAGGTGTTTGTTTTTCTGGTGAATTCAACGGAGAGGCCTGCTTCAGATCTGTTTTTTCTGGTGATGCTGGAACATCATAAATCCAGCCTGGTTTCCGAGGAGTTGGCAAAGTGTTATAATATTTGACACATTTCCTCAGAGACCTTATTGGTGAACAAATAACAGAGGTTGCATCTCTTTGAATGGGGCCTCTTGCGATTGCAGGGGGAACATCATATGCCTGTGAAAACACCACACGGAGATTACAAGGTGAAGATCATTCTAAAAATTGCTTCCTGCTGACTTGAAATTGGCTTAGGAGATTGTGAATATGAAACAACTAACATTTCCAACCAGGTGTAGGTAGGACTGGTATAAGGTATGAGTGTGAAGTGGTATTAGGGTTATATATGAGGTATAGGTATAAGTGTTGAGCTAATGAGCTTGGGTTTAGATCTTCATAAAGGCCCCTTTGCACTTTGCTAAAAATTGCCCCAGGGTAGTGAGTGAAATCACCCATACTGTTTTCACAGCTCCACTGCTGTCCTTCTTGGGGCAGTTCAATTGGGAGGGCAAAGAGGGTGACCACATTTAGCACCCCAGTAATAATAATGATGATATTTGTTAAGTGCTTACTATATGCTGAGCACTGTTCTAAACCCTGGGGTAAATACAAACTTACCGGGTTGGACAAAGTGCCTGTCCCAGATGGTGCTCACACTCTAATCCCCACTTTTTATAGATGAGATAGCTGAGGCACAGAGAAGTGAAGTGACTTGCCCAAGAGGTAGAGCCAGGATTAGAACCCAAGCCCATGCTCTATCCAGTAGTCCAGGCTGCTTCCTTAAAAATTGGTCTTTATCATCTTCCCTAAATCAGACTCCTGATAGCCATTCCCTTGCCCCCAATGGGACAGTGTACTGGGTTGTATTCTTTTAATTCTTTAATTCCTTAATTCAAATTAATAGAGAAGCAGCATGTCCTAGTTGATAGAGCACTGGGCTGGGAGTTAGAAGGATCTGGATTCTAGTCCCAGCTCCGCCATTAGTCTGCAATTTGACCTTGGGTGAGTCACTTAACTTTTCCTCGGTTACCTCATCTGTAAAACGGGGGTTAATATTGTGAGTCTCATGTGGGACAGAGATTGTGTTCAACCTGATTAGCTTGTCTTTACCACAGTGCCTAGCATATAGTAAGGGCTTAACAAATACCATAATGCAAACACAATGAAGTCAGTTTCTTAATATTATTTTATTCCTCTGTTTTGTGCCAGCTGGACAGATGTTTGCTATCTGCTAGTCCATGACCTAGCATTCTGGGGATTATACTTACACTGCTTTTTAGAGCATCTGGCTGAACACTGATTCTTGCCTTATCTGGGCCAGCTGGAATATCATACACTTGATGCTGCTCCAGTTCCTAGAGAGAAAGAGAGAAAACAAATGTGATCTTTTCTGGTTGCAGGTAGGATGTCCCAGAGACAATCAAATGATTTTTTTTTCTTTTTAAGAAAGCAAAGATGCCTGAGACCTTCTGATTTGCTTCCATTTCACCCTGAGTTAAAATTCTCCTGATACTCATACAGAGCACATTAAAGTTTAAATTAAATGGCAGAAACTATAATAATAACAATAGTAATGATAATGATCGTAATGATGATGATGATGGTATTTGTTAAGAGCTTACTATGTGCCAGGTACTAAGAGCTGGATTGGATACAAGCAAATAAGGTCAGATGCAGCCCATGTCCCAAGTGGGGCTTACAGTTACAATTCCCATATTACAGATAAGGTAACTGAGGCACAGAGAAGTGACGTGACTTGCTTAAGTTTACACAGCAGACAAGTGGCAGATCCGGGACTAGAACCCAGGTCCGTGCTCTAGCCGCTTACACTTTCTCCTCCAAGTTTCCCCTTCTTTAATACGTCAGCCAAATGGAGAGCCAATGAGCCTTTATTTACTTGAACTAGTACTTAACCCTTCACTTCATCTATACTGTAAGCTCACTATGAGCAGGGAACATGTCTGCTAATATTGTTGCATTATATTCATTCAATCATATTTACTGAGTGCTTACTGTGTGCAGAGTACTGTACTAAGCACTTGGAAAGTACAATTGGGCAACATATGGAGACAGTCCCAACCCAACAACAGGCTCTGCAGTGTTCTGCACATAATAAGCGCTCAATAAATGCCATTGGTTGCTCGATTGATTCCCGAGACCACAATTAATGTTTGAATAGAAGCATTTTTACACCACTGCCTTTTCTAATGAAAAAAAGGGATGGGGCAGAAACATTTGGAACTTTGGTGTGCTGAATTTGGAAGTATTAAATCGTGCTAGAGTAGTAGTATAGTATTTATTAAGCACTCACTGTGTGTAGAGCTCTGTACGAAGTGTTGGGAGAGAATACACCGGTGGGAATTGGCCAATCCTGTGTTTGGCCCTTGACATTGGGTCCAGAATCTCACTTTTCAGAGCTCTGAGCACTCAGTGAGCTATAAATACTGGAATCTGAACTGCAATGATTAGGTTGGGCTTCCCTAGCTTTTGTAAAGATTAGTTAAGGGCATTTCTTCTGGGAATTAGAACTTGATCAAAAAATTGTCTCACCTTAGGGAACAAGGGCCCAGTGCACTGTTGTGATGGAACATCATATATCTTGGTGTGAATAGTTGGTAATGAGGCCCGGGTAGGCCTAGGGAGAGTAAAAAGGGCCTTTGGAAGAAAATTCAGAAAAATGTTAGAAAGGAGAAAGTTTTTGAGGCTCACAAAAGGTGTATCAGAGTTATAGTTAAAACTAATTAAGACTGCATTAATGCACTCCCAAATAAAATACCATATTACAAAAAAGAGCTTCATGGTAATGACACCTGTATGACTTTTCTATTTAGATAAAATCCTTCACTCTCCAGAATGAATGCAACCTAGAAGATCAAAACTTTTCAGAAGTGCCACATTTTGGAAGCACTACTGACACAGCATTATCCACATTCAGCTCATGCCAGGAGCTGCCAAGTACAGATTTATGGACTTGGGTTCTTTAATCCAGTTTTCTGCATTGTAGCCTGGGGCATAAGTTAAAAAGAAAATTTTAAAAAGTTCTTCAGCAGATTTCCCATCTCTTAAAAAAATCAGTCAATCAGTGGTATTTATTGAGTATTTACTCTGTGCAGAGAACTGTACTAACCACTTAGGAAAGTACAATACAAGAGAGTTGATAGATGTGATCCCTGCCTACAGAGAGTAGTCAGTCTACAGCAGCTACTGAAACTATTTAAGGATTGAGGGAATCATAGAGTATAATTGCACATTAACATAAGTACTGTGGGGCTGGGTTGAATCTCAAAGTCCTTAAGGAGTACACAGCCAAAGAAGTCTAAATCTTTCATCTCCCCAAAAGCCCAGCTCCTCTCCTGCAGCTACAGCAGCTGCAAAAAAAAAAAAAAAAGCCAGCGACAGAAACATGGCAGGAGGCTTTATTGACCCCCTTTTTTTTTTTACCCTCTACTAAGTGAATAGCACCCAGTGACAACTCAGGACTCATTGTCAGCTGTCAATCAAGCCCACATGATTTAAATAATCAACTAAGCTCTAGTGACCTGATTTTAGCAGGATATGTCATAAAGACCAGTAACATCAATTAAATCTTCAACAAGAGCCAAGGGCTTTTAGGAAAGCAGCTTGGCCTAGTGAGAAGAGGACAGGCCGAGGAGTCAGGAGAACAGGATTCTAATCCTGGCTCCACCACTTTTCTGCTGTGTGACCGAGGGTAAATCACTTAACTTCCCCGTGCCTCAGTTTCCTCATCTGTAAAATGGAGTTTAAATACTACTCATTAGTTGGACTGGGAACCCCATGTGGGACAGGCACTGTGCCCAACCTGATTATCTTATATCTACCCCTACACTCAGTACAGTATGTAGCACATAGTAACCGCTTAACAAGTACCATAATTATTGTTATTATCATTTACTGAGGAAACTTCTCAAGAGAGTGTAAGAAGACAGGACTGATCACAAAAATGCCCAGCCTCTCTAGGAAAGCATAGAGAGGGCAGAGGGAAGCAAGCTATTTAAGAATCAGGATGAGAAGCCTGAGATGGCAAAAAGGCAGGGGAAAAATAAAGACTAGCAGATTGGACCCCAAATTAAGGAACAAAACCAACACAGAAGGAATTTGGTCAGTATGTGGATCTACTGCCCTGTGAAATCTAAAATCGTGCCCTTCCTTATTTTTACTTTTTTAGCTGGAACCTAGACCATAAACATTTAGTTCAAGTTCTTTGAATTATGAAAAGATTGAAGTCAACTGAACACCTACAGTAACCAAAAGAAACTGAAAGAAAACCAAGACCACACTCTGTGAGTGAAACTACACAGGATAGCTTGTCTTCTTGTCTCAGGATGACTTGACTTTAGAAACCTGAGCGGTCTCAGTGCCTCTAAAATTTTCAGAGAAGGAAAGTCCACCACTTTATTCAGTCAGCCTTTTCAGTGTTCAAAATCCTAAACCAAAGAGATGCAACATTTTGAGATCACAAAGTACAGGACGGAATGTGAGGGGATTGTGGATAATGTCAACACTTGCCCAGAAACTGCCTGCACGATTGGAAGACTGATCCGTATTCTTTGCCTCACTCCCTAAATACTGTCGGGATGGAGCTGACAGCAGGAACCTTTAAACAGCAAATGCTTTATTTCCACTTCTGCCAGAAAATTATGCTTTAAGTACAGGGAAATTGGCTAGAAGTCCTCTGATGATCCAGTTAAGGTCTAATGTCACCTATTCAGAGGTGATAAATGCCATCTGTGATATAATATGCCTGAGAAAGCAGTGAAGGAGATGGGGGGGGGGGGGGGCATCAGGAGGAAAATGACAGAGAAGTTAAGAAAATAAGGAAAGAGAGGAGACCTAAAACTGGAAGCCCGAATGTCAACCTCAGGAGTAAGTCTCTAGCTTCCGATGAATTCTGGTTTCTGGATTCCTTTGCTATGGCTTTTATTTTCAGACCTAAAACCCTCTCTCCAACCACTGACTTGTAATCTAGTGTAAACTGTTAGTAGTTATTGAAAAAAACCAAAAAGACACAGGTGCCATACTAGGAAAAATTGCATTCTGGGGAATAAAATTCTATATTCTTCCCAATATGCAGGTAGATATTTCCTAGAGGGAGATTTAGGAATCTCAAGGGGAAGTTAGGTATGGTTAAAGGTAGACCCTAGATATAAGGGTCCATTGCAAGGAAAGTGTCAAACGTTTCCTTCGGTCCTCTAGTCGACAGTGGCCAAGATAGAACATGAGGCTGGAGGAACTATTTGTCTGACTCAGGAATGGCATTTCTTATATTCTTTTGCTTTCAATCTTGTATTTTCTTACCAACGGGAGAGCAAACCACAAACTCTGCCTTAAGCAGTACTTAATGTTGGCTGTCTTTTCGCTAAGAATCTTTGATATGTTCAAGGAAAGGGCAGACAAAATAGCCAGAATCCTAGTCAAGAAGGGAAGAAATGAAAAATATTGAAAGGGCCCAGCAATAGCTCCTCATTTTCTTTCAATAGAGTCAGTGACGATCTTATAGTAGCTTTAGCCAGCTGCCAAAGAACAGCTGAGCCTGCCAGGAGCAATACCAGTTGCTCCGGAGTATCTAGGAAGGGAGATATGGTGTAGTTCAAATTGACTAGCCCTTTAAATCGGGCTGACTACTGCCTGGAGGGTTTTTTTTCTTTTAAGTGGGTGCAGATCGGTGCAGACCGGCAGAGCAGTTGTTCTCTGCAACAACTGTGTTGTTATGCACGATGCCACCCAGGGAAACACAAAATTGAAACTATGTAAAGACCTCAAATAAACTTCCTAATTTTAAGAAAATGTTTAAAGCTGAATATGAAAGAAGCACTGAAGTGCTATTAGTAAGCATCCCCAGAATACCCAGTGGATAAACTAGTGCACAAACTCTGGAAAACAGCCTGGGACCCCTTCACTTGCCTAAGTAATACCCCAATCTGCACCTCTTCAGGACCGTCATTATGCATTGCATTCTGGGCCCAGAACAGGCTCTGGAGAATAAAGAGTGGAATCTCAGAGATCACGGTAATAGCTAGGAGATAAACATTTCACTAAACATTTTTCAACAGTCAGGACTTCGGCACAATTTCCCAATCATCAACTTCACCGTTTAGCCAAAAATCTTACCTGCTTGGCAAGGCCGACGGTCCGCTCACTGAATATTTTTGCAGAAGTCAAAGGTTCTGGTAGTTCATATACTTGATAAGTAGCTGGAGACAGTTGTGGAGAGGGCTTCTTGACCCAGCCAACCATCTTTTCGTACACACCTGCTGGAGGGGAAGGCTTGAGCTCAGATGGCACCTGGTAGGAGTTCTGTGGGCTGGAGGATGATCCTTCCAAGGCCCCCGGAGGAGGAGACAGCCTGCCAGCCTGGGTATCAGAGAGAAGCTGGAGCCGGTTAGCGGGAGCCAGTCCCTTTCTCCCATGGAGAGAACACTTCCACCATCCCTCACTCTCCGGGACGTTCTTTTCCAGAACGTTAAGGATGTCTCCTCTGCAGAAGGCTAGCTCATCAGCACACTCAGCCTGGTTGTCATATAACGCCTTTGCTAAGATATTCTGCTGCGGGGGGAAAAAAGCAACAATGGAAATACAGCTGTAAAATCTGTTTGGGAGGTGGGACCAATTGAAAATATTCACTCTGCCCTACACTCAGTTCTTTTTTTTATTCCATTTTCAACTGAACATTTAGTTTCTGTATGCGTTATGCATTTATTGCTGTTGAGACTCTCACTAGTGCAAAGGTATATCATGGTGCATTTGAGCACTAGAGGAGTTCCAGCTATACTTTTAACAGCTGAGGGGGGCTTACTTTTCTGCAGGAAGTTTATGGTTCAAAACTATAAATGAGCCAGCACTTTCTCTCCCCTGTTTCTATATGAGGAACATCCTTCCTCCCAAGCCAGTGAAGACTCTAATGGTTCTAATGGAGGCTTGATGATAAGTCCAAGTTAAAAACCCTTAGGATTCATGAAACCATGGGACCAAATCACACCTTTGGCTCCTGTGAAACTTCAGAACTTGTCAAATGGTGGGGTATCTTTTAGCTGAACCTTTAATCCCCGAATTCAGAATTAGTTGGGTTTGGTTTTGGTGGCTAGGTTTCACTGCCTGAGAACATGACCTATGTGAACATTCAATCAACATATTTGTTCAATTTAAGCCAAATGAGATCAAGAAAAGACCATATACGCTCAATGATCAGTGGCGATAGGTAAAGGGAAAGCATGAGTAATTTAAATCTAGAGATAATTACAAATATTTTATTGTAACTGCATCTGTTCATCACCAAGCTTCCAGCAGAGTGGCTAACAAGGACAGTTTTGATTTTCCCTTAGTTTTTCTACCTACTCCAGTGGAGATTAGGTGAAAAACCCAAATCCACTGTGCATTAAAGAAAAATGAATCAATCAATCATCTGTTCAGCACTGTACTAAACACTTGGGAGAGTACAATATGAGAGAATTGGTAGCTCTGTTCCCCACCCACAGGGGCTTACCATCAAGAAGGGAAGCCAGGGGTCCAGCTAATTGCTAAATGGACTAGCTGAAAATTGTTTCTGGGAGAGTTTGGCGGAAATGTTGAGAAACTTTTTGGGAAAAAGAAATGTGTCTTTTGCTAACTGTCCTATTGGTATGACTTTATCTAATAAGGGAAATAAAAAAACCCCTTCCCTTTCCCATGAAATGAATTTGAAGTAACACTTGCTCTTGAAATCAGATTCCTCATATTCCTAACCAGAGCAACTGCTGTGCTACAACAGCTGGTTTGAAGTACCAGGAGAAAGAACAGCTCAGCTGATTGGAGTGGCCTGTTGTTGATAGAAATGTCTTCTCAGCAATGGGCCTGAAACAATGGGTCCTTTATGTGACCCAGCTTCATCAACTCTTACAGTATTCACAGCTGCCCCCTGAGATGGATATCGACAGTCTTTATTTTGGGACATCTTGATGATCATTGTCATGTTGCTGTTGCCTAGACCATAATAACCCAAATCTTCCAGCTGATACAACTTCAAAATGACTATACATCCTCTTGAAAGGTGTTAGATCCAACTCCAGAGGAGGGACAGACACACCTACAATCCTCCCAGGTTCCTTTTTTTTCTTTCTAACTGACAGAGAAGTTAGCTCCATGGCAAGCATTGGAGTCTGTGGAAAGTGTGGTCAGGGAAAAGGCGGAAGGCAGGAAAAAATGGCATAGGTAATGAAGCAGGGATGAAGGGGGGGCAAAGGCAAACAGCATAGCCTATTGGATAAAGTACAGGCCTGAGAGTCAGAGGACCTGGAATCTAATCCCAGCTTTGTCACTTCCCTGCTGGGGCAGGGACCTGGGGCCTGGGGCAAGTCACTCAGCTTCTCTCTG
Source organism: Tachyglossus aculeatus (assembly GCF_015852505.1). Taxonomy (NCBI): domain Eukaryota; kingdom Metazoa; phylum Chordata; class Mammalia; order Monotremata; family Tachyglossidae; genus Tachyglossus; species Tachyglossus aculeatus. The sequence goes on along the minus strand of NC_052073.1, from coordinate 13,789,283 downwards.
CCTCAGTTTCCTCAACTGCAAAATAGGAATTGGATATCTGTTCTCCCTTCTACTTAGACTGCAAGCTCCATTTGGAACAGGGACTCTATCTGGCTTAATTAACTTGCTTCTAACCCAGTGTTTAGAACAGAGCTGGTCACGTAGTAAGCACTGAACAAGTACCACAGTGAAAAAAAAATAAAAAGGAGGGAGGGAAAATGTGGCAGGTGTATGGAAGGGATGAGGATGTGGAGGATGGAAGAGTTTATAAGGCAGGAGTGATGCTACTCAATCCAAAAATTGGTCATTTGACTCTGCCCATTTCAAACTGCAGCAGAAGTCAATGTCTTTTAATGAGGTCAGTGACTTTCAGGAGGTTGTAATAGTAAGAGTAGTTCAAAAGAGAGTAAATTGGAAGAGTGGTTCAAAAGGCAAAGGAACGCTACAGATGAGACCTGTCTGTAATCTACTGCCTCTTTTGACAAAATGTTTTCTGCAAATATCATATTTGAAATAGAAAAGGTCAAATATTTGAACTAAACTTAGTCTGATGCATTTTCAAGGGCAATCTTTAGAACTCACAAAAGAAAATATTTCCCTTTTCAGCTGAAAGTCAATCTAAAGAAATCCCAGCTGTAGGTCAGGGTCCAATGCTGTGGTTTTAAAAGGTTTCTTTTTTATTATTAGCATTTTCATTTGCAGCCATTAAAAAACCATCCAATGTGGTCTTTGCCAAATGAATTTACACAATTCCTGTCTAACCAGGTACTGACTGAGGTTGTCCAAAAGGCAATTGGTGCCAAACAACACACATGAAATCAGCAATAGCCTACTGGAAAGACCAGGGAACTGGGAGTCAGGAGATCTGGTTTCTGCTCCCTGGGCAAGTCACTTAACTTCTCTGGGCCACAGTTTCCTCATTGGGAAAATGGGGATATTAAGAACTGTTACCTCTTAGACTGTGAATCCTGTGTGTGCAGAGACTGTCTGGTCTGATTATCTTATTACCCCAGTGCTTGACACATAGTAAACGTTTAATAAAAAGCATCATTACTCTTATTTCACACTCCAAGGGTGCTTGATAGGCATGAGAAGAGGAGCGAGTGGGATGGATCTCTAGGCAAGTATAAACTGAGGTTGATATGCCAAGGGCCAAGAAATGATAGTTAAGGTTATAAACATTTCTGAGTTCCTTCAATTGCACCACTTGTAAAAGCAATTTTAATGGGAGACAGGGTGTCTGGGGAAACAATCCGCATTTGTATATTATGGAATTCAGAGCCTCATCATAATCAGATTATCATTTGGATGGCAGGCAATGAATGTCTGTACTTTTAAAATCAGTACTGCAATGGGGAATGAAGATGAGTAGGACAACTAAGGCGAGCTCAAGTAGAAGTTTTTCTAAAAAGGGTACCGGCCACTCTGACACAGCAGACCCTGGAGGGCAGTGTATGGAGGGAAAGCATTGTTAGGGGATTTTTGTGCAATATGACAAGTAGGCAATCTGCAATTTCAGTGCAAGTGCATTCACAAATAGGATCCATGATTTCTGAATCCAAAACTAAGGTACCTTTTGTAATAGGACTGCAGCCCTGAGCAACCTTCTCCAGGCATTTCTTTTTGGTGAGTTACTGTAGCTTGACTCTTGCTGTTGCATTTCTATTGAACAAGCACAGCACCTTTTCCTATCCAATTTGTGACCTAAGTGGCATCTTTCTCGATCTCACTTCTTGCACTTGTGACCTCTTGTTTCTAGTCACAGCTTCACTTTAGTGGGTTTTGTATTAAGACACCTTGTTACCAAAAGACAACTTCCCTTTCAAGGGCACGGGAGGACAGAAGTGCCAACTTTCCATTCTGAGCACAGGGGTAAATACCGGAGTGGGACTTCAAAGGGCAGGTGAAGAAGACAAGGCAGGAAAGAGACCTGGCCAGACCCCCAGAGACACTTCCAGGCACACAGAGATCCAGAGATGCAGCGGGAAATGCATCTCGTAACACACTCAGAGCAGAGACCACCGCCATGGTGCCACAGAGACCATAGCCAGACACAGATCTGGAAAGGAGAAAACAGAGAGAGAGCGAGAGAGGAGAGAGACAAAGATAGGTTGCCCAGGCCCCAACCTGCTCTAGCTTCCTGGTCAACTATAAGAGACGACCAGAAGCAGAGTTAATCGATCAGTCAATCATAGTTATTGAGCACTTACTGTGTGCAGGGCACAGTACTAAGCACTTGGGGGAATACAACACAACAATAGAACAGACACATTCCCTGCCCACAACCAGCTTACATTTTAAAGGGAGAGTTACCCTCCATTGCTGGTCCTGGCCAACTGGCTGTCAGGGGTGAATTTGTTCCAACAGTTCCGATCCCGAGAACACCCTCTGTCTCAATAACCTCACTAAATTTATTAGCCCATGAGGTGGAGTGAAGTTGAATCAGGATTTTGTTGTAGAGGGAATATGTCTCCCATCTCTGTGGTATTGTACCCTCGCAAGCGCTTAGTACAGTGCTCTGCACACGGTTACCATAGAGAAGCAGCGTGGCTTAGTGGCTAGAGCACCGGCCTGGGGTCAGAAAGACCTGTGTTCTAATTCCGGCTCGGCCACACATCTTCTGTGTGACCTTGGGCAAGTCACTTAACTTCTTTGAGCCTCAGTTACTTCATCTGTAAAATGGGGATTAAGACCGGGAACCCCTGTGGAACAAGAACTGTTTCCAACCTGATTAACTTGTCGCTACCCCAGTGCTTAAAACAGTGCTTGGCACATAGTAAGCACTTAACAAGTACTATTACTATTATTATAAAATTGGTCAATTGAGTCCTCTTTAGCAGATAAAACAAAGTAGCTGAAAAGGTTCTGGCACCCACCGACCACAAGTTTCTAATACAGTTAACATGAAATGTGAACATTCAATAAGCAGTTCTGCTGCCTCCTGCTAGAAAATAAAGTTCTTCAGAGAACTTTATAAATGACCCTTTTTGTAGCTTTGTTTTCATTTTTTAATTGCATCCTCTGGCTTTTTCTTCACTCTGGTATTAGTAGACTGACAAGCACCTGTTTGTTTCCTATCAATTTCCTTAGTGTCTGTGGTTACCCACAGTGGCTATAGGAGCAAGTAAGCCTTATCACCCTAATAGTTGCAAATTAAATTTTCCTCCTCATTTGGGAAGAGTGGAATGTGTTTTTTGATGTGGAGGTAAGGGAATCAGGGCTTTTAACTTAACTCTCAACCATGCTGCCCAGTGGTGGCTTTGGAGGCTTGATGTAGGCTCTGGGTTTCTCTTGCAGGATCTTAGTTGGGGCATCTTTGTAGAGGGAGGCTGAGAACACCAAGTATGAAGAGAGCTGGTGAGTTTTGGGCTGTAGTGGGGCAATGGGGGAAAGCTTGAGGGAGTAAATGACTTGGTGACAGATGAACAGGAGTTCCAGAGATTCCCAAGTTTAAAAGCAGGCACACAAAAAACCCAAAACAGGCCAGGAGAGAGTGTGGCTGTGAATGAAGCGGAAAGAAAAGTTCAAGTTTTCAGGCTAAAAAATCTAGGTGTGACCACACAGGTTCCCTTTTCGTTAAAACTCCCTTTTCAGAAGATACATGAATGTTCACTATTTTAACTTCCTTCGAGCAGATTTCATTACTTCTCAGCTAGCCGACTCTAGTCACTGTAATGCTTAGGGGAAAGTGAGGGGATTTTTTTTTTTTTTTTGGATTTCCTTTGAATTATATGGAAGTCTCCTTGGTTACTTTATGCCATTCATTTTTTTCAATCAGCTGAGATGGAAAGACCCAAATTGTAAATCCTCTTATGATTATTTAATGAGGATTTTCTGTGGGTCAAGTAGTTCCTATAGTCCCAGAAGCTCCTATCTGGCTGCAAGAAATGTCAGGGTCAATGGAAAATTTGTTTGTGTCATCTTTATCAGGAAATCAGAAGTAGATCAACAACATCAGGAGCAAAATGCTGATTGAAGCAGCTGTGGGGAGCACTTTGATCATCTTTATGAACTGTGGTTTACCTCTAATGTATTTTGGAAGCCAATATTAGTACCTAACACAGGCCTATGAGATCAAAGTGTAGAGATTGGTGCTGACAAGCTTGAGCAGGCTCTTGAGCATTCATCTTTTTCTATTTCTCTGAAGTACAAGATATGAAGGACAGCAAGATTTCTGACTTAAGAAAAAAAATCCCCTCACCATTCCCATAAACCCCATGTACACTTCCTCCGACCGAAGAAAAAGGAAGAGGAGGAGAGGAAATTCCTGAATGCGGGTTTCTCTGCGCTAGCCTGAGGGGTCTTTCAGGAGAGCATTTTATGACCTTGTTAGGAAGAATGTAGAGGTAATTCAGGATGTTTTCAGAACATTATGGATCACAGACCTCATTTCCCTGCCACCCACAGGACCAAGTCATTCCAAATAGGTGAATGTCTACTGTATTCTTAAATATCTCCAGGGAATGAGATTTCACCACCTCCCGTGGTCCCTCATTTAGGTATCTCCTATGAAATGTGATCAGATTCCAGTATTATGTGGCCTGTTTAGAATTTGGGGGAGGCATATCCTGACCTATTAGGGTTCTACTAGCATCTAGATCACTGGGGCAGTGGTAGGGAGGAGGAGGAATAGATGTGAGGCTGGCAAGTCATCACCTCTTCTCCACCCGCCTTCTCCTTCTCTTCCTTTTCCTGCGCCCCCTTTTTCTTTTCTGTGTCCTCCTCCTCCTCCTCTTCTGTCTCCTCCTCCACAGCCATTGAATTGGTCCTTCCCAGGCCATTTCTTGGAGTTTGAAAGAAGTTGGTATGATGTGTTTCTGGTAAGGTTAGAAACAACTAAGGATAGTCTAGAATGGGCCCACAAGCCATCACAGTCGTGGCAGGAGGCGAGGGTGGCACTGGCTGCTTTAGTCTGGGCTGAGTTTTGGTGGATGATGATTGGATGACTCTTTGTTCCTCACCCCTCCTATCTCTCTCCCACTCTCCTTTTCTGTTCACTCTCTCTCCTTTCCTCTGTCTCTCCTTTTTCTCTTTCGTACTCTCTCTCCCTCTGCCTCTCTCCTCCTACTCGCTCCTGTCACTTTGCCCCTCTCTCTGGGTCACACTTTTGTCCACATCCCTATAGGCCCTGCCCCTCCCCAACCCCTCCCCACCCACCTTGGCTCATCTGGAAATATTTCGTCATCATCATCATCATCAATCGTATTTATTGAGCGCTTACTGTCTGCAGAGCACTGTACTAAGCAAATCTCTTGCAAATTGAAGTCAGGAAGTCCTTCCTTTAGCTGGCCCCATTCACCACCTGCTATCTTGATAGAAGATAAGAGTTTGAGGCTTTCCATTTAACCAAACCCCTAATTCCTCCAATGACCAGCCAAACTTTGCTGTTTACTTCATAAGCGTGCTGAAAGCAATGCAATATGCTTTGGAAATCAGCCCATAATGGCCGACATCAAACTAGGAGCTGGAAAGAGGCAGCTGCCATTTCCTTGAGGGTGGAGGGGAGAAGGGTCTGGTTTCATCAGACTCCAAATAACTTGCCTAGGGCTTCTCTTTGGGATGGGTATCTGGGAGTAACGGCTTGGCTTATGAATCCCACGGGGAGATGTCTCTGGCTTCCTCCAGGAGAGTTCCTGAGTCATGGTCAGAGATCTAGTGTGGCCTGGGACATTCCAACTCAAATTGAATTCTCAGGGCCACTGAACTGTATTACGCAAGTCCTGGAGAGCATGAAGGGGATATGACTCAAGTCACCCAGTCTTCTCATGATACACTCAGCTCTCCTAGAACCCAGGGATTGTGTTCATATGGAAGCCCAAGTTAAGGAAAAGTTGCACTGTAGTACTCATGCCACTCCTAAGGCCTCCTGCAGATGCAAAACCGTTATCTTGGTCATCACATTTTCCTGCATCCAGGAGGATGCAATTTGTGAGAAGACCGAATTCTGCTGTTGCTTTCTATCAAAAATGTGGAATGAAATGTAATAATAATAATTATTATGGCCTTTGTTAAGCTCTTACTATGTACGAAGCACTGTACTAAGTGCTGGGGTGGATACAAGAAAATCAGGTTGGACACAGTCCTTGTCCCACGTGGGGCTCACAGTCTCAATTCCCATTTTACAGATGAGGTAACTGAGGCACAGAGAAGTGAAGTGACTTGCCCAAGGTCGCACAGCAGACAAGTGGCAGAGGAGGGATTAAAACCCATGACCTTCTTACTCCCAGGTCCGTGCTCTGTTGACTACACTATGCTGCTTCTCATAACGAAGACCCAGGAACTGGCGGAACTGAGCGTCCTCGAGCTTGGAGTTCATCCAGGACTGAGCTGGACTTCCAGGGGTCACAGTCATTCGTTCAGATCCCGGGAAGCAGGTGGCAGTCCCTGTCCCTAGGCAAAGATTCCACTTGGGGACCCTTGAGTAGAGCTCATCTGACCCAAATCCTTAGAGTTCGGGCCAAACCACAGTGGGTCTTGAAACACTGGGGAAACTGGTGGTACAACAGCATGTTATCTCCTCAGTTCCTCCTCTCAGTGATGCAACTCCTGCTATTTAATTTTGCAAATCTTGACACACGCAATTCAGCTAGAATGCATGTGCCTATTAATCATTTTGGAGAAAAAGCAAGGGCAGAGTAGGGGAACATTCTTCCAATAATATTGGGATGCAGTGTGTGGAAGCAATCATTGAATCAATCAATCAGTGGTCTTTATGGAGTTCTTACTATATGAACACGATGTGGTGGTGGAAAAAATGATAAGCGCTTGGAGGAGTATATAGTCAGAGTGCTGGAAGAGAGTTTACCTGATTATCTAAGCTAATCCCCTGCAGCCTAAATCAGCCTAGACAAATGAGAATATATCCTGTTTTTGACAAGGCCACCATGCTATTAGGTAGAGGACCCAAGATTACAATAGATTGCAACTCTTTTTTTTTTCCTAAAGATATTTGTTAAGCGTTTACTATATGCTACTAAGCGCTGGGGTAAATACGAGGTTGGACATAGCCCAAGTCCCACGGAGGGCTCATAGTATTTTATTTTATGAGGCACAGAGACGTTAGTGATTTGCCCAAGATCACACAGCAGACAAGTGGCAGAGCTGGGACTAGAAACCAAGTCTTCTGACTCCTAGGCCCGGTCTCTTTCCACTAGATCACACTGCTTCTTATCATGCAGGCTTGTCTTAACGTTTTGGATTGTCACCTATTGCTCTACATTTTACAAAAACCTATCCAGCATAGTTTGCAGGACTGAGAAACTGTCACAGTTAAGATAGTTTTAATAGAAAGAAGCCTCTTCATTACTTCCCCCTTAGTTTAGGAAGACCTCTCATAAAGATACAAAGCCTTAATTGATTCCTCAAAATATGGATTTTCAAAATAAATTTCTAGGAGTGAGTAGCTAAGGACTATTTAGAATAGTATAATGTTGCCATAGTTGAAGACCATAACTCTCCCTCACAAACACAGAACGACGGTCTTTAAAACTTTTTTTGCTGTGGCTATCTGTCGACTATTTGTGTGGATGTGTCGAAATTCTGAGAGCCCCTTGGAGAAACACTCTAAATGCTCTTTCCCCTTTCATTTGCTGGATGGGTTACTGAGATTTTCTCCTTACAGGCAGACTGATAAGGCTTGCTTCAAAAATAACTAGACCCATCCCCCAAATCTGCACTGTTAGCCGAAATGTTTAGAAAATATCACTTCATTTTTCAATGGGGTTCTGCCTGAGCAGTTAATGATTGCATCACATTACAAGATAGGCATTTAGCTTTCATGGGAACGGGAATGGTTCATATCTCCACTCTAGATTATTGAAGAATAGATGAGACCAAAGGTTAGAACAAGGAAAGGAGATGCAGAATCAGATTCGATTCCTGGTTCCAACACTGATTTACTACCTGAGTAAATCAGTCCCCCCTTTATATCCTAGTTTTTCCTTCTGAAAAGGGAAACTCTGAACTTGAAATTTCGGAGACAAAAGGCACAAAACTCGTTGCAGAAAATCATTTAATCTGGAGCTTGTCACAAATGGAATCTATCAGTTTATAATGTTATATCATCTCAATATTTTAAATTTGGAAAAGATGACAAACAAATACAACCCTTTAAACAAGACATCTTTTTTTAACCTGATATTTTAAGATTTCTATTGTGGATTTAGATGGCAGTGACCAACATTTTTGAAGTTTGTAAATCATCATGGCCAATTTTTTGAGGGTAGGGTACCTTAAACTGCTATGAAAATCACAACCTCAAATAATCTGAAAAACCTAAGAAAATCTGTGACAAAGGAGGGAATTTCCAGTACTTACATTGACCTTCATCTTGTTTCGTCCACGTACGGCTGACTACTCCATAGCCCAGAAGAACCCAATGCTTTTTGAGAGAGAAATCTTTCCAGTTTGAACTGGAATTCCGTGAGGTTTGGTTTGGAGTCTAAAAGTATTTGTGCCTTGGACTGTATTCCCTCTACAGCTGTTCTTTCTAGGATCCCTGGTCTCAAGTCAACAGCCATTAGGAATGAATCGAACAAGTTACATAATAATTTATCCTGATCGTTCCAGTTGGCTCATAGTTCAGTTCATGCAAATGAAGCTGGTGGGGTCGGGGGGCCGGGTGTAGGGGGGATTTAGCTATAAACCTCCCTGGATAGCTCTAGATCTGGAAAAAAAGGGTTGAATAATAAAGGTATTTCCCTGCTGTAAAAGTAATCTTAATTACTTAGGGGAGTATTTCGAATAAGATGAAAATTCAGGGCCTTTTCATTCTTATTCTTATTTTCCCTTTCACAGTCTTAGTTTAATCTGCTTAGAATTTTACCAGGTCACTCAGATGATAAACAGCGTGGCTCAATGGAAAGAGCGTGGGCTTTGGAGTCAGAGGTCATGGGTTCAAATTCTGGCTCCGCCAATTGTCAGCTGTGTGACTTTAGGCAAGTCACTTAACTTCTCTGTGCCTCAGTTACTTCATCTGTAAAATGGGGATGAAGACTGTGAGCCCCCCGTGGGACAACCTGATCACTTTGTAACCTCCCCAGTGCTTAGAACATTGCTTTGCACATAGTAAGTGCATAATAAATGTCATCATCATCATCATTATTATTATTAAAGTCACCATAGGGAGTTTGAGGACCTGAAGAATCAATCAATCAAAGGCATTTACTGAGTACTTACTATAATAATAATAATAATAATAGTATTCATTAAGCGCTTACTATGTGCAAAGCATTGTTCTAAGTGCTGGGGGGATACAAGGTGATCACTTTGTCCCACGATGGGCTCACAGTCTTAATCCCCATTTTACACATGAGGGAGCTGAGGCACAGAGAAGTTAAGTGGCTTGCCCAAGGTCACACAGCTAACAAGTGGCGGAGTCGGGATTTGAACCCATGACCTCTCACTCCCAAGCCCGTGTTCTTTCCACTGAGCCATGTTACTATGTGCTGAGCACTGTACTACGAGCTTGGGAGAGTACAATACAACAGATTTGGCTGATACATTGCCTGGCCCAAACCCAGCTGGGCAACAAGTGGAACTGAGATACATTTACTGTGCATGATATTCTGCTTTCCTGTAGACATCTACACTTTGTCAAGCGCTTCGTACTTTTAGTACAGTGCTCTGAGCACAGTAACTGCTCAATAAATAAATACCTTTGATTGATTACCCAGGCTTCTATGCTTAGATCTCCCATCAACTCATACTGCTCATACACAATTCTCAGAACTTCTCTTCAATCTGTTCTTTTTTTTTTGTTCTCCCCTCTTTCTTTAAACTTTCCCTCTACATCTTATAAGGGAAACATTTTTTTAACTAAGAAAATATCCATTCAGAAGGCACATATAATTTTAAAAATCCCCTAGGTATGTCATCATGTGATCAGGCTGGACATAAGGAGTTACCAACTCCAGGAATTTGAAAGCTTTTAAATCAAAAGCAATTTTAAACCCCTACTATTAATATGTAGCCTATTCCCAGACTTTTTTTTATATCCTCAGCTCTTAAAGAGCTACATGTCAAAGCACTGTTGGGAACGGATGCAAGATTAAGTGAATGATTTGTTTTATTTCAAACTGATCATGATCAGCATAGCCAAGAGGAAAGAACATGGGCCAGAGAGTTAGAAAACCTAAGTTTTAATAGTGACTCCACCACTTCTCTGCTGTATGACCTCGGGCAAATCACCTAACTTCTCTTTGCCTTAGTTCCCTCATCTGCAAAATGGGGATTCAATTTCTGTTTTCCCTCCTAGTTAGATTGAGAGCCCCTTGTGAGACCTAATTATCTTGCACTTATTCATTCATTCAATCATTCAATTGCATTTTATGAGTGCTTACAGAGTTCAAAGTACTGTACTAAGTGCTTGGGAGAGTACAATATAACAATAAACAGCCACATTCCATGCCCAGAATGAGTTTACAGTCCTATCCCAGCATGTAGAATAGTGCTTGGCACATAGAATGTGCTTAACAGAACCAAAACTATTAATTATTATTATATGATATTGTCAAAAAGTCAAAAGGCCTTGTTTTAAGGTTTAGGCATTAAGACAAAAGCGGTACAAACTGCATTTGTTGGAAAAGCCATTTGGGGTTAAATTTGCAAAATATAAGTGCTCAAAGGCAAAAAGTGTAGCTAGTAAGGCAACCACTGATGAACCTGACAAATTACAGACAAGAAGATGCACGAGAGATACCTCATGGTACAAAAGACACAGTAACGTGATAATGTCACAGATGCCATTTTTGAGGAAGTAACCCCGAGTTTATGTTTCTCTGGTGGATCCTATACACCCTACAACTTGCTCTAGAATGGTTGCATTTGTTTCCCCATGTCTATATAAATGCTAGTGCTGCGTTGGAGGCACAGAACTGAGGAGCCAGGCTCGCGACAGAGGGAAGCTCAGTGCTTAAAATGAAGAAAAAAAATAAACCCCAAAACCCAATGTAAAAGGTAATGGTTCTGTGTTGTTGTCAGATGGGGACAGGTCAGATGAAAACCAGACTGCTGCTTATAAATCCTGACCATGGACAGCCTGATGTTGGGAATAACATGGTGAATTTAACACCTTGTCACACAGACGATTCTTATACTTTTGAAAGAGCAGAAAGACGAACTGTATGGAAGTCTCACCTACTTGCGTTTAGAGAGAATTTTCCCACAGTCCTTAATTTTATTTTGTTTAATGTCGATCACTCAATCATTGGTATTTACTGCACACTTGCTGTGCAGATTCATTCATTCATCCATTCATTCATTCAATCATACTTATTAAGCACTTACTGTGTGCCGAGCACTGTACTAAGTGTTTGAGAAAGTACAATACAGAAATAATGAGTGACAATCCCTGCCCACAACGAACGCACAGTCTAGAGGGGAGGAGACAAACATTAACACAAATGAACAGACATCAATATAAATAAATAAAATTATATATATAGGTAAGGACTGTGGGGTGAAGGGGGGGAAGAGCAAAAGGAACAAGTCAGGGCGAATCACAAGGGAATGGGAGATAAGGAAAAGCGGAGCTTAGTCTGGGAAGGCCTCTTGGAGGAGATGTGCCTTCAGTAAGGCTTTGAAGGGGGAAGAGTTATTGTTTGGCGGATTTGAGGTGGGAGGGTGATTCAGGCCAGAGGTAGAACATTGGCCAGGGGGCTGGGGTGAGACAGGCAAGATCAGGCATAGTGAGAAGGTTAACACCAGAAGTGTGAAGTGTGTGCTCTGGGTTGTAGAAGGAGAGAAGCAAGGTGAGGTAGGAGGGGGCAAGATGATGGAGTGCTTTATAGTCAGTGGTGAAGAGTTTTTGTTTGATACGGAGGTGGATAGGCAACCACTGGAGATTTTTGAGGAGGCGGATGACGGGCCTGAACGTTTCTTAGAAAGATGATCCGGGCAGTGGAGTGAAGGATGGACTGGAGTGGGGAGAGGCAGGAGGTTGGGAGGTCAGCAAAGAAGCTGATGCAGTAATCTAGGCGGGATAGGGTGGTGAGTGATTGTATTAAAGTGGTAGCAGTTTTGAGGGAGAGGAAAGGGCGGATTTTAGTGATGTTGTGAAGGTGAGACCGACAGGATTTGGCGACGGAATGAATATGCGGATGTATGTATTATCACCTGGGAAGCTACAAGAGAGGAAGCAGACAGGATCCCTACCCTCCAGGAGCTTACACTGTAACTGAACATCAACTTGGTCAGGTCCGCATCGAGAACATAGGACATATTTCCTAAAACTGAATTTGAATTTCTCTTTTTGTAGATTCTTGTTACAGTAGTTTACTTCTTCTCATCCCTTATGAATAAAAGGAAAACTACCATCTCTTTCCACCTCAACCCGGCCCCCCTTTCCCCCCACCACTTCTTTTAAGTCGTTTCCTCTGAAAGCCCTTGTCATTTCCTCCTTAGTCATCTTTGGTCCAAAATTACGCTATTATATTTTTACAGTCTTTCCCCTTGTTATATTATCATCTTCGACAACATACTCTGTATTTTATTTAGCTGAATGACTTTTTTGGTAGAACACTTTCTTTTGTTTTGAGGTATCCACTCAGAACGTTTTTATTGAGGGTTTAAGTATTAATTAACTTGACAAAGAAAAAGGTAAAGATATATTTGTTTTAAACTATGTGATGGTTATTATATCTCCAATTCCACTGAGATCCCAATAAGAAGAAAAGGGACTCACAATAAAGTAGGAAAGGTAAGTTAGGTAGATGGAAGAATTTATTAATGGATTATTGGTGAGTTGGCTTTCACCAAGAGAGTGTGGAATTATTTAGACTCTCATCTGACTGGATTATGAAAGTTTCAATCCCTTCAAGGCAGGGATCAGAATCATAGCTAGATGGACTAGACTGTGAGCTCCCTGGGTGCGGGAATCATATCTACTGATTCTATTGTACTCTCCCAAGCATTTATACAGTGCTCTGCAAAGTGTAAGTGCTCAATAAATACTATTGATTGAATTATTGATTTGCACAGAAATTTACAGCGTGAGAATACTACAGAATGAGTTTCCTGTAAAGCAGAGTTCTTCAGGATCACAATCTCACACTATAGGAGAATGGTTGTCATAGCCCAAACTGATCACCTATGTTATAAATTGGGATCCCATGGTGTGATAATTGCAAAAAGTGAACAATAGAAAGGCTATGCTGTTTGAAACATGGTGGCCAATCCTGCCCACAGGAAAGAAAGGTGGAAGGGCCTGGGGGAAAGAGATTTAGCAGATACATTCCCGTCCCATAACTAACAGTCCAGAGGTGAAGACATTCTGAGGTAAGTCAATCAATCAATCAATCAATCATATTTATTGAGCGCTTACTAAGTGCAGAGCACTGTACTAAGCGCTTGGGAAGTACAAATTGGCAACATATAGAGACAGTCCCTACCCAACATTGGGCTCACAGTCTAAAAGGGGGAGACAGAGAAAAAAAAAACCAAACATACTAACAAAATAAAATAAATAGAATAGATATGTACAAGTAAAATAAATAAATAAATAAATAGAGTAATAAATATGTACAAACATATATACAGGTGCTGTGGGGAAGGGAAGGAGGTAAGATGGGGGGGATGGAGAGGGGGACGAGGGGGAGAGGAAGGAAGGGGCACAGTCTGGGAAGGCCTCCTGGAGGAGGTGAGCTCTCAGCAGGGCCTTGAAGGGAGGAAGAGAGCTAGCTTGGCGGAGGGGCAGAGGGAGGGCATTCCAGGCCCGGGGGATGACGGGGGATGAGTAAGAAGTAATTCAATTGTACTGTACCCTTCTAAGTGCTTAGTACAGAGCTCTGCACATAGTAAGAACTCAAAAAATACCATTAACTGACTGATTTAAACATCTTTTCCAAAGTTATAGTTGTCTACTTGACAACTATATAGTTGTCAAGTATATTATTACAAGTATATATATAGTTGTATACTTGAACAACAAAGATTACAAATGCATGTAATTAGTAATAGTCTATTATTAGAAATAACAAACAATGTTTGATGATATATGAAAAAATATCTTAACCAGTGAATTTGCGATGGTCCAAGTAGGCCTTTGCATTGAAGGTGATACTACTGATGCCAAGGTAATATTCAAGCTTGTGAGGGTGGCTGCATGGACCACTGTGTGACTAATGATTCATTTAAACAGTGCTTTGCACATAGTAAGCGCTTAACAAATACCATCATTATTATTATTATTAAATAGTGTATATGTAATATTGTCCTGCTCTGTGTATGCCTCTTGCAGGGCTCTTCATTCGTTTTAAATCTATCTTTTTGCTCCCTGACCCTCTGCTAATAGAGAGCAATCCTTCCCATGATTGCAGCATGCTAGATGCTTGTGTCTGTTGCTATTGTCTTTCACCACATCAAAAGCAGGACACTGGCTAGGGAATCAAAGGGCCAATTGAGAATTGGAGACCTAAAAATGCAATCAAGGAAGAAAAGCAGGTAGCCAAGAGGCTCAAATGGATTTATTTTTAGTTTGATCTACTGAAATTGGTGTTAGAGATTCCCATACCCAAAGAGAGTTTTTCTGTTTCTTTGTTTTTTTAATGTAGCACAGAGGTCAGAGGGATTGGATTGGATTGTGGTGACCACACAGGATGCTTAGGCCAAATTGATGAACTAAATGTATACAATCATGAGGAATTTTGAAGGAACTTCACAATGAAAGTCAACTCTGTTGTATTGTACGCAACTCTGTTGTAATGTACTCTCCCAGGTACTTAGTACAGTGCTCTGCACTCAGCATTCGATAAATATCTTTGAAGTTGCAGAAATTCTGCCCAGAATATTTAACCTCTCATTAGGATTGGTAGTAGGTAGGAGAACAAATCTTAGGAATTATAGACTGGTGAGCCTCATTCTTGAACTTGGAAAACTGGTAGAATATATAATTCAATTCAGCATGAGTGAGCTCTTAGAAACACAGCCTTCTGGAGGTAATCAATCAATCAATCAATCAATCGTATTTATTGAGCACTTACTGTGTGCAGAGCACTGCACTAAGCGCTTGGGAAGTACAAGTTGGCAACATATAGAGACAGTCCCTACCCAACAGTGGGCTCACAGTCTAAGAGACCAAATGGTTTCAATCAATCAATCAGTGGTATTTGTTGAGCATTTATTATGCAAGTGCTCAACAAGTGCAGCACTTACTAAGTGCTTGAGCACTATTTATTGCATTTGTAAAGGGTATATTTTGTGCAAAACCCTTTACCAAGCACTGAGGAAAGATTTTTTACCCAAGACAGAACATTCTCCTATCCCAAGGTGGAACGTTTTCAAAGACCTTTAGGAAATCTAAATATTGTATGCCTCCTGGCTTCTTTTTCTTCTCATGTTTATTGCTTTCAGTAAATCAATCAATCAATCAATCAATTGTATTTATTGAGCACTTACTGTGTGCAGAGCACTGTACTAAGCGCTTGGGAAGTACAAGAGCACCAGTAAATTAGTAGGCATGACTTCCCCTTTCAGAAAGTTTCATGGCTTTGACTGTAGACTCCTTGTGTGCAGGGATCGTGTCTAGTGTACTGTACCCTCTCAAGCGCTTAGTCCAGTGCTCTGCACCCAGTAAGCCCTCAATAAATATCATTGGTTGATTGATTGATTAAACTGGCACTGCTCTCCACAGCCGTCTGCTCTGGCCTTGGCCCCGTCTTCTCCGACTATGTGTCCTCTGGCCACCTGACTAGCGTCCTGCCTCAGTGGCTCCTGTCAGGAAGTTTTCAGCCCACTTATTAGCCTGGTTGAACCATACTCTGGCCTGACTCTTTGGGTGTGAAGGACAACACTAAAGCTAGCAAGGAAGTTCAGCAAGGGCTGGGGGTTGAGGACCTAGAGAGTGAAAATTTTACACCATCTTGGCTTTTGACATCTCAACCACATTTTGAGATCGTAGAAGATTTGCTTTGACATTTCAGTTGCTACTTTAATGTCATCAATCTCATAGTAGTTGGGAAAAAGAAAGACTGAAAGGACCCAGGCTCTTTGAGTTGGGTGGAATCTGAAGAGCGGTTGAGCAAAATGAAGCCACTGGAAAATATTTGTTTTTTTGTGGTTGTTAATTAATAACAATAATAATAATATGTCATTTATTAAGTGCTTCCTATGTGCAAAGCACTGTTCTAAGTGCTGGGGAGGTTACAAGGTGATCAGGTTGTCCCACGGGGGGCTTACAGTCTTAATCCCCATTTTACAGATGAGATAACTGAGGCACAGAGAAGTTGTGACTTGCCCAAAATCACACAGCTGACAATTGGTGTAGCCGGGATTTGAACCCATGACCTCTGACTCCAAAGCCCATGCTGTTTCCACTGAGCCATGCTGCTTCTCCAGTTTACCTCAGTTTTACATAGTATTTGTTAAGCAATTACTGTGTGCCAGACACTATACTAAGCACTGGGGTAGGTATACACTAATCACGTTGAGCCCAGTCCATGTCCCACATGAGGCTCACAAGTCTTACCCCCATTTTACAGATGAGGAAACTGGGACACAGAGAAGTTAAGTGACTTGCCCAAGGTCACACAGCAGATATTTGGCAGAGCAGGGACTAAAACCCAGGTCCTTCTGACTCCCAGAAACGTGCTCCAGTTCTTCTGACAGAAATGATGCTTACATCCCCTTAAAGGTGATACAAAACTTCCTACAATTGTTTGGAGGCCAGAGATTTCTTCCTTCAGGAGACCACTACAGCGAACACACAGTTGTCTTCCCCTATGGGAGAACTTAATAATGCTTGCTGTATCGTCTTGGGCAAGTCACTTAAATTCTTTATACCTCAGTGTCCTCATTTGTAAATTGGGGATTAAATACCTGTTCTCCCTCTTACTTTGACTGTGAGCTCCATGTGGAACAGGGACTGTGTCCTACCTGTTCGATTTGTATCTACCCCAGTGCTTAGAACAGTGCTTAATACACAGTCAGTCCTTAACAAATACCATTAAAAAACTGTGGTAAATAGATAAATAGGATAGCAAACTGGAGAGAATAAGGATTTAAATCATACTCTTGGGAGGTTGAGGGAGGGCTAAATGGGATGTGTATATTTCTATAATTCTATTTATCTATTTTGATGCTATTGATGCCTGTCTGTTTTGTTTTGTTGTCTGTCTCCCCCTTCTAGACTGTGAACCCGCTGTTGGGTGGGGATTGTCTCTATCTGTTGCCAAATTGTACTTTCCAAGTGCTTAGTACAGTGCTCTGCCCACAGTAAGTGCTCAATAAATACGATTGAATGAATGAATGAATGAATCTATAATGATTGCACTATTTGTTAAGTGTGTGCTCTGTGCTAAACACTATAAGAGATACACTCCAAGTGGATCAAACAGTTGCTGTCCTACATGGGGCTTCACTATCTAAGGGGAAGATACATTTTTATAGATGAGGAAACTGAGGCACAGTGACATTAAGTGACTTGCCCAAGTCTAACACAGCAGGCAAGTTGCTGATTGAGTATTAGAACTCCAGACCCCCCCTCTTTCCACTGGGCCTCGCTGAATTGGTTACCTTCTTTTCTTTTCATCATTAAATCCCTAGGAGAGGGTGTTTTCTACTCAGAAAATGCTCAATAAATACCATTGGTTGAGGTAGCTTAGTAAGACATTTTTACTCACACCAGAGAAGCATACTCAGACATCTGGGCTTATTTTGGGTTTTAAGTTTCTCTCTGCCAATATGGACAAGCCTATGTTGACTTTTTTCCATTTTGAGTGTTCTTAGCACGCATGCAAGCACATTACCTTTATCTTTTAGACTGTGAGCCCATTGTTGGGTAGGGACTGTCTCTATATGTTGCCAATTTGTACTTCCCAAGTGCTTAGTACAGTGCTCTGCACACAGTAAGCGCTCAATAATTACGATTGATGATGATTACCTTTGTTGTGTGGTCAATTGCACATGAGCAAAATGGCTGCTTGAGCCATAGAGCATTTGGAGGAATGTTAGACCCAATCAAGGTGTGCTCAGGGTAGCATTCTGCTGAGACAGCCCAGCCCAAGAAATTACCGAACATCAGTCAATCCATCAGTTCAATCAATCGCTCATATTTACTGAGTATTTACTGGGTGCAGAGCACTGCACTAAGCGCTTAGGAGAGTACAATAGAACAGACTTTGTAGATGTGTTCCCCCCGCCAAGGCTGGGTGCAGAGCACAGTTCGGGGCATGCTTAGGGGTGGATCAGCGGAGACATGTTCAATTGATCAGTCAAGGGTATTTATTGAGCGTTTACTTTGTTCAGAGCACTGTAGCGAGTGCTTGGGAAAGTAGGGAAGCAGCGTGGCTCCGTGGAAAGAGCACGGGCTTTGGAGTCAGAGGTCATGGGTTCAAATCCCGGCTCTGCCAATTGTCAGCTGTGTGACTTTGGGCAAGTCACTTAACTTCTCTGTGCCTCAGTTACCTCATCTGTAAAATGGGGATTAAGACTGTGAGCCCCCCGTGGGACAACCTGATCACCCCAGCACTTAGAACAGTGCTTTGCACATAGTAAGCGCTTAATAAATGCCATCATTATTATTACAACAGAGTCGGTACCTCTGCCCACTTGATTCTCATTCATTCAATCGTATTTATTGGGCGTTTACCGTGTGGAGAGCACTGTACTAAGCGCTTGGAAAGTACAAGTTGGACTTGTGCCATCGCACATGTGTACATATCTATAATTAATTGATTCATTTATTTATTCGTATTACTATCCATCTCCCCCAGTAGACGGTAGGCTCGTTGTGGGCAGGGAATGAGTCTGTTATTGTATTGTACTCTCCCGAGCGCTTAGTACAGTGCTTTGTACACAGTAAGTAATCAATTAATACGATTGAATGAATGAACGAATGAATGAAACGCCTCTGCTTGGCTTGGAAAGTCGGGAAAAGCAGAGGGGACAGCGACCCAAGCCTCTGCCTTCCGGAAAGACAGCCTCGATTTTGAGCGGGCATTCCTCGCCTGCCAATGGAAAATAGCGAAGGAGGCAGTGTGGGAGGTTGCAGTCTCTCTGTGGATCCCAAGGGCCTCGGAGAGTAGAAGCGTCTTCTAGATTGTCAGCTCTTTGTGGGCAGGGAGTGTGTCTGTTTATTGTTGTATTGTACTCTCCCAAATGCTTGGTACCGTGCTCTGCACACACTAAGCGCTCAATAAATATGAATGAATAAAGATGAATTATAACAATAATAGTGGTATTAGTTAAGGTATTAGAGAAGCAGCGTGGCTCAGTGGAAAGAGCCCAGGCTTGGGAGTCAGAGGTCATGGGTTTGAATCCCGGCTCCGCCGCTTGTCAGCTGTGTGACTTTGGGCAAGTCACTTAACTTCTCTGGGCCTCATTTACCTCATCTGTAAAATGGGAATGAAGACTGTTAGCCCCACGTGGGACAACCTGATCACCTTGTATCCCCCCAGCGCTTAGAACAGTGCTTTGCACATAGGAAGCGCTTAACAAATACCATCATTATTATTATTACTATTCTCTGGGCCTCAGTTACCTCATCTGTAAAATGGGGATTAAGACTGTGAGCCCCCTGTGGGACAACCTGATCACCTTGTAACCTCCCCAGCGCTTAGAACAGTGCTTTGCACATAGTATAATAATAATAATAATAATGGCATTTATTAAGTACTTAATAAATGCCATCATCATCATTATTATTATTAAGTGGATTCTATGTGCCCAGCATGGAACTAAGATCTGGAATAGATACAAAATAATCAGGTTGGACACAGACCTGATTTTAACACCAGGATCCTTCTATTTAGAAGAATTTATGCTCACCCAGTTCTGTCATTGTTTTAAAAAGACTTGGAATTTTTTTCTTTAATTGGGCAGGGCATAAATGCCAGCCATCAGCTTCCCCTTCTAAGCGTATGAGTAATATTCTTTCCAGAGCTAGGGTAACTTTTCAAAAGTGATTCTTTTGCAATTGATGATATTGATTCTACACACATGACCTTATTCTACATTCCATGGGCAATTAACTGAAAAGGTTCATTTTATTGTATCAGTAGATTGAAGCCTAGGCCAAAGAGAAGCAGCGTGGCTCAGTGGAAAAGAGCCCGGGCTTTGGAGTCAGAGGTCATGGGTTCAAATCCCAGCTCCGCCAACTGTCAGCTGTGTGACTTTGGGCAAGTCACTTAATTTCTCTGGGCCTCAGTTACCTCATCTGTAAAATGAGGATGAAGGCTGTGAGCCCCATGTGGGACAACCTAATCACCTTGTATCCACCCCAGCGCTTAGAACAGTGCTTTGCACATAGTAAGCGCTTAATAAATGCCATCATCATCATCATCCAGAAAGGGAAATCTTCATTGGTAGCTTACAACTCTTAGTATGGGGTATTCATTTGGATGAAAAGATAAATTGAGTTCCTAATATCCCACATCTGGTTCAGAGGAGCTCAATAGCTTGTCACTGACACTGTTCTATATACTCTCCCAAACACTTAGTACAGGGCTCTGCACACGGTAAACACTCAAACATTGATTGATTGACTGATTCTCTTTCCCAAATAGCTATTGAACTAAAATGGACACGAAACTTTGGAGCATTGATGCCCATCCCACGAAACAACTGATCACTTGGCTTGGCAAGAAGCCTGTCTAAACCAAAATCGCTCCTCCAGCTGTTCTAGGAAATTTGGGACTCAGCTGTTGTTGAAGAATCAAACGATTTGCCCATTCCAGGGCCAGAGTACTTTGGAATCACAATGTCTTGCTCATAATTTCTCCGGTCCCCCCGCACCTTTCTCCCTCTCTCTCCCTCTCTTTCCAAATATTGAATGTTCACTTACCTTGGAGGATCTGTCCATGTTGTCTGTCCCCTTCATTGTCGTCACCTAGGAGCAGAGTGCTCTTGAAGAGTGCCAACGCTGTCTGATTAAAGAGGCGGTGGATTATGCTATGTCACTGCATGTCATTCGCTGGTTCTCCGAAAATGAATTCTTTGGAGGTGCATGTCATTTTATAGGAAGTGGTACAAAACAGTCTCCCTGAGGGCTATATTTCTGGGACCCTCGATAAGTCTAAAATGGTTAAAAAACCCAAAGAAGCAAGAATTTTACCATGACTGATATCTGTGACTGTCTACAAGTAGAGATTGCCTTGATCTGCTTTTTACACATTTGCTACAAAACCGCAAAGGAAAAAAAAAGGCAGCTCCAAACCTTCTGCTTTATTGGGTGAAGTTCCTATTTCAGACAACTCAGTATAAAAATACTATGGGATCATGATTTCTTGCACCCCAATTTAATGTAATGAAAAGTCTAATATTCATCTAATGACTCGAATGCATATTTTAAAAAATTGCTCAGTGAAGATTTAATTGCACTTTGTATTTTTCTTCAAAATATTCTAGGCAATAAAAGAGAATTTACGTGGTTTCATAACTTCCATCAAGAGAAGCACTGTGGACTAATGGATAGAGCATCAGCTGGGAAGTCAGAAGGACCTGGGTTCTCATCCCAGCTCCACCACTTGTCTGCTGGGTGACCTTGGGTAAGTCACTTAACTTCTCTGTGCCTCATTTACCTCATATGTAAAGTGGAGATTAAGGCTGTGAGTCCCTTTGCGGGAGATGGACTGTGTCCAACATAATGAGCATGTATCTACTCCAGTGCTGAGTACAGTGCATGGCACATAGCGCTTAGCAAGTACTAAAAGCAAAGCCAAAAAAAAAAAAAGAAACCTCTAACTAGTCAAAGTTTTTACTACATTTGACCAAGAAACGGTTCCCCTGAAGGTTTTTCTTAGTACAACATTACTCCCTCATGTGGTCATGAGGAGGTGGAAAAAGGGACTGGTAAGTTAAAAGGGGATAAGTACTGAGGCGTGTGAACCAGGACAGCTTCCTGTGTGGAAATCCCTTCCCTTCTTTGCCTGTGTATTTTGTTGTTTATTCCCACACAATGGGAGAGTGATGATAAAATGGGGAAGAAAGGTCATCGACCCCATGGTCTCTTCCTGTAACTGCTTCATTTTTAAAATGTCACATGAGGCAGCCTTTGGGCTTCTTCAAATCCTGAAGGATGCGATTGCATCTTGTAGAGAGGTCGGCCCTCTCACGTTCCCTTTTGGATTCCCTCTAAAAATGAAATTGCAGTTTCTAGTTATTTTGATTTTCAGTTATGTATCTGTACAGCACGGATAGAGGAGAGACAAGGCAAAGCTAATACAAAAACAGGGGAGATGGACTGGGCCCTGTCCGATTAACTCGTATCTAACCCAGCGCCTAATACACTTTGTCAGTGCTTAACAAAGACTACAGTTTTTATGGCTTGTTCCAACCTGGGCAGGAGAGAGAAGGCACAGGTCCTATCTGGGCCAACAAGGAAGCAGCGTGGCTCAGTGGAAAGAGCACGGGCTTTGGAGTCAGAGGTCATGGGTTCAAATCCCAGCTCCAGTTGTCAGCTGAGTGACTTTGGGCAAGTCACTTAACTTTTCTAGGCCTGTTACCTCATCTGTAAAATGGGGATTAAAACCTGTGAGCCCCCTGTGGGACAACCTGATCACCTTGTAACCTCCCCAGCGCTTAGAACAGTGCTTTGCACATAGTAAGCGCTTAATAAATGCCATCATTGTTATTATTAAGTTAGTAGGGCCTGCAGTGACCCATTCCTACACTCTGCCGGTGCTCCCGTGTTGGAGGAAGTTGGAGCCGAGGCCAAGTGTGCAGACCTGGTGGAAACAAAAATTCAGCCAGACAGAGCCACGAAGGGGAAAATCTCCTGAAAAATCAACAGTTCTAGGAAGTCCACCACTGGGAAGGCATTCAGTTTGGCCAAGTCTCACAGGACGGGGTCTGTGTCTAATTCCAACATGGGTACTCTTTCCAAGTATTTAGTAGAGTGTTCTGCCCACAGTAAACACTTAATAAATCCTATTAGTACTACTGCCACCTGAAATCTGGTACTTATTTTGGGTGTCTGTCAACCCCATATGGGACAGGGACTGTGTCTCACCTAATTAACTTGTACCTATCCCAGTGCTTAAAGCAGTGTTTGACCCCTTGTAAGTGCTTAACAAATACCAATTAAAGAAATGGCCCTTGGTTGACTGGGCCCAGATGGGGACTCTAACAGCCAACTTTAAAAACCATTAAAGTCTTGTGGCAACAATCAATCAATGGTATCTATTGAGCACTTACTGTATGTAAAGCACTGTACTGAGTGCTTGGGACAGTATAATGCAATAGAGTTGGCAGAGTGGTTTCTGCCCATAAGTAGCTAACAGTCTCTATGGGGGAGACAGACATTAAATTAAACTACAGATAGGAGAAATAGTAGAGTATAAATACAAGTAATAATGATTATTATTATAATGGCATTTGTTAAGCACTTACTATGTGCCAAGCACTGTTCTAAGCGCTGGGATAGAGACAAGATAATCAGGTTGTCCCACATGGGGCTCGCAATCTTAATCACCATTTTACAGATGAGGTAACTGAGGCACAGAGAAGAGACTTACCCAAAGTCACACAGCTGATAAGCGGCGGAGCCAGAATTAGAACCCACGACCGCTGACTCCCAAGCCTGTGCTTTTCCACTAAGCCACATAAGTACATAAGTGATGGGGGGCTGGGATGAGTATCAAAGTGCTTAACGGGTATGTAAATCAAGTGGACAGTCGACACAGAGGAGAGGGTGGATTGAGGAAATGAGGGAAATCAATGTTTTGAGAAGGGGGTGATTTGTAGTGTCAAAGGCAATAGAGAGGTCAAGGAGGATTAGGATGGTGTAGAGGCCATTAGATTAGGCAAGAAGGATGACAGTGGTGATTTTAGAGAGGACTGTTTCCATGAAGTGAAGGGGGAGGAAGCCAGATTCCAGGGACTCAGTGAGAGGACTGGAGAGGAAGTTGAGATAGAAAGTGTAGACTACTCACTCAAGGAGTTTGGAGAGGAATGGTAAAAGATTGCTGGGGTCACAAACGTAAGTTTCTGTGGGGTCAGGTTTTTTTTTTTTTAAGGATAGGGGATATGTTAACATCTGCCTCCTCCTCTAGACTGTATGCTTGTTGTGGGCAGGGAATGTGTCTGTTTATTGTTATATTGCACTCTCCCAAGCACTTAGTACAGTGCTCTGCACACATTAAGCTCTCAATAAATACGATTGAATGAATGGGCATGTTTGAAAACAGTGGGAAAGGAGCCATCGGAAAGGGAGCAGTTGAGGATTTGCAGGCCACCAAATCCTGTCGATTCTACCTTCACGACATCATTAAAACCCACCCTTTCGTTTCCATTCAAACTGACACTATGCTGGTCCTGGCATTTACCTAATCCTGCCTTGACTACTGCCTCTGCCTCCTCGTAGATCTCCCTGCTTCCTGTCTCTCCCCATTCCTGTCCATACTTCACTCTGCTGTCTGGATCATCTTCCTAAAAAAGGTTCAGTCCATGTCTCCCCGCTTCCCAAGAACCTCCAGTGGTAGCCCATCCACCTCCACCTGAAAAGAAAGTCCTTACCATCGACTTTAAAGTACTCAATCAGCCCGCCCCCTCCTATCTTACCTCCCAGATCTCCTATTACAGCCCTGCCCATTCACTTCACTCCTTCAGTGCCAGTTTACTGTGCCCTAATCTCATCCATCTCACTGCCGACCCTCACCCCCAGCCCCCCTGGCCTGGTATTCCCATCCTCCCTTTGCGTATTTGCCAGACTATCCCTCTACCCACCTTCAAAGCCTTTTTAAGATCCTCTCTTCTGAAGAGGCCTTCCCCAATTAAATCCTTTTTTCCCCGGCTCCCTCTCCCTTACAACTAGTCAACGCATATGGATCCGTGACCTTTGGGCATGTAGTATTTGCCCCATGGCACTTACATACATATCTATAAATTATGTATTATGAATGATTTATTTATATTAATGTCATCTCCCCCTCTAGACTGTAAGCTCATTGTGGGCAGTATGCATGTCTACCGGCTCTGCTGCATTGTACTCTCCCATCAGTACAGTACTCTGCAATCAATCAATCGTATTTATTGAGCACTTACTGTGTGCAGAACACTGTACTAAGCGCTTGGGAAGTACAAGTTGGCAACATATAGAGACAGTCCCTACCCAACAGTGGGCTGCACACAGTAAACACTCAGTAAATACCACCGATGATGATTTTAAATACCACTGATGATGATTTGTTCTATAATCAATTAGGATTCTCACGAGAAACTCGAAGGCAAAAATTTCAGAGAAGTTTCACCAATTGTATTATGGGAAAAAAGAAGCATACTGGACTGAATCCAGTTCATTCATTCATTCAATGGTATTTATTGAGCGCTTACTGTGTGCAGAGCACTGTACTAAGCGCTTGGGAAGTCCAAGTTGGCAACATATAGAGACGGTCCCTACCCAACAGTGGGCTCACAGTCTAGAAGGGGGAGACAGAGAACACAACAAAATATATTAATAAAATAAATAAATAGAATAAATATGTACAAATAAAATAAATAAATAGAGTAATAAATTCGTACAAACATATATACATATATACAGGTGCTGTGGGGAGGGGAAGGAGGTAAGGCGGTGGGGATGGGGAAGGGGAGGAGGGGGAGAGGGAGGGGGGAGAGGGTTTAACAAGTACCCTATTAAAAAAATACACTGTTAATCAGAGCCATGAGAATCAGCCTTAAACATCTTATTGGAAACCTGCATCTCATTTACACGGCAAAATAGACAACTGTTGCAATAGAAAGGTAGTTCTAGGAAATTTGGCGGCTTTGTGCAACATCCTGCTGTCTTCAGTTAGACCGTTTTGCCAAATAAAGTGAAGTACAGCAGATTGAGTCTTTCAGAGAAGCAGTGTGGCTCAGTGGAAATAGCCCGGGCTTTGGAGTCAGAGGTCATGGGTTCAAATCCTGACTCCGCCACTTGTCAGCTGTGTGACTTTGGGCAAGTCACTTAACTTCTCTGGGCCTCAGTTCCCTCATCTGGAAAATGGGGATTAAGACTGAGCCCTCCGTGGGACAACCTGATCACCTTGTAACCTCCCCAGCGCTTAGAACAGTGCTTTGCACATAGTAAGCACTTAATAAATGCCATCATTATTATTATTATGAAGTGAAATGTTCTACTGACACTCCAATGTGCTCTTGTACAATTGGGTGGATTAAACACATGGTACAGTTGAATACTAGTTTAAGAGAGCCAATGCAATCATGGCCCCTCAAAAACATAAATGCTTTTCATGAATATAAGCATAGGAAAGTCCAGATTATATGGTTTTAGCATGATCTAAATTAAAGGTACTAAGCCCTCATTTCCCCCATCTCCCTCTCCCTTCTGCACTGCCCTCACACCGATTTCTACCTTTCATTCACTTCACCCGCAGCCCCATAGAAGTTATGTACATATCTGTAATTTATTTTATTGCTTGTCTCCCTCTCCTAGATTGTAAACTCCTTGCGGGCAGGAGACAAGTCTACCGTTATATTGTAATCTCCCACTTAGCACAGTGCTCTGCATGCAATAAGCACTCGATAAACACGATCAATTGCTTGGTATTCATATGCACAATATGCTCTTGTCCGCAGCCTCACTGGCTAAGATCGGTTTATGGAAATAACTGTGAACAAATTTCTCTGCGGTGTCCCTCTCTTACGGGTAATCAGGAACTGGAATTTAATTTGAAGCTTAAAATCCAGCCATATGACAAGAAACAATCAACGGTATTTACTAAACACTCACTGTGTGCTTGGAAGAGGAAAGAAGACCCATACAACAGAGGCAAAAAAAAGTGCAGGTGACAAGGATGATGAGTGAAAGGAATCAGAGGGGTAATAGTAAGAGAAATGCACAATAATTAACAGTGGCATTTGTTGACCATCTACAATCAGCGAAGCACTGTTTTAAGCAGTGGGGTAGAGCCAAGAAAATCTTGTCTCACATGGGGTCCACTGTTTAAGTGAACCCTATAGCCCTGGTCACTACAGTACCGCAGTGATAAGCTCTGTCATGAATGTCATTTATTGAATGCTTACCATGTGCAGAGCACTGTACTAACTACTTGGGAGAGTACAACAGCATTGATACAGTCCCAATCTAGTTGTGGGGAGCTCCCAGTTGAAGCCACACTGTGATTCCAGGACCATTCATCCAACAGTCTTCAGCACTGAGACATTATTGAAAATTGCCACCACCTGGTCTGTGCCACCAGCCCATCATTTCTCTCTCTCCCCCTACCACTGGCTGGAACAAACAGGCCTGGAAACCAAATCATACACAAATATAGTTTTTAATTTTGGAGATTTCATAGTCTAGAAAATTTATGGTAGAAATCAGATATTGATATTCAGCATATGACAGCCACGGTTTTAGGTGATACAGACAATGCAGATAGATTACTTTGTTCACAGTGTATTTCAGGCACACGCAAGTCTTCGGAACATCAGTGTGATCAAAAAAGGGTCCCTTTGGATATATGCGAAGGTACTTTAGGAACTGAAGTTTTCTGAAACAATATACCACTTGAAGGGTAGCTTCAGCAACCAGAGAATTTTTGCCACATTATTTTAATTCACGGACACATACAGCCAATTCAAAGTTCCATCAAGTGCAGATGTTTTAAAGTTACAGGGTTAAACAGCTGATTTAATGTCTTTCCAAAGGTTACCCCGCGGAACAGGGAAGAGCCAGAATCAGCATTCTGACCCCTGCTTCTTTGCACATTGCCATCCAGTAGCTCTGCTTCTCTTGTTTCCACTTCAATTCTTCCCAATTTAGCATCCACTGATCACACACAGGTCTTCTAGGCATGCTCAAGATTAAAACAAAAGACACCGAGTCACCCAATACAACCAGAACAAATAGATTGCAGATAATTTTTCCAGGTACTCAAAGTCTTTGTCATTGTACTATCACTCAAACCACATAGGTGTTAGTTACATTAAAAAGAAAGAGCTTCTGCATGTAGTCCTGTGATCAGACAGTAACTCTTACATGACAAATATTTATACTGAAAGTGGATGGGATAATTCCTCCCCGGTGCAGCATCAGTCTTTTAGAAATGGACAAAACACCCAGACCACAATGGTCAAAACTGAAAGGACTCCAAAAAAGGACTTCATTGCCAGCTTACGCAGTTACATCTCAAAATAGTTTCCGCCAGCCGAGGAAATAGGTTCACCATCTATTTAACATTTAGGCTGAAAGATCAGTAACGGGGCAGGTTTCCAAAGAGCAATTATTATAGAACGTGTTTACTCAGGTTTGTGTTTGGAAGAGAGTTATTAGGTTTGGGTTTTTTATTTTTGTTTTCTGCATTTTGGAGGTATACGGTGGCAGCAATGTTTTAGAGCTTTTATTTTATCCAGCTGGAAAAAAAAGCAGTTACCAGGAATTGTTTTA
Source organism: Tachyglossus aculeatus (assembly GCF_015852505.1). NCBI lineage: Eukaryota > Metazoa > Chordata > Mammalia > Monotremata > Tachyglossidae > Tachyglossus > Tachyglossus aculeatus. The sequence continues at coordinate 13,760,980 of NC_052073.1, read as the reverse complement.
CCTCAAAGTTTCAAGGAAGGGCCTGTCAACTCATCGGTTGCACCATGCCTCCTACCATGCCTCCCCAGAGTTTTCTTCTCAAGGGGAGGATGAGGTCTGGGCAACTATTTCCTGGATCAATGAGGAGTTTAACACTCACGCTGAAGGGAAAGACATTAAAAAAATTATAGGGAGGAAAGGTTAAGAGGTACAAGTCATTCTTGTAGGTTAATGACACATGATAGTTAATGCCTACCAATCCAGACCTGTGTGTCATGATGGCCTCTCAAATTATGCTCTGTCCCAACATCTCAATCTGTCGAGACAGCTGAAAAGTGAGCTGCAAAGGAAAGAGCTGCAGGAGTGCTATGAATGTACATCTCCTTCTTTACGTCTTAAGGAAAAAAACTCAGGATTGATTAGCTGAATCAAAAAAGTCAAAATTAAATACGACACTGAAGATTGGTGCTTTATCATCAGAGTTTAAAATTTTGGGGGCTCTCAATTGAAAGTAGTTCCAATATCATCATGGCACAAAATTGGACTTTTCAACATGGAACCACTTGGCTCCCCGCAAATTTTTGTTGAGTTAGTAAAATCCTCAGGTAGGGTAGTAGCAATACAATGCATAAGATGATAATAAAAAAAATCAAATTACAATTCATGAGACTTGTCTAGATTGACTCAAGAATTATTCGAGTGAACACTTTCAAAAATCCATCCTTAGAGCAAGGATTAACTCTACTGTGCGAGAAATTGTTAAGTGCTGTACTTACAAAACCGATGATGAGCACACTGTAATAATCAGTGAATGAGGGAAACCTGCACATATCTGCATTTCCAACTTTTTCCACCATGATTCTGCATCAAGGTTAAAAAAAGGCTTTTGTAAAAATTTCGGATGGGTCGATTATCAGCATCACATTGCCACAAGATGGTACGGTGAATTTAGGTACATTTTAAAAAGGCATTCTACTAAACTGGTGATGGGGGGAAAAAATAACTACTTTTAAAGGGTGCTAGAGAAAATGATCATTTGGTGAAAATGTCTCTAATCTGTGGTCGATCTCCGGTACCAAAACCGAGCTCTGAAGTCGTCACTGCAAGTCATGAAGCCGGGATTAGTGGGAGAATGAACTATACAGCGGACAATGTTATTGTGCCCCAGGGAGAGCAGATTTCTCCGTTCTGCTGTTCGTGAATCCCAGCAGCAAAGACTGATTGTCCTTTCATCAGGGAGTAACACGTAGTCTTCCGTGTGGTTGAAGACAGCTTGAGTCCGATGGACCTGTCGTCCACTCAAACCGGCACCTAGGACAGAAAATAAACTGTCAGTTGCCTCTTTTCCGCAGAGATCCGGATCTTTTTTTTTTTCCTAATGGTATTTGTTAAGCGCTTACTATGTGCCAAGCACTGCTCTGCCCACTGGGTAAAAGTACAGTATGAAGTATGAGGACCCTCCTTTCATGGTAGTCTATGCATCCAAGCAGTTTGAGAGGGAGCCAGAACTGTCTATGACAATAAGGACTCTTGTGGTACTCAACTGAGAGGATCAGGGAAATTGATCTTTAGCAAAAAAATATAAAAAAATTAAAAAAAAAATAAAAAAATTCCCGGCTGCTAAAAGGAACTTCAGAGCCAGACACTTGCTGCTTCTCGTAAACAAGGAATTTGGTTTTCTACAAAGAAAGTGTAGAACTGAAAAATGAATGCCACTGCTCCTCAAGCAAGCCCTCTCCTTCCCACAACCCAAGAGCAAGCCTGTTTCCACACTGAAGCTTATCCAATAAAAAGTTTTTGACCCATTACAAGCCTTGTTGCCCGGAAGGAGTCACAGAGGGGCCAGGAGAGGCCCCTAAGCTCTCCACTCTCTGTTGGGACATTTTATTTTTTGATTTTAGAAGTCTGTACATTGCTTTTTAGGTTAATGATGTCAAAAGTTTTCTGAGTTTTCTTAAAGTTGGGGACTGCGTTATACACCTTCCACTTAGAAGAGGGTTCCACACACAGTGGGGCTAACATGACTTTTGCTTGACAATCCCATTAGGAAAATGAATGGGAATGTTATAAATGAAGGTCATGAAAGGTAAACAATCAGTGGTATTAATGAGAGCTTACTGGGTGCAGAACACCGAGAGCTCTATACTAAGGGCTTGGGAGAGTACAACAGAGTTCGTGGGTATGTTCCCTGCCCACAAGCTTACAGTCCACAGGGGATATAGATATGCATGCAAAGGCTGTAGGGCTGAGGGTGTAGAGCAAATACCAAAAGCCCAAAGGGCACAGATCCAAGTGCATACATGACACGGGAGGGAGATGGAGCCGGGGAAAAGAAGGCGTAATCAAGGGAGGCTTCTTGGAGGAGATGTGACCTTAATAAGGGTTTGAAGGTGGAGAGAGTGGCGGTCTGGCATATATGGACTGGGGGGACGTTCCACGCCAGAGAGAGGACATGGGAAAGGGATTGGTGGTGAGACAGAAGAGGTCAGGGCACAGTAAGTAAAGTTGGTGCAAGAAGAAGTTGGTGTGCGGGCCAGGAGGATGTAGTTGGAGATCCGGGAGATAAGTATAGGAGGGGACGAACTGACTGAGTGCCGGAAAGCTGGGTTTAAAGGTTAAAGTGTTTAAAGGTAACATAAAATACACAATCCAATTCACCCCGAACATGTTTCTGTTATGGGTGTTGAGTAGAATGCTGTTGGGGAATCAGGGATTATTCTTCTCACAATGCCCGGCGTGATGTCAAAAGAGGCAGTTTTGAGCATGCACGTGGGATGCCTGTGAGGTGAACATCAGTTTTCCTTACTGTGGGCTTTGGCAAAATGGAAGTCCCCGTGTAGAGAACTGATGGTCTGTTCCTTTCTTCCCACTGTTTAATTTCTTCTTGAAACGGGACCCATTTTTTCCCCCTCCAGACGATTACCTATTAATCTTGAAAATGTTTTTAAATGCTCTCTTTAGCTGTCAAACAAGGAACCTCCAACTTGAGATTATCAAATACCTCTGCTCTCTAGTGGAAAGAAAGGGCTGCAATGGCGACACATGTCACGCACTCTATGTTGGCCAGATTGCCTGTGAGTGGACTTCCATTGGGGAGTACCGAAAGAGACCCGGAAACAGTTTCACCCACCAGTCGGTTTAAGAACAACACGGACCAGCTCCCCGACCCACGAAAGAATTATTTTACAGACACTGGGATGCGGGCACCTCTGCAGCTCACAACTCCGCCACCCGTCACGCACCTGTATATCTGACCAGCGTTCTTCCTGTTGATATCTCCCAGAGCTTCGCTACCGAGTCTTTCCCGCTCGACAGGATGTACTTCGAATTTTTGGAAAAAATGGCCGAGCAGACTTCTGCCCCGTCGTGGGCTTTTTCGAAGGTAGTGATGCATCGGTTGGAGACCCCGTCCCAGAGCTTGATGCAGCCATCTTTGCTCCCGGTCACGTACATATTGGCGCTCGGGTTGTAGTTAACCGAACAGATGGCATCGGTGTGCTGATCTTGAGGATTGCAGGACACGAAACACTGGAACGTGTTGATATCATAAAGCCGCAGGGTAGGGTGCTGCGTGCCAACAAGTATGTAGTCTCCGGAAGGATGGAAAGAGATGGAGCGTAACATTTCAGCTTCCTGTGGGGAAGGGACATTAGCGATAACTTTGTCGGCTGGATAACTAACTAGGTTAGTCACAAAAACTAAAAATTCGCCGTGTGCACTGTTAAATCTCGGGTCCTTGGGTAGAGAACTTCCTTTGAAAGCATCGCCCTGGCATTACTGGGAGGTGGGAAATGGTGGGGGAAGTCAAAGACACCTCCTGCTTCCTGCTGCTAAGAAGGACCGAAAAGGTCTAATGCCGGGGCTAACGCATCCCAGTGGACACCTTCCCTCCCAATGCACTTCAGGCAGCTGTACTGGTTTGCCCTTCGTATTTCTGACTCTGTAGAGTCAGAGAGAAGCAGTGTGGGTCAGTGAAAACAGTACGGACTTGGGAGTCAGAGGTCATGGGTTCTAATCCCAGCTTCCCCACATGTCTGCTGTGTGACCTTGTGGTCACTTAACTTCTCTGCGCCTCAGTTCCCTCATCTGTAAAATGTGGATTAAGACTGTGAGCCCCACATGGGACGTGATCACTTTGTATCATCCCCAGCGCTTAGAACAGTGCTTTGCAAATTAGTAGGTGCTTAACAAATGCCATCATTATTATTACAGTGCCCATCACATGGATGGCAGGCAATAGATGTTAAGGAGAGGGCTGCCTTCAAAACTGTCCAGTGTTCTCAACTGTGAACACTCCGATTCCCCTGAACATAATGTGCCTGTAGCCTGAGGTTTCTGGGGTTGGCTACTCAACAATTTGGCTTTTAAAAAGAGGGAAGCATTTTACTTTATGTTTAACTATAAAATCTATGCCTTAGTGTGGCTCTATCACAGGCCCCTGGCATCCTTGAATCCTCTCCAGTTCTCCCAGTCCCCTTATTGAGTTCTGGAACTCAGGCACCAGTTCTTAATTAAGTTCTTAACTAAGGCGCTGAAAGCACGTATGCAAGTTAAGGGTCTGTGGGGCTGGATGGGTGCGGTCAGGGTAATGATAATGATGGTATTTGTTAAGCGCTTACTATGTGCGAAGCACTGTTCTAAGAGCTGGGGCAGGGGGAGATACAAGGTGATCAGGTTGTCCCACGGGGGGCTCACAGGCTTAATCCCCATTTCACAGATGAGTTAACTGAGGCACAGAGAAGTGAAGTGACTTGCCCAAATTCACACAGCTGAACAACTGGTGGAGCCAGGATTGGAACCCATGACCTCTGACTCCAAAGCCCGGGCTCCTTCCACTGAGCCACGCTGCTTCTCTAAGCGTAGTCCACACTCTCCAGCAGGACGTGTTGGGGAGGGAAGGGGGTGGCAGTCCCCTGGAAAATAAAAGATGGGAGACGGGAGGCGGGGCGGAATGTGAGACTGTGAGCCCACTGTTGGGTAGGGACTGTCTCTATATGTTGCCAATTTGTACTTCCCAAGCGCTTAGTACAGTGCTCTGCACATAGTAAGCGCTCAATAAATACGATTGATGATGATGAAGTAGTGGAACAAGGAGTTGCAGTGGGGATCTCCTTGTATATGTAGGATATCTGCCCATTTAGCCCATCCATTTTGGAGGTGAGTCTTTGCTTCTACTTCTGCATTTGGAATGGATCACTGAGGTCCAGAGACTGGACCACCCCGGCACGCACTAAAGAATGAGCTTCAAGTTTCTTGTAAAATATCCATTTCTAACCTGAATATACTTGAAGGCCCTTTTGGCAGATGGCTTGGAATAATCAAACAATTTAAGAGTATAGTCTCTTGAACCAGAGGCTAGGATCTGCTCAGTTGGGTGAAAAGCTAGGCACGTAACTTCGTCCACATGATCGTAGAGAGTTCGAATAACAGGATGATTTTCCATGTTCTGCTGTGCGGTTTCATTCATCATGACCTACGGAGACAGAAGCAAAAAGCTCGTCTTTAGAAAAATAAGAGGCTGGACTCCGAATCCAAGCTCAATTCACTCCCAATAACCACTTATACCACCAACTCTCTAGCCCAATTCGAGGGTAACGTAAAATCAGAGAAACTAGTAATAAAAAAAGTTTACTGCGGTCCTACCTCAATAGGCATGGCACTTTTTGCTAACATCCGCTCTGTATCAAGTATCTTTATTGAAGCATCAGCTGACCCGGTAGCTATTAACTGTCCATCTCTACTGTATGTAGCTACCCGGCAGGGTCCTTTATGAGATGTCACATAGCAGGTTTCGTATTCTGAAGCCTCTGGAGACATGGTCTGGACATCTGCATCAAATTCCAAGTCAATCCCTGTGCCGGGAGCAACCGTATCTGAACGTCCGATCGCATACTGAACGGCACTATCATCATTTTCGATTCCTGAAAGATAAAACCCGAGGTCAGGAAGAGGATCCCGTTCAAATGGCCCTGCACTTTGGCTAAGAGGATGAGGTGGAACGAACCTGGAACGGTACACCAGTTTGGTGTGATATCAATTACCTCCTCCCTATCCTGTTCATTTTTCTCAGAAATCTTGCAGAATCTAGGTGGTCCCTGCCTGTAACTGTCGTTGTGTCCAAATAACTTCCAGAAAGAATCCTGCAAGTTTTCAGGGAAGATAGCAACTTGCTTATGAATACTTTCCATTGAAGACTTGGGCTCCAAATGTTTCCAGACAACTATCAAGCCTACAACTGTCAAATGGTAATCATATTAGTAATAATAATAATGACGGCATTTGTTAAGCACTTACTATGCACAAAGCACTGTTCGAAGCGCTGGGGAGGATACAAGGTGATCAGGTTGTCCCACATGGGGCTCACAGTCTTAATCCCCATTTTACAGATGAGGTAACTGAGGCACAGAGATGTTAAGCGACTTGCCCAAGGTCACACAGCTGACAATTGGTGGAACCGGGATTTGAAGCCATGACCTCTGACTCCCAAGCCCGTGCTCTTTCCACTGAGCCACGCTACTTGCTGGGTGCACTGCACTTTATTCATTGTATTTACTGAGCGCTTACTGTGTGCAGAGCACTGTACTAAGCGCTTGGGAAGTACAAGTTGGCAACATATAGAGATGGTCCCTACCCAACAGCAGGCTCACAGTCTAGAAGAGGGAGACAGACAACAAAACAAGACATATTAACAAAATAAAATAAATAGAATATATTTGTACAAGTAAAATAGAGTAATAAATATGTACAAACATATATACATATATACAGGGAGGGGAAGGAGGTAAGGCGGTGGGATGGGGAGGGGGAGGAGGGGGAGAGGAAGGAGGGGGCTCAGTCTGGGAAGGCCTCCTGGAGGAGGTGAGCTCTCAGTAGGGCTTTGAAGGGAGGAAGAGAGGTAGCTTGGTGGAGCAGCATGGCTCAGTGGAAAGAGCCCGGGCTTTGGAGTCAGAGGTCATGGGTTTGAATCCTGGCTCCACCACATGTCTGCTGTGTGACCTTGGGCAAGTCACTTAACTTCTCAGTTACCTCATCTGTAAAATGGGGATGAAGACTGTGAGCCCCATGTGGGACAACTTGATCGCACTGTATTCCCCCCCAGCACTTAGAACAGTGCTTTGCACATAGTAAGCGCTTAACAAATGCCATTACTAATTAATTAATTAATGTGCGGAGGGAGGGCATTCCGAGCCAGGGGGAGGACGTGGGCCGGGGGTCGAAGGCGGGACAGGCGAGAACGAGGTACGGTGAGGAGATTAGCGGCGAAGGAGCGGAGGGTGCGGGCTGGGCAGTAGAAGGAAAGAAGGGAGGTGAGGTAGGAGGGGGCGAGGTGAGGGACAGCCTTGAAGCCGAGAGTGAGGAGGGGAGTAACATGCCCAGAGCGACTTTACTAAGCGACTGGGAAGGTATAATGCAGAGGACAGACTCACTCCCTGCCCGCAAGGAGGCATAAATTTAGGCATAAATTTCTAGACTGTGAGCCTGCTGTTGGGTAGGGACCGTCTCTATATGTTGCCAACCTGTACTTTCCAATCGCTTAGTATAGTGCTCTGCACACAGTAGGTGCTCAATAAATACGACTGAATACATTTAGTGCTAGAAATGGTTGGCAGGTATGCCCGGCTTGGGGGTTTGCGGGTTATAGGCGGAAGCTTTTGGGAAGTGAGATTTTAGGAGGGATTGTAATACGAAGATAGCTGTGGTCTGATGGGCTGGAGAAGGGAGAGAGGGAGGGAAGGAGGGAGGTCCAGGCAAGGGAAACAGTATGAGAATGAGAGAGCCACCAGCACAGCCTAGTAGAAAGAGCATGGGCCTCCCTTCTAGACTGTGAGCCCACTGTCGGGTAGGGACTGTCTCTATATGCTGCCAACTTGTACTTCCCAAGCGCTTAGTACAGTGCTCTGCACACAGTAAGCGCTCAATAAATACGACTGATTGATTGACTGATGGGCCTGGGAGTCAGAGGACCTGGATTCTACTTTCCAAGCGCTTAGGTGAAAGAGCCCGGGCTTTGGAGTCAGAGGTCGTGGGTTCGAATCCCGGCTCCGCCACATGTCTGCTGTGTGACCTTGGGCAAGTCACTTACCTTCTCTGAGCCTCAGTTACCTCATCTGTAAATGGGGATTGACTGTGAGCCCCACGTGGGACAACCTGATCATGTTATATCCCCCCAGCGCTTAGAACAGTGCTTTGCACGTAGTAAGTGCTTAACAAATGCCATCATTATTATTATTATTACAGTGCTCTGCACATAGTCAGCGCTCAATAAATACGACTGAATGAATAATCCCAGCTCTGCCAAATTCTTGCGGTGCGACCCTGGTCCAGTCACTTAACTTTCCCTTACCTCGGTTCTCCTGTTCTCTCTCTCAGACCGTGAGTCCCTTGCGGGACGGGGACTGTGTCCAACCTAATTCACTTCTAGCTACCCCAGGTCTTAGAACAGTGCTTAACATGTACTAAGTGCTTACCAAATACCATTAAAAAAGAGAAGTATAACATGTACTAAGTGCTTACCAAATACCATTAAAAAAGAGAAGTATACTACCCAGTGCTAGCCAGTTGGACCTACATGCTTCCAAAGACGAAGTTAAAATAAGACTCCAGAGCAGAAGATACCTAGTTTGATGAGGTGAAGGAGCTGCTCGGAGGGCGCGCACACCGACTGGGGCTTGATCTCATTAATGAGGCCGTTGGCAATGTTGATGTAGCCATCGTAGAGCAGCTGGCTGATGATCAGCTTGTACAGCTGCTGCCGATCTTTCAGACTCACTTTTGTCCTGTACATTATGCTGAAGAGCAAATCAAAGCCTCCTTGTCACCTGGAAAAGAGGAAGATTGCCACGTGAAGACGAACAGTGCTTGGCACACATTAAGCGCTTAACAAATGCCATTACTATTATTAAAACACCTAGTGGAGATCAGAATACCTGCCCACTTCCCTGCGGCGGGTTGCAAAGAGCTGTAACAAAAGAAATAGATTGCCATGTGAAGACGAACAGTGCTTGGCACACATTAAGTGCTTAACAAATGCCATTACTATTATTAAAGCACCTAGTGGAGATCAGAATACCTGCCTGTATATATGTATATATGTTTGTACATATTTGTTACTCTATTTATTTATTTATTTTACTTGTACATATCTATTCTATTTATTTTATTTTGTTAGTATGTTTGGTTTTGTTCTCTGTCTCCCCCTTTTAGACTGTGAGCCCACTGTTGGGTAGGGCCTGTCTCTAGATGTTGCCAACTTGTACTTCCCAAGCGCTTAGTACAGTGCTGTGCACACAGTAAGCGCTCAATAAATACGATTGATGATGATGATGATGCCCATTTCCCCGCGGGAGGCGGGTTGCAAAGAGCTGTAACAAAAGAAAAGCTGCCATGTGACTTCTAGACTGTGAGCCCGTTGTTGGGTAGGGACCGTCTCTATATGTTGCCGACTTGTACTTCCCAAGCGCTTAGTCCAGTGTTTTGCACACGGTAAGTGCTCAGTAAATACAATTGAGTGAATGAATGTGAAGAGGTCGGATTCTAAAGCACCCTGTTCTCCATAACAATTGCGCACTTCCCTGCAGAGGGAACACAATGGGAAACTCTCTCTGCCCACCTCCATTAAAACTCAAAGGCCTGGCTCCCTGTAAGTGAAGAATCCTGCTCTTTTATGGCATTTATTAAGCACTTGCTATATGCAAAACACTGTTCTAAGCGCTGGGGAGGTTACAAGGTGATCAGGTTGTCCCACGGGGGCGGGGTGGGGTGGGGGCTCACAGTCTTAATCCTCACTTTCCAGATGAGGAAACTGAGGCCCAGAGAAGTTAAGTGACTTGCACAAAGTCACACAGCTGACAATTGGTGGAGCCGGGATTTGAACCCATGACCTCTGTCTCCAAAGCCCGGGCTCTTTACACTGAGCCCCCTCCTTCCTCTCCCCCTCTCCATCCCCCCCATCTTACCTCCTTCCCTTCCCCACAGCACCTGTATATATGTTTGTACATATTTATTACTCTATTTATTTATTTTACTTGTACATATCTATTATTTCCCTTCCCCACAGCACCTGTATATATGTATATATGGTTGTACATATTTATTACTCTATTTATTTATTTATTTATTTATTTTACCTGTACATTTCTATCCTACTTATTTTATTTTGTTGGTATGTTTGGTTCTGTTCTCTGTCTCCCCCTTTTAGACTGTGAGCCCACTGTTGGGTAGGGACTGTCTCTATGTGATGCCAATTTGTACTTCCCAAGCGCTTAGTACAGTGCTCTGCACATAGTAAGCGCTCAATAAATACGATTGATTGATTGATTGATTATATTTATTTTATTTTGTTAGTATGTTTGGTTTTGTTCTCTGTCTCCCCCTTTTAGACTGTGAGCCCACTGTTGGGTAGGGACCGTCCCTATATGTTGCCAACTTGTACTTCCCAAGCGCTTAGTACAGTGCTTTGCACACAGTAAGCACTCAATACGATTGACTGATTGATTAAGCCACGCTATTTCCTTGGGGTATACTTTCATTCATTTAATCGTATTTATTGAGTGCTTACTGTGTGCAGAGCACTGGACTAAGCACTGGGGAAGTACAAGTTGGCAATATATAGGGACGGTCCCCACCAAACAACGGGCTCAGAGTCTAGAAGGGGGAGACAGACAACAAAACAAAACGTGTAGACTGGTGTCAAAACCGTCAGAATAAATAAAATTACAGCTATATAATAATAATAATGATGACACTTGTTAAGTGCTTACTATGTGCCAAGCACTGTTCTAAGCGCCGGCTGGGTATGGGGGAGTACAAGATGATCAGGTTGTCCCATGTGGGGCTCACAGTCTTAGTCCCCATTTTACAGATGAGGTAACTGAGGCTCAAAGAAGTTAAGTGACTTGCCCAAGGTCACACAGCAGACACGTGGCAGAGCCGGCATTCGAACCCACGACCTCTGACCCCTAAGCCCGGGCTGTTTCCACTGAGCCATGCTGCTTCTCGGCACATGATGTACTATATGCACATCATTAACAAAATAGAGTAGTAAATATGTGCAAGTAAAAGAAACAGAGTAATAAATCTGTACAAATATATACAAGCGCTGTGGGGAGGGGGCTCAGTCTGGGGGTTCAGACCCGGCCCCTCACACGGCCCCATGGCCCCATCTTCGTCATTCACTCATTCAATCGTATTTATTGAGCGCTTACTGTATGCAGAGCACTGTACTATGCGCTTGGGAAGTCCAAGTTAGCAACATATAGAGACGGTCCCTACCCAACAGCGGGCTCACAGTCGGGGGGCGGTGGGGGAGAACAGACAACAAAACAACATATATTGGCAAAACAAAATAACTAGAATAGTAAATATGTACAAGTAAAATAGAGTAATAAATCTGTACGAACATATATACAGGTGCTGTGGGGAAGGGAAGGAGGCAGGGCGGGGGGGATGAGGAGGAGGGGGCTCAGTCTGGGAAGGCCTCATTCATTCATTTATTCATTCATTCAATCGTATTTATTGAGAGCTTACTGTGTGCAGAGCACTGGACTAAGCCCTTGGGAAGTCCAAGTTGACAACATATAGAGACGGTCCCTACCCAACAGCGGGCCCACATTCTAGAAGGGGGAGACAGACAACAAAACAAGACGTATTAACAAAATAAAATAAATAGAATAGTAAGTATATACAAGTAAAATAAATAGAATAATAAATCTGTCCAAACATCTATAAAGGTGCTGTGGGGAGGGGAAGGAGGTAAGACGGTGGGGATGGAGAGGGAGACAAGGGGGAGAAGAAGGAGGGGGCTCAGTGTGGGAAGGCCTCACTCATTCATTAAATCGTACTTATTGAGCACTTAGTGTGTGCAGAGCACTGTGCTAAGCGCTTGGGAAGTCCAAGTTGGCAACATATAGAGACGGTCCCTACCCAACAGCGGGCTCACAGTCTGGGGGTGGGGGGGGGGGGGAGAGACAGACAACAAAACATATTAGCAAAATAAAATAACCAGAATAGTAAATACGTACAAGTAAAAGAGAGTAATAAATCTGTACAAACATATATACAGGTGCTGGGGGGAGGGAGAGGAAGGAGGGGGCTCAGTCTAGGAAGGCCTCATTCATTCATTCAATCGTATTTATTGAGCAGTTAGTGTGTGCAGAGCACTGGACTAAGCGCTTGGGAAGTCCAAGTCGGCAACATCTAGAGACGGTCCCTACCCAACAGCGGGCTCACAGTCTAGAAGGGGGAGACAGACAACAAAACACATTAGCAAAATAACTAGAATAGTAAATACGTACAAGTAAAACAAAGTAATAAATCTGCACAAACATATATAAAGGTACTGGGGGGAGGAGGGGGCTCAGTCTGGGAAGGCCTCATTCATTCATTCAATCGCATTTATTGAGCACTTAGTGCGTGCAGAGCACTGTCCTCAGCGCTTGGGAAGTCCAAGTCGGCAACATCTAGAGACGGTCCCTACCCCACAGCGGGCTCACAGTCTAGAAGGGGGAGACAGACAACAAAACATATTAGCAAAATAAAATAACCAGAATGGTAAATACGTACAAGTAAAACAGAGTAATAAATCTGCACAAACATATACACAGGTACTGGGGGGAGGAGGGGGCCCAGTCTGGGAAGGCCTCATTCATTCAATCAATCGTATTTACTGAGTACTTAGTGTGTGCAGAGCACTGGACTAAGCTTTTGGGAAGTCCAAGTCGGCAACATCTAGAGACGGTCCCTACCCAACAGCGGGATCACAGTCTGGGGGTGGAGACAAACAACAAAACATATTACAAAATAAAATAACTAGAATAGTAAATGCGTACAAGTAAAACAAACTAATAAATCTGCAAACATATATACAGGTATTGGGGGGGAGGGGGAGAGGAAGGAGGGGGCTCAGTCTGGGAAGGCCTCATTCATTCATTCAATCGTACTTATTGAGCACTTAGTGTGTGCAGAGCACTGTCCTAAGCGCTTGGGAAGTCCACGTCGGCAACATCTAGAGACGGTCCCTACCCCACAGCGGGCTCACAGTCTAGAAGGGGGAGACAGACAGCAAAACATATTAGCAAAAAAAAAAAATAACTAGAATAGTAAATGCGTACAAGTAAAACAAACTAATAAATCTGTACAAACATATATACAGGTACCGGGGGGAGGGGGAGAGGAAGGAGGGGGCTCAGTCTGGGAAGGCCTCATTCATTCAATCAATCAATCGTATTTACTGAGCACTTAGTGTGTGCAGAGCACTGGACTAAGCGCTTGGGAAGTCCAAGTTTGCAACATATAGGGACGGTCCCTACCCCACAGTGGGCTCACAGTCTAGAAGGGGGAGACAGACAACAAAACATATTAGCAAAATAAACTAACTAGAATAGTAAATACGTACTAGTAAAACAGAGTAATAAATCTGCACAAACATATATACAGGTACTGGGGGGAGGAGGGGGCTCAGTCTGGGAAGGCCTCATTCATTCACTCAATCGCATTTATTGAGCACTTAGTGTGTGCAGAGCACTGTACTAAGCGCTTGGGAAGTCCAAGTTGGCAACATATAGGGACGGTCCCTACCCCACAGTGGGCTCAGAGTCTAGAAGGGGGCGACAGACAACAAAACATATTAGCAAAATAAAATAACCAGAATAGTAAATACGTACAAGTAAAACACAGTAAAAAATCTGTACAAACATATACACAGGTACTGGGGGGAGGAGGGGGCCCAGTCTGGGAAGGCCTCATTCATTCACTCAATCGCATTTATTGAGCACTTAGTGTGTGCAGAGCACTGGACTAAGCGCTTGGGAAGTACAAGTCGGCAACATCTAGAGACGGTCCCTACCCAACAGCGGGCTCACAGTCTGGGGGTGGAGACAAACAACAAAACATATTACAAAATAAAATAACTAGAATAGTAAATGCGTACAAGTAAAACAAACTAATAAATCTGCACAAACATATACACAGGTACTGGGGGGAGGAGGGGGCCCAGTCTGGGAAGGCCTCATTCATTCATTCAATCGAATTTATTGAGCAGTTAGTGTGTGCAGAGCACTGTCCTAAGCGCTTGGGAAGTCCAAGTCGGCAACATCTAGAGACGGTCCCTACCCCACAGCGGGCTCACAGTCTAGAAGGGGGAGACAGACGACAAAACAAAACATAGCAACAAAATAAAAAATGGAATAAATATGTACAAATATAATAGAGTAATAAATACGTAAACATCTCTCCAGGGGCTGTGGGGAGGGCACTCCGCCCGTCCCCAGGCCCTCCCTCCCTCACCCGTCCGTCCGTCCGCCCGTCCGTGGTCCGTCCGGCCGGCCGTCGGTCGTTCGGTCCCGCGGTGGCGTCGAGGCCCGGCGCTTCTCCCCCAGCAAAATGGAAGCACGAGGGGCCGAGCTCTTCGCTCGATTCACCGCGCCTCGCGCCCGCCCGGCCTGACGAGCGCCGAGCGATCGATTGAAGCCCGGCCTCCCAACCGCCGCGCCCGCCCGCCCGCCATCTTTGTTCCGGGCACCAGCCCGACGTTCGGACATTAGGCGAAGCCACTCGGCCATCACCCCCCCCCCCTTTTTTAAAAAAGCATTTATTATCATCAATAATAATCATCAGCATTTATTAATTATTAATCGATAATATATTGTATTAATATAATGATTGAGATAATATAATATATTACAATGTAATATAATAATGCAATAATATAATATCATAATAATACAATATAACATCATAATACAATATATTATATATTATAATAATACCATATATAATAATATAATATAATAATATAATGTAGTATATTACAATGTAGTACAATAATATAATATAATAATATAATATTATAACAATGCAATATAACATTATAATATACAATATTAATATAATATTAATATGTGATGCATATAATATAATTAACAATATAGTATAATATATAATATAATATGGAATATAACATATAATATATAAAATATAACATAACATAATACATATATTATGTATTATAATAATATCATATATAACAATACGATAATGCATTATAATATAATTTAATATAATAAAACAATAATATAATAATAAAATGATACGGCATAACATAATAATAAAATGATATAATATGACATAATATAACATAACATAATATAATATAATAATTAATATAACATCATCATCATTATATTCTATTAAATTGTTATCACTGTATTATTATATATTATTATATTATCAATTATAATATATCATTAATTATGTTATTAATTATGTTATTAATCATCAATCATATTTATTGAGCGCTTACTGTGTGCAGAGCACTGTGCTAAGCGCTTGGGAAGTACAAGTTGGCAACATATAGAGACAGTCCCTACCCAACAGTGGGCTCACAGTCTATATTAATGAATATTATTGTTATTAATAATAATGATCATGGCATTTATTAAGCAGTTACAATGTGCACAGCACTGTTCTAAGCGCTGGGGAGGTTACAAGGTGATCAGGTTGTCCCACGGGGGGCTCACAGTCTTCATCCCCATTTTTACAGATGAGGGAACTGAGGCCCAGAGAAATGAAGTGACTTGCCCAAAGTCACACAGCTGACAAGTGGTGGAGTCGGAATTTGAACCCATGACCTCTGACTCCAAAGCCCACCCTCTTTCCACTGAGCCATGCTGCTTTCGTTGTCCGTCTCCCCCTTCTAGACTGTGAGCCCCTTGTTGGGTAGGGACCGTCTCTATATGTTGCCAACTTGTACGTCCCAAGCGCATAGCTCAGTGGAAAGAGCCCGGGCTTTGGAGTCAGAGGTCATGGGTTCAAATCCCGACTCCACCACTTGTCAGCTGGGTGACTTTGGGCAAGTCACTTCACTTCTCTGTGCCTCAGTGACCTAGTCCCTTCTAGACTGTAAGCCCACTGTTGGGTAGGGACTGTCTCTATATGTTGCCAACTTGTACTTCCCAAGCGCTTAGTACAGTGCTCTGCACACAGTAAGCGCTCAATAAATACGATTGATTGATTGACGTCATCTGTAAAATGGGGATTAAGACTCTGAGCCCCCTGCAGGACAACCTGATCACCTTGTAACATCCCCAGCGCTTAGAACAGTGGTTTGCACATAGTAAGCGCTTAATAAATGCCATTATTAGTATCGGTCCAGTGCTCTGCACACAGTAAGCGCTCAATAAATACGCTTCTCCACTATGACCTTTGACTCTCATTTTGTGCTCGGCAGGGCACAAGCCCTACTTCATAATTAAGCCATAGTGATCATTTGTGTGTATTTATTACTCTACTTATTTATTTTACTTGTACATATTCCATTTATTTTATTAATATGTTTGGTTTTGTTCTCTGTCTCCCCCTTCTAGACTGTGAGCCCACTGTTGGGTAGGGACCGTCTCTACATGTTGACAACTTGGACTTCCCAAGTGCTTGGTCCGGTGCTCTGCACACAGTAAGCGCTCAATAAATACGAACGAATGAATGAAAAGTAAAGTGACTTGCCCAAGGTCACACAGCAGACAAGTGGCAGAATTGGGATCAGCTCCTCTGACTCTTAGGCACTTGGTATTTCCATTAGGCCTCACTGCTTCTCCACTATGACCTTTGACTCTCATTTTGTGCTCGGCAGGGCACAAGTCCTACTTCATAATTAAGCCATAGTGATCTTTTGCATGTATTTATTACTCTACTTATTTATTTTACTTGTACATATTCCATTTATTTTATTAATATGCTTTGTTTTGTTCTCTGTTTCCCCCTTCTAGACTGTGAGCCCAAAGTTGGGTAGGGACCGTCTCTATGTGTTGCCAACTTGGACTTCCCAAGCTCTTGGTCCAGTGCTCTGCACACAGTAAGCGCTCAATAAATACGCTTCTCCACTATGACCTTTGACTCTCATTTTGTGCTCGGCAGGGCACAGGTCCTACTTCATAATTAAGCCATAGTGATCTTTTGCGCGTATTTATTACTGTACTTATTTATTTTACTTGTACACATTCCATTTATTTTATTAATATGTTTGGTTTTGTTCTCTGTCTCCCCCGTCTAGACTGTGCGCCCAAAGTTGGGTAGGGACCGTCTCTATGTGTTGCCAACTTGGACTTCCCAAGCGCTTGGTCCGGTGCTCTGCACACAGTAAGCACTCAATAAATACAAACGAATGAATGAAAAGTAAAGTGACTTGCCCAAGGTCACACAGCAGACAAGTGGCAGAACTGGGATCAGCTCCTCTGACTCTCAGGCACTTGGTATTTCCACTAGGCCTCACTGCTTCTCCACTATGACCTTTGACTCTCATTTTGTGCTCGGCAGGGCACAAGTCCTACTTCATAATTAAGCCATAGTGATCTTTTGCATGTATTTATTACTCTATTTATTTTACTTGTACATATTCCATTTATTTTATTAATATGTTTGGTTTTGTTCTCCGTCACCCCCTTCTAGACTGTGAGCCCAAAGTTGGGTAGGGACCATCTCTATGTGTTGCCAACTTGGAGTTCCCAAGCGCATGGTCCAGTGCTCTGCACACAGTAAGCGCTCAATAAATACGCTTCTCCACTATGACCTTTGACTCATTTTGTGCTCAGCAGGGCACAAGTCCTACTTCGTAATTAAGCCATAGTGATCTTCTGCGTGTATTTATTACTCTACTTATTTATTTTACTTGTACACATTCCATTTATTTTATTAATATGTTTTGTTTTGTTCTCCGTCTCCCCCTTCTAGACTGTGAGCCCAAAGTTGGGTAGGGACCCTCTCTACGTGTTGCTGACTTGGACTTCCCAAGCGCTTGGTCCTGTGCTCTGCACACAGTAAGCGCTCAATAAATACGCTTCTCCACTATGACCTTTGACTCTCATTTTGTGCTCGGCAGGGCACAAGTCCTACTTCACAATTAAGCCATAGTGATCTTTTGCATGTATTTATTACTCTATTTATTTTACTTGTACATATTCCATTTATTTTATTAATATGTTTGGTTTTGTTCTCTGTCTCCCCCCGTCTAGACTCTGAGCCCGCTGTTGGGTAGGGACTGTCTCTACGTGTTGCCAACTTGGACTTCCCAAGCGCTTGGTCCGGTGCTCTGCACACAGTAGGCGCTCAATAAATACGATTGAATGAGTGAATGAATGAATGAATGAATGATGAATGAATGAATGATGAATGAATGAAAGATGAATGAATGAATGATGAATGAATGAAAGATGAAAGAATGAATGAATGAATGATGGATGGATGAATGAATGAATGATGGATGGATGAATGAATGATGAATGAATGAGTGAATGAATGAATGATGAATGAATGAATGATGAATGAATGATGAATGAATGAAAGATGAATGAATGAATGATGAATGAATGAAAGATGAATGAATGAATGAATGAATGAATGATGGATGGATGAATGAATGAATGATGAATGAATGAGTGAATGAATGAATGATGAATGAATGAATGATGAATGAATGAATGATGAATGAATGATGAATGAATGAGTGAATGATGAATGACTGAATGATGAATGAATGATGAATGAATGAATGATGAATGAATGATGAATGAATGAATGATGAATGAATGATGAATGAATGAATGATGAATGAATGAATGATGAATGAATGGTGAATGAATGAATGATGAATGAATGAATGATGAATGAATGATGAATGAATGAATGAATGATGAATGAATGAATGAATGATGGATGAATGATGAATGAATGAATGAATGAAAGCGACACGATCGGCCACCGGCATCCCCGGTTTCCGCTACTCCCCGACTAGTGCGCCTGCGCAGATCGCCGGCCGCGGTCCAATCACCGGGCTTAGGCGGCTCGCTTGTCCCGGCTCCGGCCAATGGGAAGGCGACGCCGAAGGCCGCGCGACCAATCAGATCGTGAGAAGTGAGCGACGCTGTATTTAAAGGAGGGAGATTTGAATTTAAACGGTAGACGCCGTTGGTGCCTTTGTGCTGGGCCACTCAGCCCAGGAGGCCTGCTTGGCTACCTGCTTGGCTACCTGGCGGGAGGGAAGCAAGCAAGCAAGCAAGCAAGCAAACGCGCCAGGGAAGGAGCTAGAAGTAGGTGGTCATTTAAAGGGCGGGTGGAACAGTCTGGAAAGTGCCAAGGTCCTGCTGCTCGGATGGGGCTTTGGGGCGAAGGAAAAAAAAAAACGTTGGTATTTGTTAAGCGCTTACTAGGTGCCTGGCACTGTTCTAAGCGCTGGGGTAAATACAAGGTCATCAGGTTATCAATCAATCGTATTTATTGAGCGCTTACTGTGTGCAGAGCACTGTAGAGCCTCAGTTCCCTCATCTGTAGAATGGGGATTAATCAATCAATCGTATTTATTGAGCGCTTACTGTGTGCAGAGCACTGTACTAAGCGCTTGGGAAGTACAAGTTGGCGACATAGAGAGACAGGCTCAGACTGTCTCTACTCCCCAAGCGCTTAGTACAGTGCTCTGCACACAGTAAGCGCTCTAGTAAATTTGATTGATTAATCCCCATTTTACAGATGAGGGAAGTGAGGCCCAGGGAAGTGACTTGCCCAAAGGCACACAGCCGACAAGGGGCGGAGCCGGGATTTGAACCCGTGACCTCTGACTCCAAAGCCCGGGCTCTTTCCGCTGAGCCACGCTGCTTCCCCGAGGAAGAGCAGAAGGAGCCGGGGGGGAGGGCTGGAGGGGAACAGGACCTACCTTCTTCATATCATTTAATGCAGCTAATTCTAGTAGACTTAATATATATTTTATGTTAATGTCCGTCTCCCCCTTTCACCGGATTGTGGGGTAGGAATGTCTCTTTAATAATAATAATGACATTTATTAAGCGCTTACTATGTGCAAAGCACTGTTTTAAGCGCTGGGGTAAATACAAGGTAATCAGGTTATCCCATGTGGGGCTCACAGTCTTAATCCCCATTTTACAGATGAGGGAACTGAGGGCCAGAGAAGTTAAGTGACTTGCCCAAAGTCACCCAGCCGACAAGTGGCGGAGTCGGGATTTGAACCCATGACTTCTGACTCCAAAGCCCGGGCTCTTTCCACTGAGCCACACTGCTTCCCCGAGGAAGAGCAGAAGGAGCCAGGGGGTGGGGGAGGGCTGGAGGGGACAGGACCTACATTCTTCATATTTAATGCAGCTAATTCTAGTAGACAATATATATTTTATGTTAATGTCCCTCTCCCCCTTTCCCCAGATTGTGGGCTAGGAATGTCTCTTTAATAATAATAATAATGATGATGACATTTATTAAGCGCTTACTATGTGCAAAGCACTGTTCTAAGCGCTGGGGTAAATACAAGGTAATCGGGTTATCCCACGTGGGGCTCACAGTTTTAATCCCCATTTTACAGATGAGGTAACTGAGGCCCAGAGAAGTTGTGACTTGCCCAAAGTCACACAGCCGACAAGTGGCGGAGTCGGGATTTGAACCCATGACCTGACTCCAAAGCCCGTGCTCTTTCCATTGAGCCACGCTGCTTCCCCGAGGAAGAGGAAGAGCAGAGGGAGCCGTGGGGGGGGAGGGCTGGAGGGGAACAGGACCTACATTCTTCATATCATTTAATGCAGCTAATTCTAGTAGACTTAATATATATTTTATGTTAATGTCCGTCTCCCCCTTTCCCCAGATTGTGGGCTAAGAATGTCTCTTTAATAATAATAATGATAATGACATTTATTAAGCGCTTACTATGTGCAAAGCACTGTTCGAAGCGCTGGGGTAAATACAAGGTAATCGGGTTATCCCACGTGGGGCTCACAGTTTTAATCCCCATTTTCCAGATGAAGTAACTGAGGCCCAGAGAAGTTGTGACTTGCCCAAAGGCACACAGCCGACAAGTGGCGGAGCTGGGATTTGAACCCATGACCTGACTCCAAAGCCCGGGCTCTTTCCATTGACCCACGCTGCTTCCCCGAGGAAGAGGAAGAGCAGAAGGAGCCTGGGGGAGGGCTGGAGGGGACAGGACCTACATTCTTCATATCATTTAATGCAGCTAATTCTATTAGACTTAATATATATTTTATGTTAATGTCCGTCTCCCCCTTTCCCCAGATTGTGGGCTAGGAATGTCTCTTTAATAATAATAATAATAATGACATTTATTAAGCGCTTACTACGTGCAAAGCACTGTTCTAAGCGCTGGGGAGTTTACAAGGTAATCAGGTTATCCCATGTGGGGCTCACAGTCTTAATCCCCATTTTACAGATGAGGGAACTGAGGCCCAGAGAAGTTAAGTGACTTGCCCAAAGTCACCCAGCCGACATGTGGTGGAGCTGGGATTTGAACCCATGACCTCTGACTCCAAAGCCCAGGCTCTTTCCACTGAGCCATGCTGCTTCCCTGCTTCCCTTTTCTGTATTGTGTCAATCAATCAATCGTATTTATTGAGCGCTTACTGTTTGCAGAGCACTGTACTAAGCACTTGGGAAGTACAAGTTGGCAACATATAGAGATGGTCCCTACCTAACAGTGGGCTCACAGTCTACAGTGTCCTCTCCCTAGCTCTTAGAGCAGTGCTTTGTGCACGGTAAGCGCCCAGTAAATACGGTTAAATGAAGGCTAGCTAGGAAAGTGCCATACGAAAAGCCATGAGAAGCAGCATGGCTCAGTGGAAAGAGCACGGGCTTTGGAGTCAGAGGTCATGGGTTCAAATCCTGGCCCTGCCAATTATCAGCTGTGTGACTTTGGGCAAGTCACTTCTCTGTGCCTCAGTTCCCTCATCTGTAAAATGGGGATTAAGACTGTGAGCCCCCTGTGGGACAACCTGATCACCTTCTAACCTCCCCAGCGCTTAGAACAGTGCTTTGCACATAGTAAGCGCTTAATAAATGCTATTATTATTATTATTAGGACAGACTGAGGGACTCGGATAGGGAAACACTCCAGAAATGAGCGGCGCAGGGCTAGGGTGGGGAATGGAGGTGCGGAAGGCCTTCGCATTGCTTTGAGGCTTGGCGTTGAAAATCCACCTGCCATTTTTCATTCATTCTGTCGTATTTATTGAGCGCGTACTGTGTGCAGAGCACTGCACTAAGCGCTTTTAGGGAGAACTCAATAAATACAATTGCTCGGGCGGGAGAGAGGCTGAAGCGTTTGGAATTATGGCCCGCTGCTAATTTTGTGCCTATTCCCCCCCCCCCCCCCCAACCCCCACCTTCGAAAATTGGCACTTTTGAGAGTAATGCTATTTAAATGTGGCCTGTGTGCAGAATACAGTGCCATGTACTTGGGGGAATTCAACAGAAGCAAGAGACATGAGGTTTTTTTTGCCCACAAGGAGCTTCCAACCTAGCCGGGGCAGTACATACACATTAATAAAATAATATAATAATAATAATTTTATATAAAATATGTTATAGTTATATAAAATATAATAATAATAAAAGTGTTTAGGAAGTTTCACCTTTGTATGCTTTTCCTAGTGCTATGCACGCAGTAAGCATTTATTAGGCACTAGTAAGAGTAAGAATGCCACTACTCTGAGTGATTGGGGAAACAGCGTGGCCTAGTTGATGGAACATGAGCCTTGGAATCAGAAGAACCTAGTTTCTAATCCTGGCCACTGGTTTGCTGTGACATTGGGCAGGTCCCTTCACTTCTCTCCACCTTATTTACCTCTTCTGTAAAATGGGTTTAAGGCTGTGAGCTTCAAGGAGGGAGAGGGACTGTGTTGAGCTTATCATACTAATAATTATGGTATTCAGCGCTTACTTTGTGCCAGGCACTGTACTATGTGTTGGAGTGGATGCAAGCAAATCGGATTGAACAGAGATCCTGTCCCACGTGGGGCCCCAGTCTCAATCCCCATTTTACAGATGAGGGAAATTGAGGCACAGAGAAGTGAAGCGACTTGCCAAAGACCAAAGAGCAGACACGTGGTGGAGCTTGAATTAGAACACATGACCTTCTGGCTCCCAGACTCGTGCTCTATCCACTATGCCATGCTTGTCCTGTGTTTGTCCATTCTCTCCTTTCTTGGAGGAGAGAATGTGAGAGGGAAAATGAAGAACTTAGTGTTTAACACCGTCAGCTTCGGGTGTTGGCAAACATTCATGTCCTGGCAGGCAAGTGGAAATGTGAGACTGCAGATAGGGAGAGGAGCTGGGGTTAGCAAAGTTGAAGGTGCAGAGAGCGAGAGAGAGAACTGGGCCGGTGAAATAGATTTGGGAGCTTAGTACAGCGTGCTGCACACAGTAAGTGCTCAAGAAATACAACTGAATGAATGAATTGGGGAGTTTTTCACAGAGGTGGTAGCTGAAGCCATGGGAGCAGATGTGCTCCTCAAAAAAACGACCCAGAATAGGGCCTTGAGGGACACCCACCCCTGGGGTAAGAGGTGGGGACAGAGTGGCCCCTTAGTGTTTAAACCCTCTGGAAAATGAAGTGTATGTAAATAAGAACACTTTTTTTTTTTTCAGGCAACATGGAAAGAGGTGTAAAGGAAAAGACCCATGGAATAGCAGGTTCTAGAATTAAGGTAAAGCTTCAAATTCTCCCAAGAGCAGTTATCAAACTGACAATCTAATTATGTAAAGGACCCTTGACAGGGATGACTGGCCTTTATCATTTTGACCCCATGGCTTAACAATCAATTGTTGGTGTTTATTGAGCACTTGGAATTGGGTTGGTAGATATGATCACTCTCTTCAATCCAACAAGAATAGTCTGCTCATCATAATAGCAATAGAACCTTTATTTGCTATTGTGGTTTTGGTCAGCTAGCTGACTGGAGCAACGTTATACATTGGAAAAAGTCAAATCTCCGAGTCTTTCACAGTACTGTGTATTACTTCATGTTTTTAACTTCCGATATTGACCATCTTGGTCTTGCAGGCCCTTCATCCCCAGCCCAAGGGCAAAGGCTGCCGTACACTGTGGACGTATTTTTAGGGAGCAGAGGGAAAACGAGCCAGAAATGCCTATATAAAATGCATTGGTTTGAGATGGAGGAAAGGGCTTCTGTTCCCTTAGTGGGGAACTTCATTCATTTGTAACTCTGCATTGTAAAAATGGGTTGTATAATATGAAAAGGTTTTTAATGGTAGCAGCTCTAGGATGCAACATTTCCCAGAAGTCAGGATAAACTCTGTATGCTCTTTTACTTCAATAGCCATTATTTTTAACTGTTTAATTTTTTTTTTTTGGTAGTTCATGTAAGGAACTCTCACAAATAGGGTATGGGGAATATTTTTTTATGTCCCATGCTAAATTATTCAAGTAAATTGGTTGTAAACCAATGTGTCAACACTTTGATTCAGCAACAAAGTGCTAAAATTACTGTCCCATAGCAGAGAGTATAGAAAGCAACTTGCAAATGACTTTTCAAAAGCTACCTTGAATAAAGGGACAGAAAGTGACATTTAGCTACTTCTCAGCTTGCTGTGAATTCAGTTTCCAAAACTTATGACTGAATGAACAAAATTCAATTTTTTTTTGTTTGTCCTACCTTTCTCTGCTCTGTGGCTTGCCACCTCTCTTTAAAAGACAGCAAAAAAACCTCCAAAACCAAAGCCAGCATCTACATAGCATTCGCTTTCTTGGTGGGGCAGGGTTGGAAGCTCAGAGTAGGTTATTGGCAGGACAGTTGAGTGAGCTTATAATATTGACAGCATTTGTTAACCGCTTACTATATACCAGACACTGTACTAAGCACTGGGGTGGTTACAAACAAATCGAGTTGGACACAGTCCCTGTCCCATGTGGGGCCCCCAGTCTCAATCCCCATTTTATAGATGAGGAAACTGAGGCACAGAGGAGTGAAGTGACCTGCCCAAGGTCATACAACAGACAAGTGGCAGAGCCATGAGGCCTGATGCCCAGGCCTTTGCTCGTTCTGCTAGGCCACGTGGCAAGAAACAGGAGACTAGTAAGCAGGCCAGGCAGTCTCGGGTGACTGCAAGTTTTGGCGTCATGTTGCAGGTCGAGTCCTACCCCAGCTGGAAATCTGCAGCCCAACCTTCTATCAGGTCTGGCATCCAAGCGTTGAACTGGACCTGAAGAGGTCTCTGTGCCTTCTCCCTCCCCTGCCGCGCTCCCCCCTGGATATTTAAGTGCTTACCATGTCCCAGACGCTGCACTAAGCCCTTGGATCGATAATCAGGTTGGACAGAATCCGTGTCCCACACTGTAGTGTTAATCCCCAGTTTACAGATGAGGTAACTGAGGCACAGAGAAATGAAGTGACTTGCCCAGGGTCACTCAACAGATGCGTGGTGGAGCCGGGATCAGAACTCAGTTCCCCTGGACTCCTAGACCTGTGCTCTTTCCGCTAGGCCACGCTGCTTCTGGTGCTTTTTCCATGGAGTGCTATTCGTTTTATGCAGTTGTCCCCTGGCGTGGCTGCTAGGAGTGGTAGTCCCATTGATCCCAGAAATGGCTACCCGTGCACAGCGTGGCCCCAGATCCTGACTGGAAACCGGAGAGAGGAGAGAATGCCCTACATTTACCCATGCTTCTTGGCTTTAGTGCCCCAGAGCCCTTGGGCTGGGCCTGGTTTGCCCTCTGCCATAGGATCCCTTGGCTGTGAACACTTCATCACTGTTCATTCATTCATTCATTTAATCGTATTTATTGAGCACTTACTGTGTGCAGAGCACTGTACTACGCTTGGGAAGTACAAGTTGGCAACATATAGAGACCGTCCCTACCCAACAGCGGGCTCACAGTCTAGAAGGGGGAGACAGACAACAAAACCCAAATGTATTAACAAAATAAATAGAATAAATATGTACAAATAAAATAGAGTAATAAATACATACAAACATATGTACATATATACAGGTGCTGTTGGGAGGGGAAGGAGGTAAGGCTGGGGGGATGGGGAGGAGGGGGCTCAGTCTGGGAAGGCCTCCTGGAGGAGGTGAGCTCTCTGTAGGGCTTTGAAGGGAAGTCCTTGCTACGCTCCTTGACTTCTGCAGGAGTGGCTTTTCCAAGAAGACCTGGGAACTCCAAGGAACTGAAGAGGCAGGGCAAGAGGAAAGGTGGCTGCTTAAGTGTTTGTGGTCTCCAAGTAGGAAGTCCCCTCTTTTAAACTGTTTACGGTTTAGTTTTAGGATTAATAATAATAATGATGGCATTTATTAAGCACTTACTACATGCAAAGCACTGTTCTAAGTGCTGGGGAGGTTACAAGGTGATCAGGTTGTCCCAAGGGGGGCTCACAGTCTTAATCCCCATTTTCCAGATGAGGTAACTGAGGCACAGAGAAGTGAAGTGACTTGCCCAAAGTCACACAGCTGACAAGTGGCTGAGCTGGGATTTGAACCCATGACCTCTGACTCCAAAGCCCGTGTGTTCTTTTCCATTGAGCCACGCTTGCATCTCCTGCAGTTAGAACCTCAACTTTATTTGAACTTTATTTGAAATTATTTTCAAGTCCAAAGGAAATCTCTTTGGAACTAAATGAAAACAGAACCTCGGTATTTTGTTTTTAGATTTTTTCTTATGGCTGGCACCTGCTCTGAAACACAGGTGCCTTTTAGTGGGCGATGGCTGCTGCGAGAGACAGACTTCGAAAGACTATCACCCATCATTTTAGGATCCCTTCAAGCCCTGACTGGAACTTCTAATGCCTTAGACCTGGGATGAACGAGGATGGGAATTCAACCCAAACAGCCTTGCACATGCCCTATTCCCGCAAAAAGCGGCTCTCTGTAGTGCACGAACACTATGCCAAATGTTTGATCAGAAGAGTAAATATTTAATCTGTTGTATCTAGAAGTCAGAGTCCCACAAAAGGCTCACGGTAATCACAAGAACTGTTCCGTTAATGATCTCCCTCTTCCCTCTTAGACTGCAGTTCCACTCGGGGATGGTCCAAAACGCGTTCCGATTGCTCAGCCCTCTCAGAACCGGTTACCTGGAGGCGGAGGCCAAGCACAGCGTGTCTTATGTCCTTCAAATCTCGCACAGCGAGTTCCTTCACAGGCCCCAAAGCCAATATCCAACCAGAAGTTAGCGTCCAGTCAGAAACCAGTCCCAAACCAGCAGTCCCAGGCCCCCCCATCTCATCCGGCACCAAGGCCACAGCCTACAATGCCAAACAAAGACCAGGCTCAACCCCCAACATCCGGTAAGTTGATCTTGCTCTAACATCCTTGGGTATAAAATGAACCTCCAACGTTTTTCCCATATAGGGATTTGTAGTGCTTCATCGTTTTCATTTGTGGGATGGCTTGGTTGGTCTTAAATCTGTGTCTTTGGCCTGAGTACTAGCGCTATCCTTAAACTGTTAAAGATTACTTTAGATTTAGGGCTTGGTGGTTTGTGGCAGTTATTGAGCACATTTATTTATTAAATGTGTCCTGTGTGCATAGTACAGTGCCATGTACTTGGGGGAATTCAACAGAAGCAAGAGACATGAGGGGTTTTTTTGCCCACAAGGAGCTTCCAATCTAGCCGGGGCAGCACATTCACATTAATATGGATTATGACCTGAGAACCAGGCCTGGCTAATTTTCACACCTAAAAGTGCTTAGGAAGTTTCACCCTTGTATTCTAGCCCACTCTCTGGAACTTCCTCCTTTATCCAATCTCTGATCTGGTGAGTGAGTACGTATTTATTACTGTATTTATTTATTTTACTTGTACATATCTGTTCTATTTATTTTATCTTGTTAGTATGTTTGGTTTTGTTCTCTGTCTCCCCCTTTTAGACTGTGAGCCCACTGTTGGGTAGGGACTGTCTCTATATGTTGCCGACTTGTACTTCCCAAGTGCTTAGTACAGTGCTCTGCACACAGTAAGCGCTCAATAAATACAATTGATTGAAAATTTAGGACTCTAAGCTGAGTAATAAGGGGAGGAGCCAGTGGTTTGCATGCTTGGGCTGGCCATACAGTAAATTATAAAGCTCCTTTTCTGGGGAACAAATGCTCTTGGGTTTTTAAATAGGGATCATCTAATGTTATCTGCCTAAATATCTGTAAATTATTTTTATAAACTTGTCCCCCCCAGACTCTAAGCTCATTATGGGCAGGGAACGTGTCTAACAATTCTGTTGGATTGTACACTCTCAAGCACTTAGTACAGTACTCTGCAACCAATAAGTACTCAAATACCGTTAATAACCGCGGAATTAAATATCTTCGTGGTTTAACTAAGAGCAAAAAATATTTGAATATCAGGCTTATTTCTAAGGAGGAATCTATTAGGTTTGTGGCGATGATTACATTTATAAAGATGAGTAGCTGCTTCCACACTTAGTGTCCGTAAACCTGCTTTTGAGTAATTAAGGCGAAAGAGTTATTGGAGATACAGCAAAGCACCATGCGACTTCCTGCACGTTTCCAATACTTTCCCCACCTTTGTTGTCAGAAGTATTTCAAGACTTTTGACAGTGGGAAAGGACTATGAATGGATGGTATAGTGTGTGGTGTTTCTAGGGTGGCATTAAAGAAATACCATTTCTTATACGCAGCAAACATTCCTGAAAAGAGAGAAGTACCTAGCCAGAAAGAGGCACCTAGTCAGAAGAATGAAGAATCAAAAAAGTAAGTCCCCCATGTGGTAGCTGAGACTGCTTGATGAAAAGCTGGCTGCTGTTTGGCCATTCCTTCTAGCCCAGGGATGTGGGAATGGCGGGAAGAAAAGGTTTAGTTCCACCCAGACCTCAAGAATCTGGAACTACACTGACATGCTCTCCTTAGGATTGTAGGTCCAGAGGCTGGACGTTTCAGAAGCCCGGGTAACAAATGTGGGGGAAATTCTTGGGAATGGTAGGGCTTGTAGTCCAGAAAAACCACAGGCTTGTGGGGACGCAGAACTGTCTGACCATTTCACAGTGGACGAAGCTGTGAAAAATGGGGGACTTGTAAACTAAATTTTTTGTTCAAATAAACTTTTTTAGACGGCAGTGGTCATTGGATGACTTTGATATCGGTCGCCCTTTGGGAAAAGGAAAATTTGGAAATGTTTACTTGGCCAGGGAGAAACAAAGCAAATTTATCCTGGCACTGAAGGTGCTATTTAAAGGCCAGCTGGAGAAAGCAGGAGTTGAACATCAACTGCGACGAGAAGTCGAAATCCAGTCTCATCTTAGGTAAGGCGGTTGTTGCTCTCAGGCTCTTTCAGAAAGCAATGTAGGGTTATCTTAAATGCCTCAATTTCAAAAGAATGAAAGGCTGTAGAAGTCTTCAAAGGGTCCTTACTGCTACAGAGTTATTTGATGGAAACAATATATATATTGGCAGTAATATATATTCATATATATATATATATATATATATATATATATACACACACACTGATTTATAAGGCTTCCCAACTTTATTGCTCAGGGCCTATTCACAAGTCTAGGGGAAGAGAAACAATTGAATTGATCTCAATTTTAAACACTGCCCTATAATGGGGAAACTTCTGGATTCTATAATATGGAATCCCTTTGTGTATGAAACAAAACCCTGGAGCCAATTGCTGAGGTTAGGAATGTAAGGTGGGTGTGAAATACTTGTGTGAACACTGAGCCTGCCAGAGGTAGGGAAATGACTTGTGTGCAACTATGGCTAAAGAAAAACATGATTTAGCAGACCCCATTTAATTTAAACCATTTTAATTGTAAGAACAGAAAAGAATCAGGCAGCTAGTCACATCTAGTGGTCAGAATTAGACAGCAAATCATCGTGGTCTACACAAAGGATACTGGTTTCACAGTGATGAAGGACTGATTATAGATAGGGTGCCCGCCCAGAGGATACAAGTCCCTGTATTATATGGAACTTAGTCTCAATCTCGATTTTTACAGATGAGGAAACTGAGTTACCGAAGTCAAGTGACTTGACCAAGGTCACACAGCGGACGTGGTGGACTTTGAAGGAAGGGAAAGAAAGGGATGGGGGAGGTGGGATGGTGCGAAAGTGGCATTGGGTTGCAAGAAGGAAACCAATACTTCCTATTTATAGTAATATTTATAGTACTTGTGGAGTGCTTAATATGTGCCAAGCACCGTTCTAAACACTGGGGTCAATACAAGCTAATGAAGTTAGACACAGTCCCTGTCCAACATGGGTCTCACACTCTTAATCCCCATTTTGACAGATGAGGTAACAGGCCCAGAGAAGTTGCCGAAGGTCACACAGGAGACGTGGTGGAGCAGGGATTAGAACCCAGGTCCTTCTGATTCCCAGACCCGTGCTCTGTCCACTAGGAGAACACAGGAGAAAGCAGGGGTTGAGTGGGTGTGGAGGCAGGCAGTCCTCAAAATGAAAAATGTCACCTGGATATTTGGTAGCCACAACCCGCTCTGACTGCAGGGAGAGAGTGAAGATGAAGAAAATGGCCACTGCTTGGCCACAGCAGATTGGGAATTAAATGTCCTTTAATCCTGGCGGGTGGGCAGATGGTAGGTAGTGGCTCTGGCTGATGACCTGGTCAGGTTGAGGCCCCTCGGCAGAGAGATCTCAGGTCCTCGGGTGGTCTTGGTCCCGGGTCACGGTGGATGGTCCGCTCTGGTTTGTGCCCCTCGGCGGAGCGAGCTCAGCTTCTTTGGGCAGGCCTCTGTCCCAGGCAATGGTCAGTGGTCCGTGCCTGTACACTGTGCTAAGCTCTTGAGAGTGCAGTGTAACAGAGTTGGTAGACACATTCGCTGCCCAAAATGAGCATCCAGTCTAAAGTAGGGAACTCATTAGCCTCTCCTTAAGGGCGGGGATCAAGTCTTAATTCCTTGTACTCTACCAAGGGTTTATTACAATGCTTTGCACGCAACAGGTCTCAGTAAATATTCTTTACGTGAGTAGAGGTGAAAATGTCTTAGTGTAATTCAGGCTTGTCTAAGCTGACAGAACTGTAATACATTTTCTATTGGTTGCAGGCATCCAAATATTCTCAGATTATATGGGTATTTCCATGATGCCACCCGGGTTTACTTAATTCTAGAATATGCACCTCGTGGAGAAGTATACAGAGAACTTCAGAAATTTTCCAAGTTTGATGAACAGAGAACTGCTACTGTAAGTCTTAATTGGTTGCCACAGCTGACCCTAGGGACCCTGAGCCCACCAGCTTTAAGGTGGGGACAGGAGGCATGGTGCCCCTATTTCTTGGCCTGAATTTTTAGCAAGCACTTAGGTTTAACAGGACCCCTGCCACCATGACTGCTGCACATAGAACCCAAGAGGTTTAGCCAATATACTGAAAATTGGGAACGAGAAATACTCCAGCCTCCATTTTTGCCGGCATTTTTTAGGACAAAACTAACCCACTTTGAGCTCCTTTCCCTGGATAGCTCATACTTTTTGAAACAGTGGAGATAATTGGGTCCAAAGCCTATTTTAGACCTGAATCACCCTGATAACATCATAAATTAGGTTGATTCTGTCCTCAGCTATAGAAGTTAGTGTGTGCCTAACTTTGGCTTTAATAATCGGGCGGTGGAATACTTAAGAACTGACTGCAAAACTTTTGAGAATGATGTTTCACTCCTACATTCTTGATTATTCGTTGTGGATTTATTCAAACCGCTGGCTTTTGGCCATTTCTTAGTTTATTTGCTTTTCCACTCGAAGAAGGGACAAAGATACTGTAATTGAACCTCAAAATCAATTTTGCTGTTCTGCAATAGTGCTGGTAAAAAGTTGGGGTAATTATGTATTATTACAATTGAACTGAAGGTTGCTCTCTTCCTCCCTTCAAGGCCCTACTGAGAGCTCACCTCCTCCAGGAGGCCTTCCCAGACTGAGCCCCTTCCTTCCTCTCCCCCTCGTCCCCTTTTCCATCCCCCTATCTTACCTCCTTCCCTTCCCCACAGCACCTGTATATATGTATATATGTTTGTACATATTTATTACTCTATTTATTTTACTTGTACATATCTATTCTATTTATTTTATTTTGTTAGTATGTTTGGTTTTGTTCTCTGTCTCCCCCTTTTAGACTGTGAGCCCACTGTTGGGTAGGGACTATATATGTTGCCAAATTGTACTTCCCAAGTGCTTAGTACAGTGCTCTGCACACAGTAAGTGCTCAATAAATACAATTGATGATGGTATAGGGTAATTTACATTTCTAAGGCTGCTGCAACAACATTTAATCACATGGAATGGGCTCTAAGAGACTGGTGGCAAATATTCTGAGCCCAAGAATTTTGACACCTGAAACTGCCAGAATATCCCCCTGGGAAGAGGGAAAAATCTCCAATGAAGTGACTTCCAATGTAATTTCAAATCTGGACAAATTACTAAATTCCCCTTCAATTTCTTTGACAGTATATCACAGAGTTGGCTGATGCCCTTTCGTACTGCCACTCGAAAAAAGTGATTCACCGAGATATTAAGCCTGAAAATCTGCTGCTCGGATCGGATGGTGAACTGAAGATTGCTGACTTCGGATGGTCTGTGCACGCCCCCTCGTCGAGGTTAGTTGCGGAAGACAACGGAACCGATCCTGAGTGTGAATCCTGAGATTTCTTTCTTTAGAAGGAAGGGCTGCAAGATGTGGGTACAGGAAGTCCTTGACTTTAAGACCTATCAAGCTAAGGCAAATGATGCTTATGGTTGGAAGTGGACACAGTTTCAGCCTTACAGGAAAATGTTTTGACTCTGATACTAGCCTCTCAGGACACTAGCTCTTGAGGAGCCTGGGCCATGCTGGAGAAGGTGGACGAAGCATGTGCTTGGGAGCTGGGGAGAAGTGCTGATTTAAAAAACTACACTGGGGGAGAAAGTTTGGAGAGGCTGGAGTGTTTTAAGTGGGGAGAACTGAGTTAGCTAACTGCCAAGTGGAGGGTCATCATGTCCATTTTCCTTTCAGTGAAGGAAGGTGGATACCTCTGTTGTGGAACCTCTCTGATGTGATACCCACTAATGTAGCTTTGTTGCTCGTCTATGTATGTGCTAAGGCCAGGTATCTTAGATTAGGAGCCAATCCTCCCACTTACTCTGTTCCTAGAATAAAATCGGCTCTGCCTTGCATTTTGGTTTAAGACCATTTCCATGACCCGTTGCTTCCTGTACTCCACTTAATTAGGTTAATCCGAGGCCTTGGTCCCAGCCTGATGATTTTTGAACTGCGCCCCACTCCCCCATAAAATGCATAGACTCCATCATTAGGAAGGAGAGCAAAATCTGAGGTGGAAATGGGTAGAGCAATTCAAATGTCTCAAGGACCGATGGTATTATCACTCCCTAACTTGTGTGCCCATTGTAGGAGAACAACTCTGTGTGGCACTCTTGACTACTTGCCTCCCGAGATGATTGAAGGCAGAATGCATGATGAGAAGGTGGATCTCTGGAGTCTTGGAGTCCTGTGTTATGAATTTTTAGTGGGGAAACCTCCTTTTGAGGCAGAAACCTACAACGAAACTTACAGGAGCATTTCAAAGGTAAGCTGCTTCTACCGAAGATTTTTATCTAATTGTCTTAAGTTACCTGACACAGGATTAAATTCAACATAATGGCTTTATTGTCACCCTTCTTACTCTAACCACGATCATCCTGTCCAAATTCTCAGGTTGAATACAACTTTCCTGGATTTGTAACAGATGGAGCTAAGGATCTTATCTCAAAACTTCTGAAGCATAACCCATACCAGAGGCTAACTTTAAAGGAAGTGCTCGAACACCCATGGATCACGGCCAACTCTTCGAAAGCACCGAACAGCCTAAAGAAGCAAGGGTCCACCAGCACAAAATCCTAGATCCTTAAGTTGAGGAAACCTCTCTGGACCATGAGTACTGTGTTATCAAGTAGAACATGCTGCTGAAACTAGTTTTGACCAAAAGCCTTCTGTCTAAGGAGGTGTTAAGTCCATTTGTTTCCAAACTGAGCTGTCAGTATTTAAGTCCTCAACAACTGTAATTCAGGAAACTTGACCCTTATTTAAATGTCCAGTTCTGAAGTACAAGGCAGTCCAAGAAATGGCAGGCAACTCCGTTCAAGAAGCCCTGCTGCCTTGATGGCTCTCGGAACTGCAGGGCAAGCGTGTAATATAGGAGAGTTGCCAAAAAGCCTGTGGTTCCCGGTAGAAGACACAGCATAGTAAGTTGCTAAAGAGGTAGGACTACTGGAGTCTTCTGATGTGACCTCTGAAAGGACAGTGCAATAACAAAGGTGAAGTGCATGGGTGTCTTAACTTATTGGGCTGCTAAAGATATCAGAATAAATGTGATGTGGTCTGAATCGGAGTGAAACGATCTGTCTGAACACTGATTTCCCTCTGTGCTCTTTTCTGCTATTGTTTAAATGGAAATTGTCCTACCAGTGTATAAAATAAAGATTTGTTTGTATTTTTCTTTGTTCATCTCATCAACTCCCTTTGGGTACGGAATAGAGAAACTGAAGCCTTATCAGGATGAACAACCTTTAAGAGTGTAGCAATCATTCTTTTGAACTCAGTAACGTTTGTGAACTTTTGCCTAGCCCAGGCACTCGAACATTTTCAACTGGAAGAAGTCAGTCCCCAGGGTGAGGCTGTGTGTGGGTGGTCCTCCTCTTTGGTTTTTGAAGATGATGCTATTGCTTCTGGTCCGATCCAAGGGTTGAGTGACTAGAAAACACCAATTCGGGTCTGACCACTCCTCCCCAACTAAGGCTAAAGCTTTCCTGTGTTTAAAGGGCTTATTCTTTCTTTGGCTGGAGGCAGTCAAATCTTCACCAAGCCTGCTCCAGGAAAGTAACACACCTCCTGACCTTTTTTTTTTTTTTTTTTTTTTTTAAACCTGCAGGCTAGTTTATCTGTCTCAGTGGCCGTCCAACAGGCTACTGTTCTGCCAGATTGAGACCATCCGTTCCTCCCTCCAGCTTCACAGGGTCCTCTTATCAATTTTGCAGCTGCTTGGGTCCCATTGGGCTTTGGGGTGGGTATTGCTCCATGACCAGGAAGCTAACTGCAGTCCGGGACCTCAATATTGGTATTTCCATCTTGATGTTTGACCTTGAGAGTGTGTAGTTCCACACAATGTTCTTTGGAACTGGATATCTCCTGGCATGGCAACGGAGCTCAGTTGGATGCCACAACAGCCTTTTATTATTTGGTGCTATTGCCCTAGTCTTACCACATCCCATCTTGCAGCTTGCTAAGGGCTCTGCTAGCCTTACTTATTCTGTTTTGCAAGTCTTGGTACAATTCTGTGACTGAAGTTCTAGGTTGCAGATCAATTAACAGTATTTATTGAATGCTTATTGGGGGCTGAGCAGTGTACTTGAGAGAATAATAGTAGACGGGATGCCAGCCTTCAGGGAGTTTATAAGGTAGTGGAGGTGATACTAAATTATTAGTAAGAGGAGGGAAGGACTAGAATGCAAAGGTGTATGCAAGGGGTACTCCTTTTGTTTGGATCTCAATGCTTAGATGACTTGGAAACAGCATGGCCTAGTGGAGAGAGCACAGGCATGGAGGGCAGAAGGATCTGGATTCTACTCCCAGCTCTGCTGCTTGGGTGCTGTGACCTTAGGCAAGTCACTTAACTTCTCTGGGTTTGGGTTCTCAACTTTAAAATGGGGATTAAGATTGAGCCCCATGTGGGACAGGGACTGTGTCCAACCTGATTAGCTTGTACCTACCCCCAGTGTCTAGTGCTTGACACATAGTAAGTACTTAAATACCATCACACCGTGGGATTGCTGAGGAGATGAGTCTTCAGAATGGCTTTGGTGAGGGTATGACTTTAAGGCAGAAGAGGGGCACGATGAAAACATTGATGATGACAGGGAGGATGAGGCCCAGAGAGCATGTTTGAGAAGCAGCATGGCTTAGTGGAAAGAACATGGGCTTGGGCATCAGAGGTGGTGGGTTCTAATCCTGGCTCCACCACTTACCAGCTGGGTGACTGGGCAAGTCACTTAACTTCGCTGTGCCTCAGTTACCTCATCTGTAAAATGGGAATTAAGACTGTGAGCCCTACATAGGACAACCTGATTATATCTACCCCATAGACACAAAGTATTTAACAAATAACATTGTTATGTTTGCAAAAAGCATGTGAGCTGGGTGGAGTGAGGAAAAGGTGAAGGGCTTGAGGAAATTTTTTGCTTAATACTATTGCAGGAGGCAAGAGCCTACTGCAAATGATTAGGCAACCATTGGAGGTTTCTGATTGTTCTGTGCATTTCAATGTCTTAAAATCATCTGGGCAGCAGAGGGAAAGAAGATGAGGTAGGAGGTTGGTGAGTCCATACTTGATTCTACTGCCAAATATTTTTTTCCCCCCACCTTCACTGTTCAGTTCAAATCTTTCCCACTCAAAACCCTCCAATGGCTGGCCAGATGTCTCTGTATCAAACTCCTTCACGTTGGCTTTATGGCAATTGGCTCTCCCCATCCTACTAGCTCAGTGATTTTGTGCTACTAATAATTGTTATTTAGCGCTTACTACGTGCCAGGCACTGTACTACATGCTGGAGTGGATACAAGCAAAGTGGGGTGAACAGTCTCTGTCCCACATGAGGTTCACAGTCTCAATCCCCATTTTACAGGTAAGGTAACTGAGGCATAGAGAAGTGAAGTGACTTGCCCAAGGTCACACAGCAGACAAGTGGCAGAGAGGGGATTAGAACCCATGACCTTCAGACACCCAGATCTGTGCTCTATCCACTCAGCCATGCTGCTTCAACCCACTCTGCTTCTCCACTGCCTCACTCCCTTTACCTCTTGCCTATGTCCTCTTCCTGACCTGAACTTCCCTCCTGCTTTTTATATCAGACAAACCACCACTTTCTCCACCTTTTAAAGTCTCTTTAAAATCACAGCTCCGAGGCCCTCCCCGAGAAAGCCCTCCTTTGTCCTACTCGCTCTTTCCAAAATCACCTAGGCAGCTCCTTGGATCTGTAAACTTTTAGCAGTTGATATTAAACCCATGGCACTCCTGGCCCTCTTTTTTAAACCTTGCCATTTCCTCTATGTGTAAGAATGTTGATCTCTCCCTTTAGACAGTAAGCTCCTTGTAGACAGGCATCATGTCTAACTCTACCAACTCAATTGTACTTCTTCAAACGCTACAGCACTCTGCACATAAGCAGTCATGCCAATGTTCAGGACAGTATGTTTATGGCTTGAGAGCCGGGGAGTTGTGGTGCTTACAAGAAGAGGAACAATAGGTAGGGGAGAAGTCTAGGGAGGGAAGGTGAGATTGAAACTTTGCACAAAAGGTGGTGCAGAATGCAGGCTGTCAACTTCTGTTTTCAGACAGTGTTGGGCTGTGTGTAGTGATTAGTAATTAGTACTCAATTGTATTTGAGCACCTACTGTGTGCAGAGCCCTGTATTAAAGTGCTCGGGAGACTGCAGTATAACAGACACATTCCCTGCCCACAATGTGCTTACAGGAGACCTCCGGTCACTCATGTGTTCCACTTAATATGGAGACAAGTGAATTATTAGGTCAATGACTGTTGTGCCACCCTCACAGGATCAGTGAAAGTCTCAAGGTCCTGTTGAAGTCTTATATTGGCCTCTGTTGGTTCTTTAGCCTGTGACATGGACAAGCGTTAAGTGTTCTCTTTTCTCCCCCTCCTTTAAATCAATCCTATCTAGACATGTTAACAGGCAGGGGGTAGGAGAAGACATAGGAATGAACGATGAACCTGCAGCTAAGCAAAACAACTCAAAACAAAACAAACAACAAACAACAACTTAGAACAAAGAAAAATACACCGTGTGCATGGCCCTTTACTCAAATGGAACCAAGGACCCCAATGCTTTGCACATAGTAAGTGCTTAACGAATGCCATTATTATAACTCTGGATGAAGGAAGTGACTCATCTTTAGTTTTCATTGTTAGGTTATTCACACCACTAAGACTAGTAATCTAAGTATGTCAGCACAAGTTTGACACCTAAGCTTCTTGGGGTCTTTAATTATATTCTTACGTAAACTTTCTAGCTGATCAATAGTCTGTCACACCTCACTCTCACACTGCAATTCCCATCAGTCATTAAAGTGTCCCACCATTAAGTCACACAGGCAACATAAAATAACACTTTATTGAAACCCTGCAACAGTACACTTGTCCCATTACATCAGAAAGCAATTATAAACAATTTGTCTAAATAAGAATTTAAAAATATTTTCTCACTGAATAATATACCTTACAAAACTGACCATCTAAGCATGTATCAGAAAATTTCCAATTCCAGCTTCTCATATACGGAACTGGAGGTAAGATAGGTCAAGCTAAATTGTCATCTTGAAAATACAAAACTTAGCTGTTTCTTTACCTTGCTGGTGAAATAATATTCCCCACTGTTACACTCCCCTCAGATGTGGTTATTCATCTTGGTATCCCTAGCTGAAGGAGTAGCTGATGCTGGAGCATTGTAAGAAGAAAAGAATATGGCTATTTACGTGCTTAAATATTTAGGAATGTTTCTTCCTTCCTATTGACTCCTTCCCATTTCCTGCAAAAGCAACTTTACAGAAATGGTCTTCCAAAATTCACCTACACCATTAACCCAGTTTAGAAAAAAATGGTTATTAGACTTAAGATGGTGTACGTAACAGGAAGAAACTACACATAGATTTTGTTCAGGTGCATTTTTAAAGGCCACAAAAGGTTTATATACTAGCTGGTCACAAATTGCTCAGGAACAACTAGTCAAGCATTTGCAGTGTAAGGCCCACTACGAACTATAGCAGTTACTGTATTTCTAACTCCTTTGCATGTAGAACACAGTTGCTAATGCATACAGATCACTGACAAGAGGCTTATGAATTTCCAAACTTCAGTCACTGATCCAATACAGCAGTAGGAAAAAAAAAACTCAGCAATAAAGTTTTATAGCCTAAGAATTTTCATTTGACAAATGCTTAATAAGGACTCTGCGCAAGATCTGAATGATTCAGTTTACCCTAGCACCCTGGAGTTTAGAGTGCTTAGGACAGCAACAAATG
This sequence comes from Tachyglossus aculeatus, assembly GCF_015852505.1. Classification (NCBI taxonomy): domain Eukaryota; kingdom Metazoa; phylum Chordata; class Mammalia; order Monotremata; family Tachyglossidae; genus Tachyglossus; species Tachyglossus aculeatus. Next base: position 13,722,180 of record NC_052073.1, on the reverse strand, counting down.
ATACCTAGCCAAAGCCTTGCAGATTTCCAGAGAAATAAATATTGCAAATTTAGCACTAGCTTCATTTCAGTGGGCCAGCTGTGGGCCCATTTCAGTGGGCACAAGTCACTGACCTAATTTCTGCATAGTAAGTCTTCACCTGCTAATTGGGAGCTTGCCTCTGTTACTAATTAAGAAATTGGAATGAATTCCTTATTAGAAATCTTGGCTAGCTCTACTCATTGTCAACATCAATGTTAACTGAATATACAATCAATATATCATATACTGGAACAGTTTATAAGCATACCTCTTTTAGTTTAATCTATTCAACTTCCATTTGCAGAGTCCTACAGGAATGTTCACCCAGCTGGAAAATCTTTCTAAATTTTTCAAAACAATAGGACTCTACATTGCAATAACTCCCTCAAAAAGCTGCATCTATTGGGCCTTCTGTAATTTAAGAAAAGATATTAAATGGCATTTTGAGCAGAGCTGCTAGGAGTTGATGTCTATTTGTTTTGATGTCTGACTCCCCCCCTGCCCTAGACTGTGAACTTGTGGGCAGGGACTGTCACTCTTTGTTGCTATACTGTACTTTCCCAAGCGCTTAGTACAGTGCTTTGCACACAGTAAGCACTCAATAAATACACTTGAATGAAGTTAGAGCAAACATCACAGAAAAACTACCAATCCCCCATTCCTCCAAAGTTTGACACTGGAGCTAGATTATATCTTTGGTTGTAGAACAGCAAGTTTTACTTTATTAATTGTAGCAAATGCAGTTATTTTAGATAGACAGAATTCCATGTCAAGCCTGGGGCAGTGGGCCAAAGTACAACCTAAATCGAGTAAATTGTTTTAACAGGTCTGTTATCATTGCTGTTGGTGAACTGGATGGCAGGTTATCTTCCTGTGGATGCTAGACCTACCATGCTCCCTCCAAAACAACATTTGTATGGTAGTGATTTTAGATAGCAACTCTTTTGTTTTTAAAGTTTTGCTGATATACTGAAATGTACGCACTGGGAATCTCTGAGTAATAAATTTGCCAGTAAAGACCAACTCATATTCTAAAAATGCAAAGAAAGATAAATCCATTAACCTAGTCCTAAATATTGTTTTTTAAAAATGCCTCAAGTGTTTACGTGGTGTATGTGTTTCAAGCTTTTATCATGGATTTGGAGCAGGAGGCTTAAAAAACCCCACTTTCCGAAAGTATCTGACAATCAGTGGGACGGAAACTATGGTGATGCTAATCCGCATCGGAGCCAACAGTTTGTGAATGGCATAGGCTACCACAAATGTGCTTGTCCCGGCGGCTACTTTGGATTGTACGAAACTTTCTTTAAATCCAATTTTGATGAGAATTGCTGGGACGTCCACGCCACTGGAGGGGGAAAAAAAAAGGAAGCGTTAGTCCATGAAAAGGGTACTCCTGGTTTTTGGAACTACTTATGGGACAACTCCAAATTTCTGAGTAGGTTCTGAGTAGGCATTTAAAAAGACAGATGAGCATAAAGTTGGTTTAAGTTCACCAAGTGTTACTGACACATTTCAGATAGGAAAAGAAACAGAAAAGCACAGTGACAAATGCTGTTCTTAGAAACCTTTTTAAGAAAAATTTTATCATTAAAGCTGGCAAGATCCAAGCATACCTGGAAACAACAAGGTAGAATATTCCCAGAGACATCAATGAGATTCCAATGTGGAACGAGACCCCCACAGCTCCGTATTCTTTAAAAATCTTTTTCAGTTGTTGTGATTTGCTAGGCTTCTGCTCATCCCCATGGCTGGGAGCTGTCATTTTATTTGGGTCCTACACACACACACACACACAAACACAAGAAGGGACTGACGTTAGGACAGACAACTAGAACTACCCAATACTACCCAACACATGCTTTCATATAAAAATTTTGGCCATCTACAACCAACTTAGAATTGAAAAGACAAACCCGCCCCATGCATCAATCCACCCCCACCGCCGTATGAGGGATGGTGTTTGAAAGTACATTATCTGCTAAGTATACAAAATTCATTAATTCAATCGTTTGAATGGAGTAAGAAGTTGCCTTGCACATTAGATTTTAAAACTTACAGCAGAGGAAGAACATTGTAGCGGCAGAATATGTTTGGTTCCAGATAAACTAATTTTTTTTTTAAAGGAATTCCTTCTTAACAAGGGAGGGGCTGAGCCCACTGTTGGGTAGGGACTGTCTCTATATGTTGCCAATTTGTACTTCCCAAGCGCTTAGTACAGTGTTCTGCACATAGTGAGTGCTCAATAAATACGACTGATGATGATGATGATGGCCTGGTGAAAAAGAGTACTGGAACATTGGGGAATCTTAATCCTTTCACACCCAACAGTCTTGAAGGGTGGTGATCAGGATCATGGATTCTTTCACTCATTCATTCATTCAATTGTATTTACTGAGCGCTTACTGTGTGCAGAGCACTGTACTAAGCGCTTGGGAAGTACAAGTTGGTAACATATAGGGACGGTCCCTACCCAACAACGGGCTCACAGTCTAGAAAGGGGAGACAGACAACAAAACAAAACATGTGGACAGGTGTCAAGTCATCAGAATAAATAGAAGTAAAGCTAGATGCACATCATTAACAAAATAAATAGAATAGTAAATATGTACAGGTAAACTAAATAGAGTAATAAATCTGCATAAACATATAAACAGGTGCTGAGGGGAGGGGAAGGAGGTAGGGTGGGGGGGGGGACGGTGAGGGGGAGAGGAAAAAGGCTCAGTCTGGGAAGGCCTCCTGGAGGAGGTGAGCTCTCAGTACGGCTTTGAAGGGAGGAAGAGAGCTAGCTTGGCGGATGTGCGGAGGGAGGGCATTCCGGGCCAGGGGGAGGACGTGGGCCGGGGGTCGACAGCGGGACAGGCAAGAACGAGGCACAGTGAGGAAGTTAGCGGTAGAGGATCGGAGGGTGCGGGCTGGGCTGTAGAAGGAGAGAAAGAAGGTGAGGTAGGAGGGGGCAAGGTGATGGAGAGCCTTGAAGCCGAGAGTGAGGAGTTTTTGCTTGATGTGTAGGTTGACTAGTAGCCACTGGAGATTTTTGAGGCAGGGAGTAACATGCCCAGAGCGTTTCTGCACAAAGATGATCCGGGCAGCAGCGTGAAGTATAGATTGAAGTGGGGAGAGACAGGAAAATGGGATATTTTGTTTATGTCATGGAAGACAAGTTAATTAAGAAAAGTCCTGGAATTTTTGTTAACAATGTTTATTGATTAATCAATGGTATTTATTGAGCACTTACTATGTGCAGAGCACTGTTCTAAGCACTTGGGAGAATAAGCAGACATGTTCCCTGCCCATAACGAGTCTAGAGGGGGAGACAGACATTAATATGAATAAATACAGAATTTATAATAAAGATATGCATATGAGTGCTGTAGGGTTGGGGGTGGGATAAATATCAAATGTTCCAAACGAACATTTAAGCCTCCTCTGCAAGTGTTAGTGGCACGCTAAACGGGAGGAATAAAAGTATTCCAAAACTCTGGATTTTCTTTTTCTGGGTGGTAAGACTTTTCTTTTGCAGATGTCAAAGCAGAATTCAATTCCATTAAAATAAATTTCGGCAAATCCTAAAACTCACGCCACTTTCAGTCTCAGCCCAACTCCACAAGACTTCATCCTCTCTAAAGGGCTCTAAACCCTTTTTCGTTTGACTCCAGACAGCCAAGTAATCCCATGTACCAACCACCCAAGAGAATTTCATCTCAAGCAGTTTTCTCTTTGCTAATCTGAGATGATGCTCTTAACTATCAGCTAGAATGGCAGCTTTCCAGATTGAAATATGTACCACATAACTCAATTTTTCATTTACTTTGAACATGAATGTGAGCACTGTCCCACACCTTTAGTCAGGCCTATTGCTTCATTACATTCTATTCCCAGCTCTATCACTAGTTTTTGTGACCCTGGGCAAGTCCCTTAGCTTCTCTTGCCTCAATTACCTCACCTGAAAAACGGGGATAAAATACCTGTCCTCCCTCCCTCTTACACTTTGAGCTCCATGTGAGATGGACTGTGCCAATCGGCTTATACTCGAATCTACCCCAGTGCTTGGCACAAAGTAACTGCTTAACATACCACAATTATTATTGTTAAATGTATGTCTTTACCATCCTTCTGAGGCCCTAAACAAAATGTCACACACGCCATGACCGTGAGACCCAAACTATCCATCCAAACCAAGATGTACTTATTTGCAAAGGTTATGAACTTCACTCTTTACACTCCCTTGCCAAGACAGCCGTCCTCTGTTTCTCAAGTAGACGAAAAATTCACATGCAACACTAAAATGAAGACCCAAAATACTAGCACTAAGTCCGTTTGTTGTAGTGTATTCTTCAGTTTCATGCCAAGTGACAGGGGCCACAGAATTAGCTTACTTCAGGACCTTTCAGCTCTGAGTTGTGTTTTCCTGTCTTGACTTTTGTTAGTGTCCTATGGGCATTTAAAAAATACGGTTATAAAATACCATTAAAAAAACCAAAATGTTGAATAATTTTGAAAATAAAATTAATATCTCCAAAACTAGCTGCCAGCAAGTCAAACTAACTGAACCCTAAACGGTTATTAGATGAGGTCTTTTTCTATGCCACATGAAAGTCCCAGAGGAACAAAACAAAAAAGGCTATCAGTGACTCTCAACGACTCTCCATTACCTCTTATAAGGGAAGCTACGGCTAACTGAAATATACAGACAGGCCAAAACCTTCATTCTAATCTCTCCAACGCAACCCTTTATCCGTAAAATGAACTGAGTTGAATCAGTTTATTTTCCCGGCCTGGCCTCCGATAGAGAGCTAACGAATAGTGGAATGAGGGAAGGTTGAGACAGATAAGAATGGTCAGAGAAGCAAGAGGCTTGTGTAATTCACAGCATTGACAATTTGAATGCCAATGCAGACTCAAATACAAAAAAGTTACCGAGAGGCATTGTTGCTAAGTGGACTAAGCAAAAAAAACGGAGTACCTGTGGATTTTGAATTCCAACCCTGGCTTTGCCATTGTCCAAAAGTGGGACCCTGGCAGTTTTCTTTATGCTAACTCAGGTAAAAAAAACCTCAAACAACAAAGCCAGGGTCTGTTGGGGAAAGAAAAGAATTGGATAAAGGGACATTCCAATGGCCCCATCTCCACAGCCACAGAGTAGGCTGCTATTGGACTCTCAGGCCAGCAGATTTAGTGGTTGTCTATTTGGGCAATGGATGTCTTTAGTTAAAGAAAGGTCAAAACAACGTACAGTGATCACCAAGCACAGGGCCCATTGGGAGGTGGAGGATGCACGGGCTAGAAACTTTCGGTCCTATCTTGCTGTTGGCCTCTGCTTGGCCCTGTGGAAAATGGAGATAAAATACCTGTCCTCAGAAGCTAGACAGCTAATTCTGGAAATGTTAGTGGGACTAGGAGTGAGCTGGGGCTGAATGGAAAGTGACCTGGACCTCCTTTCTGAGCAGGGGTTTTGGGCAGGTACAATTGGGGCATGCACAACCGTCGCTATCAGCTACTGGGAGCTGTAGTCCCACGGACACACGGCCAAAACTATACATAAGGCAGTAATGATCCAAGCACGGCCCGGCCACCCAGGCTGAAATGGGGAGGGGGAGGATGGTAGCAGAGCCACAGAGGACCATACGTACACATCTGTAATTTGTTTATATTGACGTCTGCCTCCCCTTCTAGACTGGAAGCTCGATGTAGCAGGGAATGTCGTTTATTCTTATACTGTCCTTGACTATTTTTGAGAGATTATTATTTGCGCATGTGTGTCCCGTAATTCTCTTTTCCTCCTGATGCTGTCTACACTCGCATTTGCATCCCCAAAAGGAGAACTCCATAATAGGAAAAAAAAAAAAGCAAATCTAGGGAACTGAGAAAAGCACACATTTTTTGAATTTTCAGAACTTTTCTGTGTGGTGTGGATTTGCAATATTCTTCTTAGCAGTGGCAGTTATCCCACTGCCTAAAGAAATGAGAAGAGAGATCCCCTCAGCCTGAGCCAAAGCGAAGTTTATATAAAGTGTTCTTTATGCTGAACACATTTTTTCTTATGGGCAAGCAAGCATTTTTTCCCCCTTAGAAACACATAGAATCAAGTCTCCAGATGAAATACTGTGTAGCATAGGACTGCCTCTCCCAAGCACTTAATACATTGCTTTGCACACAATAAGCACTCAAATACGACTGAATGAATCAATCAATCAATCGTATTTATTGAGCGCTTACTATGTGCAGAGCACTGTACTAATGTACGAATGAATATGGGCCTCACCTGAACTCCATCAGGGCAGATTTAGGCACTCTATATTCTGCACCCAGGACACATTTAAATAGCATTACTCTCAAAAGTGCCAATTTTCGAAGGGAGGTGGGGGGAATAGGCACAAAATTAGCAGTGGGCCATAATTCCACCCAACGCTTCAGCCTCTCCCCTGTCCGAGCAACTGTATTTATTGAGTTCTCCCTAGGCAGATTGACAAGCATAATAGCCTCACACATGCAAATTTCTAGTAACCAATATTAGAAATGCAATTAATCTGTCTTACTGAGTAACTCCATGGGCAGAATCCAGCCACATATTTAGAGAATTTGCTTTCGGAACTACTACCACCTTAGCATCACTTGGGCATCTGTCACTGTTTCATGGTGTTTCAAGGAAAATTTCTGAGTGAAACAAATTCTAGCAGTACATGGCCTGCACTTGCCGTTCTAACTGTACCAGGGCCTGAAAAGCTAAAAAAAAACATGATGAAGTCTGAAGGCCCAAAAACCTACAGTTCTGAGCTAGGATTTCTGGAACCACACAACATCCCCATTACTCCAGATGGAGAATGCACACCAACACTTGACATTACTGGGAAAAAGGAGAAAGCAGCAGTGAAAAGTGACATCGTAAACAACTTAAGTTTGGGCGGTCCGGATGGGATAGGGGGCGGCTGGCTGGGTCAGACAAGAGTGGGAGTTCTCTTTGCAGTGTTAGAGGGAGGGTGGCCTTTTGTTTAGCCACCATTCATTCATTCATTAACAGGATGTCGTATGTATGCTGGCACTTTGCTGGGAGTTAGAAGGAAGGACAGAAGAGTTGATCACGGCTCCCAGAGTTACAAAATTGGGGTTAATCAAATGAGCCAAAGTATGCAAAACTCAATGAAAAGTATATACATGACCTGCACTTGGGTTTCTAACTGCACCCTGGGCCTGAAAACGCTAAACTTAAAAACTTTGTACATATACACAGACACACACACACACACACACACACACACATATAGAGTATATAGCATATATATATAATACATTATATATATTATATATATATGTATAGCATATCTATCTATCTATATATCTATAGCACATCTATCTATATGTATCTATATATATCTATATATAGTGAGCCCCACGTGGGACAGGGACTGTGTCCAACCCAATTTGCTTGTATCCACCCCAGCGCTTGGTACAGTACCTGGCACATAATAAGCACTTAACAAATACCACAAGTATATACATATGCACATACATACGTACTTCTAGACTATGAGCCCGTTGTTGGGTAGGGACCATCTCTATATGTTGCCCACTTGTACATCTCCAGAGCTTGATCCAGTGCTCTGCACACAGTAAGTGCTCAATACGATTGATTGAATGAATATATATCTATATAGAGTGAGCCCCACGTGGGACAGGGACTGTGTCCAACCCAATTTGCTTGTATCCACCCCAGTGCTTGGTACAGTACCTGGCACATAATAAGCACTTAACAAATACCACAAGTATATACATATACACATACATACGTACTTCTAGGCTAAGAGCCCGTTGTTGGGTAGGGACCATCTCTATATGTTGCCCACTTGTACTTCTCCAGAGCTTAGTCCAGTGCTCTGCACACAGTAAGTGCTCAATACGATTGAATGAATGAATGTATATATATAGTGAACCCCATGTGGGACAGGGACTGTGTCCAACCCAATTTGCTTGTATCCACCCCAGCGCTTGGTACAGTACCTGGCACATAATAAGCACTTAACAAATACCACAATTATCTACCTATACACATACATACGTACTTCTAGACTATGAACCCGTTGTTGGGTAGGGACCATCTCTATACGTTGCCCACTTGTACTTCTCCAGGGCTTAATCCAGTGCTCTGCACACAGTAAGCGCTCAATACGATTGAGTGAATGAATATACATATATACATATATATCTATATATAGTGAGCCCCACGTGGGACAGGGACTGTGTCCAACCCAATTTGCTTGCATCCACCCCAGCACTTGGTACAGTACCTGGCACATAATAAGCACTTAACAAATACCACAAGTATATACATATACACATACATATGTGCTTCTAGACTAAGAGAAGGGTAGGGTAGGGACCATCTCTATATGTTGCCCACTTGTACTTCTCCAGAGCTTAGTCCAGTGTTCTGCACACAGTAAGCGCTCAATACGATTGAATGAATGAATATATATATATATCTATATATATATATCTATATATCTATCTATATCTATATAGAGTGAGCCCCACGTGGGACAGGGACTGTGTCCAACCCAATTTGCTTGCATCCACCCCAGCACTTGGTACAGTACCTGGCACATAATAAGCACTTAACAAATACCACAAGTATATACATGTGCACATACATACGTACTTCTAGACTATGAGCCCGTTGTTGGGTAGGGACCATCTCTATATGTTGCCCACTTGTACATCTCCAGAGCTTGATCCAGTGCTCTGCACACAGTAAGTGCTCAATACGATTGATTGAATGAATATATATCTATATAGAGTGAGCCCCACGTGGGACAGGGACTGTGTCCAACCCAATTTGCTTGTATCCACCCCAGTGCTTGGTACAGTACCTGGCACATAATAAGCACTTAACAAATACCACAAGTATATACATATACACATACATACGTACTTCTAGGCTAAGAGCCCGTTGTTGGGTAGGGACCATCTCTATATGTTGCCCACTTGTACTTCTCCAGAGCTTAGTCCAGTGCTCTGCACACAGTAAGTGCTCAATACGATTGAATGAATGAATGTATATATATAGTGAACCCCATGTGGGACAGGGACTGTGTCCAACCCAATTTGCTTGTATCCACCCCAGCGCTTGGTACAGTACCTGGCACATAATAAGCACTTAACAAATACCACAATTATCTACCTATACACATACATACGTACTTCTAGACTATGAACCCGTTGTTGGGTAGGGACCATCTCTATACGTTGCCCACTTGTACTTCTCCAGGGCTTAATCCAGTGCTCTGCACACAGTAAGCGCTCAATACGATTGAGTGAATGAATATACATATATACATATATATCTATATATAGTGAGCCCCACGTGGGACAGGGACTGTGTCCAACCCAATTTGCTTGCATCCACCCCAGCACTTGGTACAGTACCTGGCACATAATAAGCACTTAACAAATACCACAAGTATATACATATACACATACATATGTGCTTCTAGACTAAGAGAAGGGTAGGGTAGGGACCATCTCTATATGTTGCCCACTTGTACTTCTCCAGAGCTTAGTCCAGTGTTCTGCACACAGTAAGCGCTCAATACGATTGAATGAATGAATATATATATATATCTATATATATATATCTATATATCTATCTATATCTATATAGAGTGAGCCCCACGTGGGACAGGGACTGTGTCCAACCCAATTTGCTTGCATCCACCCCAGCACTTGGTACAGTACCTGGCACATAATAAGCACTTAACAAATACCACAAGTATATACATGTGCACATACATACGTACTTCTAGACTATGAGCCCGTTGTTGGGTAGGGACCATCTCTATATGTTGCCCACTTGTACATCTCCAGAGCTTGATCCAGTGCTCTGCACACAGTAAGTGCTCAATACGATTGATTGAATGAATATATATCTATATAGAGTGAGCCCCACGTGGGACAGGGACTGTGTCCAACCCAATTTGCTTGTATCCACCCCAGTGCTTGGTACAGTACCTGGCACATAATAAGCACTTAACAAATACCACAAGTATATACATATACACATACATACGTACTTCTAGGCTAAGAGCCCGTTGTTGGGTAGGGACCATCTCTCTATGTTGCCCACTTGTACTTCTCCAGAGCTTAGTCCAGTGCTCTGCACACAGTAAGTGCTCAATACGATTGAATGAATGAATGTATATATATAGTGAACCCCATGTGGGACAGGGACTGTGTCCAACCCAATTTGCTTGCATCCACCCCAGCACTTGGTACAGTACCTGGCACATAATAAGCACTTAACAAATACCACAAGTATATACATGTGCACATACATACGTACTTCTAGACTATGAGCCCGTTGTTGGGTAGGGACCATCTCTATATGTTGCCCACTTGTACATCTCCAGAGCTTGATCCAGTGCTCTGCACACAGTAAGTGCTCAATACGATTGATTGAATGAATATATATCTATATAGAGTGAGCCCCACGTGGGACAGGGACTGTGTCCAACCCAATTTGCTTGTATCCACCCCAGCGCTTGGTACAGTACCTGGCACATAATAAGCACTTAACAAATACCACAAGTATATACATGTGCACATACATACGTACTTCTAGACTATGAGCCCGTTGTTGGGTAGGGACCATCTCTATATGTTGCCCACTTGTACTTCTCCAGGGCTTAATCCAGTGCTCTGCACACAGTAAGCGCTCAATACGATTGATTGAATGAATATATATCTATATAGAGTGAGCCCCACGTGGGACAGGGACTGTGTCCAACCCAATTTGCTTGTATCCACCCCAGTGCTTGGTACAGTACCTGGCACATAATAAGCACTTAACAAATACCACAAGTATATACATATACACATACATACGTACTTCTAGACTAAGAGAAGGGTAGGGTAGGGACCATCTCTATATGTTGCCCACTTGTACTTCTCCAGAGCTTAGTCCAGTGTTTCTGCACACAGTAAGCGCTCAATACGATTGAATGAATGAATATATATCTATCTATCTATCTATCTATATAGAGTGAGCCCCACGTGGGACAGGGACTGTGTCCAACCCAACTTGCTTGCATCCACCCCAGCGCTTGGTACAGTACCTGGCACATAATAAGCACTTAACAAATACCACAAGTATATACATATACACATACATACGTACTTCTAGACTAAGAGAAGGGTAGGGACCATCTCTATATGTTGCCCACTTGTACTTCTCCAGAGCTTAGTCCAGTGTTCTGCACACAGTAAGCGCTCAATACGATTGAATGAATGAATATATATATATATATATATGTATACACATATAGACACACACTGAGATGAGGATGGTGTTGGCGGGGAGCTAGAGGTAGAAATCGTCAGCTGTGGGGAGGGGTGTGCAGGCTCGGTCCCTCTCCTTCGAGGGCGGGGGGCCCTGGATGTGCCCGTCCGGCTGTCGGTCGGTGGGCGGGCCCTACTCAATCAATCAATCAATCAATCAATCGTATTTATTGAGCGCTTCCTGCGTGCAGAGCACCGTACGAAGCGCTTGGGAAGTCCAAGGGGGCCACATCTAGAGACGGGCCCTACCCAACGGCGGGCCCACAGTCTAGAAGGGGGAGGCGGAGAACGAAACCAAACGTACTAACGAAATAAAATAAGTAGACTAGATTAGGTACAAGTCAAATAAATAAATAAATAAATAAATAAATAAATAAATGGGCCGTTGTGGCATCCGTCTCACCGTGGGTGCGGCTGCCGGTGGGGCGGGCTTGGAGGTGAAGGGCCGCAGCCACTGCAGCGCCGGCGGGGGCGGCGGGGGCCGCGGGGCCCGGGGCCAGGGCGGCGGCGGGGAGGGTCCCGCGGTCCCGGAGCCCCGCGCGCTGCCCGCGCGCAGCAGGCGGGGCCCCGACCACCAAACACGGTGCATGATAACCGGGGCAACCGGACCGCGGAACGGACGGACGGACGGACGGACGGACGGACGGACGGACGGCCCGCCCGCCTCCTCCTCCTCCTCCTTAAAGAGACAGCAGCACCGGGCCGCTCTTCATTCATTCATTCATTCATTCATTCATTCATTCATTCATTCGTTCATTCATTCGTTCGTCCGTCCGTTCGTCAGTTCAGCGTGGCTCGGCGGAAAAGAGTACGGACTTTGGCGTCGGAGGTCACGGGTTCGAATCCCGCCGATTGTCAGCCGTGTGACTTCGGGCCGGTCGCTTCAATCAATCCATCAATCAATCAATCAATGGTATTTATGGAGTGCTTACTATGCGCAGAGCGCTGCGCTAAGCGCCTGGGAAGTACAAGTTGGCAACATATAGAGACGGTCCCTACCCAACAGGGGGCTCCCAGTCTAAAAACGTCACTTCTCTGGGCCTCAGTGACCTCATCTGTAAAATGGGGATTAAGACTGCGAGCCCCCTGTGGGACAACCGATCACCTTGTAACCTCCCCAGCGCTTAGAACAGTGCTGTGCACATAGGAAGCGCTTAATAAATGCCATGATGATGATGATCCATTCCCAGACTGAGCCCCCCTCCTTCCTCTCCCCCTCTCCATCTCCCACCGTCTTGCCTCCTTCCCTTCCCCACAGCACCTGTATAGATGTTTGGACAGATTTATTACTCTGTTTATTTATTTGACTTGTACATATCTATTCTAGTTACTTTATTTTGTCAATGCGTTTGGTTTCGTTCTCTGTCTCCCCCTTCTAGGCCGCGAGCCCACTGTTGGGTAGGGACCGTCTCTAGATGTTGCCAATTTGTACTTCCCAAGCGCTTAGTACAGTGCTCTGCACACAGGAAGCGCTCAATAAATACGATTGATTGATTGATTCATTCGTTAGTTCATTCATTCGTTCGGTCGTTCGTCCGTTCGTCCGTTCATCCGTTCGTCAGTTCATCCATTCCCAGACTGAGCCCCCCTCCTTCCTCTCCCCCTCTCCATCTCCCACCGTCTTGCCTCCTTCCCTTCCCCACAGCACCTGTATAGATGTTTGGACAGATTTATTACTCTGTTTATTTATTTGACTTGTACATATCTATTCTAGTTACTTTATTTTGTCAACGCGTTTGGTTTTGTTCTCTGTCTCCCCCCTTCTAGGCCGCGAGCCCACTGTTGGGTAGGGACCGTCTCTAGATGTTGCCAATTTGTACTTCCCAAGCGCTTAGTACAGTGCTCTGCACACAGGAAGCGCTCAATAAATACGATTGATTGATTGATTCATTCGTTAGTTCATTCATTCGTTCGGTCGTTCGTCCGTTCGTCCGTTCATCCGTTCGTCAGTTCATCCATTCCCAGACTGAGCCCCCCTCCTTCCTCTCCCCCTCTCCATCTCCCACCGTCTTGCCTCCTTCCCTTCCCCACAGCACCTGTATAGATGTTTGGACAGATTTATTACTCTGTTTATTTATTTGACTTGTACATATCTATTCTAGTTACTTTATTTTGTCAACGCGTTTGGTTTCGTTCTCTGTCTCCCCCTTCTAGGCCGCGAGCCCACTGTTGGGTAGGGACCGTCTCTAGATGTTGCCAATTTGTACTTCCCAAGCGCTTAGTACAGTGCTCTGCACACAGGAAGCGCTCAATAAATACGATTGATTGATTGATTCATTCGTTAGTTCATTCATTCGTTCGGTCGTTCGTCCGTTCGTCCGTTCATCCGTTCGTCAGTTCATCCATTCCCAGACTGAGCCCCCCTCCTTCCTCTCCCCCTCTCCATCTCCCACCGTCTTGCCTCCTTCCCTTCCCCACAGCACCTGTATAGATGTTTGGACAGATTTATTACTCTGTTTATTTATTTGACTTGTACATGTCTATTCTAGTTACTTTATTTTGTCAATGCGTTTGGTTTTGTTCTCTGTCTCCCCCTTCTAGGCCGCGAGCCCACTGTTGGGTAGGGACCGTCTCTAGATGTTGCCAATTTGTACTTCCCAAGCGCTTAGTACAGTGCTGTGCACACAGGAAGCGCTCAGTAAATACGATTGATTGATTCATTCATTCGTTAGTTCATCCATTCGTTCGGTCGTTCGTTCGTCCGTTCATCCGTTCATCCACTCCCAGACTGAGCCCCCCTCCTTCCTCTCCCCCTCTCCATCCCCCACCGTCTTACCTCCTTCCCTTCCCCACAGCACCTGTATAGATGTTTGGACAGGTTTATTACTCTATTTTATTTGTACATATTTATTCTATTGATTTTATTTTGTTTATGTTTTGTTTTGTTGTCTGTCTCCCCCTTCTAGACTGCGAGCCCACTGTTGGGTAGGGACTGTCTCTAGATGTTGCCATTTGACTTGTACATATCTATTCTATTTATTTTATTTTGTTAATGCCTTTGGTTTTGTTCTCTGTCTCCCCCTTCTAGGCCGCGAGCCCACTGTTGGGTAGGGACCGTCTCTAGATGTTGCCAATTTGTACTTCCCAAGCGCTTAGTACAGTGCTGTGCACACAGGAAGCGCTCAGTAAATACGCTTGATTGATTCATTCATTCGTTAGTTCATCCATTCGTTCGGTCGTTCGTTCGTCCGTTCATCCGTTCATCCACTCCCAGACTGAGCCCCCCTCCTTCCTCTCCCCCTCTCCATCCCCCACCGTCTTACCTCCTTCCCTTCCCCACAGCACCTGTATAGATGTTTGGACAGGTTTATTACTCTATTTTATTTGTACATATTTATTCTATTGATTTTATTTTGTTTATGTTTTGTTTTGTTGTCTGTCTCCCCCTTCTAGACTGCGAGCCCACTGTTGGGTAGGGACTGTCTCTATATGTTGCCATTTGACTTGTACATATCTATTCTATTTATTTTATTTTGTTAATGCCTTTGGTTTTGTTCTCTGTCTCCCCCTTCTAGACTACGAGCCCACTGTTGGGTAGGGACCGTCTCTATATGTTGCCAACTTGCACTTCCCAAGCGCTTAGTACAGTGCTCTGTACACAGTAAGCGCTCAATAAATACGATTGATTGATTGATTCATTCATTCGTTCGTTCGTTCGTCAGTTCATCCATTCCCAGACTGAGCCCCCTCCCTTCCTCTCCCCCTCGACCCCCTCTCCATCTCCCCCCGTCTTACCTCCTTCCCTTCCCCACAGCACCTGTATTGATGTTTGTACAGATTTATTACTCTATTTATTTGACTTGTACATATCTACTCTATTTTATTTTGTTAATACGTTTGGTTTTGCTCTCTGTCTCCCCCTTCTAGACTGCGAGCCCACTGTTGGGTAGGGACTGTCTCTATATGTTGCCATTTGACTTGTACATATCTATTCTATTTATTTTATTTTGTTACTATGTTTGGTTTTGTTCTCTGTCTCCCCCTTTTAGACTGTGAACCCACTGTTGGGTAGGGACTGTCTCTATATGTTGCCACCTTGGACTTCCCAAGCGCTTAGTACAGTGCTCTGCACACAGTAAGCGCTCAATAAATATGATTGATTGATTGATTCATTCATTCGTTAGTTCATTCATTCATTCCATCCCCCCCCCCCCCCCGCCCGCCTTACCTCCTTCCCTTCCCCACAGCACCTGTGTAGATGTATATATGTTTGTACGGATTTATTACTCTATTTATTTATTTATTTGACTTGTACATATCTATTCCATTTATTTTATTTTGTTAATATGTTTGGTTTTGTTCTCTGTCTCCCCCTTCTAGTCTGCGAGCCCACTGTTGGGTAGGGACCATCTCCATATGTTGCCAACTTGTACTTTCCAAGCGCTTAGTACAGTGCTCTGCACACAGTAAGTGCTCAATAAATACTACTGATTGATTCATTCATATCATATCATATTTCTGGTTCCCTCCCCAAATAGGGAAAACGGGATTGATTCGAATGATTTTGTCGATTTAGGGATGATATAATAATGGTATTTGTTAAGCGCTTACTAGCAGCGTGGCTTAGTGGAAGGAGCACGGGCTCGGGAGTCAGAAGACGTGGGTTCTAATCCCGGCTCCACCACTTTGCTGTGTGACTTTGGGCAAGTCACTTCACTTCTCTGTGCCTCAGTTATCTCATCTTAAAATGGGGATTGAGTTTGGGAACCCCACGTGGGACAACCTGATTACCTTGTATCTATCCCAGTGCTTGGAACAGTGCTTGGCACATAGTAAGTGCTTAACAAATACCATAATACTACTACTACTAATAATAATACATGCCAAGCACTGTTCTAAATGCTGGGTAGATATAAGATAATCAGGTTGTCCCACGTGGGGCTCACAGTCTTAATCCCCATTAAACAGATGAGGTAATTGAGGCACAGAGAATAATAACGATAATGATGGTATTTGTTAAGTTGTTACTATGTGCCATGCATTGTTCTAAGTGCTGAAAAATAATGGTATTTGAGAAGCGCTTACAGTGTGGCTCAGTGGAAAGAGCATGGGGTTTGGAGTCAGAGGTCATGGGTTCAAATCCCACCTCTGCCAATTGCCAGCTGTGTGACCTTGGGCAAGTCACTTCACTTCCCTGTGCCTCAGTGGCCTCATCTGTAAAATGGGGATTAAGACTGTGAGCCCCCCGTGGGACAGCCTGATCACCTTGTATTCTCCCCAGCACTTAGAACAGTGCTTTGCACACAGTAAGCACTTAATAAATGCCATTATTATTATTATTATTATTATTATTGTTATTATTTGCCTAGCACTGTTCCAAGCACCGGGGTAGATACGAGGTAATCAGATTGTCCCACGTAGAGCTCACAGTCTTAATCCCCATTTTACAGATGAGGTAACTGAGGCACAGGGAACTGAAGTGACTTGCCCAAAGTCACACATCTGATAAGTGGCGGAGTCGGGATTAGAACCCATGACCTCTGACTCCATGCTCTTTCCACTAAGCCATGTTTCCCGGAAGAACTTTTATACTGGGTCAGACAAATGGCTCATCTAGCCTAGTACTGTCCCCGATAGTGGTACAAAGGATGCTCAGCTAGAAGAGCACTGTGATGATAATCCATCTAGTCTAGACTCAAAAATAAAAATGCACTGCCAGTGAGATCAAGAAAGAAAAGTTCTACCCATGCTTGGGTAATCCATTTACTATCCCCAGCTTTTCTTCCAGTAACCCACTGAGGACTTTTTGTCCATCATTTACCCAAACCTTTTTTGAATTGATGACTATTTCCTGCCTGCACAATTTCCTGCATATGCTTACAGTAGTAGCATTGTGGGAACAAGGTTTGCTTTTGCATGTTTTGAATTTAGACCTTATTTCCAGGCAGTCTTGTTCAAGTACTATCATCCACAAGCACAATTGGCCACTGTACTAAAGGATTGGCAGATGGCCAAAGTAACTCCCTTCTATAAAAAGAGATCCTAAAGTCCCTTGAGATACTCTTTAGAATTATAGAAGGGTGTCTCATTTCTATATCTGGAATATTAGTAGGCTCTATAATTAAGTTTAGGAGCACTGAGCACTTAGGGAAACAGAACTTGTCAGGAGAAAGACTGCATTGTTTCTATAAAGGGAGATCATGCCCAACTACATCGTAGTTCTTTGTAGAAGTCAACAAGCATAGAAGGGAATCAGTGAACAAAATATAGTTGAATTTTCCAGCGGCCTTTGGCAATCTTCTAGATATTGTTCAAATAATTCTTGTGGGGTCTGTCACTGATAGAAAACTTTAAACAACGGGAAAGATTGGGAATCATCCCTCTTTCGGAGAAGGGTATATAATAGAGTCCCCTAGATAGCGGTACTATTCCTTACTTTCGTTTAACTTCATAAATGGAAGGAGTGTGGAAATTTGCAGATCACTGCTCTTCTAGGGGACAAAGCAGCGTGGCTTAATGGCAAGAGCCTGGGCTTGGGAGTCAGAGGTCATGGGTTCTAATACCCACTCCACCACTTAGCAGCTGTGTGACTTTGGGCAAGTCACTTAACTTCTCTATGCCTCAGTTACCTCATCTGTTAAATGGGGATTCAGACTGTGAGTCCCTCGTGGGACAACCTGATTACCTGGTATCCACCCCAGAGTTTAGAATAGTGCTTGGCACATAGTAAGCGCTTAACAAATACCACCATTACTATTATTATTGTTATTATTATTAATGCCACCTGGATGAGGAGAAACTGCAGAAAAACCTCATTAAACTGTACAAAAGGACACGAAATGACAAAGTAAGCTGTATGATGTACAAATTCAAGATAGTGCTCCTTGGGGAAAATAATCCTAACTCTAACTAACTGATGGTTTTGAGCAGTCAGTCACATCCCAGTCTATGCTTTGAAGTCACAGGTTTAGTATGCAGTAGCAGCCAAAACAGGCCAACCCAAATGTCGGGTGTCTGTTTACTAGGCTCAGGGATTACTAGCAGAGTCTTTGGGATGATAGTATAATCCTTACCAGCCCCTCTTCTCCCTTCCCCACTTTCAAATGTTCTAGAATGATCTGGAAAATAATTTGCCCTTAGCCAATAGGTTGCAAAGACCCGAAGGTGGGGGTGGAGTCCAAGCTCTGATGGGGGAAAGTGGAAGTTAACAGCCCCTTTGCTGGTAGCTGGATTTAATAATAATGGTGGCATTTGTTAAGCGCTTACTATGTGCAAAGCATAGGTGTCTCTGAGCCCTGCCTTTAGAGATCAATGGTCTGTTCTACTGCATGTGTTAAGTTTTTTCTCCTTAAACTACATCTGAGACACACACAAAAAAGGTCAGTATGGGTTAATGTGCTTTTAGGCACTGATGATGGATGAGTTCAGTTTAAACTCAGGGATTTCTTAAGTAGTCCAGGCTTCAGTGCACATGGCCATCTGATTAAGGCTGATTTCTAGGAGGGCGGGCTGTTATTCGGTATTAAAACCCTTCAGGAGCTGTAGTTACCTTGTAAACCTCTCCCTCTCTATCCTGCGTTCGTTTCTGTCTATATGTCAAATTAAATCCGGCTTGTTCGTCTCGCCTGTTTGTGAGTGCTGCCTATACGTGATGTCTGGGGCTCCTACAACGTTATTAATGTTGAGAAGCAGCGTGGCTCAGTGGAAAGAGCACAGGCTTTGGAGTCAGAGGTCATGGGTTCAAATCCCAGCTCCGCCAATTGTCGGCTGTGTGACTTTGGGCCAGTCACTTCACTTCTCTGTGCCTCAGTTCCCTCATTTGTAAAATGGGGATTAAGACTGTGAGCCCCACGTGGGACAACCTGATCACCTCGTATCCACCCAGCGCTTAGAAATAGTAAGCGTGCACATAGTAAGCGCTTAATAAATGTCATCATTATTATTTATTATTAATGGAATCCCACGTGGAATTTCTGGGTCCATTCCTCCCACTGATGATCCTAAATACAGGTGGTCTGTTATTGGTCCTGGTTTTATAGATACAATATCGTGCCCCATTCTGTCCATTGGCAACATTATTGCTTTGCTGAATTCTAAGAGTATCATCAGGAAGGGAATACAAAAACAGAACAACTTGGAGTAAACACCAGGAGGGGATTCCTATTTCTGTATTTTAGAAAAGACACATTAGAGTTGGCAAAGGTAAAAAGATAGGCGCTAAGATGGTCAGTGAGAAGGACCGATTTTCATATGAGGAAAGACTAAAAAGATTAGAACTCTGCAGTATAGAACAATGAAGGCTCCGAGACAACAGGATTAAAGTCTGCAAAACCATTAAGGGCAAAAACAAAATTGTTTTTCAGCAGCCATGAAGCATGAAGACAGCAGGTTCAAAGCAAATGTGAGGAAACACTCCTTCGCATAGTGGGTGATACACATAGGATAGGCTTTAATAGTTCAGGAAGCTGTTTAAGCAGAACATTGTTTGCACTCACTAAAGCAGTGTGCCCTCGTCTTCTTTGGAGGTGAGAAGCTTTCAATATCAAGAGCAGACATGAAGCTGCTTAAGTTTCTCTGGCATGGGATTCTTATTTTACCTTATCCTGCAGCTTTATTTAATTCTCATTTTTAGGATTTTTCCAGACTTCCAGATGCACTAGACTGTTGCCATGATTACTGCCCAAGAAACCTGAAATGAATCATAATGATGAGACCCAGATAACAAAAGGCTTCGTGAAGAACAATTGCTTTCCTCTCACATAAAATACATTGTTGCCCACTTCATTAAAGTTTAATTCATCCTTGATTCTGTTGATGCTTTCCTGAGATCCCAGAGGAAAACATCTAGGTGATGAAACCCAAGCTGGGTCAGAGAGATGTACTATGAGCTCTACGGCAACAACGTTTTCATTGCCGGTTACCTTGGATTCTTAAATAGTTCCACTTTAAGGATGCAATGGGAGAATGAGAAAAACACATGGAGGCTTTATTTGAAGCAGCGAGAGGAAAAGAACTCCCTCAATTTTTACACAATGCACAATCGCTTTTGCTTTTTCCATCCCAATACCTGTGAGACACACCAAGGAGCAACATTCATTCTTTCCAGCTCCCTAGATCCTCAAGCAATAACCTAATGACTGCAGCACATTTCTATTTATGCTGATTTTAAACACAGTGAAAAGATATTCCTAGAATAATACCCGACAAAATCGGGATCTTGGATTCTGGAAACTTCCAAAGGGGTCTGATTTACTATTGGCAAGTCAATCTGGGGCTAAGAGAAGCTGGCTCAGTGTTCTTTCTCTTTTAAAACAGAAGAAAATCCAACAGCCTACCTTGCCCCCATGTAGAATCCTCTGAAAAAAAATCTAGGAGTAGTTAAGAGTTGTGATGTCATGGCTGAAGCAGAAAGTAAATCAATAACCGGAAGAGTTGTCAGTGTTAATGCTTTAAGTAGTAGCTTAATGATGATCCTCTCCGTCCAATAATAATAGAGGTGTTTGGTTTTTTTAATATTTGCTAAGCATTTATTCTGTGCGAAGCACTGTTTTAAGCACTGGGGTAGATACAAGATAATCAGGTTGGACAGAGTCCCAATCCCACAGGGGGCTCACATTCTAAATCTGAGGGAAGATGATTTAATCCCCATTTTATAAAAGAAGAAACCGAGGCAAAGAGAAGTTAAGTGATTTGCCCAAGGTCACAGAAAAGTGGCAGAGTCGGAATTAGAACCCAGGTTCTGACACCCAGGCCCACCAGGCCATATTGCAATGCACTACGCTAAGCACTGGGGTAGATACAAAAAAATCAGATCAGATACAGTCCCAGTCCTACATGGGACTCCCAATCTAAGGGGAAGGGAGAACAGGTATTTCATCCCCATTTTATAGATGAGGAAAGAGAGGCACAGAGAAGTCAAATGACATGCCCAAGGCTACTCAGCAGGCAAGTAGCAGAACAAGTATCGTAACCCAGGTCTCCTGATTCCCAGTCCCGTGCTTGTTCCACCAGGCCACACTGCTTCTCTGCCTCTGAAGGATTTTATCAGAGTTCTAGCATTTGAAGCCAGGATTCTGGAATGTCTCTATGTTCCAAAGGTGTGGGAAGAGGAATCTTTCATTCCTAGAGCAAGAATGAAGGCCTTAGGGGTGAGGGGCAATCCACAAGTGTGTCTGTTGGAAGCAGAGGTGAAAGCATTTTGAAACAGCCCTTTAAGATACACTGATAAAAGAGTAAGTGCTCGTGAGGCCATTCCGATATGAGAAAGCAGACCCTTTTTATTCTTTCCCTGCCTGTTTGGGCTCTGGATTGCAGTTTACCTGGTAGCCGGCCAGACACCAGCTGTGTGTCTACCCCTGCTGAGAGCTTGAGCAGGATTCGGGTAGGGCGGTGGGGCTCGGGTGGGCACGCAGGGAAGCTGCCCCATAGTCCCGCCACTCCGGCTCTTGACTGTAAGGACGTGGTCTTCGGGCCAGTGGGAAAAAAAGAAAGAAAAAATATCCTCCTTTTCACAGCAGAAGGGCCTCACCGGCATTTAGTCGTCAGCCTTAAGTGCATTGCTGATTCTAAAAAAGAGATTCATCGTAATTTGTGTGAGCGCTTATTGTGTACAGAGCACTGTGCTAAGCACTTGGTAGAGTGCTTACAATCGATTTGGTAGACACGATCCCCCGCATTCAAGGAGCTTGCTTTTGGGGATGCTCTTAGAACCCGGTAAGCAGAAAAACTCTTCAAACCGAATTGATAAAAACGATGAACTTCTCAGATTACCAAAGACATATTCCAAAAAGCTTTCCTTTTGAAGTTTTATTGAATTTCATAAGGTTCAGAGTATTTCATTACCAGGTAAATAGAAAATCAATCTGGAAAGTTAGTATGGGTTTAATCATACAGATTGTACAGATAATTGAGTCCTAAAATTGCACGTTGGCATGAATTAAGCAAGAAACAGTCTGGCTTAGTGGAAGGAGCACAGGTCTAAAAGTTGAAAGGCCTGGGTTCTAGTTCTGGTTCCACCACTGAGCTGCTGTGTGATTTTCGGCAAATCACTTAACTTCTCTGGGCTTCAGTTTCCTTATGTGTAAAATGGGATTCAAGCTTGTTCTCCCTCCTACTTAGCCCGCGAGCCCCACGTGGGGCAGGGACTGTATCTGTTCTGCTTATATGGTGCCTATGCCAGAACTTGGCAATGGTTGTCGCACAGTAAGTGCCTAACAAATATCACCATTTATTATTA
Source organism: Tachyglossus aculeatus (assembly GCF_015852505.1). NCBI lineage: Eukaryota > Metazoa > Chordata > Mammalia > Monotremata > Tachyglossidae > Tachyglossus > Tachyglossus aculeatus. Next base: position 13,699,652 of record NC_052073.1, on the reverse strand, counting down.
CAAGTAGCAACGAAAAGATCCTTTTTTTATACCTGAATTATCTGTAACACTTGCAGGAATGGGCACAGCCAAAGGCATAACAAATACACAGCGGTGCCTGGATCCATTATCACAGAATTTTAATATTCTTTTCCGTTTTAAACTTAACTGTAATATATCGAGACTGAGAATCTGTAAAAAATGTAATGATGTTAATCATTTTAATAATGTGACAGCATCTGTGAATGAGTGGCTGTGACCTGCATAGGTATGACAGTGGGTGAATAATTTGGCATTATCACAGATAATTAATTATGTGCCAGGAATGTAATAAGGAAAGCCTGAGATGGTAATTAACTTCCTTTCTGGAAGAAGCAAGTCAAATTTTTGTGGAACTGAATTCTTTTTCTCAAGGATTATGGCAAAAGTTAAACCCCTTTGCTTTGTATATTTTGTAGAGCTAGGCAAAGGTGATTGATTGGTCTCTGCAGGGAGAGCCTCAACTTATACCTTCACTGATTAATAACTGCCAAATTCATAGAAGAAAGATTACTTTATGTATTTGGATACAAAGGTAAAAGTTACATTAGAAAATAGGGTTATAGATATCATCAAGTGTACTGCTTAGAGAGCTGAATTTAGTGACAGCATGAAGTGGAAAATCTCTGGGTTTGGGCCAGTTCAAAATTTTAATTGTCTTTAGATTTATTGTCAGTCCTTATTCTCATTAACTCTGCAAAACAATTCATGATCACTTGCATTCCCGCTAAGGCCTGTGCCTCAAGTGTTCAGTGTGGAGCCCACAACACTTCCTGCCTAATGTTCTCCGAGGCCTTCAATAACGCCCGTGGACTGTTGGGATGGAAGAGTTTCCAATGGATTGGAAGTGTTTCTGATCCCGGCTTCCAGCCCTTCATGCTCAATAAATACCGTCGATTGACTGATTGATTGATTCATCCATTGCGTTCCTCACACAGAGCTGTAAAAAGAGGCTGAAGTTAGTAACGAGTAACATCGTGTTGCATTTGATTAGCTTGATATAGACTTGAGAAGCAGCATGGCTCAGTGGAAAGAGCACCGGATTGGGAGTCAGAGGTCATGGGTTCTAATCTCGGCTCCGCCGCTTGTCAGCTGTGTGACTTTGGGCAAGTCACTTAATTCCTCTGTGCCTCAGTTACCTCATATGTAAAATGGGGATTAAGACTGTGAGCCCCACTTGGGACAACCTGGTCACCTTGTCTCCACCCCAGCACTTAGATCAGTGCTTCGCACATAGTAAGCGCTTAACAAACGCCGTCATTATTATATAGACACATAAACAGCCTCTACTGCAGCAGCCTGATCTGGGAGGGCCCCAACCCACAAGCACCAGCCCTTCAGAGCCCTGAGGAGCCAGGGACCAGTTGGATCAAGTCTCCCGGCTGGAAGTTCTTCTGCTGCAGCTCTGCAGTTAACTGGGAGTGAGTTATCCAGTTCATTCCTTAGTGCTTGATTTGTTGTTGGATGGCAGTTTTACTCCCCAAACCAGAAAAACAAGTTGCCTTCACAGCTACTCTAATAGGGTTTCTGGAAATTCCTCCTACTTCTGTTTTCAGGAGATGGATTAGGTAGGGCAGAGGGGTGGGGGATGGGGGAAGATAAAATGGGCTTTATTTCTGATGTTTTGAAATGCTTAGACTCAGCAGTTAGGAGACCAGTGGTAATCTTACAGCGTGCCCTTCTAGAAAAAATACCACAAGCCACAGGCTGAATGATATTATTGATCCTGCTGTCCTCTGCCCTGTCCTGCTTTACTCTGGTGGGGTTGGAGAAAATGTCAGACAGGACAAAGAGGATTCATTAAACCCTGGATCAAAGTGACCATATTGCTGTTGTGGAGTAGCCTAGGGATCTTCGATGGGGAAAACACCCACACACCCTCGCTCTCTGTCTTTCTCTCTCATAAACACACACACTCTTCCTGACCAGGGGATTGTTCTTTCTCCCATGCTGTATTATGGGAAAGAACAGAAAAGGTTTTTATTTTTAAATGTTACTTGTTAAGCCTTCACAATGTGTCAAGCACTTTTCTAAGCACTAGGCAGATACAAGTTAATCAGGTTGGACAAAGTTCCACAGTTGGAATGCTGGTTCACTAGTTTGTTGGTTGCCTAGTGGAAAGGACATGGTCCTGGGTGTCAGAGGACCTGCCACTTGTCTGCAGTGTGACCTTGGGCAAGTCGCTTAAACTTCTCTGTGACTCAGTTTCCTCATCTGTAAAATGGGGATTAAATCCTACTCCCCCCTAGTTAGACTGTGAACCTAATGTGGGGAAGGGACTGGGTCCCACCTGATTATATTGTAAGTGACCCGGTGGTTAGTACAGTCCTTGGCACATAGTAAGTGCTTAACAAATAACATTATTAATATGGAAGGCCTCCAAGAGGCTTTTCCTGACTAAGCCCTCTTTTCCTCTTCTCCCACTCCCTTCTTCGTTGCCCTGACTTGCTCCCTTTATCCATTCCCCCGCCTTCCACCGACACCACTATGTACATATCTGAAGTTGTATTCATATTAATGTCTGTCTCCCCCTCTAGTCTGTAAGCTCACTGTGTGCAAGGAATCTGTCTGTTGTACTCTCCAAGGACTTAGTATAGTGCTCTGCACACAGTAAGTGCTCAATAAATATGATTGACTGACTTACTGATGCCGACTTACTGATTGAAATGGTCCTTGTTCTGTCTCAGGGCAGGTCCTTATTGCTCCCCAGTGCTAGAGTACAAGAGCTGCCCCACCCACAATTCTGGCATCTGTTCATCTGAAATCAATCAATCAACAGTATTTATTGAACGCTTACTATGTGCAGAGCACTGTACTAAGTGCTCAGGAGAGTACAATATAACAGAATTTGAGGAAACCTTCTCTGCCCATAATGAGCTGACAGGAATCTTCTCCTTTGGAGAATGAACCTCCCTGGGATGCAGAACGAGGTCTTCCCTATTACACTGGAATTTTTTGGATGCCGGATACTACACCGTAGGATGCTGGAGCAGCCATAGCCTGCATTTTTTTTTTCTTTATTTCCATCAGCATGCACAGTGCAACTCTTTCTTTTATACAAACATTGGTGTTTTTGGAAGGCTTTTTTGTAACAAATTTTAAGACTAAGACAATCATCAGAAATATACCTATGAGCTGGTCACGAGTTAAACTGATTGGTGAATCATTCCTGGGCATTAGGAAAGGAGCCAGAATGGTAATTAGTTGCTCAATCGTTGTTTATATGGAAACTAAAAAAAATACCTTATTGGCAATGGAATATTTTCTAGAGTGCTGACTATAAAATACATCTAAATCAGCATTCTGGAAGCTTTAAAACCAAATCCAAGAGAGAGAGAGAGAGAGAGAGAGAGAGAGAGAGAGAGAGAGAGAGAGAGAGAGAGAGAGAGAGAGTGGGGTGTGTGTGTGTGTGTGATGTAGCTGTATTACAGGTGGACGCTACTGACAATGAAGCTTACCAATGGGTTTGAGTGTGGCTGAAAAAGCTGAGGAGGAGATTACAGTTGCTACCAAACCATATGCACAAAAAGACTGTTCCTTGTTTTGCTGACTGATTGTAGTCTTCGAAGGCAAAGGTCACATCTTTTACTCATTTTCTATATGTCTCAAATACCTTTTGCATTGCATGACACACAAAAGGCAACCATTAAGTACCCTTGCAAGTGATACTGCTAATCACAGATGTTCCTCATCATACGGCTACGCAGCTACAAATCTCACCCAAACTCTCCTGGCTCCTTAACTCACTAGAATCCAGAAATCCCAGGACCATTTTCAAAATTCCAGGGCACAGTTCTCCTCCAAGTTATTTTGATTTTTTGAGGTGTTGAGATAACCTTTTGTGTTGTACCTTCACTCTCACCCATCTTGAAAGCATTTTGCAAACTTCCTTTGTCTTGTCTTGCCTTATGCCGTTGAGTCATTGCCGACCCATAGCGATACCAGGAAACATCTCTCCCAGGACGCCCTGCTCTCCATCTGCAATCATGCTGGTAGTGGATCCATAGAGTTTTCTTGGTAAAAATATGGAAGTGGTTTACCATTGCTTCCTTCCATGCAGTAAACTTGAGTCTCCGCCCTCAACTCTCTCCCATTTCATTGCCATCTTTCCCAGAACATCCCACTCTCCGTTTGCAGTCCTTCTGGTAGTGTATCCCTAGAGTTTTCTTGGTAAAAATACGAATTGGTTTACCATTGCCTTCTTCTACACCGTAAACTTGAGTCTCCCCCATGCTGCTGCTGCCCAGCACAGGTGAGTTTTGACTTGTAGCAGATTCCCTTCCACTCGCTAATCACTGCCCAAGGTAGGAATGGAATGGGTAGGCCTCTCCTTGACTCTCCCTCCAGTAGCCAAGACTGGTAGAGTACTGGAAACTCTCCAGGTGCAACCCTGAGAGGGGTAAATGTCCTTTAATCTACTTTAATTCATTTGCAAGAGAACCGGCCTTTAATTTTAGAGACCAAACTGATTACATCACATTAGGCAAGTCTCTTCAATCTTCTTGTGCCTCAGCTTTCCCATCTGAAAGATCAGCATATGTTAATCATAGTGGGAGTCCCACTTAATTAGGACAGGAAGGTTAGACTTCATAAAATAAATAGTAGATAGCTTTGAAAATTCCAAGTGTTTCATATGCCATTTCTTAGATAGTGAGCCCCGCGACGGACAGGGATCGAGTTCTATTCCCACCTGTGTGTCCTCTCAGTGCTCAGTAGAGGACACTGCTTACAGTAAGTGCTAATAAGTATTATTACCAATCAATCAATAATATTTGAATGCTCACTGTGTGCAGACCACTGTACTAAGCACTTGGGAGAGTACAATATAACAGAGTTGGTAGAAATGTTTCCTATCCACAGGATCTTACAGTCAGAACAGAGTTGGTAGAAACACTTCCTATCCATAAGGAGCTTACAGTCCAGAGGGGGACACAGACATTAATGTAAACATATTAATTATAGATGTGGACATAAGTGCTGTTTGAGGATGGGGTGAATAAGGGTTACAAATCCAAGTGGCGCTGCTACTACTACTATTCCAAAGGGTAGAAGGTAGGTTTGCTGTGGACTAGCAGTAATAATAGTAATAATAATAATGATGGCATTTATTAAGCGCTTACTATGTGCAAAGCACTGTTCTAAGCACTAGGGAGGTTACAAAGTGGTCCAGTTGTCCCACGGGGGGCTCACAGTCTTAATCCCCATTTTACAGATAAGAGAACTGAGGCCCAGAGAAGTGAAATGCCTTGCCCAAAGTCACACAACTGACAATTGGCAGAGCCAGGACTTGAACCCATGACCTCTGACTCCAAAGCCCGTGCTCTTTCCTCTGAGCCTCGCTGCTTCTAACAGAGTACGGTATAACAGAGTTGGTAGAAATGCTTCCTATCCATAAGGAACTTACAGGCTAGAGGGGGAGAACAGAGTTGGTAGAGATGCTTGCTATCCATAAGGAACTTACAGTCTAGAGGGGGAGATGGACATTAATGTAAATATATCAATTATGGATATGGACATGTGCCGTTTGAGGAGGGGGTAAATAAGGGTTACAAATCCAAGTGGCGCTGCTACTACTACTACTATTCCAAAGGGTATAAGGTAGGTTTGCTGTGGACCATCCACAGGGGATAAAGAGAGAATGTATATTGATGCACCGTGAATCACCGGTTAAATATGACGGCCGATTAGGTTGTAAGGATGGAATAACAATTTGTATTGAACACAAACATTTTTCATAATTATGTTGCCTGCAGGGGTTATCACCTGCCCTAATTTGATCTGATTAAGGTAGAATGCAACTGTCCTCATTTCACACAGAGTGGAGAGATGCCAGGTTTCACCCTGGAGAGGAGGAGGACCAGAATATATGTGAGGTTTTACTAATCAGGCAAAAACCCCTCACTCTCGGCTTCAAGGCTCTCCATCACCTCGCCCCCTCCTACCTCACCTCCCTTCTTTCCTTCTACAGCCCAGCCCGCACCCTCCGCTACTCTGCCGCTAACCTCCTCACTGTGCCTCATTCTTGCCTGTCCAGCCATCGACCCCTGGCCAACATCCTCCCCCTGGCCTGGAATGCCCTCCCTCCCCACATCCATGTCTACCTGTATATACGTATACCTGTATATATGTATATATGTTTGTACATATTTGTTACTTTATTTATTTATTTATTTATTTTACTTGTACATATCCCTTTTATACTGTGAGCCCACTGTTGGGTAGGGACTGTCTCTATGTGTTGCCAATTTGTATTTCCCAAGCGCTTAGTACAGTGCTCTGCACATAGTAAGCGCTCAATAAATACGATTGATGATGATGATGATGACCAGCAATAGCTTGGAGACACCATGGTTGTGGACTTCTTTCCCTAACCCCTTTTCAACTTTTCTGGAGTCTTTGCAATTGAGAAGAGTGGAGTCTTCGCAATTGAGTAGAGTCGAACTTCTGCTGTTCATCATTTTTCCAGGAGGTGGTAATGTTGGCTCTCCCTCTGCCTGGTTTGTCTCCAGAGGAACCCGAGCCCCCCGAATGTTAGGTGATGCAGGAAAATTCAGTGTTTTAAGGGGTAACAGCGCCAGATAGACACATATGCAATTGCAGTCTCTTAAATTTTCCGCAAATTAATTCTGAATCTGACTCATTAGTTGCCTTTGTTAATAAGGCTCTGACACATTCATCAGGGGCGACGTATGAATAACAGATAGAAATAGGCTATGTTAGAGTGTCATGTTTTCTGAAAAAAATCGTTTTATTTCTGCCTTTCTGTGTCTCTTTCTTCCTATCTCCTCTGTCCGATGACAGCAACTTTGATTCACTGATCTCAAACCATGTGTTCTAGGCTGGGAGCCGGTTGTTGGGTAGGGATTGTCTCTGATGCTAAATTGTACTTTCCAAGCATGTAGTACAGTGCCCTGCACACAGTAAGTGCTCAATAAATACGATTGAATAAATGAATATGTTCTTCTTTGTCCTGTGAAAAGCAATACTGGTGGTTCTCTGAAGTTTACTACTTTAAGGTGTTCCACCCACTGCCATTTTTCAATACACTAACCTGTTCCAAAGTCACAGCTGAAGAACATCTCAGCAGGTGGGAAATAAAACGATGAGTCCCTGCATCCTGCTAGGAAACAAAGTGATGGTGTTTTGCATAATTGTCTTTAAATACAGTGAAATGAAGCTGACAACAAAAGAGAGGCAGACATCTTTCCCACTAAGGCTTTTTCAAGGTTTTCCTATGGCATCATCAGCGATTTCTTTAAAGAGGCATGAAAAACAATCTTGGTTCTAAATGCTGAGCATAATGCAACACATTTTAAAGTCTGTTGTAACTGAAAAATGAGAGGAGAAAAGCCATCTTCTAGGAGATGGAAGCAGTATGTGATTCTCTAAAATGAATTTTTTTGGAGTTCAGTCAATCAAATTGTATTTATTGAATGCTTACTGTGTGCAGAGCACTGTTCTAAGTGCTTGGAAGAGTACAGTAGAGAAGCAGCGTGGCTCAGTGGAAAGAGCACAGGTTTGGGAGTCAGAGGTCATGGGTTTAAATCCCTGCTCTGCCACTTGTCAGCTGTGTGACTTTGGGCAAGTCACTTAACTTCTCTGTGCCTCAGTTACCTCATCTGTAAAATGGGGATTAAGATTGTGAGCCCCACATGGGACAATCTGTTCTCCTTGTATCCTCCCCAGCACTTAGAACAGTGCTTTGCACATAGTAAGCGCTTAACAAATACCAAAATTATTATTATTATTATTATTACAGTATAACAATATAACAGACACATTCCCTGCCCACAAAGACCGGAGACATTGTGATTAATTGTGGTAGTAAATGCTCATCATAAGGCAAGTTTAACAATCTGGGTGTGGGGGTGACACCCAGGCACTCATTTCTTGGCTCAAACCTGCTGTAGCCTCCAAGCTTGTTCCAAATTTGGCCAAGGCCAGTTTGACTGGCCTGTGCTTGGTGGGTGGGGAGAATCTGGCCTGGGAATTTGTCCCTCAGTCCAGTCCAGACTCCTACCCTCCGCTTGTCTCCAGAAGCTACCTCTCCGGCTGCCATTTGCACCCACCTCTAGGAACCCCTCCCCTTCAGCACCACTGTCCTCAGAAGGAAAAATTGGCACCTACGGAAATAAAAAGACCGAAAGAAACTTAAATGTCCAATGATGGAAGCATATTAAGCCCAAAATAAATATAGAAGACAAAAAGGACAACCGCATAAACACATTTACTGAGATGCCTACCAGGACTGAAATGTTGCTATAGTGTTTGTGGAAAGAGACTTCCTGAGGAAATCTCCCAAAATGTCTTCATTGAGGCCTCTAATGGTGTTCAGAGTGGATCACTGGTAGCATGGCTTGCTGAGCCATTTAGGGACTTTATTACTATATGCCAAATAGCATTTCCAATTAGCTTGACAGAGGGTAGGATTATATAAGAAGGGCAGCTTGCTTTTTAAGCTAACTATGAACACTCACTGGAATGTTCTATAACAAGTGTAAATGTACACTTTCCTGTTAATGGCAAATGCTGATTTGCCATTAGAGGTGGCCACCAGAGGCCAGGACCTTTTGATTCTGTTTGTGTGTCATGACTTGCTCTCAAGCCCCCTCAAATCTTGAACTCCAGGAAAGTGGAGACTTGCTACCAAGGAAGCAGAAGAATAAATGAAAATGACCATATGTTAGCAGCCACTCTTTTTAAATGCAAACAAGTTCTTCTAAGGAAAGGTTAAAATGAGTAGCTACTTACCTGAGCCTTTTCTTGTTCTGAGTTACAAGAAGAAAGAGCTGCTACCTGCAGTCCTTGTTGAAAATGCCAAAGTGGTCAGAGCTACAACTGCTATAACAGTAATAGTATAATAATAATAATAATGTGTTATTGTGGTATTTGTTATGCAATTATTATGTGCCTTATACTGGCACAGATACTAGATAATCAGATCAGATACAGTCCCTGTCCCACACGGGACTAACAGTCTAAGAGGGAGGACGAACAGATATTTTATCCTCATTTTACAGATGAGACAATGAAGGCACAGATGAGGTGAGTGACTTGCCCAAGGTCACACAGCAGGCAGGAGTTTGTAGGTCCTATCATGGAATGTTTGCTTCTGCATGATTGATAAGTTATTCAAAATGGGAACTTAACTTTAAGAAATCACATTATTCCAGAAGTGTGTAAGCTCTTCTGGAGGAGCAAAGTTTTATTAATTTTTTCTTTTGAAAATCCCATTTGAAGATAGTCTAAGTAGTAATTATGGAGGGAAGGTAAGCACTTAGTACAGTGCTTTGCACACAGTAAGTGCTCAATAAATACGATTGAATGAATGAATTCTCAGTTCTGCCACTGACATGCTGTATGGCTTCGAGCAAGGTGCCTAATGTCTCCGGGTCCATGTTCTCCCATGCAGATCATGAAGAGAATATCCCATTTAGTGCCATGTACTAACTATTCTAAGAAGTTGTAAAGTACAAAGAAGTGAGTGACACATTCCCTGCCCATAGAAACTTATGTTCCAATGGGGGAGCGAGACTTAAACATACTTAACAGAAAGTATTCAAAGTAAATGATTCAATGTATAATTGAACAAAGATGTATACGAGAGTGTTGAGGATGGGTATTAATTAGTTCATAAGAGCTAGAGTTGGCTGAGGGGTTTATGCTGTGAGAAAAAAATGCTTATGAGTTTACCACCCTCTTGAAATGTTTTCCACATTCCTGTCCTCTCCATCCTCCTCTTCCTCCCCCTGACTACTGGTATGGCTTACATCCACCACCTTAGCCCTCCGTTCGCTGGTTTTCCCCAGTTTTAAATGCTTAAAAAAACAGTAATAGTAATACTATATCTAAGCGCTTACTCTGTGTCACTGTACTAAATGCTGGGGAAAATATAAGATGATCAGGTCAGACACAGTCACTGTCCCACACAGGCCTCACAATCTAAGTAAGAAGGAGAACAAGTATTGAATCCCCATTTTACAGATGAGGTGGCTGAGGTAGAGGGAAGGAAAGTGACTTGCTCGAGGTCATACAGCAGGCAAGTGCCAGATCCGGAACTAGAAACCACTAGAAACCAGGTTCTCTCTCTCTCTCTCTCTCTCTCTCTCTCTCTCTATATATATATATATATGTATATACACAATTGGCAGAAAGAGGATTGGACAATGGGGAAAGTGAGGACTCTGTCATCAGCAGGGAGAGAGACGGAGCCCAGAAAATGCACCTCCTTCAGAAAGGTGACTCCAAGAGCCTGCCCAATTCACCTGCCCATAAAGTAGGCTTTGTTGGTAGCCAAGGCCAAAGATGTCACCAGTTTTAAGTGGATGATTTGCAACTGCAGAAACAAATCTCACTTCTTTTGGTGCTGACTTCACTATAGATTTTCTCCATCTATTCAAATAGGATGCTTTACACCTCCAAAGGAGGACGATCACATGATGGAAAAGATCTAGAAACTTTTAGATTCCACCATACACTTTCAAGAGAAAGCCTAATGGAGGTTTACCCATCATTCTTCAGTCACCCCAGACCTTCAGTCTTTTCCCCTGAGGTCTGGAGTTGGTCTCTATCTGAGAGCATTTGAGCATTTCCCGGTATTGGCCAGTGAGGTAGTCTTCATCCTTTTATTGGGCTTGAGCTGAAAGAGGGAAATGGCCACCGATATCATTAGGGAATGCTGGCTATTCCTTTGCTGACTCCAAGGCAACAGATGTTTAATTTATAATGTTTGTTGTAAAAGTTACAGTACATAGCTTAACGGCGCTGTAATGGCATACGAAAAGGTTCTTGATGGAAATCTGGAGGGCCTAGAATGCATCTCCAAGGTGACCCCTAGGCCTTATGTCAAGGTTCCTGTGTCTGTAAACACAGACATTGCTTCCAAACTGTAGGACTCTGTGGTGGAGGGAGCTTGGTGTTTAAAGTAAAAACATGGCAGATAGATCAGAAGCAGTTGGGGTTCAGATGAGTTGAAAACCAGACTGTTTAGTATAAAACCGCATGAATGACCATCACAGCTCCAACTCTGCCGTACTCTCGGGGCATCACTTAGGTAGTACCGATTTATGAAACATTTCCCTACCCAAGTAACACCTCTGGAAACTCTGCCCGTTTGGTCGCGATATGTAGGAATATCCCCGACTTGCTAGGCAGAGGCTGTCTGAGACACGGGACTTTAATGCTCCCGGGTGCTCAATGTTCTTGGGTGGTCTGGCCTGGGTCACTAACCCTCCAAAACTAGAGTTTTAGGGGTAGCACCAAGCTGCCGGAATCACTTCAACACCATTGGGCCCAACTAAGTTAAAATGTCCTAGGAAGTTGTGAGTTTTCCACTAAAACCTCCCTTTCTGAGACTAGGAGCCAGTGGTTGGTTTTGCCTCGAAATGCCAAAATTTTGAAGTCATCACAGTCCGTTAAGATGTGATATATAGAACAACCCCACTTAATGATTTCTGGGGAGTGGCCCATTAGATTTGTTCATTAATTTGGAATTTAGTTGGAAATGCTAGCGTGAGCGGCATTCTTTCTATGTGCTAAAGTAGTTTTTTGTGAAAGAGAACTTATGAACCTGCCTAACCTGTGATTCCACCTTCTAGACTGTGAGCCCATTGTTGGGTAGGGACCGTCTCTATACGTTGCCGATTTGTACTTTCCAAGCGCTTAGTACAGTGCTCTGCATGCAGTAAGCACTCAATAAGTAAGATTGAATGAATGAATAACCTGAAGAACTCTGGCCTCTTCCTAGAAGTACACTCTCTGTGTTGAAATAAAACAATTAAAATAGTGAACCGTTATCCATTAGTCTCTCAGGCAACCAAATAACCAGATGCTACTGCCTGCAGAGCTCATCTGAAGGTCTGGTGAGCGAAGTATAAGCGTAAGACATACAGTAAGCCTTCAGTAAGGGAATAGATCTCTAGAAAACTGGGGCAGTCTGATTCAGATTCCTTTAGGTGGCTTTGACTTTCATTATTTTTTGATACCCACACATACTTCAAGTGTTAGTCTAGGATAACTGTCAGGAAAGCTCTACCTCTTTAGGTAAACTAGATATGTAGGCAAATATATTTAGATGACTACACTCAAAGCTGGTCAGACAAAATAGAAACTCTGTGTACTATAGTTTCCTTGTGGGCAGGTAATGTGTCCACCAACTCTGTTATATTGTACGCTCCCAAGCACTTAGTAGAGTACTTTGCACACAATAAGTGCTTAATAAATATGATTGATTGATTGACTGAGGCCCCAGGGGGTGTAACTATTGGGGAAGCAGCGTGGCTCAGTGGAAAGAGCCTGGGCTTTGGAGTCAGAGGTCATGGGTTCAAATCCCTACTCCACCACTTGTCAGCTGTGAGACTCCGGGCAAGTCACTTAATTTCTCTGTGCCTCAGTTACCTCATCTGTAAAATGGGGATTAAGACTGTGAGCCCCACTGTGGGACAACCTTGTAACCTCCCCAGCGCTTAGAACAGTGCTTTGCACATAGTAAGCGCTTAATAAATGCCACTATTATTATTATTACTGGCTACTGAGCCAGGCTCAGTCTTTCCCCCTTGGGCCACAGCACGGCCGGAAGGATGAGTACACACCTGAGTGATATCTCTACTCATCATCAACAACATCAACGGTGTTTATTGAGCTCCTACTGTATGCAGAGCACTGTACTAAGTGCTTGGGAGAGTACAGTGCAACAGAACTGGGAGACCTGTTTCCTGACCACAACACACTCCCTGACTTCAACGTCTTCATGTGGTGATGGACGCTCAGTCGATCTAACAATGGTATTTTTTTTGAGCACCTACAGTGCGGAGAGCATTATACTAAGGGCTTGGGTGAGTACAGTGCCACAGAGTCAGTAGACATGCTCCCTCTAAACTGTAAGCTCCTCTAGACTGTAGGCTCACTGGGGTCAGGGAGTGTGTCTGTTTATTGTTACCGGTTTTTAGAATAGTGCCAGCTCTTAGAATAGTGCTCAGCACATAGTAAGCACTTAATAAATACCATTATTACTATTATATTGTACTCTCCCAAGTGCTTAGAACAGTACTCTGCACACAGTAAGTGCTCAATAAATGCGATTGAAAGAATGAATGAATCCCCACAGGACGCTAGATAAGTAAACTCAGGTTTCTCCTCTGCTTACTCTCAGTTCTTTCATTACTAGGGAATGCTGAGGGCAGAAGCCAGGAGGATTCCCTCCAAATGTGTGTATAATGTATTGCATTGGTTTTTAATTAGCTATTCTCCCAGCCGTTTTCATAACTTCACTTCAGAGAAGCAGTGGAAATGCTTGGAGTCCTGCCTAACATCACCCAGCAGGTTAGTGAGAGTTTTTCCGATGTAATTTAGCTTTCTGAGTCACACCTCATCTCTGACTAATGTGCTACACTCGAACAAAATGTTCTGTGCTCAAATCGGGCTCAGACCTCCTTTCATCTAAACCGCATAATGCATCCCACTTAGTTATCAAGTAGAGAACACAAAAGAGGCATATTGTGATTAACACTTTCTCTTTAGTGTCTGCAGGCAAGTAGAGCAAACATTCCGCAACAAAGGAGGTTTTGACATTAAGACCCTAAACACGTTTTCTCGTTGATATATTAAAGAATAGGGCAAGGAGACACAGAAAGTTGTATTCTGAATTTATTTCACTTTATTGGAGTTCTTTGCTGATTGCTCTTGATTAGGTGTATGGATTAGGTTGTATGTGCTTAGTACAGTGCTCTGCACACAGTAAGCACTCAATAAATACAATTGATTGATTGATTAGGTTTGGCTGAACAAGAGTATTAAAGATAAAGCCCAGATAAACAAATGGCATAGTATCTAGGAGGAGTTAAGATTCTGTCTGTAAAAGGGATTTCATATCCATCAGCCAGGAGGCTCATTGATTTGCAGATGTCCTTCACTGTGGTGCTTCTCATTAACAAAAGTAGATTTTTCAACATGAGGGTGTGAGGGAGAATGCCTTCCTCCACTCTCCTTCGTCTGGCTTTTTTAAACTGATCTTTATGGATCAAATTCTCAGCTTTGGCCTGCTCTGCCACTTCTTTCTCCTCCTTGGAGTTAGCACTTTGGACCACTTTTTCCAGGAAGCCCTCCCTGATTAACCCTAGGGATTTTCCATCCCACCAGCCCAACCTGGGATTCACAACTCGCTCTCAACTCAGGCTTGTAATTTGTTGTATTTTTGTGCCCTCATCTGCCCTTGTAAGTTTCAGGAGGGTGGGAAATGGGTCCATTCTTTAAAGCCTAGAGCAGAACTCTGCATCTTGAGGATATTTCTTCTGCCCAACTTTCTTTTTACCTGAATCTCATGCCTTTTTTTTCCTCCCTTTTTTTATGGTATTTGTTAAGCACTTTGTATGTGTCAAGTACTGTTCTAAGTGCTGAAGTAGGTACACGTGGGTCATGGGGTCTAATCCAGGCTCTGCCAGTTGTCTGCTGTGTGACTTTGGGCAAGTCACTTATCTTCTCTATGCCTCAGTCACCGCATCTGTAAAATGGGGATTAAGACTGTGAGTCCCACGTGGGACAACCTAATTACTGCAGTGTGGCTTGGTGGAAAGAGCATGGGCTTGGGAGTCAGAGGACATGGGTTCTAATCCTGACTCCACCACTTGTCTGCTGTGTGTCCTTGGGCAAGTCACTTAACTTCTCTGTGCCTCAGTTACCTCATCTGTAAAATGGGGATTTAAAGTGTTTTATCCCCATGTGGGACAACGTGATTACCCTGTATCTACCCCAGTGTTTAGGACTGTGCTTGACACATAGTAAGCACTTAACAATACCATTATTATTATTATTATTATTACCCCAGCACCTAGAACAGTGCTTGGCACATAGTGAGCACTTTACAAATAACATCATTATTATTAAGTTAATTAGGCCAGACACAGTCTCTGTCCCATCTGGGGCTTACAGTCTAAGTAGGAAGGAGAACAGGTATTTCATCTCCATTTTATAGTTTGAGGGGAACTGAAGCAAGGAGAAGTTAAGCGATTTGCCCAAGGTCACACAGCAAGCAATTGGCAGTTCTGGCATCAGAACCCAGGTCCACTGATTCCCAGGCCCATACCCTTTCCACTAGACCATGCTGCTTTCCCATCTATTTCCTTCTTTGTTCTCTATCAGATTCCCTCCTCCCTCCACTACCCTGAGGCATTTGCATCCTTAGTGTAAGCTCCTCTAGACTGTAAACTTGTTATGGGTAGGGAACATGTCTTCCAACTCTGTTACATTGTACTCTCCCAAGGGTTTAGTACAGTGCTCTGCACACAGTAAGTGCTCAATAAATATGATGGATTGATTGATAGTTCAAAAGGCCTAGCCAACTGGCATTCTTCCCTGGGGCCCCAGAGTGAGATCACACGTTCTGATTGCTGCTGCAGTGTTGCTTGGGTGAGCAGAGCCCCCAGTCCTGCCCTCAGGAGGCTTTGCTTCAGTCAAACCATCAGTGTCAATCACCAGCTTATAATTCTGGGATCCACGTCTCCTGCCATTTGGGAAGTAGCTTGTCTAGAAGCAGGGAATGTGTCTGTCTGTTTATTGTTATAGTGTACTCTCCCAAGTGCTTAGTACCGTGATCCTCACACAGCACTCAATAAATACAATCAACTGATTGACTGGCTTTTTGATTCTCCATTAATTTTTTTCTTCAAAGATCTACTTGATGTCTAATTATATTTTGTTCCTCCCTCCACCCTCATGGTTCTCATTTTTAACATTTAGATATTCTCCTCCCTTTCTGGCCCCATTTAGAGAATCCTCTTATTAATAGTAGTAACAATAATAATAATAATGATGGCATTTGTTAAGTGCTTCCTTTGTGCCAAATACTATATTAAGCGCTGGGGTAGATAGAAGATAATCAGATTGGACACAACCCCTGCCCTACATGGGTTCACAATTGAGGTGAAGGAAGGAGGATTTAGCAGCCATTTACAGGTCTCTGGTCCTGATTATGGACAACCAATCCCTACTGAGAAACCTGCTGTGCTCCACTAGCCATTCCCTTGCTCTTCATTTTACAAATAATAATAATAATAATGATGATGACATTTGTTAAGCACTTACTATGTACAAAGCACTGTTCTAAGTGCTGGGGAGGATACAAGGTGATCAGGTTGTCCCACATGGGTCTCAACAGTCTTAATCCCCATTTTACAGACGAGGTAACTGAGGCACAGAGAAGTTAAGTGACTTGCCCAAGGTCACACAGCTGACAATTGTCAGAGCTGGGATTTGAACCCGTGACCTCTGACTCCCAAGCCTGTGCTCTTTCCACTGAGCCACGCTACTTCTCTACTGAACACCCACCCACCCCACCCAATATAATCCCCCACTGCTATCACCTCCACCTGATCTTTTTTTTTTTAAATGGTATCTGTTAAGCCCTTACTATATGCCAAGCACTGTACTGAGCACTGGGATAGTTCCAGTTTGAACAGAGTCCATGTCCCATATGGGGCTCACAGTATTAATCCCCATTTTATAGATGAGGTAACTGAAGCACAGGGAAGTGAAGTGACTTGCCCAAGGTCACACAGCAGACAAGTGGCAGAGCTAGGATTAGAACCCAGGTCCGTCTGCCACCCAGGCCTGGGCTCTGTCCACTAGGCAACACTGCTTCCTTCTTAACTCTGGGATCATCTGATGGAGGCCTGCACCCAACCCTCAGAGACCCCTCTGCCCCCAGATTTATCTTTGGGTAGCTCTGCCTCTAGATAAATGATAAAATCCCCGAGCTAATTCTAGTGTTCATCTCTTTTAAATACCACTGATTGATTAATGCTA
Organism: Tachyglossus aculeatus; assembly: GCF_015852505.1. Lineage (NCBI taxonomy): Eukaryota > Metazoa > Chordata > Mammalia > Monotremata > Tachyglossidae > Tachyglossus > Tachyglossus aculeatus. Next base: position 13,682,837 of record NC_052073.1, on the reverse strand, counting down.
TATTTTAAAAACAAAAAACAAAAAAATTATTCAGCCTTAAAATTTTACCTTTGGAAGCCTGTGCTTTTTCAGTTTTCTCATTAAACCCGGTCTTGTCACTTACCCAGCTGTGCAGCTCAGCATTCTTTCCTTTCATTATCCTCATCTTTACTACTCTCCAGCTGTTGTTTCATTAAGTTGCTCTCTAGGTAATCTGAGTGTGGCTTTTCTTCCTGTCCATGCTCTTTCCAGTAAATGTACGGACACTCGCTGGTTGTGACACTTTAGCCACAGCTGCCTGGGGAATGCATTTGGAATCTACCTTCAAAGAGGAGCCCAAGAGGTAATATCGTTTCTGCCCAAAGTGGATGGGGAGAGAAGAGATTCTCCCCATCCGGTTTAAGTATTATTGCTTTTGCAGAAGTTGGTAGGAGGAAGGGCCTCTGAAATGTCTGACCTCTAAATAGCTTGAGGTTGAATCTCCCCTGCTCAAGTTAAGTGAAGGGTAGAGACAATTTTCTGATAAAGTTAAGAATAAAAACAACTTTGGCCAGAAGGATTCAGTTAATAGCCTTGCTTGCTTGCCTTTGGTAATGGACATTTGCCCTCTGCCAGTATTGAGGAGAAATTGTTTTTAAAAATATGTTCATTTTCTTCGGCATCATCATCATCAGTGATTTCTGAGCACTTTGTGCAGTGCACTCTGAGATGCACTGTGGGGAATTATAAGAGGGTAAGAAATGGTCCATGCTTTTAAGGAGTTCATTGGAAGAGATGGGAAAAACACAAACACACTTAGATAAAAGTGTGATTACCAAAGGCCTAAAGCTTGCAATTTCATCACAACATAGACCCTCAAACACATTACCTTATCAGATCAGTGATCTGGGATTTTGTCTGGGAAGGTGTCAATCAGAAGGTCTGTCTAAAAGGTTTTGTAAGGGGATGTGGATTGATGAAGAGAAGTGGGGAGGGAGAAGGGATGTGGGAAAAAACTTGATAAGTCAGGCATAGTCGGGAGATTGTATTGCCTTGCTGCCGCTCTTGTTACAGTGGGCAGGGTGGTCCTGGATCTCTCACATTTTTCCCAAAATATTTTGGGGTTCTTTCCATTGGGGATGCTAAAGAGATCAAGGCAGAAGAGGTTCATTTAGAGAATGTGTCAACAACTCTTTTGTAATCAATCAGTAGTATTTATTAAGCGCTTCCTATGTGCAGAATGAACTAAGTGCTTGGGAGAGTACATTGTAACAGAGTTGGCAGGCATGTTCCTGCTCACAACAAGCTTACAGTCTCCTCTGTAGACTGTACTCTTCAAAGCTCTTAGTATAGCGCTCAACACACAGTAAGTGTTCAGTAAATACTGTTAATTGTTTGATTGGGTAGGTTAGAGTATGATGGAGAGAGTAGAAGCCTTGTTGTGACATACCCAAGGGGAAGGCAATATAAAGGCAGTTTTAGGGGTGCATTCAAAACTTTTGCATGAGATAATTTCATAGACAAAGACTTTTATATTTATTTGTTTATCTAAAACAAAGTTGTTGTTTTTAAATCTGCTCATATACGTATTTGAACTGTGCCAGTTCATTTATAAGGCACAGCCAGAAAATCAGGTTCAAACCAGACTAGAGGAGAACAGCAGGTTTGAACTTCAGTTAAGTAGGAATTGAAGAGCAGTGCCTGTACCAAGCAACATGACCCATGATTCAGTAATCCTTCGTTGTCTCTAGCAAGAAAGGCTTCAAGCCTTGATATTTTTGTCTGGAGATTTTCACCTACTAAAACATTTTTTCAATCAATTTTATGCTCTTCAAATCAGATTGCTTCTTAATGAAGACATCACCCTTGAATCTGGGAGGATATCAGACACGCCCACACTTTAATAATGAAATCTGCAGGTCCACAGATTGGTGTACTATTAAAAATGGCATTTTGCTGATACCTGAAGAGTGAGCCGGTCTGTTTTTCTTTAGCATGGTGGGTGGAGCGTCTGGGTGCAATGGATTTATTTTTTATTTACGAGAATAACATTTAAAATGAACTGGGATTATTTAAGAGAGTGAAACCAGCTGGAAACCACTTCATTTTAATTGCATCTTTTTCCAATTTCAGTTCCGGGAAATTCCTGAGTATATTATTTATAGTTCTTGGTAATGTTTTTGGTTTGGTTGTTCCCATTTTCCTTTCCTATGGAGAATCATGCTCATCACTAGACTCAAGGACTAATAATTGGAATGAGTTGGGCGCATGAGGTGCCCTAGCCTTCCCGGCTGTGTGGGTGGGAGAATTGAGTGAACAACTTAACCTGTGGTGCCCCCTGCATGGTTGTGGGGGTGGTTAGGGGAGAATCGCTCTCATTCAGTGCCAACAGCAGGGTACTTAAGGCACTAGCCATCTGCAATCTCCAGTTGTGGGCACACAAACAATCTAAGGAGGGTCTGCGACCTAGGAGCTGGGTTAGCGATCGCACTCGGACAACAGGGTGCTGGAATCTTATGCCACCTCGGGGTTTGGGGTGCTCCCAGGAAGACCTCCTTGAGGATCTGGTGTTCCTGGAGGATCCAATCTGGGGCAGGCCCATTCCGATAATAATAACTGTGGTGTCTTGCTCAGCTCTTACTAAGTGCCAAGCCCAGTTCTCAGAGGTGGGGCACATATGCTACAATCACATCAGACAAAAGCACTTAGTACAGCTCTCTGCTCACAGTAAGTGCTCAATAAATACAATTGAATGAATTAATGGTTGTGATTCTACCTTCACAGCGTCATTAAAATTCACTTTCCTTCCATTCGAACTGCTACCATGCTAATCCAAGCACTTATCCTCTCCTGCCTGAGAGAAGCCGATTGGCTTAGTGGAAAGAGCACAGGCTTGGGAGTCAGAGGACATGGGTTCTAATCCCGGCTCTGCCAGATGTCTGCTGTGTGACCTTGGGCAAGCCACTTTACTTCTCTATGTCTCAGTTACCTCATCTGTGAAATGGGGATTAAGAATGCGAGCCCCACGTGGGACAACCTAATTACCTTGTATCTATCCCAGCATTTAGAACAGTGCTTGGCATGTAGCGCTTAACAAATACCATTATTATTATTGATTACTGCATCAGCCTCTTTGCTGAACCCAGTAGTAGTTACTAGTAGTAGTAGTAGGAGGAGGAGTAGTGTTTATTGAGTGCTTAGTGTGAGTAGAGCACTGTATTAAACCCAGGGAATTAGACAGACCCTGTCTGCTGGGGGCTCACAATCTAAAAATAAAAAAGGGAGAGGGGACTGGCAACAGATAAGCGGGTTTCCTGTCTCCCGGTCCCAAGCTTTTTACCCTAGGTCTCCCTATGCCTCTGTTGTGAAGAGCCTGCAAAGGGGCTGGAATTAGATCTGACAATCTCTCAGCCTCCAGAGATGATCAGACCTGGATTCTGGGCAGGTCCAGGAGGCCACCCCAGACCCTCTGCAGAAAACGGATTTATGCTGGGACAGGTCTGCCAAGAAGGACATCCCTAACAGGAGCAGGTCCAGAGCATCTAGATGTGGAGGAAAGAGTGGAATCTACTTCAGCACTTGTGCAATGCTGGCAAGTAGTAAGCACTTAACAGTTATGATTTAAAAAAAGGAAGTATGTAGGTGACACAGAATAATAATAATAACAATAATAATAGTAATTATGGTATTTGTTAAGCACTCACTATGTGCCAGGCACTGCACTAAGAGCTGGGGTGGATACAAGCAAGTCGGGTTGGAGACGGCCTCTGTCCCAGCCTGGGTGAGCAGGAGGAAGGGGGAATAGGGGAAGTGAGGGCTTAGTTAGGGAAGAGGAGATAGGATTTTAGAAGGTGGTCTGTTGGATATGAAGTGGGAGGGAGTTCCAGGAGAGAGGGAGAATGTGGGGAAGGGGTTGAGGGTGAGATAGATGAGATAAAGTTGCAGTGAGTAGGTGGGCAATAGAGGAGAGACACTGGGAATGACTGGTGTGCATTGGGAAACACAGAGCTAATCTGTTATCGGATTACTTTGTAGGGCATAAATAGCCAAGAAATCCATAATTACATGCCCATTATCTCACACTTCCACAGATGTTTCAGCAGTGCAGTATAAGGTTGCTGTCATGAGCCTGGAAAGCCTCAAATTATAGGGTGTTTAGTCATGGAATCACTCCGATATGTTTTTAGGTAATCTGCGAGAAATCCTGCCACATGCCATGCCTTTGGAGAGCAGGTTTTTTGAACTTCAGAACATTAAAAAATAATAAAATAAGGTTATGCCATGGGTCTGAATGTTTCATGAATTCTAACCAAATTCCTTGGATGTCAGAGATTAGGTATCTTATTGCCAGTGAAACCAGATGGCCAGATGATTTTTTTTTTTCTATGTTCTTTGGAAAAAACAGGAGAGGAACAGGGTAGGAACCTCCAGTTTATTTCCAGGAAAGCCCTGGTATTCATTTTGGCTGACTGAGTGTGTGCAGGTTCTAAATTAGGCAGCAGCATTTCTTTCCAATAACCTTGCTCATCCCATGTGCTGGATCAGTGGTGTTCACCATATCAGGTGAACAATCTTATTTTTCCCCTTAATTTCCCTAAATTGGTTTGGTAAGCAGATCTCATGTGCCATTATCAGGACACTGGCGAAGAGGGAAGCCAGAAGCCAGAGGAGCAGCATGGCCCAGTGGAAAGAGCATGGGTCCAGGATTCTAATACCAGGTCCGCCACACGTCTGTTGTGACCTTGGGCAAGTCACTTAACTTCTCTGTGCCTCAGTTACCTTATCTGTAAAATGGGGATTAAGACTGTGAGCCCCACGTGGGACAACGTGATGACCTCATATCTAACCCAGCGCTTAGAACAATGCTAGGCACATAGCAGGTGCTTAATAAATACCATTAGTATTATTATTATTATTCTCTGTACCTCAGTTATCTCGTCTGTAAAATGGGGATTAAGACTGTGACCCCGTGTTCATTCAATCATATTTACTGAGCACTTACTGTGTGCAGAGCACTGTACTAAGTGCTTGTGGGACAGAGACTAGGTCCAATCTGATTAGCCTTTATCTACCGCAGCATTCAGTATAGTGCTGGGCACATAGAAAGCACTTAACAAATACCATTTAAAAAATTAAATTTACGTGGATAGGCAAGGGTTTTGGATTCTAGTTTTCTACAGTACTCTGCATAGAAGCAGCGTGGCTCGGTGGAAAAAAGCACGGGCTTTGGAGTTAGAGGTAATGGGTTCAAATCCCGGCTCCGCCACTTGTCAGCTGTGTGACTTTGGGCAAGTCACTTAACTTCTCTGTGCCTCAGTTCTCTCATCTGTAAAATGGGGATGAAGACTGTGAGCCCCACGTGGGACAACCTCATCAGCTTCTATCCCCCCAGTGCTTAGAACACTGCTTTGCACATAGTAAGCGCTTAATAAATGCCATCATTATTATTATTATTATAGAGTAAGCACTCAATAAATACTATTGATTGATTGATCTTTCAACTGGTCTTGAGGTCTTCTAATGTAGTCAGCCAGAATTTAGTATAGTGCCTCAGTGCTTAGTACAGTGACTGGCACATAGTAAGTGCTTAACAAATGCCATAATAATTATTAAGGCAGGGCTGTTCTCCCTTTCAGACTCTTTTCCCTTTGCTTAGGGAAGGAACAGTTAAGAGCTGAAGAGTTTGCTAAACAAGGAGCCCAGAACTGCAAAGCCAAGTGTGGGTGGGCTTTTAGGGTAAATTGTCCAAAATTTGGGGGGTTGAAAGCAAAATGAGGGCTGGATTAGAGATGGAGACAGAGAGGAAAGAGGGTGGATGGAAGGAAAGGAGGCAAATGGAATGGAATGAGACCTCCTCGTCCGCTTGTTGCCACTGCTTGAGACGGGCAGTGGAAGACAGTGGTGAGAGGGAGAGGCAGATGTACACCGTAACATTGGGCAGTGGTGAACAAAGAGTGTGGACAGTGAGTGGCAGGTAGCCATGGCCATGCAGCAGGCTCAGTGGAAAGAGCCCGGGCTTTGGAGTCAGAGGCCATGGGTTCAAATCCCAGCTCCGCCAATTGTCAGCTGTGTGACTTTGAGCAAGTCACTTAACTTCTCTATGCCTCAGTTACCTCATTTGTAAAATGGGGATGAAGACTGTGAGTCCCCCGTGGGACAACCTGATCACCTTGTAACCTCCCCAGTGCTTAGAACAGTGCTTTGCACATAGTAAGCACTTAATAAATGCTATTATTATTATTATTATTATTATTATTATTATGTCCAATAGGATAAGTTTCTGGTTTCCAGACTGTGAGCCCGTTGTTGGGAGCTCACCTCCTCCAGGAGGCCTTCCCAGACTGAGCCCTCTTTCTCCTCTCCTCCTCCCCATCGTCCCCCGCCCGCACTACCTCCTTTCCCTCCCCACAACACTTATATATATTTGTACATATTCATTACTCTATTTCACTTGTACATGTTGACTACTCTATTTTATTAACGATGTGCATATAGCTATAATTCTATTTATTCTGACGGTTTTGACACCTGTCTACATGTGCTGTTTTGTTGCCTGTCTCCCTCTTCTAGACTGTGAACCCGTTGTTGGGTAGGGACCATCTCTATATGTTGCCGACTTGTACTTCCCAAGCGCTTAGTACAGTGCTCTGCACACAGTAAGCGCTCAATAAATACGATTGAATGAATGAATGGTCTAACGAAATGGTTCATTTTCAGGCTTGCTGGAAACTCCCATCCCTGGCTTGGAAGAGACAGTTAAACCCTAGCAGTGGCCGATTTTACCATTGTTGGGGAAAAAAAGGCCGGTTCTTTCTCCTCCCTCACTTCTTCAGCAATTGCGAGAACAGTTACCACCATTCCCACCGTGGCAGAAGGGTTTTGTCCCATCATCCTGGCCTAAACAGTCCCGGTTTAGGTCTGGAGGGTGGCAGGACAGAAACTCAAAGAGCAGGATCGCTCTGCCTTATGCGGGACTTCTGCTTGCTCTATTTTAGGGGCCCTGGCTTGAGGAGCTAGTACAAAGTTGTAGGAGGCCACCCAGTAGCAGGGAGATCATCATCATCATCATCAATCGTATTTATTGAGTGCTTACTGTGTGCAGAGCACTGTACTAAGCGCTTGGGAAGTACAAGGTGGCAACAAGGAGATCTTCTGCTTCCAGGACTGCCTGGCTCTGAAATCCAAAGCTGTTAATAATGATGGTATTTTATGCACCAGACACTGTAATAAGCACTGGGGGGGATACAGTCAAATCGTGTTGGACACAATCCCTGTCCCATGTGGGGCTCCCAGTCTCAACCCATTTTACAGATGAGATAAATGAGGTACAGAGAAGGAAAGTGACTTGCTCAAAGTCACACAGCAGACAAGTGACATAGCCGGAATTAGAACCCATGACCTTCTGACTCCCGGGACTTTGCTCTAACCATTACGCCGTGCTGCTTCTCAGGCTGCTAGGGAGAGTGCTCTGTGGGGCTGTTTCTGCTCACGGCTGTTCCTCCTGATATTGCTACTTCAGGTGTTACTGCTTTGCCTGTGAGGTAAAGGAGTGTCAAATTGCACAGGACCATCCACTGCCCTGGTTCCTTTAGTCCTTTTGTTTCCATTTTCTTCTTGTACTCAATCTGCATCCCTTAATTCCCATTTACTTAGCCTGATTACCTGTACCAAGATGGCTGACTCCATGGGCTGCTCATAGGAGTTCCAATCTAATAAGAAGCAACGTGGCCTAGTGGAAAGGGCACGGTCTTGGGAGTCAGAGGACGTGGGTTCTAATCCTGGCTCCACCAATAGTCTGCTCTGTGACCTTGGGCAAGTCATTTAACTACTCTGTGCCTCAGTTACCTCATTTGGAAAATGGGGATTAAAATTGTGAGCCCCATGTGGGACAACCTGATTACCCTGTATCTACCCCAGTTCTTAGAACAGTGCTTGGCACGTATAAGTGCTTAACAAATACCATTATTATTATTATTATTAATCCCCATATCCTATAACTGCAGTGAAGCCCTAAATCTCCCTAGTTCCAAAGCCACCTCCTCCTCCCAACAAAGTCCTGGGCGTTAGTAATATGTTGCCAACTTGTACTTCCCAAGTGCTTAGTCCAGTGCTCTGCACACAGTAAGCACTCAATAAATATGATTGATTGATTGATTATTGTTTCCAGGGCTTCAATCCGGCAGGTCCAAATTAGGATGTCCAAATTTCACACTGAACTCTTAACACTAATGTCTTATTAATAATATATACTATATTATAAGAGTAATAATGAAAATGTATATACGTATATCAGCACCTGTATATATGTATATATGTCTGTACGTATTCATTACTCTATTTTATTTGTACATATTTATTCTATTTATTTTATTTTGCTAATATGTTTTGTTCTGTTGTCTGTCTCCCCCTTCTAGACTGTGAGCCCGCTGTTGGGTAGGGACCGTCTCTATGTGTTGCCAACTTGTACTTCCCAAGCACTTAGTACAGTGCTCTGCACACAGTAAGCGCTCAATAAATACGATTGATTGATTAATAACAATGATATTTGTTCAGTGCTTACTTTGTACCAAGCACTGTACCAAAGCTCTGAGGTTGTTACAAGATAATCAGGTTGGACACAGTCCCTGGTCCACTGGGGCTCATAGTCTAGGCGGGAGGGAGAACAGGCATTTCATCCTATTGTATACATGAAGAAACTGAGGCACAGAGGTTAAGTAGCTTACCCAAGGTCACACACCTGGCAAGGGCCACTCCCAAGCCCATGCCCTTTCCCTGAGGCCACCCTGATTGGGGAGAAGAAGGATTACATTCTGGAAGGTACTCAATATGTTCCTTAGAACAGTGCTTGGCACACAGTAAGTGCTTAACAAATACCATTATTATTATTATTAGGTTTCACAAACTGTGATTCCTCTAGGGCAGGGGCCTAGGAACCTGAAATGAAGAACCTTGGAAAGATGCTTAACAAATAACAGTAGACTTTTGTTACACTTTTCTTGTTCTTGACCTATGGACTGCAGCTACCATCCTCTAGACGGTAAGCTTCTTGTGGGCAGGGAATGTGTCTGTATCCCTGCTTTTACACTTCAGTTTAGGGAACCCGGGTGAAAGACAGCAATGGGTCAGAAGGAATAGAGAAGAGGAAAAAGTAAAAAAAAAAAAAGGGGGGGGCATTCTTACTGATAATAATGATGGCATTTTAAATGGAAATTTGTCTGAAAACAGGCATGAAGACATACAGAAACGGGAAATTACAAAGTACCTTGAGACCGAAGAAATCAGGACTCGTCCCATATGTCATTTCCCCAGTACTACACTATATACCTCCGTTTGTAGTTTTACTGGATTTGTGGCCCTCTTTCTACCTGTCTCAGCAAGACTTTCTCTCCCTGAATAGTGTGATCTGACAAGATGTGCTGACCAGGAAATAAAAACATTTGCACCTCATGTCATTTGATTGGTTTTCTGTCAAGGGCATAAAGCTAGACTGACATTGACTGTAATACAAGGGCTTGCTCAAATCCCAGCCTGCCAAAGCCTATGGGAAGGGAAAATTTCCTCTCAAATTGAAGCTGCTGGAGACAGGGCATGGCCCCGTGAGTCTCTGAAACATCCTTTTGTTGAGGTACTTTGAAATCTTGGCACATCTGCAACTTTCCCTGCTCACTGGCCCCTTTAAAAAATGCGGTGCTATGAATTTGTTTAAATGACAAAATACAGAACCCCTTGAGCCCGGCATACTGCCGTATTTTATCCAGGAGATTCTAATTTGGAACGGTTTACACTTCTGACTGCCGTTCCTTGAAGAGGCAGGGTGGAGTCGCTTTTTTACTGTAAATGTTAATATAATGAAAATTCCACAGCCAAAGAGCTGATAAAAATGTCACTCACATAATTGCATATATGTAGATGTGCCTGATGTCTTCTTTATAATAATGATGGTATTGGTTAAGCGCTTACCATGTGCCAGGCAGTGACTAAGCACTGGGGAGGACACAAGCAAACCAGGTTGGATGTAATTCCTGTCTCATGTGGGGCTCACAGTCTCAATTTCCATTTTACAGACGAAGTAACTGAGGCAGAGAGAAGTGGAGTGACTTGCCCAAGATCACACAGCAGACAAGTGGCGGAGGTGGGATTAGAATCCATGACCTTCTGACTCCGAGGCCCATGCCCTGCCTTTAAATTCCTCATCCTTGGAAAAATAGAGTGGCCTAGTGGATAGAGTACGGGCATGTTTGGTTTTGTTCTCTGTCTCCCCTTTTTAGACTGTGAGCCCACTGTTGGGTAGGGACTGTCTCTATATGTTGCCAACTTGTACTTCCCAAGCGCTTAGTACAGTGCTCTGCACACAGTAAGCGCTCAATAAATACGACTGATTGATTGATTGTCTGCTGTGTGACTTCGGGTAAGTCGCTTAACTTCTCTATGCCTCTATTCTCACATCTGTAAAATGGAGATTAAGACTGTGAGCCCTATGTGAGACAAGGACTGTGTCCAACCCCATTTGCCTCTATCTACTCCAGCATGTACAGTGCCTGGCACATAGTAAGCACTTAATAAATGCCACAGTTATTATTATGATTGTTTTTATTATCATCCTTCCTTGTTATCTGATGGCAATCAGTAATCATACCAACAGTATCAGTGAATTTCTACTCTGTGTAGGGCGTGATACTATTGTAGGTGGTGGGGAATGTACCAAAGAAGAATTTGAGCTTATCCCTGCCCTCAGTTAGCTTACATTTGAATGAGTCAGTCAAGTAGACTGATTTAGGGGAGTAGCGTGGCCTAATGGATAGAGTATGGGCTTGGGAGCTGGAAGGATCTGGGTTCTAATCCCAGCTCTGCCACTTGTCAGCTGTGAGAACAGGGTGAGTCATTTAACTGCTCTATGCCTCAGTTACCTCATCTGTAAAATGGGGATTCAACACTTTTTCCCCCTCTTATTTAGATAGTGAACCCCACTGAAGCAGCATGGCTTAGTGGAAAGAGCACAGGCTTTGGAGTCAGATGTCATGGGTTCAAATCCCGGCTCCACCAATTGCCAGCTGTGTGACTTTGGGCAAGTCACTTAACTTCTCTGTGCCTCAGTTCCCTCATCTGTAAAATGGGGATTAAGACTGTGAGGCCCCCATGGGACAACCTGATCACCTTGTAACTTCCCCAGCACTTAGAACAGTGCTTTGCACATAGTAAGTGCTTAATAAATACTATTATTATTATTATTATTTGAGCACAGGGACGGGGTTTCAATACATTTTCCCCCTCCTATTTAGATGGTGAACCCCATTTGAGCACAGGGACTTATGTCCAACTGATTATCTTGTATTTACTCTAACACTGAGTACAGTACTTGGTACACAGTAAGGGTTTAGCAAATACCATTATTATTACATAGAGCATTGAGGATGCTGGGAGAATCTTGTTTAAAATATATAAGGTTGGACTTACTGAAATTTTTTAGAGTATTTTTCAGCTATTCAAACAATAAGTTCCTTTTCACCTATGGTGTATGAAGTACCTTTTGTGGATTTAGCTTTCTGATTTTTGTACCTTTACACATTGTTGACTATATTTTGTTCTTACAATCATCAATTAGGAAAGTTTTGGCCACCCACTGTGAAAGAACCAAACTGCTCTGACCATGATTTCTCTTTAATATTGACACTTGTTAGGGAGAATGCTAAAATTAAAGACTATTATTGGAGCAGTTTATTTTCCCCTTTGGTGTTATACACAAAACACTATTAGAGAGCTCATTTTGTTAAATAATACATTAGATGTTTTACTTCTAAATGAATAACATGGTTTATAAATTACCATGTGGATTGTACTAATCATTTAATGTCAACAATATATAACTCTCAGCAATATCACTCCATTATGCAAAGAGCGAGCTTTTGCAATGTCAATTTAAGCCACACAGTCCTCATTTTTTGAACTGATTAACAAATACCATGAAAAAAAAAATCCTTGTTCATTGGCAATTCCACTTTTTTATGATGTATGTTAAGCACTTACTATGTTCCAGGCACTGCACTAGCGCTAGGTTAGATAGACTCTGACTGGGTTGAAAAGCAGTCTGTGTTCCACATAAGGCTCGCAATTTTAATCCACATTTTGCAGATGAGGTAACTGTGGTACAACAAAGTTAGGTGACTTACCCAAGGTCACACAGCAGACAAGTGGTGGAGCCAGTATTAGAACCAAGGTCCTCTGACTCCCAGCCCCGTGCTCTTTCCACTATGCCGTACTGCTTCCCATTCATTTAACAATTATTCATTTAAAAATGAATTTTGTATTTCATTTTGGTGAACTAGTCTCCAAAAAAAGGCAGCCATACTGAGTTTCCTTCTTACTTTCATGACTACAAAGTTTATCCAGTGCTTAGTACAGGGTCTGGCACATAGTAAGTGCTTCACAGATTCCATTATTATTATTATTTAAGACCAAATGTCACTTATCAGCCTGAGAAAAGACTTAGAAAGAAGTTTTCTCAGGATCACTGTTACTTTCATCAAATAGCTGTAGGTCTGGGATAGTGTCTACTAGCTTTATTATATTGTATTCTCTCAAGTGCTCAGTACAGTGCTGTGCACACAGTAAGCGCTTAATAAATACCATTGACTGATGGATCTCAAAATGAAAGAAGTACTGATGTTAGTTGACACAGGCTTTTAAACTGTTCTTTGCAAATTGCTTTTCAAAACTGGTTTAAATTCGTTTGGATAGACACCCACAGGAATTGGCGAGTTCCTTCAAATTCCTAAGTGAAGTTAAAGTATTATTATCGATTTTCTTGTATCTACTACAACACTTAGGACAATTTTTGACATATGGTAAGCTCGTAACAAAGACCATAATTAGTATAGTAAAGTAAGGGAGGGACAGGTATTGCCTATGTCGATACCCCTGTTTTCCCTCCCTCTGAGACTGAGTTCATGTGGAATTGTCCCTGTGATTGATTTTCTTAGATTGTTATCTACCCAAGTGCTTAGTACAGTGCTTGGCAGAGAGCAAGTGCTTAATAAATGCCGTTATTATCATGATCATTATTATGTAACCCATTGGTTTTTACGTAGTGCTTTTATCCCGATAGCACTCTCATATTACTTATTGCTGTGAGCTCATTGTGGGTAAGGCAGCGTGGCTTGGGAATCAGAGGTCGTGGGTTCTAATCCTGGCTCCGCCACTTGTCAGCTGTATGACTTTGGGCAAGTCACTTAACTTCTTTGTGCCTCAGTTACCTCATCTGTAAAATGGGGATTAAGACTGTGAGCCCCACGTGGGCCAACCCGCTAACCTTGTAGCTATCCCAGTGCTTAGAACAGTGCTTGGGACATAGTAAGTGCTTAAGAGAAGCAGCATGGCATAGTGGAAAGAGCACGGGCTTGGGAGTCAGAGGCCGTGGGTTCTAATCCCGGCTCTGCCACTTATCAGCTGTGTGACTTTGGGAAAGTCACTGGTTCCCTCATCTGTAAAATGGGGATTAAAACTGTGAGCCCCACATGAGACAACCTCATTACCTTGTATCTACCCCAGCGTGCTTAAAACAGTGCTAGGCACATAGTAAGAGCTTAACAGATGCCATTATTATTATTATTATTATTATCATTATTAACAAATGCTATCATTACTATTATTATTACTGTCCTCTCCCAAGCACCTAGTACAGTGCTGTGCACACAGTAAATGCTCAATAAATATGATTGATTGATGGATTGACAGCACAGGGGAAAGAGCAGGTTGTGGAATTGTTCCTTCTATTGTGAGCACCTGTCACTTCCCCCTTTTTTTTCTATGTACGACCAATAGTCCCCTGGATAGAAATTTTCATGCTTCGGACCATTATCTGATGTGGCTGACCCGTGATCAGTGCTGATGTTTTAAAAAAAAAATAACTATGGCATTACATCCTTGAAATATTTGCTAATGTTGGCAAAATAATGACAGAAGATTGGAAAATCTCTTTGATGTTTACAAATTTCTGTTTGCTGTTACTCTAAGATCACCATAGCTGGTACAGGTGCTCTGATGTTTCAACTCTTTCTTCAATCATTTGGATCTCTGTTTAGATACATTCATGATGGGGAGAAAGAGTATAATCCTAGAGCTCAATTCAAATGAGATCTCAGTTAGGAGAAATGTGCTTCCCTTCGTACCACAATGAAATAAAAGAATCTGTGTTAAGAATCATGAATTTTGTTCCTATGAAAGTACCAGAATGCTTTGGTTACTGAGTCTTTTTATAATTAGGGTTCCCTACTCCTTATAGGCTTCCTGTCAGTAATGATAATATGGAGAACTTACTGTGCAGCAGTAAGTGCCAGCAAAGTGAAGGAAGCAACATCTGAGACTTCTATGCCCTTTTCAGAGACCTTACAAAAGTTAGACATCACTGGCAGATTAGACTTCTGGCAATTGCTGAACGAAGTAGGCATTCCTGAGGAGTTCACTAAAATCTGGAGGCTACAGTCCACAGAACCTGAGCAAAGGTTCCTTGTCTCTCACGTTTTTCCAACACCGTCAGAGTAAAGCAGGGCTTGATGGAAAAACCCTCCCCGCACCTCCCGACAAAGAATTTCATTGGCAATTTTGAGAACACAGTACTGTTGTTGAATTCCGATTTCCAGGCCTTCCCTGAATAAGCTCTCATTCCCCCTACTCCCTCTACCTTCTGCATTACCTATGCATTTGGATTTGTACCTTTTAAACACTTGATATTCACCACCCCCCCCCCAGCCCTACAGCACTTATGTAGATAGCTATCATTATTTTTTATGCCTGTCTCCCCTTCTAGACTATAAGCTCCTGGTGGGCAGGGAACATGTCTAGCAACTGTGTCATATTGTACTGTCCCAAGCTCTTAGCACAGTGCTCCACATTCAATAAGTGTTCAATAAATACCATTGATTGATGGATTGATTAATAATGACAATAATAATAATAATGATAATAAATTGGGAAGGAAGAGCGGGGACAGGAGTAAAATGGGTGAGGCACACTGTAGCTTATGAGTCCAGGAGACAGGTGGGGCTGGGAGTAGGGTCAGTGGGCAAAGCCCCTCCTCAGCCCTGGCTCCTATGGATGAGGATTGTTGCCCTTTTCCACTGTTCCAAACAGTTGTTCCTGGGCTTTTTTCTCTACAGGACCTGGGTTCTGTTCCTCTCCGGTTTGCTTCCCCCACATTGCTAATTATGATCTACATCTCATAGTTGGATCAAACCCACGGAGCTCTTCAAAAAAGACTACAAAAAGCTTTTCTTCCAGATTTACTTTGCCCATTTACTTTGGTGATTACCTGAGACAATTACCAAAGCTTTCAGTCGGAGCACAGTTTTTTGTTTTTTTTTTTGGAGCAAGTTCCATTTACTTGAGGTGTTTGTTAAAGAATGAATTACTTAAAAACTTTTAGAACAGAAACTGAAGAATCTGTTTTTAGAAAGCAGTAATACCTAGTGGAAAGAGCTTGGGCCTGAGAGTCAGAGGACCTGAGTTAAAATCTCAGCTCGGCCACTTCTCTCTTGTGCGACACTGGGTAAGTCATTTAATTTCTCTGAGCCTCAGTTACCTCAGCTGTAAAATTGAAATTAAATCCTGGTCCCTTCATTTTAGAATGTGAGCCCCATTTAGGACAGGGGCAATGTCCAATCTGATTATCTTGTATCTTTTTTATCATCCCCAGAGTTTAGTTCAGTGCTTGGCACGTAATAAGTGCATAACTAGTACCATTTTTAAAAAAATGGTCATTACAAAAAGTTTGACTTACAACTTACAGCTACTTTAAGTTGTAATACTAAGCCAAAGTGCTTTTTAAAAAGTAATATTTTAAGAGTTACTCTGTGCCAGCACTTTACTAAGTGCTAGTGTAGATACAAGCTAATCGGGTTGGACATACTCCACGTCCCACATGGAGCTCAGAGTCTTAATCCATATTTTAAAGATGAGGTGACTGAGGCTCAGAGAAGTTAAGTGACCAAGGTCATACCACAGACATATGGCAGAGCCAGGACTTGAACCCAGGTCCTTTTGACTCCCATTGTCCGTGCTCTATCCAGTAAGTCACACTGCTTCTCTATACTTAGTAATAATGATACCAAGAAATAGGAAGACCTCTGAGAAACTGCATTTCATTTTTCCAACCGGGGCCTTGTTGAAAGAGCTTTCTAGGGCATGACACGCATTCTCAGAATGAAGGATTGCTTCTTGGGTGGAAGTACCCTGAATTACAGCAAAAGGCAACTCTTTGGGTGAGAAAAGAGGGTGGCTCAGATGCCATGCAGAGAGATCTGATTTTAGGTGGTGAGTGAGAAGACAGGTCCCACTGGCACACTATTTAGTCAGTCAGTAAATCTGGCTACCAAGGTAGAATAAGTGCCCAAAATGTTAGGTGTATGTTAGGTTGCATGTTAGAGAATAGACTTAATCTTGACTGTAAGGAGCTTGCAAACTAGGTAAAAGAGAAACATGAAACACCCTTGATAAGTAGGTCCAAAGAGAGAAAATGATTACAAGAATCATTGAATGGGAAAAAAGGTTCCTGGAATTTGCAGGGGTTAGTCACAGAATGGCTCTAATGGGGGAAAGTTTCTGGGTGGTAGTGTACTTTAAATTGGAACTGGAATGCAGGGAAGGAGGTAGCATGGTAAATAGGCGTGGTGAACAGTTTTCAGTATCCCATTCTTCTCAAGGCCTTTGCTCAAAGATTGTAGCCCCTCAGAAAGAGCAGTCCTTCCTGGTACTGTTGGAGGCCAGAGCAATCTGTTTGCACTCTTCTTGAGATTCTGTTTCTTCTCTATCCTTCTGTTCTCCTAAGAGTCTACTCCATGTCCTATTGTTTGAATCATTTCAGTAACACTTTCAATCGTATTTCATTCAATCACATTTATTGAGTGCTTACTGTGTGCAGCGCACTGTACTAAGCGCTTGGGAAGTACAAGTCGGCAACATATAGAGATGGTCCCTACCCAACAACGGGCTCACAGTCTAGAAGGGGGAGACAGACAACAAAACAAAACATGTAGGCAGGTGTCAAAACCATCAGAATAAGTAGAATTATGGTTATAATAGAATTATATAGAACTTTTATTTAGTCATTTTTTAATTGCTGAATCCTTTTCATCAAAGCAATCTTTCCTTACTCCCAATCTTGATGATTTTCTGGGAAACAATATTTTTAAGTAGGGTCCTCTCACTATTAATGTAGCTGGGGAGCTTTATTCCAATAGGGCTGCTGTGATGATGTCTAATCCTGGCTCTTCCACTTGCCTTCTCTCTGATCTTGGGCAAGATACTTAATTGTTCTGTGCCACAGTTTCCTCATCTGTAAAATGGGGATTCGATACCTTTTCTCCTTCCTACTTAGACTGTGAGCCCCTTATGGGACAGGGACCATGTCCGACCTGATTAGTTGGCGTCTACCCTAGAGCTTAGAATCAGTTAATCAATCAATTGTATTTATTGAGTGCTCACTGTGTGCAGAGCACTGTACTAAGCATTTGGGAGAGTACAATACAATGTTTCCTGTCCACAGTGAGCTTACAGTCTAGAAGGGGAGAGAGACATTAATATAAATAAATAAATTATGGTTATGTGCATCAGTGCTGCGGGGCTGAGAATGGGGTGAACAGTGGGCACAAATCCAAGTGCAAGGGTGATGCAGAAGGGAGTGGGAGAAGAGGAAATGAGGGCTTAGTTGGGGAAGATGTGCTTTTAATGAGGCTTTGAAGTTGGGCAAAGTGATTGTAGGATATGAAGAAAGAGGGCATTCCATGCTAGAAGCAGGTGCCAACCTGCTTAGAAGAGCAAAGTGTGCAGACGGGGTTATAGTGGGAAATCAGGGAGATAAGATAGGAGGGGGCAAGATGATTGGTTGCTATAAAGCCTTTGATAAGGAGTTTCTGTTTGATGTGGAGGTGGATGGGCAACCACTGGAGGTTCTTGACCATACGGAAATATGGGCTGAACAGCTTTGTAGAAAAATGATCTGGGTAGAACAGTGAAGTATGGACTGGAGTGGGGAGAGATAGGAGGCAGGGAGATCAGCGAGGAGACTGATGCAGTAATCAAGGAGGGATAGGATAAGTGCTTGGCTTTAAGTGGTAGCAGTTTGGGTGGAGAGGAAGGGGCAGATTTTAGTGATGTTGTGAATATTGAACTGACAGGATTTGGTGACAGATTGAATAGAGGGGTTGAATGAGAGAGATAAGTCAAGGATAACACCAAGTTTACAAACTTGTGAGTCAGGGAGGGTGCTGGTGCTGTCTACAGTGATGGGTACATCAAGAGAGATCAGGATTTGGGTGGGAAGATGAGGAGTTCTATTTTGGACAGGTCAAGTTTGAGGTGTTGGTGGGACATATAGATAGAGATGTCCTCAGGTCAAAGAAGAAGAGATCAGGGCTGGATAAGTAGATTTGGGAATCATCTGCATAGAGGTGGTAGTTGAAGTAAGGGGAGCAAATGAATTCTCCAAGGGAGTGGGCATAGATGGAGAATAGAAGGGGACCTAGAACTGAGCCTTGAGGAACTCCCATAATTAGGCAGCTGAGAACAGTGCTTGGCACGTAATAAGTGCTCTAACAATGCCACCATTATTAACTTCCTGCGGGTTTCTTGGTTGTCGAGAAGCTTGACGTTGTATCACCTCAGTGACTTGGGTATCACCTTCTGACAGTATGATTGTACTGCTAGGGAAAATTTGGAGTGCATGAGCTACTAACCAATCCTGAATTTGGCCACATGCTTGGCTTGCAGTGATGCACCTTTGGAATCCCACTGCCAGACAATGAGAGAGTGCCACTGTGATTCGCATTCATTTATAGCACTTTTCCCCTATTCCATATCTTAGAACTGAACCTAGAAGTCCTTTAGAATAAGAGAGAAATAAGATTTATGTTCTCCTCAGGTATTGAAAGTTGGATTAGACAAAGCACCGCACATCTCCTCTCCATGCTGTACGTTGATGATAAGGCAGGAACGAAAGATAAGCCTCGATTCTGAGACTTCAAGACCAAAAACTGTGCTGAGCGATTTGATTATAGTAGTGGTTACTGGGCAGGCCAGGCTGCAGCTCACTGTGCAGTGCAGGCCAAGGATTTTTACATCCAGGAGCCATTTGTGGCTAAAATAACCCAAAGAGTGGGCTAAGTTCTGCTGTAACTCCATGACTTGGCATGTGGTTGCCTTGGTTACTGCCGTGATCTTTGCTGCCCACATTAGCCAGCTATTTTTCAAGACTCCTGCTGGGCCTACTACTCTGTGGAATGTTCTTGGTGGTTCTTGGGTTAGAAACTTTTAGCACTTAATGGCGTAGCCCCCGACAGGCAGAACTGGATCCAGAAGCCAGGTCTCTTGATTCTTAGAGTGATGCTCTTTCCACCGGACTAATTACAGGGCTATATATCGATCTACTGCTCTACAGAGCATGATTCCAATTTGTGCTAGCACAGGTCCCCACAATGCTGCTTAAAATCTCATCTCCTCCGACAAGCTTTCCACATTTAATTTTCCTGAGATGCATGATCTCTTCAGCCTTCTCTAGCACTTACGAGCATATTTTCACTCTCCTTAGCACTCATGTCAATGTGCTTGGCTTCTTGGGGAAGCAGCATAGCTCAGTGGGAAGAGCATGGGCTTGGGAGTTAGAGGCCAAGGGTTCTAATCCCAACTCTGTCATTTGGCTGTGTGACTTTGGGCAAGTCACTTCACTTCTCTGTGCCTCAGTTACCTCATCTGTAAAATGGGGTTTAAGATTGTGAGCCCCACACGGGACAACCTGATCACCTTGTATTCCCCCAGCCCTTAGAACAGTGCTTTGCACATAGTAAGCACTTAACAAATACCATCATTATTATTATGGTTATTATCATGGTAGCTGTTTGGATAGAGAGGGAAGGGTGGATTTTAGTGATGTTGTGCATACTGAGCAGCCAAAAAAAATGATTCCCCCTTTTTTTTGCAGTTTTGACAGACTATTTCTATGGCCAAAGACTGGTATACTACAATTTTGCTAAAAGGTTGCAGATATGAATGTGGTCTTTATAAGGCTCTGATGAAATAGTGGGGCTCCAATGTAGTTCTATTGCAACGTTCCAGTAGGGTTGTGAAGATGAATTGGGGGAATAAAAAGGAGAATATTTTGACAGAAGAGATGTGCTGTGTTGAGTCAGTTCCCAAGATGGTAGCAGCCTTTTCCTTTGGGTGTTGAGAAGCAAGGATGTACTACCCCACAGAGTAATGAACACTGCTTAGTATGCATCTCACAAGAGTGGGTGGTCCTCTAAGTTTTATTTAGAAACGTTAGACTAGAGTGATGAGAGCACAGCTCTAGTTTATTGATACATTACCCTGAATCTCTGGTATGCTCTACAGAGGTATCCTGGAGAAAGAGAAAGAATTCTCCATTAGGAAAACAATTTTCCTGCACAACAGACCCAGCAGGATGGGGACGTCACTTGGCTTTGTGAAGTCCTTTCAGCAAATTGTGAGTGGGGGAAGCTTCCGGCAGGCTCTGTCAGGAGCAGCTGTAGTGAATCAAAGACACAGCAAGAAAATTATTTTCATTTTCTTCTGAGGTCAAAGAAAAGGTTGTTCCTAAGTCGGCTTGGTTTTGGACAGTGGTTTAGAAAATGCCTCCTCTCCCTCTTCAGATTCTTTTGTAAGACATGACATTATTGGTCCAGACCAATGGACCTTCCTACTCATTGTTTTTTGTCTCAAATAGTGGCTGAAGAATGCTTGGAGGATAGCTGGATGTCCTTGACATTCATGGTTGCTTCCATCATACTTAGACATCTTAGATAACAAATATTAATTTGAATACAAACAGAGTGATGAGAGGGAAAGACAGGTGAGATCTATCGCTTTCAGCTCCCTGATTTTACAAGCTGCAATAAATACACAAACTTCCACAGATACACAGAGAAAGTGATATAAACACACAAGTGAATGAGAGCATCTTCATTGACAGCAAGTGTCATGGAGTAGCTCTTGGAAAAAAAAGTTTGGAAGAGAGCTTTGGAGGAAAGAGGGGCAGGAGAGAGGAAGTTCCTTCTTTCCTGAATGCAACACCTCTTTCAGACTAGCAGGTTGGAACCCTCTGGGTGGAATGACAAGCCCCAGTCTTCTAAAGACTTCTGGAGAATGTAGCCACCGGAGGAGAGGGACACATAAAAAAGTTTCTTCCTTTCCCTTCGGCTTCCTTTGCTACAGCTCTTCAGTATGGGATCTGCATACTTCCACAACCGGGCTCTGCCGACAATGGCATCAATCAATCAATCAATCAGTCCATCAATAACATTTGGATCAGTAGAACATATACTCTGGGCAATATTTATATATTCATGATTTATTTTATTGTCTGTCTCCCCCTTTAATGTGCAAACTCCTAGAGGGCAGGGAACATGTCTACCGACTCTGATATATTGTTTCCCTCAAGTGCTTAGTACAGTGCTCTGCACAAAGAAGATGCTCAAATAAATGCAATTGATTGAGTGATTGATTGGTATACTAAATGTATGGGAAAGTACTAAAGAGAAGGTGCTCCAAGGTCTCTGATCACACAATCTGGTCTTGGACTCCACTTGTAAGATCTCAGAATCTCAGGAAGGAAACATCAAGGGTAAAAGCAGGATGTGGTCCAGTGGTGATTTCACTGGGCTCCCTCATATTGTTTTTAATGAATCAATTAAGGTATTTATTAAGTGCTTACTATGTGTCAAGCGCTGTTCTCAGTGCTGCAGCAGATACAAGCTTATCAGATTGGACACAGGCACACATCTAAGGAGGAAGACCAGTATTTAATCTCTGTTTTACAGATGAGGGAAATGAGGCACAGGGCAGTTAAATGACTTGTCCAAGGTCACACAGCAGGCAATTGGCAGAGCTGGGACTAGATCCCAGGTCCTTTGACTCCCAGGACTGTACTCTTTCCACTAAGCCATGCTGCTTCTTAGGAATGCACAGTCCCTAATAATGGTGGTATTTGTTAAGTGCTTACTATGTGCCAAACACTGTTCTAAGTGCTGGGGTAAATACAAGGTGATCAGGTTGTCTCATGTGGGGCTCACAGTCTTAATCCCCATTTTACAGATGAGGTAACTGAGGCACAGAGCAGTTAAGTGACTTGCTCAAAGTCACACGGCAGACAAGTGGTGGAGGTGGGATTAGAACCCACAAACTCTTTCCACTGAGCCACACTGCTAGGACTTTGATACTTCAACCTCACAATACTTATGTAAATATTATTATATTCTGATATTATACTTTAATATTGCAATCTACTATTACACCTATCCCTAATCTACATTAATGTCTGTCCCCCCAGCCCCTGTAAACTGTATGCTCTCTGTAGTCAGAGATCATGCCTATCAACTCTAGTGTACTGTACTTTCCCGAGTGCTTAGTACAGTTCTCTGCACACAAGTACTCAATAAATGTCATTGATTGATTGAATGATTGATTGAAGGCTACTGGTAGCCCTCAGGAGTACTGGACAGGGAGACTCGTGATTTCACATGCAGAGAAGCAGCGTGGCTCAGTGGAAAGAGCCCGGGCTTGGGAGTTAGAAGGACCTGGGTTCTAATTCTGGCTCCGCCACTTGTCAGCTGTGTGACTTTGGGCAAGTCACTTCACTTCTCTGTGCCTCAGTTACCTCATCTGTAAAATGGGGATTAAGACTGTGAGCTCCATGTGGGACAACCTGATTAACTTGTATCCCCCCCAGTGCTTAGAACAGTGCTTGGCACATATAAGTGCTTAACAAATGCCATCATTATCATTATTATTATTATTTTGCTGGGCACATGGTTTAATGTGAGGATATGATTAATGCCCTTTGTAGAAGTCTGTCTGAGGCCACCCAAACCCAGAGTATTTCTCTGGGTAGACCCTATTTCTACTGCTAAAAAATAAAGAATTCTCACATTCTCTAGTTACATTTCTCATTTAAGTAATGTAAACATCCTCAGTATATCCTAGTGGAAAGATGCCAGGCCTGCGAGCCAGATGACCTTGTTCTAATCCAAGCCCTGCCACTTGCCTGCTGTGTCACCTTGGGCAAGTCACTTAATTTCCCTGTGCCTCAGTTTCCTCATCTGTAGAATGGGAATTAAATATGTGATCCTCCATCCCCCTCAGACTTCGAGTCCTGTGAGGGACAGGGATTGTGTCTTACCTGATTATCTTGTCTCTACTCCAATTATTTGTACAGTGTGTGGCACAAAGTAGGTGCTTAACAAATACCACAATTATCATTGTTAACTTTTAGAGTTATAAAATATATAGTTCAGTTAACCCTCAGTTTCCCATCCTTTCTCTGACCCAACTGCCAATCTCTAGTTCCAAATTAATCATAGTTCATGACAATCAGTTGATTAAATCCTCCACCATCTTAAACCCCTGTTTGTAAGTTCTTGAGTTGAAAGACCGTAATGATTTCTAATCAATAACTGAACAGGATTATTGCCTGTACAAAGTTCCATTTCCCAAACAAATGCTTTGTAATAAAAAACCATGTGGATTCTTAGTATTATTTCATTATTCTACCTAGAGATTTTCTACATCCTTCCCAGGTCATCTATTCACATCCATGGTGTCCGTTTGCTTGAGTTCAGACATTAGAACAGTCAGTCCCCACGCAATCCATTTCCCCACAGAAACTATTAGCTGTCCTTGGTCTGCACAGGCAAAACAAAAGGCTTCAACCTTCATGTTCTTCACTGCTTCAGAAACAAATCATTTGCAGGACCACAGTGGTGAAAACCCAAATCCAAAGGCTAGCTCTCTTCCTCCCTTCAAGGCTCTACTGAGAGCTCATCTCCTCCAGGAGGCCTTCCCAGACTGAGCCCCCTTTTTCCTCTCCTCCTCTCCATCCCCTCCCCTGCCCTACCTCCTTCCCCTCCCCACAGCACTTGTATATATTTGTACAGATTTATTACTCTATTTATTTTACTTGTACATATTAAATATTTTGTTAATGATATGCATATAACTATAATTCTACTTATTCTGACGGTTTTGACACCCGTTTACATGTTTCATTTTGTTATCTGTCTCCCCCTTCTAGACTGTGAGCCTGTTGTTGCGTACGGACCGTCTCTCTCTCTCTATGTTGCTGACTTGTACTTCCCAAGTGTTAAGTACAGTGCTCCGCACACAGTAAGCGCTCAATAAATACGATTGAATGAATGAATGGAAGACTAATACATAATCCACAATTCACTTCATTCATTCATTCAATCGTATTTATTGAGCATTTACTGTGTGCAGAGCACTGTACTAAGCACTTGGAAAGTACAATTTGGCAACAGAGGCCATCCCTTATCTCTTGAATTAAGAAAAATGTATTCAGATCCAGCTTGGGAGCTGGAATTTTATCAAGACACAATAATGGACTTTTCCCATACAAGCTGAACATTCTGTCCTCACTGTGCAGGTGGGGATCCCTCTTTTCCTGCTCCTCCCCCAGCTCCTTTGTCATCACTCTGCAAGCCAGTCTTCATAGATTCAGACTGATCAGTCAACCAGTAGTTTCACGAACAGATCACTATACTGAAGTTTTGGGAGAGTACAATGCAATACACAATCCCTGCCAACAAGGAGCCATCCACAAGTAGTCATGTAGGCAATTTTCCAAACCCAGCTTGGTGCCAAGAGTTACATCTGTGGATTCAGCAGTGGAATCCCCAACTATCTAAATATTTACCAAAATGTTCCTCATTCCTCAGCCTAACCTTTTCCATTTTCATTTTCCCAATCATCAGGTTTGTTGTCACAGTATTCCTTCTTCCAGAAGTGCGGGACCAGGATCAGGGGCAAAAGGCACCCTTATATTGAACTCATTGCCCTGTTCATGGATTTTCTCATCCCATCATCATGAGGAAAGTCAGTGGAAGATATTATGAGCTCCACGTGCCACTAAGGACACTCACCCTGAGAGATTGAGTGACCTTAGCAAAGACACAGAACAATTCAGAGAATCCTGACTGCATGTCCCCCTGTATTATCTTAGTTTTAATGACCATGGTAGTGTCAGATTTTCAGTAGATGCATTCTGCCACTTTGAGGTCAGCTGGACTATTTGTACTCAGTGGTCTGGCAATTTATTGCTGCCCTATATCTGGTGTTGGGGAGAGAAACTCTCATCTGCAATGATCAAAGAAAATGTGTCCTCTGCCAGTAGCTTTCAAGTGAACTGACAAGGCACTGGAACAAATGCATTCTCGGGCAAATAAAAAAAAAAAACTGACTTTTTTGTCAGTTATTTTTCAATGTGGCTTGTTTATTCAATATGAGTAGATATGTATCTCTGTGTGTGTGTGTGTGTGTGTGTGCAAGCATGTGCATGTATGTGCATGTATGCATGCAAATTTGAGAAGCAGCTGAAATTTGCGCTTAAATGATTCTAGAGCTCCAGAGATTTCTAAAATTACTGAGGGAAAGAATATAAGAATTTATACCCCTTCCCCCACCAAAAACAGGAAGCCATCTTAAACTATTGCATGGGTGGGTTGCACTGTTCTGAATTGTACTTCCTAAGTGCTTAGTACAGTGCTCTGCACACAGAAAGTGCTCAATAAAGATGACTGAATATAGAAACATTTCTCAGATAATGCAGAGAACCATGGGCACGTCAATTCTATTCGGGTCAACCTGGGTGTCATCCTGTGGATTTTAGTTGATCAGTATCCCTGAGAGACAAGACGGGTTTGAAACCAGGTTTGGAGGGAATGAATCATGTAGATAAAATTTGCATTAATCCACTATATGCTCAAATGCTTGGGAAAAAAATACAAGTAACAGGAAGACAAAATAAGAGAAACTGAAGGCATTGGCTCGTAACCAGAGTGGTAGTACCTGAGACATGATGGACTCAAACTATGACGTGCATTCTGAACCAGAACGCTATTGCTTTTCAGGAGAGGCAGGTAGGATAAAAAAGGAAGTGATATACCATAACACTCTCTCTACTCAAATTTAAAGGGCTAGATCAGGAGGTCAAAGAAAAAGAGTATTTCAGTTAAGGATAAAATCATGATAGGAATCTACTAGGAATCTCCAAACCAATTGGGGAAATTGGAGAAGGATGTCTTTGTTCTAGTCACCGAACTGGTTTGAATCACAGACTAGTTGGGGCTAGAGAGTGGTGGAGACAGAGAAGTTTAATTACCCAAAATCTGCTGGAAAATCATTTAGGAAGGCAACCAGTGGTCATCAAATATGTTTTTGGATTTCATTTGGGGCAATTACCTGAGATAGATGTCCCTCTTGATTTGATTTTTATTAACAGGGAAGGATTTAAATCCACCAGATCCCAATTCTCTAGACCTTCAAAAGTCCTCCTGAAACTCCAACTCATCCGGGAGGCACTTGGAAATTAATTTCCTCTTCCTCAGATGGGGTTATTTCAACTGCCACCTTTGCCCTCTATGTAATTCTCACCACCCATAGTATTAAGGTTCATATTGATTGATGACTCTAGAATTAATTAATTAATTCACTTTTCCATCTTTCTCCACTTTTTTATTAACCTTCATTCGTTTTTTGTTTTTCTAACTGTACTATGGACCCATGCTGATCCTTTACTCTGAAGGGACAGTAGACAATGAGTTTAGGGTCTGTTTCCAGAAGTGTATTCTCCTCAGGAGCCAATCAATCAATTATATGCATTGAATGCTTACTGGGTGCAGGGCACCATACTAAGCATTTGGGAAAGTTCAATGCAGCAATGAAGAGTGACAATCCATGCCCACAAGGAGTTCACAGTCTTGAGGGTGGGGAGACAGATGTCAATATAAATAAACAGACATCAATACAAACAATAGTGGCTCCTGATGAGAATTCACTTCTGGAAACAGATCCTAAACTCATTGTCTACTGTCCCTTCAGCGTAATAGATCACTGCGGGACCATAGAAAAAAGACCAGCAGAGTGCAGGGCATCAAAAACATAGTTTTACCAATGTGAATATCACAGTATGTTCGTATTAGAAGCTTGTGTACCAGTTTGATAGTTCATGTTTGTAAGGACAAAGCAAAGCATTCTAAATGACAGTGAAATAAACATAGGACCAAAGTTCCTTCTAGTTAAGAAAAAACAAGGACAAGGACCTCTCCAGTATGGAAAGACAAGAGCTGAGAGGAAACAGAACTGAAGCATATAAATTTTTAAAGATGTGGAAAGGGTAAACATGGAAACCTTTTCTTAACCATACCCCAGACCACCAGGGAATGCAGATATCTATTGAAGTTTTTAAATGGGAGATTAAAAAAAAAAACAAAAGGAACCCTTTCTTCAAAGAGTGGCTGGGAAGCATGCAGAATTTGTTACCTCAAGAAAGTTTTTGAGAGAGACTAACCCGGGAAGTTCAGAAAACGTGTGACTAAATTAAGGAATCTGGGACTGTAATAGTTATGAGAGGTAAAGTGAGCAATTTTAGGATCAGCCAGTCAATCAATCAGTGGTATTTATTGATCACTTACTGTGTGCAGAGCACTAAGCACTAAGCGCTCGGTAAAGTTCAATACAATGGAGTTGTCAGGCATGATCCCGGCCCACAAGGAGCTAGAACCAGTTCCCACTGAGGCCAGGAGTGTAAGCAGGCAAGCAACCCAGCAAAGAGCATACAGATGTTCTTTTTTCCTCCTTTATGCAGGGTCCATTTACAGCAGAAGTGACAAAAAAACAGCCCCAATCAACAATTTAAATAGACATTCAGGAAGGCAACTACTGTGTTTCCAAACATCCCTTGTTGCCACTGCTGTGGTCAAATATGGGGTGACCTAGACCCCTATTCTAACCCAGCAATGAGCTACATCTCTTGTTATGTTTATACTTTCCCCCAGGCAGATACCACCCCATTCCCTCACAAAATAAGAGATGTTATAGCCCAGATGAGATCAATCTATCAATGGTATTTATTGAGTGCTCATTGTGCACTTCGAATGTACAATACAACAGTGTTGGTAAAAATATTTCCCGCCCACCTGTCTAGAGGGGGAGACCGATATTAAAATAAATTAAGGATATGTACGTAAGTGCTGTGGGGCTGAGGGTGGGTGAATATCAAGTGATTCAAGGGAAAAGATCCAAGCTCATAGACAACGTAGAAGGGAGATGGAGTTGGGGAAATGAGCGCTGAGGTTGGGAAGGCCTGTTTTTGGGTTTGATAAGGCTTTGAAGAGGGGGAGATTGGTCTTCTGTCCTCTATGACAGGTGGGAGTTCCAGGCCATGGTCCAGGGATTGGTGGCAAGATACAGTCAGTAGGTTGGCATTGGGGGAACAAAGTGTTTGGGCTAGGTTGTAATAGGAAATCAGTGAGGAATGATAGGAGAGAGTGACCTGATTGAGTGCTTTAAAACCAATGGTAAGGAATTTTTATTGGATGTGGAAGAAATAATATAATAATAGCGATGGCATTTGTTAAGCACTTACTATGTGCAAAACACTGTTCTAAGCACTGGGGAGGATACAAGGTCATCAGGTTGGCTCACATGGGGCTCACAATCTTAATCCCCATTTTACAGATGAGGTAACTGAGGCCCAGAGAAGTTAAGTGACTTGCCCAAAGTCACGAAGCTGACAAGCGTTGGAGCCGGGATTTGAATCCATGACCTCTGACTCCCAAGCCCGGGCTCTTTCCACTGAGCCATGCTGCTTCTCCTAAGTAGATGGGAAGCCACTGGAGGTTCTTGAGGAGTGGGGAAACATGAACTGTGTGTTTTTTTTAGAGAAATGATCGGGGCAACAGAATGATGAATGGACTGGAATGGGGAGATACAGGAGGCTGGGAGGTCAGCAAGGAGGCTGATATAGTAATCAAGAAGGAATAGGATAAATGGTTGGATTAATGTTCTCTGTCTCCCCCTTTTAGACTGTGAGCCCACTGTTGGGTAGGGACTGTCTCTATATGTTGTCAACTTGTACTTCCCAAGCACTTAGTACAGTGCTTTGCACACAGTAAGTGCTCAATAAACACGATTGATTGATTGATTGATTAATGTGGTAGCAGTTTGGATGAAGCACTTAGTACAGTGCTCTGCACACAGTAAGCGCTCAATAAATATGATTGAATGAATGAATGAAGAGGAAAGGGTGGATTTTAGTGATGTTGTGAAGGTAGAATTGACAGGATTTGGTGAGAGATTGAATATGTGGTTGAAAGAGATGGGTCAAGGATAACGCTGAGGTTACGGGCTTGTGAGACTGAGAGGATGGTGGTGCTTTCTACAGTGATGAGAGAGTCAGGGGAAGACAGGGTTTGGGTGGGAAGATGAAGAGTTCTCTTTTGGATACGATAAATTCGAGGTGTGGGTGGGGCATCCAAGTAGGGGTGATGTGAAGGCAGGAGGGAATGCAAGAATGAAGAGAAGAAGAGAGCGCTGGAGAGGTAGATTTGGGAATCATCTGCATAGAGATGGCAGTTGAAGCTGTGGGAGTGAATGAGTTCTCCAAGAGAGTGGGAGTAGATGGAGAATAGAAGGGGACCCAGAACTGAGCCTTAAGGGACTCCCATATTTAGAGGGTGGGAAGCAGACAAGGAGCTCTGGAGAGACTCAAAATGAGAGGCCAGAGAGATAGGAGGCAAACCAAGAGAGAACAGCATCAGTGAAGCCAAGGTTAGGTAATGTTTCTAGGAGAAGGAGGTGGTATATGGTGTCAAAAGTGGCAGAGAGATTGAGGAGGATTAGGATGGAATAGAGACCCTTGGATTTGGGAAGAAGAAGGTCACTGTAGAGGTTTATTGGAAAAGGTTTGAGCAGGTAAATGTGGAGTCAAAAAAACAAAGAATATGACTAGAGTGGGGTTAGTCATCAGTAGGACCCAGTGAAGACTGCTACTATGGCCTAGTGGAAGAAGAGTCAGACAACTAGGGTACCAGTTCTGCTCTGCCACTTGCCTGCTGCGTGACCTCGGACAAGTCACTTAACTTCTTTGTTCCTCAGTGTCTTCATCTGTAAAATGGGAATAAAATACATGGTCTCTCGCTGTCCTAGACTATGAATTCTGCATGGGACAGGGGCTGGCTGTCCCTGATTATCTTCTATCTGATCTTCCCAGTATTTAGTATAATGCTTAGCACATCAGCTTTGTGACTTTGGGCAAGGCATTTAACTTCTCTGGGCCCCAGTTATCTCATCTGTAAAATGGGGACTGTGAGCCCCCTGTGGGACAACCTGATCACCTTGTAACCTCCCCAGCACTTAGAACAGTGCTTTGCACATAGTAAGTGCTTAATAAATGCCATCATTATTATTACAGTATGCCCTTAATAAATGCCATCATTATTATAAATTGGACTGCACTATCTGATAAGAAATGACTTACTTCAGCAAGAAACTTGAATTAATCCCTCTAAACTAATTGCTATTATATTAAGTGGTTGCTTTAATCAGGATTTATTATCATGCAAAATAACCTCCTTTCTTTGACAGTTGCTACCACTGTGACCGTTTACCAGATTTTTCTTGTTTTTTTGTCACGCAGTTCTTAAATACCCATATTCACAAGGTCCTTTGCTGAGCTTTATACAGAGCAATTAAAAGTGCTATACCTGTTTCATTTGCAATAGTTGAGTTTAATAAACATCTTTCCTGCTAAGTGAAACTATCCCAAATGGGTTGAGAAATTATTTTTATAGGAAATGACATTGCATTGGATGTCTAAATTGGTGCTAAATTGGCATTGGTGCTTTAATGTAAGAAAGAAAAGGCCAATGGAATAAGGCATAAATTTTTTTCCAGGTAGAAGAGTAGAGGAGTGCATTAAAAACACGTATGCCTTTAGAGCCCAAACAGAACTTTGAATTTCTTTTGTGTTTCCAAAAGCACTCTAGTGTCCATGAAAACCCCGTAAAATTTTAGAGTGCCTACCTAGGACAAGAGACAAAAAATGGAAAAAGAATTTACTGAACCTATTTGAAAAGAGTTTAAAGACATATTCCCCGGGAGTAAGAAATGATACTTGGGATGGAGATATAACAATTTGTCTAAAATTCAATAGACAATTGTAGGCAGCTAGCATTTAAGAATTCTGAAAATTCCTGCATGAAGTAGCAGAAGTCAAGTCTCTTGGAAATGCAGCTAGCTTCTCAACAATGTCTGTTATATCACTGCTAATCACTGGTCCTCTGCTATACATATATATATATATATATATAAACTTTAAAAGCCCAAGCTCTTTTCCATTTCTCTCCTTTTATGCATTTGTCAGAAACTCAAGAACGACACTGAAATTACAAAATTCTGAGCAGAAATCTGACCGTGAGTCACTGCTACAGGAAGTTTGTATAAATTATATATATTTTCTGAATGAACATGAACAAAACTGAGTCACCAATGCTATTAAGACAACAGAAAAACTTAGCTCCTTCCTCATGGGCTACTGCTTCCTCTTAGGTAAGCCTTTCCTATTTCTAAACTAATTAGAAGTAAATAGAAAGTGAAGGAATACTTTAATTTTGGATCAGGAAATTTTGTTACATTTGGTAAGAAGCATTTAGTTTCGTCAAGCTGTAAACTGAGATAGTTCAGTGCTAAGCGCTTAGTGCAGTGCTCTGCACACAGTAAGTGCTCAATAAATATGAATGAATGGATATTTCTTGAAATATCCATCCAGATAATTATTGCTACCAATCTCCTACATGCCAGGGGAGCCATTTTGTAGAGAAGGCCAGCCCAACAGCCTAGGAACTATTCTAGAATACATAAGGCTGTAATCTCCTTGTGGGCAGGGAATATGTCTACCAACTCTGATATACTGTATTCTCCCAAGTGCTTAATACAGTGCTCTGTACACAGTAAGCACTCAATAAATACCATCGATCGATTGATTAGACATTTGGTGGGACAGATGAAGAATCATGTTGAGGACTTAGCTTAGTAGGAATCTTGGAGTTTAATCCTTGATCCATGGGTTAGTTGAATGGCTACTTCCTCCTCCTTAGACTGGGAGCCCCATTTGGGATAGGGACTCTGTCCAACCTCACCATCTTGTAACTATCCCAGAGCTTAGTACGGTGTTTGTCACATAGTAAGTGCTTATCAATCAATCAATTGTATTCTTTGAGAACGTACCGTGCACAGAGCACTGTATTATGCACTTGGGAAGGTGCAACTCAACAGAGTTGGTAGACGTGATCCCTGCCCCCAAAGAGTTTACAATACAAATACCCCAATTATCATTATTATTATTATTACCAATGGTCTCATGGATGCCAAACACCCAGATGCATGTGATGTCCAATGTGTTATGCCAGGCACATGCTGTCACATAACGATGTCACTTTCAACCCATTTAGTGGATATCCGTATGTGTCCTCCTGAACATAAATCATTTTTCTGTGTAGCTCTCTGACCCTCTTCCCTGCAACTTGCTCCAGAGCCTTTGTGTTTTTTTCCCAGGTCCCTGTGAGCTGCTTCCAAGTTGTGGTACGAGGTTACAGGAGTCAAGAAGGAGGTAGGGTGGACGCTTGCCTATCTACTTGTTTTGTTTTGTTGTCTGTCTCCCTGCTTCTAGACTGTGAGCACGTTGTTGGGTAGGGATTGTCTCTATTTGTTGCCGAATTGTACTTTCCAAGCTCTTAGTACAGTCCTCTGTACACAGGAAGCACTCAGTAAATGCGATTGAATTAATGAAATGAATTTAAAATTAAAAACTGAACACAGTGTCCAGTGGCATATCTGGGCCAGACAGGAGACAGACTGGCTGAATAATAATTGTGGTATTTGTTGAGCACTTTTGCTGTGCTAAGCACTGGGGTAGATGCTTATTCTGCACCGTCCTTTTCCCAAACGATGCTCAGTATAAAGCCAAATGAGTAGTCACCTACTTGGCAGTCCAGGATCATAAATGCCCCTGACATTTACACAGGGAAAAGAAAAGGAGACTATCCTACACTCATGCACAAACGCACACAGACGCACACACGTGATACGCTTGTTTCCATTACAAGTTCTTCAGTGTGTAAGGGAAAAGAGAAAGTACTGTTTGCAGGTACTTGATTACACACCAATTATGTGTTTGCATTTATTAACCCAGCCACAGAAATTAGTCTTTCAAATATATACTCATCCATTGGCCAAGGGTTCATTTGACAGTGATCCATTCAGACCCTGAATTACCGATCTTGTTTACAGGATGCTGGTAGAGAGTGCTTAGTACAGTGCCTGGCATGTAGTAAGCGCTTAACAAATACCATCATCCCTGACCTGAAGTTGCTTATGATCTAGTGGGTGATGGTCATATGACATGAGTGACATTTGATAACATCTTTCCTGGGCAAACAGACTTTAAGTTGATGTGTGTGTGTGTGTGTGTGTATATATATAAATACAATTTTTTTCACTGTAATACATTGAATTCCCACCCCAAATGGTGACTTGAAATATGGTGAGTTTAAATAGTCTGAAAAAGAGACTGGTAAATAAAAAAAACATTATAAAAACAAAGAATGCACAGACCAACCATTGCCTGTAAAGATTTCCTCTCTACCTAATTATGTGTTGCTTTGCTCTCTAATGCACCTTTTTTTCATAATTACATATTTAGTACAAATTGAACTGGACTATTGGTTAGTTTTTTTCTTTCATTGATAAATGTTCTGAGCCAAATTATGCAGCCTTGTTTACCTCGAGTTTAGCTTAATAGTTCTCTTTTTTTTTTCCTCTGTGATAAAATTGTTTTCTTGCTCCTAGCCATAATCCCGGTGAATCCTTGGACTTGAAATTGTTCTCCCCTTACCATTGCTAAACATGCTAGCTTCCAGCAAAGCATCCTAGCCAAAAACATTCAGTTCCTGAAAGCCCTAATAAAACCCTTTAGGCACCATAATCAATGAATAATATTTATTGAGCCCTTACTATGTACAGAGCGCCGTACTTAGTACCTGAGAGAGTGCCATAGAATTAGTAGACAAGGACCACACTCTCAAGAAGTTTACAATCTAACAATGGATGCGGATGCTAAAATGAATTACAGATAGGAGGAAATAACAGAGTATAAAGAAGATATGTAGTTTATAGCTTGGCCATTTTCCATCTGAGGTCTCTTTCTTGCCTTCTGACTTTGCTTGGTTATAACCTATTTTCACTGGAGTAAGTGGGAATTCTGAGTACAACAGCTCCAGTTTGCCAAAAGATGCATTTAAACTTGGTTACTGTAAAGGAGATGCATATATAATAATAATAATAATAATAATAATGGCATTTGTTAAGTGCTTACTATGTGCAAAGCACTGTTCTAAGCACTGGGGGGGATACAAGGTAATCAGTTTGTCCCATGGAGGGCTCATAGTCTTCACCCCCAATTTACAGATGAGGTAACTGAGGCACAGAAAAGCTAAGTGACTTGCCCAAGGTCACACAGCTGATAAGTGGCAGAGCCGGGATTAGAACCCATGACCTCTGACTCCCAAGCCTGGGCTCTTTCTACTGAGCCATGGTGCTTCTCTATCTCTATCTCTGTGAATATCACTGTGTCACAGAGATGAGTTTGGATCACAGACTAGTGGATTCATCATCATCAGTGGTATTTACTGAGCACTTGCTGTGTGCAGAACACTATGCTAAGTGCTTGGAAGAGCACAATACAAGAGAGGTGGTAGATTCATATGTCCGGAAAGCGAAGAATGGAAAATTCAGTTTTGTTCTTAAATCAAGAAAATGGGTTTTGGGCATATTTTTGCCATCACGAAACACAGACACTGTAAAATGGCGATTCAAGTCAGAGAATTCAATGTGTCAATTGGATGGGAAAGGTTTTTTGTTCGGCAATCTTCTTCTTGATCAGAAAGCTTAAAGCAGGAGCTGTGTGGTGAAGGACCACAGAACTCCTGCAGAAACTCCTCACCCTGGGCTTCAAGGCTGTCCATCCCCTCGCCCCCTCCTACCTCACCTCCCTTCTCTCTTTCTCCAGCCCAGCCCGCACCCTCCGCTCCTCCGCCGCTAATCTCCTCACCGTACCTCGTTCTCGCCTGTCCCGCCATCGACCCTCGGCCCACGTCATCCCCCGGGCCTGGAATGCCCTCCCTCTGCCCATCCGCCAAGCTAGCTCTCTTCCTCCCTTCAAGGCCCTGCTGAGAGCTCACCTCCTCCAGGAGGCCTTCCCAGACTGAGCCCCTTCTTTCCTCTCCCCCTCGTCCCCCTCTCCATCCTCCCGTCTTACCTCCTTCCCTTCCCCACAGCACCTGTATATATGTATATATGTTTGTACATATTTATTACTCTATTTATTTATTTATTTATTTATTTTACTTGTACGTATCTATTCTATTTTATTTTGTTAGTATGTTTGGTTTTGTTCTCTGTCTCCCCCTTTCAGACTGTGAGCCCACTGTTGGGTAGGGACTGTCTCTATATGTTGCCAATTTGTACTTCCCAAGCGCTTAGTACAGTACTCTGCACATAGTAAGCACTCAATAAATACGACTGATGATGATGGTGGTGGTGGTGGTGGTGGTGGTGGCAGTGGTTATGGTGCTGGAAGCAGAAAACTTGGGAAGGCAGAGGTGGCTGCTATTGGAGCAGACACTGTGGCCACGGTCACTTCTGGGGATTCTGGGCTGTGGGCAGCCTGAAATTCTGCTCTTCTAGCCACAACGGCATGGCTCAGTGGAAAGAGCCCAGGCTTTGGAGTCAGAGGTCATGAGTTCAAATCCCATCTCCGCCACTCGTCAGCTGTGTGACTTCAGGCAAGTCACTTAACTTCTCTGTGCCTCGGTTGCCTCATCTGTAAAATGGGGATTAAGACTGTGAGCCCCACGTGGGACAACCTGATCACCTTGTAAACGCCCCAGCGCTTAGAACAGTGCTTTGCACATAGTAAGCACTTAATTAATGCCATTATTATTATCTTTGCTTTTATCTTTTTTAAAATTTTTTTTATGACATTCGTTAATGTTTTACTATGTGCCAGGCACTGAACTAAGCACTGGAGTAGATAGAAGCTAATCAAGTTGAACAATGTCTGTGTCTCACACAGGGCTCACAGGCTTGCTTCCCATTTTCCAGATGAGGTAACTGAGGCTTTATGCTGTCTTAGTGTTTTGTTCCATCTTCTCTTATGTATCTGTCACCAGACCTCTCTCTTCCTCCCTTCAAGGCCCTACTGAGAGCTCACCTCCTCCAGGAGGCCTTCCCAGACTGAGCCCCTTACTTCCTCTCCCCCTCGTCCCCCTCTCCATCCCCACATCTTACCTCCTTCCCTTCCCCACAGCACCTGTACATATGTATATATGTTTGTACATATTTATTACTCTATTTATTTATTTATTTATTTATTTATTTATTTATTTATTTATTGTACTTGTACATATCTATTCTATTTATTTTATTTTGTTAGTATGTTTGGTTTTGTTCTCTGTCTCCCCCTTCTAGACTGTGAGCCCACTGTTGGGTAGGGACTGTCTCTATATGTTGCCAACTTGGACTTCCCAAGTGCTTAGTACAGTGCTCTGCACACAGTAAGCGCTCAATAAATATGATTGATTGATTGATTGATTGATTCCTTTTTATTAGAGAAGCAGCATGGCCTAGTGGATAGAGTGTGGTCCTGGGAGTCAGAAGGTCATAAATTCTAATCCCAACTCTGCCACTTGTCTGCCGTGTGACCTTGGACAAATCAGTTCACATCTCTGTGCCTCAGTTACCTCATCTGTATAATGGGGATTGATGTTGTGAGCCCCACGTGAGCCCCACAGGGACTGTGTCCCAACCAATTTGCTTGTATCCACCCCAGCGCTTATTACAGTGCCTGGCACAAAGCTATCACTAAGCAAATACCACAATCATTATTATTATTATTAGATTGTGACAGTCCCTTCCCTGAGGGACAGGGTCCACGTCTAATTCCCACCTGTGTATTTTTCCCCAGGGCTTAGCACAGTGCTTTGCACACTGTAAGGGTTTCATGAATGCTATTATCTGTAAGCTCACTGTGGGCAAGGAACGTGTCTACCAACTCCATTATATCCATTATATTACACTCCATTATCAATCCATTTTATTTTACATTGTACAGTGCTAGGCACATAGTAATGGCAATAATAATAATAATAATGGTATTTGTTAAGAACTATCAGGCACTGTTTTAAGCGCTGGGGTAGATACAAAGTAATTGGTTTGAACACAGTCCCCGTCCCACATGGTCTTAATCCCCATTTTACAGATGAGGTTACTGATGTACAGAGAAGTAAAGTGACTTGCCCAAGGTCACGAAGTGGGCAACTGCCAGTCAACCTACGCATCAAGCAAAAACTCCTCACTCTCAGCTTCAAGGCTCTCCCTCACCTCGCCCCCTCCTACCTCACCTCCCTTCTCTCCTTCTACAGCCCAGCCCGCACCCTCCGCTCCTCTGCCGCCGCTAACCTCCTCACTGTACCTCATTCTCACCTGTCCCGCCATCGACCCCCGGCCCATGTCCTCCGCACATCCGCCAAGCTAGCTCTCTTCCTCCCTTCAAAGCCCTACTGATAGCTCACCTCCTCCAAGAGGCCTTCCCAGACTGAGCCCCCTTTTTCCTCTCCTCCTCCCCATCCCCCTGCCCTACCTCCTTCCCCTCCCCACAACACCTGCATATACATTTGGACAGATTTATTACTCTATTTTACTTGTACATATATACTATTCTATTTATTTTGTTAATGATGTGCATCTAGCTTTAATTCTATTTGTTCTGTCCACTTGACACCTGTCCACATGTTTTGTTTTGTTGTCTGTCTCCCCCTTCTAGACTGTGAGCCCGTTGTTGGGTAGGGACCGTCTCTCTATGTTGCCGACCTGGACTTCCCAAGTGCTTAATACAGTGCTCTGCACACAGTAAGCATTCAATAAATACGATTGAATGAATGAATGAATGAAAGTGGTGGAGTCAGGATTAGAACCCAGGTCCTTCTGACTCCCAAGACCATGCTCTATCCAGTAGGCCATGCTGCTTCTCACATTAAGCACTCAATAGATATGATTGATTGATTACTACTACTAACCTCCACCTCGTGGGCTGTGTGGCGCCTCTTCCAGTACAAATTTAGCTGTAGATGAATTCTTTTATCCATTCTAAAGAATTCGATTTTTGAGGGCTAGTTTCAAGTACAGAGAGAACTGGTTTAAAAACAGTCTACCTTCCTATGCTCTTTCCCACCTGCTGTAGCTCTGTTCTCCAGGGCAAGGTTATGGCCACAATGATTCGCAGGGGGCTAGTTCTAGCCCACTGGACACCACCCACCTTTGTCCGCCCATCCTTCTACTTGCTGCATTATCTCCCTTTGTCTCTACTGTGCATCTGGACCCGTGTCCTTCCATGTCTACGCATGGGGCTGCGTGATGATCCGTACACATCTGCCTGCCTCAGAAACTACATTTGTCATATGCATGTATGTATCTCTGTGCCCCTGTACCTGTGTATGTGCGTATGTGTGAGTAATATTTATTAAGCACTATTTGTTAAGCATGGGGTAGAGACAAGAAATCAGATTGGACACAGTCCCTGTCTCGCACAAGGTACATACTCTAAGGGGGAGGGATGCAAGTAAGTTTGTGGTGTGTGTTGGTGTGGGTATGGCTATATGTGTGTCTCAGGGTGTGCTTGTGTATGTGTGTGTCTATATGTATGTGTCTTTGTCACCTTGGTTAAGCAAAACTTGCATTTTATAGAGTTGCTGAAAAAATGAAGAAAGACCTGACTGAAGGGTAACACATTCTGAAATTCATTTAGTCGTATTTACTGAGCGCTTACTGTGTGCAGAGCACTGTACTAAGCACTTACAATAACGGTGATGGTATTTCTTAAGCGCTTACTATGTGCCAAGCACTGTTCTAAGCACTGGGTTATACAAGGTTATCAGGTTGTCCCACATGGGGCTCACAGTCTTAATCCCCGTTTTACAGATGAGGTAACTGAGACACAGAGAACTGAAGTGACTTGCCCAAAGTCACACAGCTGACAAGTGGTAGAGCTGAGATTTGAACCCACAACCTCTGAGTCCTAAACCCTTGCTCTTTCCACTAAGCCATGCAGTTTCTCAAATAATAATAATAATGGTATTTGTTAAGCACTTGCCATGTGCGAAGCACTGTTCTAAGCCCTGGGGGGATATAAATTGATCAGGTTGTCCCACCTAGGGCTCACTGTCTTAATCCCCATTTTACAGATAGGTAACTGTGGCACAGAGAAGTTAAGTGACCTGCCCAAAGGCACACAGCCGACAAGTGGCAGAGCCGGGATTAGAATCCATGACCTCTGACTCCCAAGCCCAAGCTCTTTCCACTGAACCACACTGCTTCTCTAAATCCTCCCTAAATTGTTCTGCCAACAATATCCCTGGCATTGGGAGGGGAAAGGTTAATCCACGGGACGTTGAGGGAGGGAAAAGCTAGGGAATCTATGGGATACACTATGACAAGAAGTCATGGACAATTGTACCAGCTAACTTTGGCTTGGGCTCCTGTTTAAGGTCATGTCCTATTCATTTGACGCAAGCCCATTTTAGATTGGTGTTCTGTGGAAATTCACCGGGTTCAGGTTCATTTCCGTTCAATTAACAATTCTCTAAACATTTTCCTCTCACCCAAGTCCTGAGGACAGCACCAGCATTAACTATGTTTACAGTCCTCACTGAAATTGACCTAACCGGCAGAAGGGGAGAAATCTAATGCATTCTCCTGTGGAGTTTTAAATGACTTGAAGCAGTGGTCCCTTCATCATATCACAGCTCCGGATCCATTTCCGTCTGTCGCCATTGATGGAAGCGCTCTTTCCTCTGAGATGTCAGATGGATAGCAATAGCATTCAGGGCAATTTGACCGAGGCTTTTACAAAAGGGAATGAGTGGCGAGGAAACCACATTTTATGCCAGGAACAGTTACTCTTCCTTCCAGTTTCTGCAACACTCCGAGTTTTCTACCACTCGGCCTGTGTGTCCATGTGACCGTCTGGGCCCATGTATGCCACAGTGATCAGTCAGTCAATAAGTGCTATTTAGTGAGCGCTTTCAGTGTACTGAGCACTGTTCTAAGTGCTTGGCAAATACAGTGGAGTAAGAAGGCCTTCCTTGGCCTTCCCAGACTGAGCCTCCTCCTTCCTCTCCCCCTCCTCCCCGTCCCTATCCCCACTGCCTTACCTCCTTCCCCTCCCCACAGCACCTGTATATATATGTTTGTATGACTTTATTACTCTATTTTATTTGTGCATATTTATTCTATTTATTTTATTTTGTTAATATGTTTGGTTTTGTTCTCTGTCTCCCCTTTCTAGACTGTGAGCCCACTGTTGGGTAGGGACCGTCTCTATATGTTGCCAACTTGTACTTCCCAAGCGCTTAGTACAGTGCTCTGCCCACAGTCACATTTAGTCATATTTACTGAGCGCTTACTGTGTGCAGAGCACTGTACTAAGCACTTATAATAATGGTGATGGTATTTCTTAAGCGCTTACTATGTGCCAAGCACTGTTCTAAGCACTGGGTTATACAAGGTTATCAGGTTGCACACAGTAAGAGCTCAATAAATACGATTGAATGAATGAATGAATGAAAAAAGAAGGCACAGTCCCCTCCCTGACGGAATTCGCAATGTAGTGAATAAGGTTACCAGATAGCAACTTCCCTTCATCTTCTGGGGCCCAGTTTTTTTTTAACCACCCAGCATGCCACCACATCGACCATAACAAATACCATTATTAGGTACTTTCTGCTCAATCAAACAATTTTAGAAGGTACTAAGCAGCGTGAGAAGCAGCGTGGTTCAATGGAAAGAGCACAGGCTTTGGAGTCAGAGGTCATGGGTTCAAATCCCGGCTCCAGCACCTGTCATCTGTGTGACTTTGAGCAACTTCTCTGTGTCTCAGTTACCTCATCTATAAAATGGGGATTAGGACTGTGAGCCCCATGTGGGACAACCTGACCACCTTGTAACCTCCTCAGCGCTTAGAACAGTGCTTTGCACATAGTAAGCGCTTAATAAACGCCAATATTGTTATTATTATCACTATATATGCCATGAGTTCCTAATTTTCATCCCAATTGAAATCCCACCGCACTGAATTTGCAAACTATCTTGTAACCTTGTTAAGCAAATGAATCATCATCATCATCATCAATCATATTTATTGAGCGCTTACTATGAGCAGAGCACTGTACTAAGCGCTTGGGAAGTACAAATTGGCAACATACAGAGACAGTCCCTACCCAACAGTGGGCTCACAGTCTAAAAGGGGGAGACAGAGAACAAAACCAAACATACTAACAAAATAAAATAAATAGAATAGATATGTACAAGTAAAATAAATAAATAAATAAATAGAGTAATAAATATGTACAAACATATATACATATATACAGGTGCTGTGGGGAAGGGAAGGAGGTAAGATGGGAGGGATAGAGAGGGGGACGAGGGGGAGAGGAAGGGGGGAAATGAATGCTCACTTCTGGAGTACAGCCTGGAGCAGTTGGCCATTGTACAGAATTCTTCTTTGTCAGGTTGTTAATCACTATTTTTTGTTGGGGTGACAATGTCAGGGTTAGCGGTATTTGGGGAAAAAAGAGTAAGTTCATTCAGTCATTCAATTGTATTTATTGAGAGCTCACTCTAAGGATGCTGAAGACATCAACAATTAATCAATCAATCAATCAATCGTATTTATTAAGCGCTTACTGTGTGCAGAGCACTGTACTAAGCGCTTGGGAAGTACAAGTTGGCAACATATAGAGACAGTCCCTACCCAACAGTGGGCTCACAGTTTAGAAACTGAATCAAGAGGGAAAGTGAGCGCTTCAGTTGTTGATGGCTTCAGCATCCTTAGAGTATTCGACTCAGAAGGACTGTCTTCATGAGTTTGGGGTCACTTGTCTGATTTACCCCGAACAAGGATTAAAAATAATAATACAAAAAAACCCTCCTGTACTCAGCAAAATCCAAGGGAAAGGGCCAGTGGAGAGGTTACCAAAATCCATTTGCTAGTTTTACGAGGGTCTCAGTAATATCAGGAATGGTATTTATTGAGCACTTCCTACATCCCTTATGCTAACGGATGGAATTCATACAAACAGATCAGATGCAGTCCCTCTCTCACGTGCAGCACACAATCATGGTTGGCAGTGACTGGAAGCAGCCATTTCGAGTTGGAAGTGCCACTTGTGTGAATGGGAACTTGGAAGAGTTCCTCTAGACTGTAAGTTCACTATGGGCAGGGAATGTGTTCATTAATCGTTGTACTCTCCCAAAAGCTTAGTACAGTTCTCTGCATACAGTAAGTGCTCAATAAATATGATTGAAGGAATGAAGAGTAATGCAGTGGCTCTGAAGCAAGTATGTGTGTGTATGTGTGTGTGTACGTTTGTGTGCGATGGGGGAAGTGCAGGGTGTCAGAGCTCCCCCAGAGAGCACTTAGTACAGTGCCTGGCACATAGTAAGCACTTAACAAATGCCACAATTATTATCCCTGCTTCCTAGTGGTTTTCAAGTGGGAGTCTTTCCAGTCTGGACACCTTTAATAGGCACAGAACGCTCAGATCTCCACAGGGTCAGTGATGACAGGCGGCAAGCCAAGGTGGAGGCTTCAAAGTCACTTAACTTCTCTGTGCCTCAGTTACCTCATCTGTAAAATGGGGATTAAAACTGTGAGCCTCCCATGGGACAACCTGATCACCTTGTAACCTCCCCAGCGCTTAGAGCAGTGCTTTGCACATAGTAAGTGCTTAATAAATGCCATTATTATTATTATTATTATTCTGGGACCAGGAAATGGGCTGGAGGACAATAGAGCCTGGGAGGAAGGAGAGTGGGAATGGGGTGTCGGTCAGGGAGCACTGCGAAGAGCTTGGCAGATCGTGGCAGGTGGGAAGTGGGGGAAAAACGCAGAAACCTGGTGCAAAGCTTCAGAGAGCGGGGAGCATAGTTTTAAAGAGGGGTGGCCACTATATAGCCCCAGAAATACTGTATTTCAGAAACATTGCTACCGAGACCATTTGTTTAAGGAGATGGATTCTCTCTGTGTTGGGAAATCAATTGTTAAGCACTTGAAGGCTTCCTTGAGTAGCTGATTTCCTCAGCTCTATCTTTGTGAAAACACTGGCTAATTGGCTCTCTCCCAAAGACTTGGAGCAAAAGGTCAAAAAGTGCGATACTTTTGTGCAAGAGACCCCCTTCAATCAATGCTCTTCATGCTTACCAAGGCTGTCAACTATTTGTTTCCCAGCACTCAATAGTTTTACTGTTCTACTCAAATCTGTCTTTTAACTCTGTGTTTACAGCAGATCATGCAGTGCTTAAGAGAGGGCAGAGTTTCCAGCTATCAATTTATAGGAGAAAAGAAAACTTCCTGGATTGAAAGCCTAATGGCTTGTGAAATCATTTCCCCAAATTGGAGCAGACTGACCTTTCACTTTGGTGAAACAGGTGCAATTATTAATCATCTTTCCCAGACTGAGCCCCTTCCTTCCTCTCCCCCTCGTCCCCCTCTCCATCCCCCTTATCTTACCTCCTTCCCTTCCCCACAGCACCTGTATATATGTTTGTATATATTTATTACTCTATTTATTTATTTATTTTACTTGTACATATCTATTCTATTTATTTTA
Organism: Tachyglossus aculeatus; assembly: GCF_015852505.1. NCBI lineage: Eukaryota > Metazoa > Chordata > Mammalia > Monotremata > Tachyglossidae > Tachyglossus > Tachyglossus aculeatus. The sequence continues at coordinate 13,639,305 of NC_052073.1, read as the reverse complement.
TTTTGTTAGTATGTTTGGTTTTGTTCTCTGTCTCCCCCTTTTAGACTGTGAGCCCACTGTTGGGTAGGGACTGTCTCTATATGTTGCCAACTTGTACTTCCCAAGTGCTTAGTACAGTGCTCTGCACACAGTAAGCGCTCAATAAGTACGATTGATTGATTGATTGATCTTTCAGGTAGCAATGAACACTTTTTCCTTCTTGCTTGGGTTAGCTGAGCCATCCCAAATGTCTAATCATTACCCAGAGTTTGTAGAGCTTGACAGAAGGGGCTCTGGGCTCTGCAGAGAGTTAGGAAGCTTCTGGGGTCTTGGAGGAGAGAGGATAATAATGATAATAATAATTATGGTATTTATTAAGTCCTTACTATGTGCCAGGCACTGTAGTAAGAGCTACAGTGGCTACAACAAATTAGGTTGGACATAGTCCCTGTCCTACGTGGGGCTCACAGACTCAATCCCCATTTTACAGATGAGGTAACAGGCACAGAGAAGTGAAGTGACTTGTTCAAAGTCACACAGCAGACCAGTGGCAGCCAGGATTAGAACTTCTGACTCTCAGGCCTGTGCTCTATAATTATAATAAAGGTATTGGTTAAGCGCTTACTATGCGTCAGACACTGTACTAAGTGCTGGGGTAGATACAAGCAAATCGGGTTGAACACAGTCCATTGTCCCACTTAGGACTCATAGTCTCAATTCCCATTTTACAGATGAGGTAACTGAGGCAGAGAGGTGAATCCACTACATCATGCTGCTTCTCTAAGGATGGTGGTGGGGAGGGGGAGGCCAGGGAAGAGCAAAGTCTTCACAATGGGCCCAGACAATACGTGTCTCTCTTCTATTCAAATGCTTTAGTGCCAGAAGTTTTTAGTTTATTTTTTTCTGCTAAACATTTTTAGAGACATTTTACCCCTTCCTCCTCCCTCCCCTCCCCCACACCTAGTTTTCTAAAGATTTAAATACTTAAAGTTATTTTTTCCTTATGGTATTAAGTGCTTACTATGTGCCAGGCACTGTACTAAGCCCTGGGTGGATATAAGATAATCAGGTTGGACACAGTCCCTATCCCACTCGCAATCTACATCCCCGTTTTACAGATGAGATAACTGAGGCACAGAGAAGTGAAGTGATTTGCCCAAGTTCACTCACCAAATGGTGGAGCTGGAATTAGAACCCTTGTCCTTCTGACTTGATTATGCTTGAATTTTTCATCCTGAAAAATTCATCTGATTTTGATAGCTAACATAGGTGATTGACTGACTGAGGTATGGCTTTGGCATCATAATTTCCCTGGTGACTTTATTTCACTTTTATCCCTCCCTCTAAGGAGAGGGGGCTCTGGGCTTTATAAGGTAGGGGTAAGGAGAGAGGGGAAAGTGGGGGGAGAGTCTCCTGGGGTTTTTTTTCTTTGCTTTTATTTCCAGGCAGATTCCCACCCCCACCAAATAGTCCCAATCACCTTTTACAATACAGTTATGGTATTATTAATAATAATAATAATAATAACTGTGGTACATTAAGTGCTTACTATGTGCTAAATGCTAGGGTAGATACAAGAAAATAAGTGTGATCAGTCCCTGTCCTACGCAGTGCTCAGTCTGAGAAGGAGAAGGGGACTGGAATTTTAACTCCATTTAACAGGTGAGGAAACTGAGGCCATTTATAAACCCCCCTTCAAAGCCTTATTGAAGGCACATATCCTCCAAGAAGCCTTCCCTGACTAAGCCCTCATTTCCTCATCTCCCACTTCCTTCTGCATCACCCTGATTTGTTCCCTTTATTCACCCTTCCCACACCCCACCACAGCACTTATGTACATATCAGTAATTTATTTACTTATGAATGAATGAATTATGGTACATTTAAGCACTTATTACATGCCAGGCACTGTTCTAAGCACTAGGGTAGAGACAAGTTAACCAGGTTGGACACAGTCCCTGGTCCCACATTAGGCTCACACTCTTAATCCCCATTTATATTAATGTCTCCCTCTCTAGATTCTAAAGCTCACTGAGAACAGGGAATGTACCTGTTACATTGTTCTATTGTACTCTCCCAAGCACTTAGTACAGTGCTCTGCACATAAAAAACTCTCAGTCAATACAATTGATCGATTGATTGACTGATAGATATAAGCTCAGAGCCATGAGTTTGAAGCAGCAGTCTTTATTCTCACTTCCTGCTGGGATACAGGACCTGAAGAAAGCCCTGTTCCCTAGTAATTTCCTGGTTTATCATCCCCCCTTTTCTCTTGGCTGACACAAGAACTGCAGTTTCCCTTCTGCACCTTGGCCCACTCCCCATATTTCCCTTTTCCGATTCGATCAAGAAACTCCCAGTTCTATGTCTCTAGTTTGCCTTTTCCCCTGCCTAGTCTTGAGAGGGGCTGCAATTAGTCATATAGAGTAACCGCTGTTGTCTTTCTCCCATCAATCTGTTTTGGACAGTAGTATCCATTGCTACATCCACCCTGAAAGGGGCTTACAACTGAGAGAGACAAGACTCCAAAATAAATGAAATACTTCTTATTTGGTGTATTCAGGGAATGAAAATCAAACTTAAATTGTTCAAAAGTTGGTACAGAAAGCCAAGTTGCTTAATAGGACGCTGACACATTATACTTTTCCCCTCAAGTGATGCAGTGTTAATTTTCTGGGTCACAGTGTGCATCTCCACCACATTGGATTGCCGTTTACACATTTTCATTTGAAAGGCTCAGGATACATTATTTCTGTTTGGGAACAATCATTCTTACACTCTTAGGCAATCATGCCATTTCAAAAATAGATCTGAAAAGGCTCCTCCCCTTTGTGTTTAAGGCAAAACAGGGAACATAAGGGTAAAGAGGGAATTCTGTCAGATGGATTCAGAGGAGTGCCCACCTGGTGAGGAACTTCAAGGACTAATGGAACTTCAACCCACTGAAGCAGTGGGGGAACTCAACTCATGAGTGCAGGTATTGCGGATAAACTCTCCTGGGTAAACAGGAAAGAATCATGAGTAAAACAGAGAGAAGGTTCAGAGAGATGAGGTGGTCAGGCAGGTGAATCTGATCTCCTTTCAGATTGGGGATGTGTGTGGGGTGTGTGTGTGAGAAATCCAGGGATCCTTTTAACCACTAACAATCTGGTCTAAACAAGGAAAACCTGATGGCAAAGCCTATTGTCCAGCACAGAAGGAAACACGGCTTGTCAGAAAGAGGAAGTCTGGTGTTGAGGGCCAGAATGAGCAAGACCAGTGGACAGTCAGGGATCCAAATGACCTAAGCAGCATGACCTAGTGGCTACAGCAAGGGCCTGGGCGTTGAAAGGACCTAGGTTTTTATCTTGGCTTTGCCATTTTTCTGTTGTGTGACCTTAGGCAAGTCACTTCACTTTTCTGTGACTCGATTACCTCAACTGTAAAATGGGAATTTAGACTGTGGAGCCCTGTGGGGGACTGGGACATAGTAAGCGCTTAATGAATATCATAACCCCTTCCCCCCCGCCCCCCCCCAACCTAGGCGGATGAGTATGCTATGAAAGGGTTAAAATTGCAAGTATACTAACCTGATAAGGGTGATAATTGGTGTGGCTGGTCCATCCCCCTATCCCAATTGGCTGAATCAGAGTGAAATGTGGGGAAGAGGAGTGTGGTGATTTTGACTAGAGTTGATTCTAGTGGAAGCAAGCAGTGCGGTGTGATGTTGAGACCAGTTTCAGTAAGTTAAACGTTTTCCCCAGCATGAGAAAAAAAAAATGAGAACCATGTCCTAGGCTTAATGGAAAGGGTGCTTCCCCATCCCACTTCTGGTTTCTGTGTCCTGTTTTTGTATTGAGGTTTTTTGTTTTGTTGGGGTTTTTTTTTTTTGTGGGGGGGAGGGGAGATCTGAGGTTATGTGGATATGAGTGTTTTTCTGTGGGAAAATTAGGGTTAGCTTAGGTATGTGGTAGCTATCCCAGAGGGAAAGGAATGGGGTTGGTTAACATGGGGAGGGCAAAGTAAACTTTTGGGGAGTCAAATGCTTTCTGAAAACAATCTTTAAGTGAATTTCTACTCAGAGAAGTCACTAGGTGCATCTTCTCAAAATGGCTCCAGGAATCTTAAAATGAAAGGACCTTGCCTCTGTCACTTTCCCTGTTCACATCTTCTTTCACGCTCTTCTCTCTTGCTGTCCCCCTCTCCCCCTTCATCTGTCTAGTTGTTAGTGGAAACTGATATCGACGGGTCATCTAGTGGATGATTCAGAAAGGTTCATCTGTCTTGAGTGACTCATCCCAGTGTCTGGGGCTGTAACAACGTGACACCCTCCTCCTCCATCAGCTTCTGCTCTGTCATGGCCCTTTTGCTGGAACACAGTCACCCAGGAGAGAATGTGTGCCCCCCAGGCTGAGGAGACAATTAAGGAAAGGAAAAAGAAAACTTAAAATTAAATATATTTCATTGTGGTAATCTCTCTAGCCATTTCCTTTTCCACTTATCAAGAGTTTAACATTTTGGTGTAAGAATCGTCTGAACAAGCAAGAGGGATGTCATTTGATGTCTCTCCTCTTCATTGGGTGGTATGCAGAGACACATGAAAACAAAGGTGAGGAGGTGGTTGTTTCCTTGCTCAGTGGTTGTCAAGGTCAGGTTTGTTGTCTTGCTTATTCTCCTCTCTCTCCCCCAAGCTTTCACTTAAGAAACTTTACAGATCAAAGACTGCTATTCCGTGCTCCTATACTTTATAAACAAAGCTCTCCATGGTAGCTTTCTATGCCACTCTCTAAAAGGACCATCTGGGAGATCTCGCCCACTTTCTCACTAAATGTAACTTGCCTGACTGAGCTACTCTTCAGTCGAATACATGAGAGGCACAGACTGATCACATTTTTGTGGGGGTAGACTAAGGTACTAGGGGTTTTTGTTTTTTCATATAAAAAACGAGCTAAAATCCAAGGTATAGAATGAAACATTGAAAATACTGAGGCAGGTTTGAATAATTGGGTCCAAACAATGATATGGGGAGCTCAGAATTTCACAGCTCATTCACCCTTTTCTTTATTCCCTTCCAGGAATGGAGGAGAAACTTGGGCAGAGGAAAGACTAGGGATGGAATGTTCATTAGGCACCTGTTTCCAATTCCACATGTAATAATAATAATAATTGTGGTATTTCTTAAGCGCTTGCTAGGGGCCAGGCACTGTTCTAAGAGCTAGAGTGGACAAGCATATTGGGTTGGACACAGTACCTGTTCCACGTGGGACTCACAGTCGAATCCCTGTTTAACAAATGAGGTAACTGAGGCATAAAGAAGTGAAGTGACATGCCTAAGAGCACACAGCAGAAAAGTGGCAGAGTCAGAATTAAACTCAGGTCCTTCTGATTCCCAGATCCGTGCTCTAGACAAGGCCACACTGCTTCTCACTTACATGAACTCTTCAAAGATAATTTCCAGGCCTGAGAATAAAACGTGCATTATGTTTTTTGCTTTATTGACTTGAGTTAAATGGATTCCATTTCTGATGTATCATCCTTCCCATCCTTCCCGTCTCACAAGCCCGCAAACTTGGTGTCATCCTCGACACCACTCTCTCGTTCACCCCTCACATCCAATCCGTCACAAAGACCTGCTGGCCTCACCTCCACAACATCGCCAAGATCCGCCCTTTCCTCTCCATCCAAACCTCTACCCTGCTGGTTCAGTCTCTCATCCTATCCCGACTGGATTACTGCATCAGCCTCCTCTCTGATCTCCCAATCAATCAATCAATCAATCAATCAATCGTATTTATTGAGCGCTTACTATGTGCAGAGCACTGTGCTAAGCGCTTGGGAAGTACAAATTGGCATCACATAGAGACAGTCCCTACCCAACAGTGGGCTCACAGTCTAAAAGGGGGAGACAGAGAACAGAACCAAACATACCAACAAAATAAAATAAGTAGGATAGAAATGTACAAGTAAAATAAATAAATAAATAGAGTAATAAATATGTACAACCATATATACATATATATAGGTGCTGAGGGGAAGGGAAGGAGGTAAGACGGGGGGATGGAGAGGGGGACGAGGGGGAGAGGAAAGAAGGGGCTCAGTCTGGGAAGGCCTCCTGGAGGAGGTGAGCTCTCAGCAGGGCCTTGAAGGGAGGAAGAGAGCTAGCTTGGCGGATGGGCAGAGGGAGGGCATTCCAGGCCCGGGGGATGACGTGGGCCGGGGGTCGATGGCGGGACAGGCGAGAGCGAGGTACAGTGAGGAGATTAGTGGTGGAGGAGCGGAGGGTGCGGGCTGGGCAGTAGAAGGAGAGAAGGGAGGTGAGGTAGGAGGGGGCGAGGTGATGGAGAGCCTTGAAGCCCAGGGTGAGGAGTTTCTGCTTGATGCGCAGATTGATCGGTAGCCATTGGAGGTTTTTGAGGAGGGGAGTAATATGTCCAGAGCGTTTCTGGACAAAGATAATCCGGGCAGCAGCATGAAGTATGGATTGAAGTGGAGAGAGACACGAGGATGGGAGATCAGAGAGAAGGCTAGTGCAGTAGTCCAGACGGGATAGGATGAGAGCTTGAATTAGCAGGGTAGCGGTTTGGATGGCGAGGAAAGGGCGGATCTTGGCAATGTGGGCGGACTCCTGTCTCTCCCCATTTCAATCTATACTTCACGCTGCTGCCCAGATCATCTTTGTGCAGAAATGCTCTGGGCATGTTACTCCCCTCCTCAAAAATCTCCAGTGGCTACCGATCAACCTAAGCATCAGGCAAAAACTCCTCATTCTAGGCTTCGAGGCTCTCCATCACCTCGCCCCCTCCTACCTCACCTCCCTTCTTTCCTTCTACAGCCCAGTCTGCACCCTCCGCTCCTCTGCCGCTAACCTCCTCACTGTGCCTCGTTCTTGCCTGTCCCACCGTCGACCCCCGGCCCACATCCTCCCCCTGGCCCGGAATGTCCTCCCTCCTCACATAATAATAATAATAATAATGGCATTTATTAAGCGCTTACTATGTGCAAAGCACTGTTTTAAGCGCTGATCCACCAAGGTAGCTCTCTTCCTCCCTTCAAAGCCCTACTGAGAGCTAACCTCCTGCAGGAGGCCTACCCAGACTGAGCTCCCTCCTTCTTCTCCCCCTCCTCCCCTTCCCCATCCCCCCATCCTACCTCCTTCCCTTCCCCACAGCACCTGTATATATGTTTGTACATATTTATTACTCTATTTATTTTACTTGTACATATTTACTATTCTATTTATTTTATTTTGTTAGTATGTTTTGTTATGTTGTCTGTCTCCCCCTTCTAGACTGTGAGCCGCTGTTGGGTCAGGACCGTCTCTATATGTTGCCAACTTGTACTTCCCAAGCACTTAGTACAGTGCTCTGCACACAGTAAGCACTCAATAAATATGATTGAATGAATGAACGTATGGTCAGGACCCAAGGTTGAAATAAAACCAAGGAACTCTTGCCAACTTGGCAGACTCTGGTACAGTGTCCTGCACACAGTAAATGCTCAATATATATGATTGAATAATAATGATGGTATTCGTTAAGCACTTACTATGTGCGGAGTGAGTGAATGAGTGAATGATTAAACGTCTGCTCTCCCTCCCCTTCAGTTATGAGCCCTATGTGGGACAGGGAAGGATCTGATCATATTGTATCTACCCCAGCACTTAGCACAGTGCTCAGCACAGGCTCTTAAATGCCACAGTTACTAAGCCTCACTGCCTACTGTGCTACTATAACACAGCATGACTTGGGCTATATTTTTGTACTAGCAAATTACTTTTCATTTCTTTTCTCAGTTAATAAAGAAATCTGATGAAATAACTGGCCCACAAGCAATTTCTAAATGATTTTGTATGTGAGCTGATGGCCCCTAACTCAGTGATTCATCTTCGGTGATGGAAACTGGAGGACTTTCTGGGCAGAGGTAGGCAAGAGAATATGAAAGTAAAATTACTGAATCCACTGGGAAGCTTTTTCAAGGGTATGCGCAAAGCCGTTATAAGCAAAGCAAGGCCAGCAAGTCAATTCTCAGATGATACGTTAGACTACAGGCACTGTTGTGGAAGCCCAGAGTGCCTAGGGAGAGAAGTTGTAGCTAACAGCATTTATACTCTTTCATCTAGTCGTAGCACTTGTTGGGTGTCCACTGGGTATGGTACAGTCTAAAGAAATGACACATTCCCTGCCCATAGGTAGCTAACACTCTAACACGGTAGAGGAGCATGAAATATTGACTTATCAAAGTTGTCATTCCTAGGTTTATTAGCTAAAATGTTCTGGGCCCATTCAGATCCATCCTGTCCAATATCAGGGCTGGGAGTCCTTCCATGCTTATCTGGGGGAGAGACATGAATTGTCAAAGGATTACAGGGGATCTTACACTTTTTGTATTGCCTAGAATTCGGTGACAACATCAAGTTCTCAGTTGCTCATGAAGATATTTTGTTAACCAGTGTAATTCCCAGGGGTCTAGTTTCAGTTTTTTTTCAGGCTTATTGTCTCCTATAAGGCTTTAATAACGTGGCTCAGTGGAAAGAGCATGGGCTTGAGAGTCAGAGGTCATGAGTTCTAATTCCGGCTCCGCCACTTATCAGCTGTGTGACTTTGGGCAAGTTACTCAACTTCTCCGTGTCTCAGTTACCTCATCTGCAAAATGGGGATTAAGACTGTGAGCCCCATGTGGGACAACCTGATTACCCAAGTTCTTAGAACAGTGCTTGGCACATAGTAAGTGTTTAACAAATACCATTATTATTATAATTTTTATTATTAATAATAGTGGTATTTGTTAAGTGATTACTTGCCCAAGTTCACATAGCAGACAAGTGGTGGAGCTGGGATTAGAACCCACGACACTTTGACACCCAGGCCTGTGCTGTATTCTCTAATCTATGATGCTTCTCTACTACTCCTATTATAAATAATTGCGGTATTTGTTAAGCACTTACTATATGCCAAGCACTGTACTGAGTGCTAGGGTAGATAAAAGACAATCAACCAAGCACAGTCTCTGGCCCACATGGGGCTCACGTTTCACAGGGAAATAGAGAATGTGGAACATTTCATCCCCCTTTTACAGATGACGAAGTTTAGGCACCAAGAAATTAAGGAACATACCTAAGGTCACATATGGGGCAAGTATCAGAGCCGGGATTAGAACCCATGTCCACTAGCTCCCAGGCCTGTGCTCTTTCCATGCTACTTCTCTATTCTGACATTGCAAAACATTGCATAATCATTTGCGTGACTTTTTCTTTAGGCACCTCCAGAGCAGTCACTAGTGAACCAAAGACCCTGGATGACCGTCTTTTGCTGATGTTTGTAGGCTTTGGGGCATCAGTCTGTCTTGCTGATTTGGGGCATCACCCTCTCTTGACCCCACCTCACCTTCTAGTTATCGTCCCATATCCCTCCTACCATTCCTTTCCAAACTCCTTGAACGAGTTGTCTACACGCGCTGCCTAGAATTCCTCAACAACCACTCTCTCCTCGACCCCCTCCAGTCTGGCTTCCGTCCCCTTCATTCCACGGAAACTGCGCTCTCAAAGGTCACCAATGACCTCCTGCTTGCCAAATCCAACGGCTCATACTCTGTTCTAATCCTCCTCGACCTCTCAGCTGCCTTTGACACTGTGGACCACCCCCTTCTCCTCCACACGTTATCTGACCTTGGCTTCACAGACTCCGTCCTCTCCTGGTTCTCCTCTTATCTCTCCGGTCGTTCTTTCTCAGTCTCTTTTGCAGGCTCCTCCTCCCCCTCCCATCCTCTTACGGTGGGAGTTCCCCAAGGTTCAGTGCTTGGTCCCCTTCTGTTCTCAATATACACTCACTCCCTTGGTGACCTCATTCGCTCCCACGGCTTCAACTATCATCTCTACGCTGATGACACCCAGATCTACATCTCTGCCCCTGCTCTCTCCCCCTCCCTCCAGGCTCGCATCTCCTCCTGCCTTCAGGACATCTCCATCTGGATGTCCGCCCGCCACCTAAAGCTCAACATGTCGAAGACTGAGCTCCTTGTCTTCCCTCCCAAACCTTGTCCTCTCCCTGACTTTCCCATCTCTGTTGACGGCACTACCATCCTTCCCGTTTCACAAGCCCGCAACCTTGGTGTCATCCTCGACTCTGCTCTCTCATTCACCCCTCACATCCAAGCCGTCACCAAAACCTGCCGGTCTCAGCTCCGCAACATTGCCAAGATCCGCCCTTTCCTCTCCATCCAAACTGCTACCCTGCTCATTCAAGCTCTCATCCTATCCCGTCTGGACTACTGCACTAGCCTTCTCTCGGATCTCCCATCCTCGTGTCTCTCTCCACTTCAATCCATACTTCATGCTGCTGCCCGGATTATCTTTGTCCAGAAACGCTCTGGACATATTACTCCCCTCCTCAAAAACCTCCAATGGCTACCGATCAATCTGCGCATCAGGCAGAAACTCCTCACCCTGGGCTTCAAGGCTGTCCATCACCTCGCCCCCTCCTACCTCACCTCCCTTCTACTCCTTCCCTCACCTCCCTCACCTCTCCTTCTACTGCCCAGCCCGCACCCTCCGCTCCTCCACCACTAATCTCCTCACTGTACCTCGCTCTCGCCTGTCCCGCCATCGACCCCCGGCCCACGTCATCCCCCGGGCCTGGAATGCCCTCCCTCTGCCCATCCGCCAAGCTAGCTCTCTTCCTCCCTTCAAGGCCCTGCTGAGAGCTCACCTCCTCCAGGAGGCCTTCCCAGACTGAGCCCCTTCTTTCCTCTCCCCCTCGTCCCCCTCTCCATCCCCCTGTCTTACCTCCTTCCCTTCCCCACAGCACCTGTATATATGTATATATGGTTGTACATATTTATTACTCTATTTATTTATTTATTTATTTATTTTACTTGTACATTTCTATCCTACTTATTTTATTTTGTTGGTATGTTTGGTTCTGTTCTCTGTCTCCCCCTTTTAGACTGTGAGCCCACTGTTGGGTAGGGACTGTCTCTATGTGATGCCAATTTGTACTTCCTAAGCGCTTAGTACAGTGCTCTGCACATAGTAAGCGCTCAATAAATACGATTGATTGATTGATTGATTTATTGATTGCTGTAGAGAGCACATCTGTTGGTGGTCTGAAGCCACACTGCAATTCTGAGACCACATTCCCTACAGTACTCTTAAATTGCCTGTTTAGAAGGACTCCAGTTATAATCATACTATGGTGTTTTCTCTTAAAATGGAGCTAGAGTCATGGGTTTACATGATTTTCAATATTTTGGAGGGTCTCATCCTTGGTGATGAAAGGCATTTTTGGAAAAAGATTGACCCGATGTTCCCTTTTCTTCAGGGTTTTTTCTTTGTCTGTGATGTGAGGGGAGCAAGCAGGGGTAAGAACATTTTCTAACTGGATCCTGGCTGCTGCTTCCAGGCAGCAGTGGCAGTACCGGCCAGAGGGCATTAAGTGATGAGTGGAGGGAAGAGGCAGGCCCGGGGTAGGCTTGCTGCCCAAGGGAAAGGGCTAGGATTGCCCCCACCAGTTCTCTGGTTGAGCTGGGCCTCATCCTGCTAGCAGAGGGCAAGGAGTGGAGCCTTTACTTTCGTTCTAATTCCGTTCTTTCTGGCTCCAGGGGCACACAGCCTTGGAGTGGAGGAATAAGGGAGAAGTGGGGAGACCAAGGAGCTGGAGCTGGAGCCTTTGGGCGAGGGTACGATTTTCCTACCAGAACGACCATCCCAAGATTCTTTCCCAGGAACCGAGTTCTCACTGATTCTGACTTCCTTCTACTTCTGGAGGGATGCCAGCTTTACTTTTCTGAGGTGGTGTGGCAGTGTGTAAGAGAAAAAAATGTTAAACAATCTTTGGTAGGATTGAGGCCTTCCCAGGCTGAGCCCCCTCCTTCCTCTCCCCCTCCTCCCCCTCCCCATCCCCCCCCACCTTACCTCCTTCCCCTCTCCACAGCACCTGTATATATGTTTGTACGTATTTATTACTCTATTTTACTTGCACATATTTACTAGTCTATTTTATTTTGTTAGCATGTTTTGTTTTGTTGTCTGTCTCCCCCTTCTAGACAGTGAGCCCGCTGTTGGGTAGGGACCGTCTCTATATGTTGCCAACTTATACTTCCCAAGCGCTCTGCACACAGTAAGCGTTCAATAAATACAATTGAATAAATGAATGAATATAAGGCTTATCAGAGGCAAACTAATACATAACTTTGGCTTTCTTGTTATCAGGCCATACCTCTGTGCTGAGTTAGTTAAGGGTGACAATGTTCTTTGAACACCCCTTTGAAACTGGAATCCTCAAGGTTACAGTTTATTTCTAGTCTTAATTCCACAGGCTCTTCCACTTGATTATAAGAAATCCAACTACAAAGTTCTTGTTTTTTTTGGTGGGGGGGTGGTCAGTCTGTTTTTGAGACAAACTATGGATGAGATTCATTCCATAAAATGAGGCTGGGCTAGAACAGTGCTTTGCACATAGTAAGCGCTTAACAAATACCATTATTATTATTATTATTATTATTATTATTATTATACTGTATAAATAATATACAAAACTGATAAATCTCTATTGGTGATATCAGCCTATACTTCACGCTGGTGCCCGGATCATCTTTGTGCAGAAACGCTCTGGGAATGTTACTCCCCTCCTCAAAAATCTCCAGTGGCTGCCAGTCAACCTATGCGTCAAGCAAAAACTCCTCACTTTCGGCTTCAAGGCTCTTCATCACCTCGCCCCCTCCTGCCACACCTCCCTTCTCTCCTTCTACAGCCCAGCCCGCAACCTCCGCTCCTCTACCGCTAACCTCCTCACTGTACCTCGTTCTCACCTGTCCTGCCGTCGACCCCTGGCCCACATCCTCCCTCTGGCCTGGAATGCCCTCCCTCCACACATCCGCCAAGCTAGCTCTCTTCCTCCCTTCAAAGCCCTACTGAGAGCTCACCTCCTCCAAGAAGCCTTCCCAGATTGAGCCCCCTTTTTCCTCTCCTCCTCCCTATCCCCCCCACCCTACCTCCTTCCCCTCCCCACAGCATCTTTATGTGTGTTTGTACAGATTTATTACTCTATTTATTTTACTTGTACATATTTACTATTCTATTTATTTTGTTAATGATGTGCACCTAGCTTTAATTCTATTTGTTCTGACGACTTGACACCTGTCCACTTGTTTTGTTTTGTTGTCTGTCTCCCCCTTCTAGACTGTGAGCCCATTGTTGGGTAGGGACCGTCTCTCTATGTTGCCAAGGTGTACTTCCCAAGTGCTTAGTACAGTGCTCTGCACACAGTAAGTGCTCAATAAATATGATTGAATGAATGAATGAATCATAAGTACTAGACACCTTGCTTTCAGGCTATTTTTTTTGTTTACAAATGCCCATCTCTTAATTTTGCTTAGCCCTGCAGGATTAGACTCCATAGAGAGAAAATTAGAGTAGGTCCTCTGTCAACAGAAAGAATGTTTAGTTGGGCATCTATTGGGAATCTAGAGTTCCTCTATTTACTTTGGGGAAGATTTCAATTCCTCTGGGTCTCAGATTCCAGCTATAAAATGAATACAGTAATACAGAGATGTTGTGAGGATAAAATTCAGTTCACAACACTTATGGACATGGCTGAAATTTAGGAGCAGCATGGCCTAATGAAAAGAGCTCAGGCTTTGGAGTCAGGGGACTTGAGTTCTGATTCTGACTCTTCCAATTGCCTGACCTTGGGCAAATCAGTTAACTTCTCTGTGCCTCAGAATCTTCATCTGTAAAATGGGGATTCAATCCCTGTTCTCCCTCCTACTTAGACTGCGAGCCCCTTAGGGGACAGGAACCGTGTCTAATCTGCTTAACTTGCATCGATTCCAATGCTTAGAACAGTACTTGACATGTAGTAAGAGCCTAACAAATATACTACTGCTGCTAATAATGATAATTTATATTAATGTCTGCTTCCCCCGTAGATTGTAAGCTCCTTGTGGGCAGGGTTCACATTCGTTCATTCAATCGTATTTATTGAGCGCTTACTGTCTGCAGAGCACTGTACTAAGCACTTCTACCAACTCCATTATATTGTACTTTCCTAAGTACTTAGTACAGTGCTCTGTACTCAATAAGTGCTCAAAAAAATGCCACTGATGGATTACAAATATGAAAATGTTTGGAAAAATACATGTAAGGTACTCAGCTCTCTTTTTCTATTTAACCACTCTTTTCTCCCCAACACTCTAGCTTGCACTCTTCGTTCCTCTCATGCTAACTTAATCACCGTGCCTCACTTTCTTCTCTCCTGCTGCGAACTTCTTCTTTATGCCCTTCCCCTCCTGCACTCCATCCTCCTTCACTCTTGGCAGACAACCAGTCTCCCCATCTTCAAAGTCCTTCTGAAATCATGTTGGTCCAGGATGCCTTTCCCTATTCATTTCTAATCTCCCCGCTTTATATCTACACAACTTTCAAATTCTCTAAGTACTACATACAACCCCTGAGAACTCATGTGCAATTTTATATACTCTATGACTCCATCCTACTTGTAATTTAGTTTAGTATCTGTCTCCCCAACTCTATTGCTATCTCTCTGAGGCAGAAATCATGTATCCTACTTCTGTTATACTTTCGAGTCCTTAGTACAGGGCTCTGCACAATACTTACCAGTGAAAAAAACCTACTGATTGATTACACATGATTGTCTTGTTTTTCCAGAAGTGCTGTAAAAGCTATCTGTGAGTCAGTTTCGGACTTTGTTTGGGTGAAGCAATTTAGCAAAGAGGAAAAGGAGAGAAAGAGGGTTGATTTTCTTTTTTTAAGAGTAATACTGTTTTTGTCCAGTGCTTAGAACAGTTCTTGGCACATAGGAAACGCTTAACAAATACCATTATTATTATTTGATGTTCCATCACAACATTCAGAGAAACAATTATCTGGCTATTTCTAGGTTGGAAAGGGATGACTTTTTGTTCCAAATACCACTTTAGGGTAATCTTGACTCTGCATTTTAACCATTTATTTATTTATTTTTTCCACAGGTCTGATGCAGTTCTTCAGGATGAGCTTGGGCAAGTCCCTGAGTCTCAAATTTCTCAATTTAAAAATGGGGATGCACTTGATGGACACACACAACCCATTGGGTAATGTAAACTAACGAAAAAGTTATCTGATGTCTGAGTAAAAATCATGGGTTTGTATTACTGTAGTCAGTGGTTGGTGATGGTTATTTACACAATACCCAGTGAGGTGGTCTATGATTATAAAGGACACAACAGGTGATTTAGATGATTTATTTAATTAGCACACTTTTTTTCTCGGCAGTTTTAAAAGCCTCTTGATGCTACTTAACATCATAAGCTGTAGCATATAACACTGAAATCACCAAAACAATTTTGAGGACAAATAGTTCATCTCACCAAAACAATTTTAAGGACAAATATTGCATCTGCTACAATAAACATTAACGAAGGATCGCAGAAAGACAGTGGCAGAGGGCTCCAGCTGGGACAGAATATTTTGGCAGAGTTGAGTTACTGAAAATAAATCAATAAATAGAAGAGACACCTCAAGACAGTGAAAGTACTGAATATGTGCAATATAGTTCTGTTTTTCACCTCTTTCTCTGAAGGGTAGGAAATGATTTACCTGATAATCATGTGCTAAAAATTGGACAGGGCTACAAGAATTTTAGAGCCACATTAAAAAATTAGACATTTGTAAAAATTGAGACTATTCCAGATGTTATTAGATGGGGAGAAATAATGTGATACTGGCACAATTACATCTAACAAAGGATTCCACAGAAAAAAGATATGCTACTTGTTTTGAAATAAGAATAAAAAGATTTAAGGGTTCAATCAACAGCTTTTGAAATGACAAGCATAGTGTTTGATTAAGAGTTTTTCAAGATTCTATCCCACACCTTTTTTGCATATTCTTCTTCTTAAGGCATCTGAAAAGTGAGGAGCAGAGAGATACAAAACAATAGCTTGTGCTTCAAAATCATTTTTTTTTCTTAGTATGCTGTTTGTCTAAAGTATGTGGCTAAAAGTTTTGTAGTTAAACCACATATAATTTGAAGATCACTGACCGAGTCTTCTGGGGAAGTAGTAAGGATGGGAGGAGATGGCTCGCAAATGCTTAATGTCCTACTAGGTTTTTAAATTTCTCTTTAGCAATTCTTGTCATTTCAAAGGGTAACATAACTTCATAACTTACATTCAGGTTTCCTTTAGCTATTTTTCCCAGGTGATGGCTGTACCTTAATCATACATCTAATGCTGGGAAATACACACATATTCAGAAAAGCAGTCACTAGGTAACTAGTCTATCGGAGTATACTGCAGAAAATTGATTACTGTTATCCAAAACACATTAACTCTCTTTTGCTAGTGTACCCAGGGCTACATGCTGATGAATGAACTGTAATAATAGAAGCTGGTTTCATCTGAAATCGCAGTCTATTGTCATCCTGGGGCACTACTTTCTCCAAGAATTAAATTTTTAAACGTTTTACTTCAAACAGTCCAAGATTCACATAGAATGAGATTTAAAAAATGTATTGATCACAGTTCTATTAAAAATGAATGCAAAGCCCTGCGTGTGAGTAGTTGACAAAAGGAACAGGTGATATAATTCTATTTATTTGGGGATTATGCAACTTTTATTCTTAAATTTGGCTGGTTTGATGTCTGATGCAATGGAAATAAACTGGGTGACAGGGAAAGGATTAGAAAGCCTAGGTTTATACACATGAATGCAGCCTATCAATCAGAACATTTTTCTCAGATCTCTCAGCTACTTTGTAAATCATAATTTTATCCCCACCCTGACTATTAAAGTCCATTACAAGGCCAACTTGTACTTCCCAAGCGCTTAGTACAGTGCTCTGCACACAGTAAGCGCTCAATAAATACGATTGAATGAATTACAAGGGCAAATTAGAGCTGTTTTTTTCCTCTTTCAAGAAAGAATATATATTCAATTTTTTAGAAGAGGAAGTTGACACTAGATGCTGATTCTCTCGATCATCATTCCCTTCTCTTCCTAAATACCATCCTCTGTCGGGTAAAGCTGAATACTTAAAGACAAATACTGAATTATGAACATCTCTCTCTCTCTCACAGACTCCCTGCTCACTCAGAAGAACGCTATCCCAAACTGATGCCGTGACAGCAACAAACTATCTCCTTAAACGTTTTACGCATCTCCAGGCTCCGGAAAGCATAGATGAGGGGGTCAATGACGGAGTTGCACATGATCAGGACCAGGTAAGTGTTGAAATGTGAGGTGTAGCAGATGCAGTGAGGATTGGCGGGGCATGTAATGATGAGGATGAGATGGAGGAAGAAGGGTGCCCAGCAGAATATGAATACGCCCAAGAGGATGGTAATTGTGACGGCCCCTTTCAGACAGGTGTGCTGGTGTACCGCCCCATCCACGGGCATGGCTGCGATTCGCTTCACGTGCAGACGGGCGAACAGAAACATGTGGACGTAGAGAGTGGCCATGAGGAGCAGCATGGCAAAGAACATGGTGATGAGACAGACAATGACAGTCTTGCTCTCAGAGTAGACAATGAACATAATGCCACAGATGAAGCACGAGATCCAGATGGCCATAATCAGGGTGATGGCTTTCTTGACGGTCATGATACTGTGATAACGGAGTGCATAAAAGATGGTGATGTACCTGTCGATGGCAATGACCAAGAGGTTGCAAATGGAGGCCACCAGAGAAATACAGATCATCGAGTCAAAGACGTTGTCCATGTGCTGGACGAAGCGATCGTCAAAGACGAAGTAGTCACCGGAAAGGAGGGCGATCATGACCGTCTCCAAGGCGTTCGACACACTCACTAACATGTCCGCCACCGCCAGGCTACAGAGGAAGAAGTACATAGGCGAGTGGAGATTTCCATTCTTGAACACGGCCAGGATAACGAGGATATTCTCCAGCAGGCTGACGATCCCCAAAGTCAAGAAGACTTCGGGCTTAATGAAGACCTGCTCGCAGAACCCACCGCTGCTCTGGTTGGCGAAGAGGAAGGAGCCGTTGAGGTCTTTGGAGTCGTTAGCCACCAGGCGCTGGAAAGAAAGCAGGCTGAACGTGGTGTTCATTGCCTGTGGAGGGGGTTGACTGAAGCCGGACGTGGGGCAGAGGGGTGAGGGAAAAGGAGCTGCAGCCCAGACGGCAGATTCCGTTGGAAAAAATCTCTCTGGAGGTGCCCCGTTTTGGTGCTCGTTAGATGCGACTGTTCTGGCTGTTTCCGGAAAAGCGAGTGGGGGCTCAGAAGGAAAAGTTGGCTTTGGGTGGTGGATCCCCCAAACCTGTCTATGTATCCGGGATTTTCTTCTTCGCTGCCTCTGTCTAGAAGCAAAAAGTGCCGCAGGTTAGCAGGTGCTCCATCCACCAGAGTTAGCAATGTTTCCTCTCCCTCCCTCTCTCTTCAGTTTGCCAGTTGAGGAAAAACCAGGCAGGCTCTCATCTCGGACTCTATCTGCATCCACTGAGGGCTTGCTGCTAACGGGGGTGTTTGTGGCTCGGTGGAATAGACGATGCTGCTTCTGTTGCTCGAAGGGGGAAAACTTCAGTGGCTTTATACATTTACACAAGAGAAACAACTCCTACTTAATCTTCAGTGCAGCAAAATGACCATTTAGAGAGCAGGCACCTTTCTGATTGACAGCCCCGAAGCAGGTACAATATTCCCATTGCCTAATCCTCCATAGAAAACGATTTGGTGCCCTCTGCAGTCAGCCCTTCAATCCTCTGCTTTAGCTGCGTGGCACTTTTGGTTCAGTAATTAACACGTTGAGGCCAAGATGTCCATTCGTGTTTGTGTCACGCTGACTGCTAAACCTCTTTGTGAACAAGATGTTAATAGGCTGCAGGTCGGGAAGCTGGCATTCTCTGATCCAAGAGCTGGGACACAGCAGCCAGGCAGGCTAATAACACTGTTATCCAGTCACCCCGCTAAGTAGGACGAGAAGATTACGTGGCCCGGTGGCTAGAGGAGTCGGGACATCTGGGTTCTGGTACCCAGCTTTGCCACTTGCCTGCTGTGTGACCTTGGGCAAAGTCCTTAACTTCTCCGAGCCTCAGTTTCCTCCCCTCAATGAAATACCTCCTCTCCCTCCCTCTTAGACGGTGAGCCCTGTGCGGGATGGGAACCGCGGCCCAAATTATTATTTTGAATCGGCTCCAGGGTTTAGCACGATGCTTGCACCTGGTAGTGGCATGGCTTACTGGAAAGGTTATAGCCCTGGGAGTCAGAGGACCTGGGTTCTATTCCCGGCTCTGCTCTTTGTCTGCTGTGTGACCTTGGGCACAGCTTCTCTGTGCTTCAGATCCCTCATCTGCAGAATGGGGATTTAATACCTGTTCTCCCTCCTACTTAGAGTGTGAGCCCCATGTGGGATTTGATTATCTTTAATCTTCCCCAGCACTTAGTACCGGGCTTCGCACACAGTAAGCGTTTAACAGATATTTTTGTCGTTAAGGTAAATGCTTGATTAACAGCATTACAACTGTTAAAGAGATCGCATACTCCAGTTCCCTCTCTTTGACTAGATGCAGTATAGCCTAGTGGAAAGAGCTTAGAAGTCAGAGGCCCTGGGATCTAATTCTAGACTCTGCCATTTGTCTGCTTTGTGACCTTGGCCATACCTTTTCAGTTCTCTGTGCCTCAGTTCCTTCATCTGTAAAATGTTCCTTCATCTGTAAAATGGGATCAAATACTGGTTCTCCTTTCCCCATAGAGTGTGAGCCCCATGTGGGACAGAGATTGCATCTGCCTGATTATCTTGAATCTAACCCAGCATTTAGGACAGTGCTTGGAACGTAAGTGCTTAACAAATGCAATTATTATTAATACTATCATTACTAGTGGGAGGTCTTTCCCCAAACCAGCAATTGTTTGTCTATCTTCCAGAGAAGGAGATTCACAGCCTCCACTCAGGCACTTGTTCTTTCATTTAATAATCCCTACTATCAGGAAATTCTATTTTGTAATTTAAAATAATTCATTGTATTCTTTCCCCATTGGAGGTTGTCAGTATCCTTTGAAAGCCAGAAATCCATCAGAGCTTTATTTTCCACACCAAGAACAATTTAAACTTCTTTAGTTTTTTTCATAGTTTTAATTTTCCCATCCATCAAATCACTCACTCAATCAATCAGTCAATCAATGAGTGGTATATATTGAGTGTGAAATCCTTTAGAGGTTGAACTCTTGACTCCACAATATCTCCACATTTCAGTGGGATAGACTGCCACAACCCAGCTATGGGTAATTGATAAGGGTTTTGCCAATTACAAATGTAATCAAAATAATATTTTCTCACTTTAGCTGACCAGCTGTTCTGGTTAACTTTACATCAGCACTGAGATTTTTAAAAATAAAAGACTACATTGCTGATTCACTGCCTGAATCTATGTAAGGCAGGAATTTTCCTTTGGACAATATTAATAATAATAATAATGACATTTATTAAGTGCTTATTATGTGCAAAGCACTGTTCTAAACACTGGGGAGGTTACAAAGTGATCCGGTTGTCCCACGGGGGGCTCACAGTCTTAATCCCCATTTTACAGATGAGGGAACTGAGGCCCAGAGAAATGAAGTGACTTGCCCAAAGTCACACAGCTGACAGTTGACGGATCCGGGATTTGAACCCATGACCTCTGACTCCAAAGCCCGCGCTCCTTCTACTGAGCCACGCCGCTTCTCATAATTGGCCCACATCTTCCAGGACAATGCAAACACTAGCCTCCAAATTTAGATTACTGAGAATGGAATTAGGCAGGTGGGATTAATTATTTTAGAATTGCTTGTTCTCAGTTCCCTGCTGCCAGCATATCTGATTGACAGACAGGATTTTTAGGATATCCTTATCCTGTCTCCCTCATCCTTCTGGAGACCTGGAGACCTCAAAACAAGGCAAATTATTTGGAATCTCCTTTATTTCCTCTCCCCCCACTTATGCCCCCATTAAAATGGAACGATTGGTCACTAGTCTGCGTATAATTAGTGTACCCCTACCTAATAGTAGTTCGGTCCAGTGAGAAGAGCATGGGCCCGGGAGTTAGAGGATCTGGGTCCTAATACCAGGTCTGCCACTTACCTGCTATGTGACCTTGGGCAAGCCACAACTTCTGGGCCTCAGTTTCCTCATCTGTACCTGCTCTTCCCTTCCCCTTAGACTATGAGCCCCATCTGGGACAGGGACTGGGTCTGACCTGATTATCTTGTGTTGACATCAGCTCTTAGTACAGTGCTTGGTATTTATGTGCTTAATAAATGCCATTGTTGTTATTATTTATTTAAAAAAGAAGCCTTTTTCTGAGCATAGTATGCGGGCTAATCCCTTATCAGTCATTTATTTGATTATTATGCTATATTTTATAAGAGAACAAACATCTAATTCAAAATAAAGCAGAACACTAAAAGCTTGGGAGGTTTCCAAGATTGTTTCTCACTGTGCCGTACGCCACATTTGTTCAATACACTGTTGGGGCAGCTCTAACTGGTAAATGGATTTTTCAAATTCCTCATATGAAATCCAAATGACTGAATGAACTGTTTTCCCTGAAATGCTATATCTGTAAAAAGCTGCACTGACCAATTGATCTGCACACGGTAATGACACCCACCAGTGGTTTTATAGGGGTGTGTGGAGAGGTCAGAGGAAATGAAGGGTCTTTAGGAATATGAGCCCCCTTACATGTCAAGAGCAATAATTTGATGTTAAGTGTCAGTGAAAAAAATTATTGAGAGAACAAATAGATTAAGAGCAGCCTGTCTACCAAATGCATTAGCAAATGTCATGCTGTACTTTAACTTGTTTGCAGGGTTCCTCCAAAAAACAGACTGTTCCAAAATAGCCCTTCCCATGTAATGATTTTCAATAAAGTGGTGATATCAGGCATGAGAGATTGGAGGTCTGAGCCTTCTGGCCCTCAGAAGGAAATTAAAAATAATTCCAGAGAAAACAGCAAAACTGCAAGAGGGTGGCCATATTTCTCTTAGCCAAGTCTCCACAGTAATGGAGTTTGGGCATGGTCAGCACAGATCACGAGAATTCACTGAGCACTCTCCAAATATCAATTTAGTCCATTCTCTCAACCTTCTTACCCAGCAAATTGAATGTGCAGAGCTCATTCAACTTCCTCCTCCTTTTGTTACCCCTTACCATCGCATGGTAGGTCGGGGGAAAGGTGGGAAGAGAAGAGGAACAAGGAGCTGGGATGGTATATACACTGGATAATGGATTAACTGAGCAGTGCTGGACCTATCTCATCCTTGAAACCTATGGTTCTATTTTTAGACAGTTGAGGGGAAGTTGTAACACTGCACGCTTCCTCCCTTTCCTGTCTTTATTCTTTCTCCAGGGCCAGCTCCCTACCAACTTAGAGGCTGCACTGATATTAGCTTCCCACTGGAAGTAAGAGGATCTCTCTTAAACTTAACCAGCTCTCTACACCTCTTGCCCACCCCCGTCCGCTGCCCCCAACTCTCCCCTCTCAGATCCTCTTCCCATTTAATGGGAACTCATTCATAATGGGGAATGTCTTCCACCATAGCCGGTATTTACCGAGCACTTCCTGTGGGCACCATAGTAAACGTTTGGGTGACTACATGTCAATAGAATTGGTAGTTACACTCCCTGCCCTCAGGAACCTTGCAATCTTGGGGAAGAGGTTATGGACTCAGGACCTACACATTGTCCCAGATGGCTAATTAGTGGGAGCCTGGGGAAGAGTGGGCAAGCATGTTCTTGTAATGACTCTGGAGATGCAATCACAGACTCCGTGATGTCTCTTGTGGGTTGAAATGGGGAGGGGCCACCATACACATTTAAACGTACATAGATGCGTGGAATCCTACTTGTACAGCGAGGCTGTGGAAAGGCCAGGGCATTCATGGTCTCTCTGCTGACAGGAAAGAAGGGGAGAACTAAAGGAAGTTCCTCTGAGGGTCAGCCTCAGCCCAGAAGAATAGATCCCAATCAGCTCAAGGTTCTTTCTGCCTCCAAAACTTTGTCCCATTTTATTTCACAATCAGGGAAGAGTGGTAATAACTTTCGTAACTCAGGTGTCTAACAAGAATGTGTTCAATGCCATGTCCATGTGGTTTGCTTTTATTTTACCTGCGGTGAAATGCAAAGCAGTTTCACACTATTTGCTAAATAGGGTTGTATTTGCCATTGTCATGTGTTCAAAGCCTATTGTCACTGCGTTTTGAGTTAAAACTGAAGTACTAATGGTGCAGCCTAATGATAGTCCGTGCCTCTGATCTCTCATTATGTCTGGCAAATTAAATCTTTGCATGTATCATACTTCCCCTAATTTCCATTTTTACAAGCTATTCTTCTCATTTTACAAGCGTCTTTCTATTCTTTAGCCACCCCTCTCTGTCTCTCTCCCCTTCCCTTCTCTATCGGCCTCCCCTCCCCTCCTCTCATTTGTAATATTGCTTAAAACACTGGGAGAAAGAAAGCTGATGGTTTTTCTGTAAACAACTGTTCTCCACTTTGCAAATGAATACTTTAGTTCCTTAGAAGAAGCAGGCATCTGCATTCATTAGTCTGTCAGGGTTGTGTTTGATCTTTTATTTTCTTGTTGCCTTTTTGGCTTGAATAAGAGGGAAAAAGACAAGTAAATCCAAATGTTGAAAGAGTTCATCAGTAAATCAGGGGGATTTATTGAGCACTTCCTAGGTGCAGAGCACTGTTCTAAGCACTTGAGAAAGTACAGTAGGACAGTGTTGGTAGATGTGATCCCTACCCACTAGGAGCTTACAATCTACAGCCTTTTAAAAAAAAATGGTATTTGTGAAGCACTTACTATGTACCAGGCACTGAAATAAACCCTGGGGTAGATACAAGATGATCAGGTTGGACACAGGATAGATACAAGATGATCAGTTTGGACACAGTCCATTCCCCACATGGGGCTCACTGTCAATCCCCAATTTACAGATGAGGTAAATGAGGCAGAGAGAAGCTGTGACTTGCCTTCGGTCAAACAGCAGACAAGGGTGGAGCTCTGACTTCCAGGGCCCTGCTCTTTCCACTGAGCCACACTGGTCCTTATTTCCTTTTGCTACCTGTTCTGATAACTTTTAACCCTGACCATTGACTTTAAGGCATTCAGTTATAATAATGATGGCATTTGTTAAGCGCTTGCTACGTGCCAAGCACCGTTCTAAGCACTGGGGTACATACCAGGCAATCAGGTTGTCCCAGGTGGGGCTCACAGTCTTAATCCCCATTTTACAGATGAGGTAACTGATGCACAGAGAAGTTAAGTGCCTTGCCCAAAGTCACACAGCTGACAAGTGGCGGAGTAGGGATTAGAACCCATGACCTCTGACTCCCAACCCCGTGCTCTTTCCATTAAGCCACGTTGCTTCTTATAGTGGTTATGTCACCACTACCTATCCACACTCTTTTCCACCACACTCCCAGCTCACCTTCTCTCTGTGCTTCACTCTCTCTCCCCCTTAAACCTTACTTAGACCCTTTCTACTTGCAATTCCCTTCCCCTTCAGATCACAGCTCTTCCCATTTACAAAGCTCATCTGAAATTACATCTCCTTCAAGAGACATTTCCTGGTGAATTGCTTCACTTCCTGTTTTATTCTCTCAACCTTCACCCCAGCACTTCGAATCAACTACACATAGATAATAGGATTCTTGCAAATGTTTAGACTAAGTTCTTTGTATTCAAAGGTGATGCTACTGACTGAGATCTTTTCAATGCAGGCAGGAATAATTGAAGAGACTCCCATGACCTCCGTTGCACCTGCAAAGATTGACACTTATCGTATGGCATTGTGGGACCTGCCACTGTTTCTAAACATGCTTCTTGTTCTTCCAGTGTTTGGCTGAGAGAGAGTAATTCCTCTCCTGGTTTCTGTGTACTGCTGAGCCACATCATTTGAAAACAGTTCGCTCCATCTTTAATGACTATTTTTTAATCCCTACTTTAAAACGAAAGAGGGTGAGACCCAGAGTGGTGGAAGTGTCTTTGGTCCTCTGACTCCCAGAGGACCGGGTTTTACTCCTGGTTCCACCACTTGTCTGCGTGGCTTAGGCAACTCATTTAACTTCTCTGTCTTGGTTGCCACATCTGTGAAATGGGTATTACAACTGTGAGCCCCCTGTGGGGCATGGACTGTGTTTAACCCGATTATTTTATATCTACCTGAGAGCTTAGTAGAGTGCCTGGCATATAGTAAGCACTTAACAAATACCATTAAAAAGTAGACAAGGCTAGAGTTTGTATTTTGTGATGCCGTAGATACTGATCCTAGGTAGTGGTTGAGGGTAATGGTGAAAAGCCTAATTTCATAATTAGGTAGTAAGCCTCCTTCCCCAGGTTGCCTATGAAAGGTCAGGACCTGGTGAGGTCATTGACAGCACCAAGCACCAGCCCCAAAAAGCAATTATCCATTGAGTCAGAACCCTCTGTGACTGTACTTCCTTCCCAAAGCAACACAGCATTATCTGGGTGGCCGTTTCCATTGGTAGCAGCTGGCAGAAATAAGTTATTTTGTGCTTGAGGGCTTTATTGCCACACCAAAGCCAGTGGTCAAAAGAACCACAGGTGCTTGGAAAGGTCAATAGCTGGCAAGGCTTAGTTTGAGGAAAGGCCAATAGGAGAAGCACAGAGAAACAATTCTCTGGCTGTAGAAATTACAAACCACCCATTAATCAGCCACTGAAATCTGAATACTTTGTGTGACTCTGGGTTGAGAGTCTCTGTCCCGTGGGAGTAATAATAATAATAATAATAATGGCATTTGTTAATCACTTACTATGTGCAAAGCACTGTTCTAAGCGCTGGGGGGGGGATACAAGGTGATCAGATTGTCCCACATGGGGCTCACAGTCTTCATCCCCATTTTGCAGATGAGGTAACTGAGGCACGGAGAAGTTTAGTGGCTTGCCCAAGGTCATACAGCAGACAAGTGGTGGAGCTGAGTAGTGAATGGAACTCAAGCTGTGCAGGTCCAGGAGCAGCATGGCCTAGTGGGTAGAGCAGAGACCTGGAAATCATAAGGATCTGAGTTCCAATTCCAGCTTTGCCACTTGTCTGCTGTGTGACTTTGCACAAGTCATTCAACTTCTCTGTGTCTGTTACCTCATCTGAAAAATGGAGATTAAGTAGATTAAGTCCGCGTGGGATGTGGACTGTTTCCAACCTAGCTAACGTGTATGTACCCCAGTGCTTAGTACAGTGCCTGGAACACAGTACGTTCTTATCAAATACCATTAACAACAACTCGTCAGGCTGCTGAGAAGACTGCCTTGGTGAAGTTTGGAGATGGAACTGATTAGTGGCCTGAGACCCAGGATTTCTGGGTTCCACTTTCTTCTCTATTTGATATCTGATGTATCATAGCCTTCCTATATCTTTGTCACAGATGACGGCTCCTCATTCTTATTAAGCCAGCAACCACATATGGAAGAGTGAGAGAGAAAACACAAAGCAAATTAAACAGATGTGATCCTGGTCTTTAGCAACTAGCAACTGGGCCGTTTGTGTGTCTTTCTATTCCTTTAAAATGGTAACACTAGCACTTGCCGCTTTTTTCTTGCTTCTTCTTACAGTTGGTGGGGTCTCGCCACACTAGTGCATCCCCACAATGCCCTGGGAGGTTGCTGCTGCCATCTTACCTCTTAGAATTCACTTGACATCTCTGTGCCTCAGTCTCCTCATCTTTAAATGGGGGATTAAATAGCTGTTTTCCTTCCCCGTTGAACTGTGTGTCCTGGAAGGGACAGAGTCTGGGTTCAATCTGATTAGCCTGCATCTGCACCAGCTCTTAGTACAATGCTTGGCACATAGTGCTTCACAGATGCTATTATCATTATTATTATTATAATTATGTAGACCTCCTGCCCCCATGAAAAGCGTAAGACTATTTGGAATTTAGTTAACTAGTTTCACCCCTGTGGACCAGCTGCTGAGATTTGTGGCAGATAGTTGGAGATAGTGTGACTTTACAACACATAGACTACACAGACGGCCACTCTTTGGTTATGCAGATTTCAATGGCAAAAGTAATCACATACCTAAATCTGAAAATTAACCTGCTCCCTCTGATCTTTCCCTATTCTTAATCGAAGTCCAGGTTTCCAAGCTCTTCCTTAAACATGGCTGATACTTCCCGTATACACTATGTACGGGACTTCCTTGGCAGTTCATCTTCCCAACACAGCCCTTTTGTGAAAATCCAGTCATTCATTCAGTCATATTTAATGAGCACTTAGTGTGTGCAGAGCACTGTACTAAGCGCTTGGGAAGTACAAGTTGGCGACATATAGAGATGGTCCCTACCTAACAATGGGCTCACAGTTTAGGAGGGGGAGACAGACAACAAAACAAAACATGTGGACAGGTGTGAAGTCGTCAGAATAAATAGAATTAAAGCTAAACGCACATCATTAACAAAATAAATAGAACAGTAAATTTGTACAAGTAAATAGAGTAATAAATCTGTATAAACATATATACAGGTGCTGTGGGGAGGGGAAGGAGGAGAGGAAAAAGGGGGCTCAGTCCCAGATGGGTTTCAAAACAAGTCAGTGGTCCTGGACAAGGGCTGGCGTGCATCAGGATCTGTCTTGGAGTGGTTACAGGGCATACAGTGTGTGCATGGGCCAGACTGGGTGAAGTGTGGCACTTTGCTTATACCAGTAGTAACAACTGGGTTTATCATGGCCCTGGAGTTTTCATTTTTATGTGGCACTACAAGCCCAAGTAATTTGATACTTGTCTTATGCTGTCAAGTTGTCTCCGACCCACAGCGATGCCATGGACATATCTCTTCCAGAATCTCCCACCTCCATCTGCAATCGTTCCAGTAGTGTGTCCATACAGTTTTCTTGGTAAAAGTACAGAACTGATTTACCATTGCCGCCTCTGCACAGTAAACTTGAGTCTCTGCCCTAGATTCCCTCCCATGGCTCTGCTGCCCAGCATGGATGAGTTTTGACTTGTATCAGATTGCCTTCCACTCACTAGCCACTGCCCAAGCTAGGAGTAGAATGGGTAGGCCACTGTTTGACTCTCCCTCCCCCAGTCGAGACTGGTAGAGTACTGGAAACTCTCCAGGTCACAAACTTCCTAGCCTTCTGGGAGCCCGTGGCCTCTCTCCAGGTCCTGGTTTCAGTGTTTGTAAAATAGCTCTCCTTTCTCCAGGTCCTTACCTGGAATTGGCTGGCCTTCAAAGGTCATCAGGTGAGTGACTCAGACTTTCCATAAAGTTGTTTTCCCTCTGAGACAGGGGTTGTCCTGATGAGAGAGCAATTTACTTGTCCTGAGGCTTTCAGAAACTTTCAGGTATCAATGTGAGGGGTCATCTTGGACTCATCTACACCATCATCATTAATGATACTTATTGAGTGCTTACAGAATGTAGAGCGCAGTACTGAGCACTTGGCAGAGTACAATACAATAGAGTTGGGTAGACATGTTCCCTGCCCGCAACAAGCTGCAGTGCAGGATGAAGTGGGAGGCTTCCTCCTAGCTAATGGTAGACCGAGAGGACGGGAGCCAGTTTTAGCGTTTTCACACATTCTTCAGCAGAGAAAACATAGACTTTAGTTCTCTTGACTATTCCTACAGTATTTTGGCTTTCTGTGTGAAAAGAAACTTACTTCATTTTTGTCTCTGGGGTCCTCTGACTCAGTGCTTCGGTCCCACTGAAGATTTTCTGGGTATCTGTAATTTCATTTATTTGTATTGATGTCTGTCTCCCCATCTCTAGACTGTAAGCTCACGGTGGGCGAGGAATGTCACTGTTAATTGTTGTATTGCACTTTCCAAGTGCTTAGTAGAGTGCTCTGCACGCAGTAAGCACTTAAATACAAATGAATGAATGAATATTAGAATCCACTGACTAACCACTTCAGCAGTGAAGCTAGATTAGGTGTTCCTGAATTTTTAGTATAGAACCCAGGTTAGAGGGCCTGTGCTCTTTCCATTAGGTCACACTGCTGCTTCTTTACATTCCTGTTAGGGCACACCTGTATATATGTATATATGGTTGTACATATTTATTACTCTATTTATTTATTTATTTTACTTGTACATATCTATCCTATTTTATTTTGTTAGTATGTTTGGTTTTGTTCTCTGTCTCCCCCTTTTAGACTGTGAGCCCACTGTTGGGTAGGGACTGTCTCTATATGTTGCCAATTTGTACTTCCCAAGCGCTTAGTACAGTGCTCTGCACATAGTAAGCGCTCAATAAATACGATTGATGATGATTGATGATGGTGAGACACTTATGTCTAGAGAACAATGAAGTCTCTGGAGTTCAAATATAAGACAAACATATTAACTAGGCCACCGTTCAGGTAGGTTCACAAAAGTTTCCCATGTAAATCTTTCAGTGTGCTTCGCATCCAAAAAAACTTTAGCGATTTAAGAAAAAGAAAATAGCTTTTTTTCATTTAAATTGAAAAGAGTGTGCGAGACAACAGAAACATTTTAGAAGCAGCTTTTAGAGTAATGACTCTCAAAGATAATTATAATAGATTGAGGTAGAACATTTGTGACTTTGTTTTCTGAAAGCTTCAGTATACTGGTAAATGAAAGTCTAAGTCATTTTCTTAATTTACTTGAAAACTTTTTTCTTTTCGTTTTCTGGACCTGTTTGAAGCTTGGGGTGGAAACCCATTATTTATTTGATTTTTCTTTCTTGCCGTTAACTTTGTATTTTTACTTCTAAGAGGGGCAACCCTAGATGGTGTTCTGAGGAAAGTAATTCATCTAAGTGGTTCTTTGCCAAATGCTTGTCTGGGAACCTCCAGGACTTTTAAACAAGATAAAATTAGAAAGAATGAATAAGTGAATGATTATGTTCCATTATTTAGGCACTCGCTATTTACTTCAGCGAAATAAACCACTTAACTTGGTCATTCTGAGAAGTAAATTTACAGCCCCTTCAATCAGCTGGCCTAGTAGGGATTAGAGCTGCTTTTTATGGCTTCTTGTGGTCTGGGTGTGCATACCTCTTTGTTTGTACATCTTCCTCATAATGATGTGTTAAGCACTGGGATAGATGCAAAGTAATCCTATTAGACACAGTTGCTGTCTCACACAGACTTTTATTCTAAACAGGAGGGAGAGGGGGTATTTTATCCCCATATGAGGAAACAGAGAAAAAGCAAAATTAGTGTCATGACCAAAGCCCCAGAGCAGGAGCTTGGATTATAACCCAGGACTTCTAATTCCCTGTCTGGTGCTCTCTTTCCTCTTTTAGAACACAAAAGCTGGGTGGCAACATTCTCTTAGTGCACTGTGGCAACATTCTCTCAGTGCAGTGGAAGGGCTTGCTAACGGCAGTGAAGATCCAATTCCCGGTCACCTTGGAAATCCTCCCCCTTCTTATGCCTTGTGCCCCTCTTACTGCCCAGTAATGGAACTGGAGGGTCCTTCTATTTCTAAATAAAAGCAGTGGGTGACGATGGAGTCTCCCTTCGAATGTGGTGGATGGACCTCGCTTCTAAGACCCCAAGAGTGTGGAACCTGTACAGGAGTACTGATCCTAGTGTTAGTGAACTGTGCATCTCCACTCATGTTCCTGCTGGACTCCAGAGTGAAACAAATAGTTGGGTGGGCAGAAGGGTGGCATGAGGCCAACTACAGATGCACTTTTCATCCACATTAGCCAGTTACCAGCAGAAGCGGGATTAAGAACCCAGAGCTCCTTATTCCCACTGGACCAACGGGAGGACTCGAATTCAGTAGTGACAATAGTGTTAGCAAAGGTCTGAGGAACAGTTTGTCATTTTCCCCCAAGAGCATCAAATTTTTTTTTTTGTGAATGGCCTACAGATATGTAAGGTCTCCCAAAGATGAGAAATAAGAGCAAAGCTCCAGCTGAAAAGACATAGAATGACAACATGTATAAATAAAGATGTTCCATTTTCCCCTCGTCTCCTCCGGGAAAAATGCACACCTTCCCATTGCAGGGTCAGAGGCAGGATTAGAACGGTAGTCTCTTTAGAGGTAGCAATGCCCTTCAGGAGGACTAAGATGGGTCCAAAATCCTCCCTGCAGGAGAAGATGTGATAAGGCTTTGAAGATGGCGAGAATAGTGGTCTCTCACATATAAAGAACGAGTAAATTCCAGGGGACGTGGGCAAGGGCATCAGTGTCGAGAAAGAGGAAATCTGGGTACGGTGAGGATTAGGAAAATAATTGGGTTTGAGCCATCTTCTAGCTGATGGAAAATCAAGTAGCCTCTGGTTCCCGTGATGTGAGCAGTCTTCTTTTCCGCTTCCAAGAGAGACAAGAAAGCTTGATTAGAAAACTGTCACCATCTGCACTCCCTTCCTAATCCTCAAGGATCCAAGTCCTTGTGAATAACACATGCTGACTGCCAAATCATACCCCCTATTCTTTTTCAGCTAGGAACTTCAAGAAGTGATTGACAATTGATACAGCTGTCTACTCTGCCTTCCAAGGGGATGGGTTTGGATGTGTTGAGTATCACAGGAATTTTCCCTTTTCAGTCTCTCCCCAGGAACTTCTCCATCATCTAACAGTGGAGGCTTAACATTGAATGACTAATTCATCCAGGTAGGACGCTCTCTTTACCAACCTATAAGATGAAATAAAGACAATCAGTCTGAGGGCAGACATGTTGCATTGCTTGTTTAGGTAGAAGCTATTCATTTGAAAAGAACATCTCGGGAAGTAGATTTTGTAATACGCTTTAAGGAAAAGATGTTCAAATATCTGTAGAATCACTCCAGACAACCTTGCTGATTACTTCATATATTCATCTTGCTGTTTTCTCAGAATATGAGGGAGGGAGGAATCTGTTTCCTCAAATGCATGTCTCAGTCTTGCCTACTGTGCTCCATGCTTCCCAGAGGCTAGATTTAGGTAGGTTGATTTCATTATTATTTTGGAATTACAAGAAGAGGCAATTTAAGGCCCTGGTGGGACTTCAGCAGGGGAATTTCATGCTCTCTTTGTAGCTTGAGCTACTGGCCAACTCCACATAAACTCTTTCCCCTGTTTGTGCTTCCATGGCGATGTGCAGGGGACAGGTGATGCAGTGGAGGTATGTCTCTCTGGTGGTGGGAGAGCCGTGGTCGGCTGCTGTAAACCAACACCAGTGAGCCCCCTTGTGCTCCCTGTCCCACACAGGACTCTCAGTCTAGGGAAAAGGAAGAACAAGTATTTAATCCCCCATTTTACAGATGAGGAAACTGAGACAGAGACGTTAAAGTGATTTGCCCAAGGTCACACAGCTGGCAAGTGGTAGATCTAGGATTAGAACCCAGATTGTCTGACTCCCAGCCCTGTGCTCTTTCCACTAGACTACACTCTGTACCATATTTCTCAGATACAGAAGCTAACAATCACCAGGCTTCTAAAGCAGTATGGGTTCGGGTTGATTCAATATGCTTTGAGACTATTTCTGCTTCAGAAATAGTAGCAGATAGAGATTTCTATTGGACCATGATGTAAATCAAATAACCTTTCAGAGACCTTCACATTCCCAACAAGATGACCATGACAGTTATACAATTTTGCAGAATTTACAGTGGGAAGGAACATTAGTCAATTACAAAAGACAGCAGCATAGCACAGTGCTTGATTGAATGAGTTAGAACTAAATCCACCAAGGTCAGTTTTGTTGACTACTGACTGTTATAAAATTTTCGTCATGAAACTGGAGAGACGAAAATATCACACTGCTGCATTTTCAACCCTGGGGTAATTTTTTTTTTGGATAAAGAAGAAGAATGAAATTAGTCATGTTTACATATTGCTGTCAAATGCCTTTTGTCCCTGCTGCTTTTCTGCTCCAACCCACATATACTCACGATCAATTGGAATTGTAATGGAGGAACGTGTTGTACCTGATTTGGGATGGATTACTGAAGGCATACTGAAGTTCAAGGAATTGGCAAGTTAAATAGTATTTGAAGTGATAAAATTCTGAGGTTTCTACTGAATTGTTTTGGTATTTAAGCACTTACTCTATGTCAAGCATTGTACTAAGCTCTGGGGTAGATACAAGATAATCGGGTAGGACACAGTCCCTGTCCCTCATGGAGCTCACAGTGTAAGCAGGAGGGAAAATAGGCATTGAATCCCCATTTTTCAGATGAGGAAACTGAGGCCCAGAGAAGATAAGTGACTTGCCCAAGATCGTACACAACATGCAAAGGGCAGAAGAAGGATTAGAAACTTAGTCCTCTGACTCCCAAGCCCATGCTCTTTCCACTAGGCCACACTGCTCTTTCCCACTAGATGTGAGGGTGACGGTGTATGTGTGCAGGCATATAGTCTTGAAAAGGGTACACTCGGCAAGACTGAGAGAAAGAGAAGATTGGTTCATGTACCTTTCCCTCCTTACCATATATCTAGGCCTGCCTGGAAAAGACAAGGGGCCAAACACGGTTCCTAATGGGTCTCTGAGCCGAAAAGGCTTTTCTTCTCCCTGCCTGGCTTCTTTATGAAACTATACCTTGGTCCTCTGAACAGAGGGTCTCCTCCAAAACCAAACCATTCATCCCTTAACGTGATACATTTCAGATAAGATGGGCTTGTTTTTTTCCCTCTTAAAAAAATTACACAAAATGAATGATTCAAATTCTCGAGTGAAGGAACAAGTCCTCTTTGCTTGCTCAGTTCCCCTTTTC
The DNA here is from genome assembly GCF_015852505.1 of Tachyglossus aculeatus. Classification (NCBI taxonomy): domain Eukaryota; kingdom Metazoa; phylum Chordata; class Mammalia; order Monotremata; family Tachyglossidae; genus Tachyglossus; species Tachyglossus aculeatus. The sequence continues at coordinate 13,605,717 of NC_052073.1, read as the reverse complement.
TCTCTCCTCCCCACCCTTGCCTTACATTGCTCCATAAAAATTGATTGCTAAATATGCCAAGAGCAGTAGGAGATGGTACTCAAAGAAGAGAAGATCATTCTGGATATTGGGAACACAATGGGTTTGCTGATTGCCTGATGGAATTGAGGAGATTGACATCTATAATAGCAGGCTCCTTTGGAACTATACCATTTTACCAAAGGGGCAGATGGGTAGTAAAGAAGTTTGATAAATTTATTTTTTTTACTCATCTGTCTCTCATTAGTTATTTTAAATGGATGTCCAGGCTGTTAGGACCCAAGTGAGAAACACATTTCTATAAATCAAAGGAGTAGATCTCCTTAATGTGGCAAACATCATGTCCTAGTGGAAAGAGCAAGAGCCTAAGAGGCAGAAGACCTGTTTTCTAATACCAGAGTTCTCAGTTCCTGCCTTTGAAAGACAACTGAAATTTGCTCTTTCAGAACAAATGGACAAGGAAAACTGGTAAGCAATTGTTTAGGAGAGGGTAGTAATCTCAAGATACGTGGTGCAAGAGCCTTGCTTTTCTGACCATTCAATAGGCAATGTAATTTTGATCTTTGGGAGTGTGTTCCATTTTGGCAAAGGGACCTGAAGGAAGAGCACAGAATCTCTGAGGAAAAGAGAACCAAAGAGGCCCCAAAAGAAGTCTCAAAAAGGGCAATAGGATTAGTATAATATCAGAAGGCCACAGATAGGTGGACTTCAGAGGGAGGGATGGAGATGGGAGTTTATAAGGAAGAAAGCTTAAGTTTAAGAAAAAATGTTGACCTGTGATGGATTGAGGTGTCGAGGAAGATAAAGATCAGCAAGGAATAAATGACTTCAAGACATGTTAGAGAAGCAGCGTGGCTCAATGGAAGGAGCACAGGCTTTGGAGTCAGAGGTCATGGGTTCAAATTCCAGCTCTGCCAATTGTCAGCTGTGTGACTTTGGGCAAGTCACTTCACTTCTCTGGGCCTCAGTTCCCTCATCTGGAAAATGGGGGTGAAGACCGTGGGAAGTACAGCGTGGCTCAGTGGAAAGAGCCCGGGCTTTGGAGTCAGAGGTCAGGGGTTCAAATCCCAGCTCCACCAATTGTCAGCTGTGTGACTTTGGGCAAGTCACTTCATTTCTCTGGGCCTCAGTTACCTCATCTGTAAAATAGGGATTAAGACTGTGAGCCCCCCATGGGACAACCTGATCCCCTTGTAACCTCCCCAGCACTTAGAACAGTGCTTTGCACATGGTAAGCGCTTAATAAATGCCATTATTATTATTATTATTATTATTATTATTATTATTATTATTATGTGGGAAGGATAAACATAAAGGGAAGTTCATGCCAAACCAAAGTGTTTTCAGCTGGATATTTTAGAATGTTCCCTGAGGAGGAAGAAAGAGAGGTCATGGTGGCAGATTGAAAAGAAGGAAATTCTAGAAATAATTACTGCATTGCTGGAGGTGGTGGGAAAACACACAGTGAAGATGAATTTGACAGGAAGTGAGTGAATGAGCTAGCAAGAGGAGGAGCCCTACAAAAATGGAGATTTCGAAGCACAGATGGGCTGACGGCTGAGTCTTGTACAGAATGCATGGATATGCTCAATAGGCCATTACCCGGAATTTTAAATGAAATCTGGATGGAAGGTGAGATGATTAAAACAATGAGGTAAGGCCTCATTATCTTTCTGAAAAAGAGAAGCGAAAAGAAGACATTAAAAATTGGAAGCCATTCTATTATAAATCGATTACGAGATCTATGTAGATGTGCTTTAAAGGCTTCGATCCAGAGAAATGGATTATAAAGAGAAGGATAGCAGATTGCCTCCAAACTGCTAGGTTGCAAACTCCTTGTGAGCAGGGGCTATGTCTATTCATTGGATTGTACTTTTCCAAGTGCTTAGCCCAGGGCTTTGTGCACAGCAGGTTCTCAGTACATATTTCTGATTGATTGGTGATCACACCCAGTGCTTAGTACAGTGCTTTGCACATAGTAAGCGCTTAATAAATGCCATCGCATTATTATTATTAAAGGGAAATCTTTGGCAATTCGAGGAAGGACTCTGAAATGGAAATTTCTTAAGCCTTGTCCAGGAGAAGCTTTTCTAATTAAAGAGCCATTGTAAAATGTTAGCTGCCTTTGACATCCTCATACATTAATCTCCTGATCTTCTAAGGCACTCTGGGACATGATGAATGTCCCCAAGGTGAATGATGATTGAATGAATAAAGTGCTAATTTGGAGCTAGTCATGGCCTATGTGGATGACCTAATAGTAATAACAAGAGCAATTGTGGTGTTTATTTTGTGCCAAACATCGTACTAACTGTTAAGGTAGATTCGAGATAATCAGGTCAAACACAGTTTCAGTTTGTCCTTCAAAGGGCTCACAGTCTATGTAGGAGGAAGAACAGGTTTTGAATTCCCATATTATTGATGAGGAAACTGAGGCCTAGAGAAGTTAAGTAACTCGCCCAAGGTTACAAAGCAGGCAAGTGGCAGAGCTGGGATTAGCACCTCGTCCTCTGACTCCAGGCCTATACTAGGCCACTAGGCTGTGCTGCTTCTCACAAGAATGACAGAAAAGAAAGTTGTATGAAGAATATTCAAATTTTTTTTAGTCAAAGGTAAAGGAAAATGTAGGATTTTAAGAGTGGGTAGAGTGGCTCTCCAGAAAGTATCCAGAAGGATTTGTTAAAATTTTAGGACTCTCTTTTGGGGTATGAGAGATTAAAAATAAAAAAAGTGGTGAAACTAGAAGAGGTATAAAAAAAGACTCGTAAAAGTTACTGGTTGTAAACAGAATTGAAAATGAGTAAGCAGTTTTTAATCCCCATGTTTTATTGGACAATGCCAGGGACTTTCTTATCCTGGATGTTTGAAACCTTTTTTCTACTTCATGGGGACATGGGATTGACATCATGAAAAGATCAACAATTTATTTGAATGTGGAGAATGGGCTGGGAATGAGCAAGCCAAATGCTTTTTATGGTTTGATTTATATTCATTCATTCATTCAATTGTATTTATTGAGCGCTTACTGTGTGCAGAGCACTGTACTAAGCACTTGGGAAGTACAAGTCTGAAACATACAGAGATGGTCCCTACGCAATAATGGGCTTACAGTCTAGAAGGGGGAGACAACAAAATAAAACATGTAGACAGGTGTCAAAATCGTCAGACAAATAAAATTGTAGCTATAATGCATTTTTACTTTCTGAAAGTGATGAAGGGAAGGGAGTGGAGATAGCATTTCAAACCACAGATTCCACAGTTGGAAAACCTTTTGCAGCAGAGAGAGACAGAGGAGAGAAAAGGGTTGAAGGAGTAGCAGGAGGAGAAGAGGCAGGTGAAGGAGTAGAAAGGAGATGGAAGAGCAAGAAGCAGGTACCCTATGGAGCGGAAGTCAGAGAAGATGAAAGGGAATGGAAAAGAGTGCTCCTAAAAGAACCATGCAAAAGTGTGGGAAGAAAGTGGGTAGAAAGTAACCAAATGAGCCATGAAAGGAAGCAATTGATCAGTAGTACTTATGGAGTTACTTTGTGCAGAACACCTTACTAAGTGCTTGAATGAGTACAATAAAATTAATAGACACTGTCCCTGACCTCAAGGAGCTTACAATCTAAAGGGGAGATGACTACTAAAATAAATCATAGGGGGAAGAAGGATGAAGGAATCTGTTAATGCTAAAGAAATACCTTATGTAAGTATTACTGGAGGTTTTGAGCACTGAAGTGCATAGTAGTAAGGAAGAGGCAGTAGGGGATAGAAATAGGTGAGATTAGAAATTAATTGGAGTAGGTCTCCTGGTGGAAGATACGTGATTTCAGAAAGGCTTTCAAAATCATCGGTTGTGTTGTCTTCTACCTAATACATTGTTCTGCATCCAATAAGCACTCAAAAATGCTGTTGATTGATTTACTGAGAGAGCTGTAATCTATCAAATTTGAAATATGGAGGGAATTTCAGGGAAAGGTCTGAGAATCAAACCCACTGAGTAGATTAGCTTGCAAGAAGTGAAGAATGGGAGCCGAGGTACAGTGGGAGAAGAGAGTGGATGAGTAGGAAGGAAAGCGTGGATTGATTGCCTTTAATCGTCATCAGTCATAAATTGAGCGCTTATTATATAACAGGTGCCTGGCCCAGTGTAATGGCTGATAGATTAAAGAGGAAGGAAGAATCAAAGCGTTCTGGAATAAGAAAAAAATATAGGGGAGGGGGGGAAAGACAGAGGGAAGTAAAGAAGTAAAGAGCAGAGCAAATCTCCCACCATGCACTGTAGGGAAAGTGCAGATAAGGACTGAGAAAAAAGTCAGGAGAAGCCAAAGTAAAATGTGACCTGGAGAAGAAGAAAAATGAAACTTGAAGATGTCACAATCAGGACTTCAAGTGAGCATATTAAATCCAGGGGTGCAAGAGATGAGCTATAACTGTTCTTTAGCAAAGCTGAATTGTGGAACTTTAGTCAATTCTTCCTTACTGACTAGATGGAAGAATGAGTGAAGATTCTTCACACAGTACACATCAATTAATTAATGACATTTATTGAGGAATTACTGTGTGCAGAGCACTGTATTAATCACTTGGGAACGTATGCTACAACAGAATTAGAAGATGTAATCCCTGCCCACAAATAGCTTAGAGTCTGGGCGGGGGGTGCGGGGTAGACAGACATTATGTGACGTTGTATTGGAAGAAATTATGTTCATTGTGTTGAACAAAAACATTAGTCCTACAGGAGTTTCCCTTCACATGGTGTTCTTTGAGAATGTAACCTCTGCATTATAGGACAGCTGACTTTTCAAGAAAAGTGGAGAATGGACAGGAATTGACAAAAAGGATATCTGTAGAATAACAGAAAATTTGTAGTGATTAAGAGACAGTGCATATGCAAGTTTAACACTGATTCTGTGAGCCCACTGTTGGGTAGGGACCATCTCTATATGTTGCCAACTTGTACTTCCCAAGCGCTTAGTGCAGTGTTCTGCACACAGTAAGCACTCAATAAATACGATTGAATGAATGAGTGTAGTCATTTTATATGAGGATTTCAGTTTTAGTCAAAGTGATAGTACCTAGTGGAAAGAGCACAGGACTTGGGAGTCAGAAGGCCTGGGTATGAATCTTGTTCTGTCACTTGCCCACTCTTTGACTTGGGGCAAGGCACTTAATTTCTCTGGGCTCTAGTTTTCTCATCTGTAAAATGGGGATTTAGTCCTGTCATCCTTCCCCTTAAACTGTAAGCCCTATGTAGGATAGGGACTGTGTCTCATATGATTGTAGTGTCTCTATTCCAGTGTTTAGAACAGTACTCAGTCTGGTGGAAAGAACACAGGACTGGGAGTCAGAGACCTAGATTCTAATCCCAGTGCCACCACTTGCCTGCTGTGTGACCTTGGACAAGTCACTTCTCTTCTCTGTGTCTCAGTTGCCTCATCTGCAAAATGGGAATTCAATACCTGTTCTCCCTCCTACTTGGACTATGAGCTCCATGGGTCTGAACTGATTGTCTTGTGTCTACCCCAGGGGTTAGTTCAGTGCTTGGCAAATACCACAGTTACCACAAATAGCACAACTGTTATTATCATCATTGCTATTTCCCATAGTAAGAGTTTAACAAACACTTCAATCAAACAATCAATGGTATTAATTGAACACTGACTACGTGCAGAGCACTGTTATTATTTGTCTCCGACTATCTGCCCTTACTTCTCTGCCTGTTGGACCAGCCTGCTTTCTTATGGTGCCCTCATGCCCAAGCCATGTAAATCTGCCTTTATTCCAGATCACTGCTCAGGCTCTCTTTGTCCTTTGCTCTGGCCGTGGAGAGCCACCAATACCTCAGCCCCTTCTTCCATTTGATCACAGAGCTGGAAGGCACTTGAACTAAACTACTCGGAGCCAATGGTAGCCAGTTCTTTAGAACCATGGCTTCAGGAAGCCCATCTTAATGTCCAATAACTCTTATCAAGAAGTTTTTCTTGTAATTGAAGTTCTTCCTACCGCCATTTCAGCCGCTGCCTCTTGTTTGTTCTGCTGTGGAATGGGAGTATAATGGTCATAATAATCCTTCTCAGAGTTGGGAGTTTTGCCAGTCAGTGATTTACAGGTTTCTGAAGACAGAGGGAAAATGCCTTTGAAAATGGAGGGAACAAGAAGATGGGAGGGAGATGGGAGCCAATGAATAGAGGACAAAAGAGGTCAGCCGGTGATTTGGTTTGGGAGCAGTAGCAATTGTTATCTCCATTTCCTCCACTAGTACAAAATGCTTTGCCCTATATGTGAGGGGTTTTCATTTGCATTACCTGCAACTTTTTTTCCTTTTGAAGAAATTTTCCATAATTACTTTCCTAGTGTCACTTTTCTGGCTCTGAAAAATCCTTCTCTGCGTTTCTTCAAGTGTGCCTTTTGACAGTATCATTTCCTGTCATAGAGGCAAAGTGAGCTTCAGGTATTTGAAACTGTTCTAGTTTGGACTCTGAGAAGACGATCTGCATTCGTTAAGTGGAAGGGAGATGCTCAAATGGCATTACCCGAAAGAAGAAATTAACCAAACTAGCACCTGATCAACACCTGCTGCAGTGAACGAAATGTTCTGCTCTGTAAGACTTGCTGTAAGCCGACAGTTTTAAATAGCAAGCCTTCAACAGATCCTGTTGAGATTTTTAGTGTAAAAACTAAAGTAACCAATTATTTGGTCAATTTATACTAAGAAATGGCAGTTTTGATTAGAAATTTTACTGGAACAGGCCTTAATTAGTGGAGTATTTTTGAAAGAGAAACTGTTAGAGATTAGTGCTATTTTTTTCACTTGGTTGCTATTTAACCCCCAGTAGGTAATGATGGAAGTTTATAAAAAATCGTCACCTAACTGAAAAGGTAATGATAGAAATTACAATATTGGTCATTTCTTGGACAATAATCATCATCAGTGCTCTACACAGAGTAACCACCCACTAAGTACCATAAATTAATTGAATGTCAACAATGGCTTTTATTGTGCACTCTTTTCCAGGTCCTCCTCTCTCATCTCCCTACCAGCCTCAGGGCTTCAAGTGCTTCAACTGCTGTGTCGTGGAAGAGCAGAGGGTCAACCTCAAAAGTGAGTTTGATCTTTTATTACAGGTACTAACTCTTTATCTTTTTTATTATAGTATTTGTTAAGCGCTTACTGTGTGCCAGGCAACATACTCAGCATTTGGGTAGATACAAGCTAATCATGTTGGACACTTCTTAATTCCCATTTTACAGATGAGGTACCTGAGGCACAGAGAAGTTAAGTGACTTACCCAAGGTCACACAGTAGACTAGTGGAAGAGCTTGGATTGGAACCCAGATCCTGCTGTCTCCCAAGCCTGTGCTGTCCCCACTAGGCCATGTGGCAAAGGGACTAGAAGGAGGACAGGGATTTTAGGGGGAATAAGGACTGGGAGGATTTGTTTCAACCTTGACTGGAAACTTGCAGGTTTTTTTCAGAGGCCTGGGATGAGCAAGGTTGAGGGGCCATCTCAAATAGCTGTGGGAGCCATCTCCCCCATTATGCTCGGAGAATGAGCATCGCTTAACAAATGCCAAAACTATTATTATGATTTTGATGTCTCTGGCACTGTGGAAACTGTAAATGTCACCCAGTTCTCTGGGCATAAACTCCACTGGGTTGAGTCATGGTTACTTGCAGAGGGGAATGCAGCTCAGATTTAAATGCCTTGTTCATTCAATCATTCATTCAATCGTATTTATTGAGCGCTTACTGTGTGCAGAGCACTGTACTAAGTGCTTGGGAAATACAAGTTGGCAACATATAGAGACAGTCCCTACCCAACAGTGGCTTGCATTATCTTGTCACCCTGATTTGCTCCCTTTATTCACCCCACAGCACTAATATACATATCTAGCATTTATTTATTTGTAATAACATCTGTCTCTCCTTCTAGATTGTGAGCTCACTGTGGGCAGGGACTGTGTCCACTAATGCTGTTGTATTGTGCTTTTCCAAGCCCTTAGTACATTACTGTGCACATAGTAAGCTCTCAATAAATGTGATTGATTGATTAACAGAATGGCCAGGTATTTACAAAGCAATGGCAGCACTGTTAAAATGCCTTGACACTGCTCCCATTTTGCCAAGACTTAATTTTCAGTTTCAACTCTGGCAGGCATTCAATAAATAACACTGATTGATTGACCTGGAGGCGAGAAGAAACCTTTGATGACTCAAGATACAGTGGTTGGGAGGAGTTGTTACTGAGGCCATATCCTGGAGTGGAGATGAGAAGTGGAGGGCTAGGAAGGAGGTGCTCAATAAAGGCTGTTATTACTGATCAATAAATCAGTCAAGAGGATTGTACCCGCAGGCGAGAGATTGGGGCTAGCAGAATAGATTTAGGAGTCATCCACAGAGGTGGTAGCAGAAGCTAAGGAAATGAATGAGCTACCCAGGGACAATTTTTTTTTTTTTGGTATTTAAGTGCTTATTATATGCCAGGCTCTGTACTAAGTGCTGGGGTAGATACAAGCTAATCGTGTTGGACGCATTCCACATCCCACATGGGGCTCACAATCTTAATCCCCATTTTACAGATGAGGTAACAGAAGTCCAGAGAAGTGAAGTGTCACATAACAGAGAAGTGATGGAGCTGGGATTAGAACCTTCTTACTCCAGGCCCGTGTTCTTTGGTGAAAAGATGAGGGACCCCAGAATTGAAAGTTATGGGTATCCAGAGTTAGGGAATAAGAAATGGAAGAAAAGCCAGCAAAAGGGGAGTGGTTATCCAGGGGGGAGGAAGAGCCAGATGGAAACCAAGAAGACCCGATGATGGTGGGCACGGGGGAGATTGGATGACCCACAGAACCCACAGAGAGAATCTCAGGTGACATGACTACAGCTCCAACTTTTGTCCACGCCACCTCTTTTGATTTTTTTTTTAATTGCCTTTGCTCTAGGCCAGGGCCTAAAGATTTCATCAGTGCCTCAGATTGACCTTCTCTACACCCCCATCAACTCATGAAGGGCAACCCCTGCAGGTTTATGTAACCTTGGACTTTCTCCCTGCTTGTGCCACTGGCAGGCTCAGGGGACCTAATTTGGAAAAGGCTAGCTTTGATCAGAGCAAATGGCTCTTGTAAACTTAAAAAAGTCCTATTGTGTTATTCACTGAAAGGGGCACCTATCTCAATTCATACATATTCAGGATTTTCAGAATAGTATTTGTAGAATTCAGGAAACATTTGTTATAAAAAATTCAGCAACAGAGGAAGAAAAAGAGTTTCTGTTTGTGAACTGCAATAGCTCTGGTTGTTTTAGTCATTTAGTGTGTAAAGCCTTGCCATGAAAAGCAGACACATGGATGCTTTGAAGTTAAATGCCTAGGAAATTTCCCAAAACACATTCTTATTCTGGATTATAATGAGTGTGGTTATCAGGCATTATTATTTTAGATGTGCCGCTCGGGCACGTTTTCAGCTCTGTAACTCTTAGTTAATAATTTGAGATTACCGTGTTTCCTCCTCCATTTTCCTGACACCAATTTATGCATACTCATAAAGAAGAGTTTGCAGCTATGACTGGAAAACAAGGCCATTTACATTCAGGCTGGCATCCTGAGCCCGATCTATTTGGGTTTTGGAATACCTAGGAGACTCCTGAAGTTTCTACTTCTATTTTACACTGGATGTGACGGTGAAGAGCAGAAGGGAGTGAATTGTAATTTGGAAGGCAAAACAAGGGCAAATGAAGAACACCTGGGCAGCTCTACTTCCCATTTTCATTGTTTGGTGAAACCCAGTTCTCCTACTTGGGCAGGGGTCACTATTCCTTCCATTCCTACTTCTTCCCGAATGAAAAGCAGCCTGGCCTAGTAGATTAAACATGGAACAGGGAGTCAGAAGGACCTAAATTCGAATCCCAGCCCTGCCTCCTGTCTGCTGTGTGACCTTGGACAAGTCACTTAACTTCTCTGTGCCTCAGGTACCTCATCTGTAAAATGGGGATTAGTCTGTGAGTCCCACGTGGGATGGACTGTGTCCAACCTCGCTGGCTTGTGTCTACCCCAGTGCTTAGTACAGAGCCTGGCACATTTTATGGTAGTTTAGCAAATACCATAAAAAAGAAAACAAAAAACTAACTGGATTGGGAGTTGGAGAAACTTAAAGGAGAGGGATGGGTTTGGAAGAGAGAAAATCTGTGGGAACTGCAGAAATAGCAAAGTAGAAATGTAATGATGGAAAATAGAGGTGGGAGAAAGAGAGCTAGAAGAGGGGTTGGTTAAGCAATAATGCTGCATTATAGTGAAACTCCTTGAATTCAGTCTTTAGGGCTTTTTAAAAATGATATTTGTAAAGTGTTTACTATGTGCCAGGCACTCTTCTAAGTGCTGGGTTATACAAGGTTGGACACATGTGTTCCACATTGGGCTTATAATCTAAATTCCCATTTTACAGATGAGTAAATTGAGGCACAGTTAGTTTACTTGCCTAAGGTTACACAGCAGACAAGTGGAGCCAGGATTAGAGTTCCCCAAGGAAGGATAGATGGCTACCTATCCTGTTTAGGTCTCATCTGCCTGGAGGTAATACCAGCTGTGCTACCTGCCTGCTGTGTGACCTTGGGCAAGTCACTTCACTTCTCTGTTTCTCAGTTTCTTCATCTGTAAAATGGGGATTCAATGCCTGTTCTCCCACCCCCTTAGATTGTGAGTCCCATGTGGTACAGGGACTTTGTCCAATCTGATTTCCCAGTTTCTATCCCGGTGCTTAACACATCGTTTGGCCATAGTACGTGATTAACAAATACCACAATTATTATTATTTGGAGGCAGAGAACTGGACCAGGTGAACCTTTGAGGCCCTTTCCAGCCTTTGCAGTCCATAAAATACTTGGCAAATCTTGAATATTGACAATGGCTCATTCTCATGTTACGTGAGAAAATTGCAATACATTTACAGAGGATAAAGTCACTTAGATTTTCTCATTCTAGTATTTCAAGGGGTAAACATTTTCATTGGTTTGAAGAGAGCCAGTTTTTTAGCTTTACTTTACTTCTTGGAGACTAGAAAGGAAGCAGTGTAGCCTAGTGGAAAGAGTGCAGCCCTGGGATTCAGAGGACTTCAATCTTAATCCTGCATCTGCCAGTTGCCTGCTGTGTGACCTTGGACCGGGCACTTAACTTCTCTGGGCCTCAGTTTCCTCAACTCTAAAATGGGGATTCAAAAGCTGTTCTCTCTCCTACTTAGGCTTTGAACTCCAAATGCGTTCAGAGCAGAGTCCAACAGTATTAACTTGTAACCACCCCAGCTCTTAGTACAGTTACTGATTAATAGTAAGCACTGCAAAAATACTATAAATCAATCAATCAATAATAAATGAGTCTCGACACATGGCAATCTGGATACAACTGCAACAGTTCACAAAATACTAAGGACTGTAAACTTGTGGGCAGGGAATGTGCCTGTGGTATTGTTATATTGTACTCTCCCAAGTACTGATAGTACAGTGCTCTGCACACAGTAAGCATTCAATAAATACAACAGACTAACTAAAAAATCATTAGGTTCCTGCCACCAGAAGAAAATGCCTTTTCCATGGGGCACCCACCTACAATTTCTGGTTTTAAGAAAATGCATTTCACAGAACTTTATTATTGTTATTTATTATTTAAGTTTTGATCTCTCTTTTTTTAAAACTCATTGCTGTTTGACAATCTTAGAATTTTGCCAGCTCCTCAAAGCTTTAGTTGAGTGCCCCATCATTTATTTTTCACTTTGGAAAGATGCATATAGGCTCTTGCCCCCACCCCACTCCGCCCCCGGATCTTCCCTGTACCATTTTCTTGAGCAGAGACTTTATTTAAACTTAAAGACTTTAAACCTTTGAAAGAATTTTGGAAAGCACAATTGATCTTACTCTTTTAAATTCAGAACTTGCCAAGATTTTGAGAAAGGGAGAGAGCAGAGCCTAGCAAGCCGAAATGATAACCTTTGGGTATTGTTCCAGTGGAAGCTGTCATTCTGATGTTATTTTATTAGTGTAATATTAACTATGGGTTTGGACTGTTTCAACATTGTAGCACCGAAGATCTAGGGACGTAGGGTAGTATAGAGAAAGTGGGAAGACTGGGATAAGGGGAAAGGGGAAAAGTGGTGGAATAAGGGGAGAGACACTAGGCTTGTGAATACTGGAAATATTTTTGTCCTCAGTCCCATCCAGATAACAGGAGTTTTGACCCCCTTTGCAATGTAGTGCTACCTTATGAATTTCTGGTTTAACTGGGGACACAACCTCTTCAAATCGGGACTGGTTGCAGATTTTCTTGGACTCTACAGAATGTTGGGACCAGAAATAAACCTTTCAGATATAAACCTGACAGAGTTTCCCCAAAGTGTTTGAGTTCTTATTGCTCTGTGAAACTAAAAGTTAAACTGTGCAGTCCTTTTCTTTAATAAAATGTTTTAAGAAGGAGAAACTATTTCAACGAAGGAAGTACTGTTTAATGACCGAGGAAGAAAATTCTTGTGATTTTTACCTAATTTCCAGCAGTCTCATGTCTCTTGAGATCAGGGAAGTGTGGGTTTCGGCAGGGGTGGATGAAATTAGACAGTATCTGGTGCCACCTTCTGACGTGGTTCCTTATGTTGAAATCTCTGGGAATATTTTTTCAAGATGGGAAAGCGGCTTTGAATTATTAATAGACTATGGAGTCTGGTACTCTTGGTGAGGCAGTTAGTTGACATTCCACTCTAAGAAGTCCATGGTTGTCTGAATTAGGGAGGTCCACCTCCTCAGGAAAAAGAGGCTTCTTGCCAGCAGAAATATGGAAGGCAGCTGTAATCAATCAATTAATCATTGGAATTCAAGTGCTTACGTTGTGTAGAGCTAAGCAGTACTTCTGTACTAAGCACTTGGGAGAGTACAATAGAGTTAATAGACAGGATCAATTGATCAATGGTATAGTGCATGGGCTTGGGTGCCAGAGGTCATGGGTTCTAATCCCCGCTCCGCCACTTGTCAGCTGTGTGACTTTGGGCAAGTCACTTAACTTCTCTGGACCTCATTTACCTCATCTGTAAAATGGGGATTAAGACTTTGAGCCCCATGTGAGTCTTCTAGACTGTGAGCCTGTTGTTGGGTATGGACCGTCTGTATATGTTGCTGACTTGCACTTCCCAAGTGCTTAGTACAGTGCTCTGCACACAGTAAGCGCTCAATAAATACAATTGAATGAATGTGGGACAACCTGATTACCTTGTATCCCCCCAGCGCTTAGAACAGTGCTTGGCACATAGTAAGCGTTTAACAAATGATTAGGGATAATAATTATTTATTATTCCCAGCTCCACCACTCGTCAGCTGTGTGACTTTGGTCAAGTCACTTAACTTCTCTGTGCCTCAGTTATCTCATCCATAAAATGGGTATTAAGGATGTGAGCCCCATGTGGGACAGGGACTTTGTCCACCCTGATTAGCTTGTAACTACCCCAGTGTTTAGTACAGGGCCTGGCACATAATAAGTGCTTTACAAATACATTACAAAAATTATTGAACAGTTACTGTGTGCAGAGCGACAGTGAGCCCATTGTTGAGTAGGGACTGTCTCTACTTGTACTTCCAAAGTGCTTAGTACAGTGCTCTGCACACAGTAAATGCTCAATAAATACAATTGGATGAATGAATGAATACTAAGCACATGGGAATGTATGATAGTGTGGGCAGACATGTTCCCTGCCCACAAGGAGCTTGCAGTCTAGAGATGGATTAAACCTTGTAAGCATTGTGGAAGCTGGTTGACCACTTTTTCAAGTTCACTAGCTCCCAAATAGTAAAGTTTGAGTAGGTTCTTTATCAGTTGAGGAAGAAAATGAGTCAGCCTGCATCAGAGAATTATGACTAGGAGATAACTTTCATTTTTCAAATTCTAATGACTTCGTGTTGCTCATTAAAATGTGAATGGAAATAGCTGGTGGGTCTGGAGTTAATTACTGATTTTAGATATTTAAACTATTAGTAAAACTTTCACAGATATGGATAATGACAGTAATTAATAGTTAGGAATAAGTGGGTTTTTAAAAATGGAAATTACTTATGTAAATAATAATGTCCAATGTTGCATGCACTTAATGATTTGCCTGGTGTTTCTGATAACTTTGATCCAATTTAAGAGTTTTATCTTGGTTTGCGTACCTAGATGGCTAACCTTTTTATAATTATTAAATAGTTCTAGAACAGTGGTTCTCAGGAACTATTTTGCTAGGGTCACCATTAATTCTATACATTTCTGTGACTACACTTAAAAAATAGGCTAATAGTGACCCATTCTTTTCTCATTACTAGCCTAATTAAAATTTTACTTTCTCCATTTTACATTACCAACACTCGTATTAGTGCTTTCACACCCTGCTTCCCCAACTTGGCACTTGTGTATCTAACCACTATTACTTTGTCTTATCTGTACTTTATTTTATCTTTCCAGGTAGATGAGAAATTAACCTTCTAGACTGTGAGCCCGTTGTTGGGTAGGGGCCGTCTCTACGTGTTCCCGATTTGTACTTCCCAAGCACTTAGTACAGTGCTCTGCACATAGTAAGTGCTCAATAAATACGATTGATGATGATGATGATGATGATGATTGAATGAATGAATCAGAGAAGACCACTGGGAGGGGATGTGATCAGCTTTCTCACAATCACTGCAGTGCTCTCTCTACTCAACCACATGGTCTCCCCAAGGTATTGTATCGCCAGTGAGCTAGGGATGTCCGTGCTTCAAGGATGCCACCAGGTTCTAACTGGAAAACTCTAACGATAGACGAGCCTCAACTGGCTTTTGGGTTCTTCTGGACTTTGGTACGGGAAAATATGTAAGCAAATTGCACATTTACATAGTGGAAAGAAAAGGAGAGAAGGATGGACAGAAGAGAAAAACAAGGGATAAGTAGGCCCTGGGGAAAGAGAGACAGAGTAACGATAAACATAAAAACTATGATCATTACTATAACTATTGCTATGTGTTTACTCTGTGTGTGAAACAGGTTCTGGGGAAAAGCACAAGGCTATAATAATAATAATAATAATAATGATGGCACTTGTTAAGCGCTTACTATGAGTGAAACACTGTTCTAAGTGCTGGGGGGGGATACAAGGTGTTCAGATTGTCCCATGTGGGGCTCACAGTCTTAATCCCCATTTTACAGATGAGGTAACTAAGGCTCAGAAAAGCTAAGTGATTTGTCCAAAGTCACACAGCTGACAAGTGGCGGAGCGGGGATTAGAACCCATGACCTCTGACTCCCGAGCCTGGGCTCTTTCCACGGAGCCACGCTGCTGTGATCCCTGGCTTAAAGGGATATCAGGTCTGAATGGGGAGGAACTGATGAGAGACCCAAGGAAAGAAATGATCAGGTAGATCCAATGGTAACATCAACCAAAGCCTTAGTGCATCTTTATCGGGTGAATAAATTCTTGGGTTCCTCCCACTCCTGATAGACTTTCCTTAGTCCATCTGTCACAACCTTCCCAATGTTCATTCAGTCATTCATTCAATCATATTTATTGAGCTCTTACTGTATGTAGAGCACTGTACTAAGTGCTTGGAAAATACAATTCAGCAATAAACAGAGACAATCCCTACCCAACAACGGGCTCACAGTCTAGAATGTTCTTAGAGTAAAATATTAGAGAGGCCTCTGCCCAACCTGATCCAGTGGAGCATTTCCATCCCTGTTATGGCTGGGATGGGGAAACAGGGAGGGGCTATAAATCTGGTAGCTCAGATAAGCTAACATTTCTCTTGCCTGGGTTTGTTCAGAAGGGTGTTGAAAAACAGAGCTGCTTATGTCAGGCAGTCAATCCACTCCTTGAACCAGTCTCTCCCTGGATTGGGCCTGGGAGGGATTGGCGATGGGATCCTACACCACTTAAGACTAGATTCATGTGGGGTTAATTTAGGAGTGGAACTATTAGAGTGTCAGCTCTGCTAGTGCTTTGCACATAGTAAGTGCTTAGTAAATGCCATTATTATTATTATATGGGTTGGATATGGGCTTGGGAAGTGAGACCCCTCAAATCTATTTCTTTTAACCCCTAAAAATGGCACTGCCATTAGGATTGATGTCAAGAAGGACAAACATTATTCTCTCTGTCCAACATTATTGGACAGGTTGAAGTGTTGGTCTGACCCAATAATGGTTTTGCTTATGTTAATAAAGTACTCTTGATTGACTGCATACTCACTCTTTGCAAAGCATTGTACCAAGCACTTGGGAGAGTCCAATCAAATTAGTAGACATGATCCTTGCTTTCAAGATGAAACCCAGTCAGAGGAAAAGGTCAAGTTTAGCTTTGCCTAATGTGGCGTGGCAGCTGAATGGTAGGAGACCACTGTTGCAGATGGGTTCGCCCAGCCTGCCGCACTAAAGGAGGGAATGGCTTTATAGAAATCTGAGGCTTCAAGAGAGTCATGAGGCTGAGACAAAATCCCAGATCAGTAAAACCATCTTTGCTCCATTGATGATGGAGTCTCAACATTAATGACTGAAGAGTCCAGTTACAAAGATTGAAGTTCTGAGAATGCACATGGAGGAATGGATTCTCGTGCTAGTGGTTTGTCCAGCACTGCTGATGCTCTCTCCTTCCAGCTGGTCATTCTCCCTAGGGTGCAGTTGAGAGACTAGGCAGGCAGGAGTGCGGCACTTTACAAAATGTATGCACAAATTTAATGAAAAGTGAGCAAACCTTGTGCTGACGTGGGACTGTAGCATTACAGGCCAGCAGGTAATAACAATAATAATAATAATATCGATGGCATTTATTAAGCGCTTACTACTTGCAAAGCACTGTTCTAAGCGCTGGGGAGGTTACAAGGTGATCAGGCTGTCCCACAGGGGGCTCACAGTCTTCATCCCCATTTTACAGATGAGGTCACTGAGGCCCAGAAAAGTGAAGTGACTTGCCCAAAATCACACAGCTGACAATCGGCAAAGCTGGGATTTGAGCCCACGAAAGGTGGTAGCCAGGGTAACTGCTTCGGTAGCTATTTTCAGGATTCTGTTTGCCATATATGCCCTAGGTGGCTCTTTGGTCAGAAGCCTTCATCACTGTCACGCCTCTCTAGACTGCTCCTTGTTGGCAGAGAGTGTGTCTATCAACTCTGTTTTATCGTACTGTCCCAAGTGCTTAGTACAGTGCTCTGCACAGAATAAACACTCAGTAAATACCATTGATTGGTATCAGTCCCGCAAATACCCCCCTGCTTCGGGCTGTTTCATTTGTTCATTCATTCCATCGTATTTATGGAGCACTTACTGTGTGCAGAGCACTGTACTAAGTGCTTGGGAAGTACAAGTTTACACTCACACACAGCGAGGGGTGGCTTAGACTTTGAGGGACCCTCTCAGTGCTGCATGTTGATTTGTTTGAAAAGGAAATAAATATATCCAATAATGACATATTGTCAGAAAGAGTTATTTAATAGTTACCAAGCATGCAAGAGTCTCTATTGCAATTGAATTCCACACGATGTCACTGTTAGCCTTCTTGGTTTATTTAAAGTCCCAACAGGGGTTTACCTGAAGTTCGTGGCTAACATTATGAAGTGCCAAATGATATTCCTTCTACTTACTTGAGCGTGTGATACACAAGAGATTTCTGATTCAATATATAATCCACTCCCCCGTGCTTAAATATTTTTCTTGCTTAAAGCCAGGCTCAAAATAAGGTCAATAAGAACTGTCCCCTGGGTTCAGAGCTGTCACTTTCATTTACACAGGGAAAACCGGTCCTGTTTAGAAGGGTCCATGTGGAATTAAAACCAGTCCAAATCATTAACATGAGTAAAACCCAAAGAGAAATCTTCCCAGTCTCCAGGGACTGCCTTGAAACCTCCCTGTGGAGTTGGAAGGAAATGGAAAGGGGGAGCGGAAGTATTCGAAAGGCTCTGTCAGTCAGGCAGGGCTGCTGCTCTCAGACTCCTAGGGAGGGTACTGAGGCAGGGCTAGTGCTTCTTGGCTATGAAATCACCACCGAAGCCTGCCTGGACCAGTTCCTGCTAATATTAGCTTGATCTTGAAGGCTAGATAGTCTCGGGAAGATTCAAGTCAATAACGGCTATTCCCACTGGGTTTGTTCTTTTCCAGCGAACAGGTTTTCTGTGTGTAGAATTGGCCAGTGAATTTAGGATTTTGAGATTGTGGCTGTAAACTGAACTCTGATTTTTCTTTTTTAGATCAGCGGTGTCTACTTTGATTTTTGAGCACGGGGGTGAATTTGGGACAGAGTGTTAGGGCTGAGCATCAGGTGGGAGGGGGAAAAGGAAAGAGGATGCCAAAGTTGGGGGAAGGAATTAAGGAGGGGTGGGAGCTAGGAGAGGAAAGGAAACTGTAGTGGCGTGAAGGGGCAGAGAAGGGAGGATAAGACAGTATAAGAGGGGGAAGAGAAGGGAGGGAGGACAGGATAAGAGGAGAAAGATAAGGGGAAAGGGGATGAGAGAAAAGGAGAGAAAGTTCAAGGGATTCACTGTCACAGTGTTTCTTCCCCTCCGTGGACTCTTGAACACTGAGAGGTCAGAGCTCCTTACTTCACTGTGCCCAGGTAATAATAATGATGGCATTTGTTAAGCGCTTACTATGTGCAAAGCACTGTTCTAAGCACTGGGGAGGTTACAAGGAGATCAGGTTGTCCCACAGAGGGCTTACAGTCTTTATCCCCATTTTACAGATGAGATAACTGAGGCACAGAGAAGTTAAGTGATTTGCCCAAAGTCACACAGCTGACAGTTGGCAGAGCCGGGATTTGAACCCATGACCTCTGACTCCAAAGCCCGGGCTCTTTCCACTGAGCCACGCTACTTCTCCAGGTAGCTGGAGGACTCTCCAGGGAGGCAGCAGGGGGCACAGCTTGTGTGAGTCTTAGCTTTGATTTAATTCATTCATTCAATCGTATTTATTGAGCGCTTCCTGTGTACAAAGCACTGTACTAAGTGCTTGGGAAGTACAAGTCGGCAACATATAGAGATGGTCCCTACCCAACAGCGGGCTCACAGTCTAGAAGGGGGAGACATAACAAAACAAAACATGTAGACAGGTGTCAAAATCATCAGAATAAATAGAATTACAGCTCTATGCACATCATTACCTGCCAGTGGGGCTGCTGGTTCAAGTTCCTCCAGGCCCGGTGCCTGCTGATATTCATTCATTCATTCAATCGTATTTATTGAGCACTTACTGTGTGCAGAGCACTGTACTAACTTCTTGAGAAGTACAAGTCGGCAACATGTATGAGAAACAGCGTGGCTCAGTGGAAAGAGCCTGGGCTTTGGAGTCAGAGGTCAGGGGTTCAAATCCTGGCTCTGCCAACTGTCAGCTGTGTGACTTTGGGCAAGTCACTTAACTTCTCTGTGCCTCAGTGACTTCATCTGTAAAATGGGGATTAAGTCTGTGAGCCCCCTGAAGGTCAACCTGATCGCCTTGTAACCTCCCCAGCGCTTAGAGCAGTGCTTTGCACATAGTAAGCGCTTAATAAATGCCATCATCGTCATCATCATCAACATATAGAGAAGGTCCCTACTCAACAATGGGATATCAATTCACTGTGCCTGCCAGAGGCCTACTCATGCTACCTTCATATGAGAAATAATAGAGGAGGAATGAGAGCCAGTGATAACAATAATAATCATTGTGGAATTTGTTAAGAGCTTACTATATGTCAAACACTGTACTAAGTGCTGGGGTAGATACAAGATAGGTTGGATACAGTCCCCGTCCAACATAGGGCTCCCAGTCAAAGGGGGAGGGAGAACAGGAGAACATTAAGTGCTTAGTACAGTGCTCTGCACAGTAAGTGCTCAATAAATATGACTGAATGAATGAACAAGAATTGAACCCCCATTTTACAGATGAGAAAACTGAGGCCCAGAGAAATTGAGTGACCTTACCTATGGTCACAAAGCTAACAAGTGGTAGAGCCAGGAAATGGCCCAGAGCCATGTCCACTTTGGCTCCAGATCTTCAGTTCATTCATTCATTCATTCATTCATTCATTCATTCAGTTGTATTTATTGAGCACTTACTGTGTGCAGAGCACTGTACTGGTTTCCATCTTTTCCCTGAACAACCCCCCCAGACTGCCCAGAGAACAGGCTGGGGGGAGGCAAGCAGACAGCAAATGCTCACTGGACCTCAGGGCTTTGGGTGACCGGTTCTTTTTTAGTCCCCTGGACCTGAAGCTCCACAAGGATGAGAAAAGCGATGTTGGCATCTTCCTCCTCCTCCTCCTGCCAGAAAGTTTCCATTTCTATTGGAGTAGTAGAGAAAAGCTTTGTGTTACTGGGACAGCTAGGCAGCTGTACTGGTTAATTTGAAGCTCCAGCCTAATCCATTAGAAATAAATTGATCAATGGCATTACTGAGCTCTTACTGTACCAAGTGCTTAAGTGAGTACAATACAACAGAGTTGGTAGACATGACCCTTGCCTACAAGGAGCTTACCTTCTTGAGGGAGAATTAGACGTTAAAATAGATTATGAATAGCTACATAAGTGTTGAGGATCGGGTCGGGTGGGGTGAATACCAAGTGCTTAAAGAGGACAGATCCAAGAACAGAGGCGATGTGGAAGGGAGAGCAAGTAAGAGAAATGAGGGCTTAGGTGGGAAGACCTCTTGGAGGAGATGTGATTTTAGTAAAGCTTCAAAAGTGGTAAGAGTGCCGGTTTGTTGGCTATGAAGAGAGAATGGGGTTCCAAGCCAGTAGATGAGGGATCAGTGACAAGATAGACAAGATTGAGATAAAAGAGTAGAGTGGTGTTAGAGCAGTGGAGTGTCTCATCGAGTGGGAATGTGTCTACCCACTCTGTTATATTGTACTCTTCCAAACATTTAGTACAGTGCTCTGCACACAGTAGGCAGTCAATAAATACAATTGATTGATTGTGGACTGAGTTGTAATAGTTCTGCTAGGTAAGGTAGGAGGGGGAGTGCTGATAAATCACAAGTTAGGGGGGTTTAGAAGATGATATGTATATCATTTTTTCTGATAGATTGTGAACCCCATGTGGGCTAGGAACTGGGTCCCACTTGATATTCTTGTGTCTGCTCTGCTGTTAATCACATAGAAAGCACTTAATAAAAGCCATAATAATAATTATTGCTCAAGCATCTGAAGTCCCACTTCTGACCTGCCTATTTTTCCTCCTGTTCCCTTCCCTTATTAGCATGCTTAAGATGGTCCTTCTTGGATCCTCATTGAATTTCTAGACTGTGAGCCCACTGTTGGGTAGGGACCGTCTCTATATGTTGCCAACTTGTACTTCCCAAGCGCTTAGTACAGTGCTCTGCACACAGTAAGCGCTCAATAAATATGATTGATCGATTGATTGATTGTGTGTGGACTCTGCACACAGTAAGCCCTCAAATTCCATTGATTGAATGAGATGGCCTCTTCCTGATTCGGACCAAAACATCAACGGATGGGACGGGGGAAGAGGTCTTCTCTCCCACCCAAATCCTGACAGTACCAAGCTTCTGACCCTCTCCCAGAGACCCTAAACCTTGTCTAACAATGGTGCTGGGAACCCTGAAGAGCCCTCTCACCCACCCAACACACACACTTTCATACTTCCTGGCAAAAATCTGACCAGTGAACCAATGGTGTTTATTGAGCATTTGCTGTTCGCAAAGCACTGTACTAACACTTAGGAGAGTATGATGCGACAGAATTGGTAGACACATTCTCTGTCCACAGTGAGATTATAGTCTAGAGGGGAAGACAGACATTAAAATGCCGGTCTCAACATAAGTGCTTTAGTGGTGGTGTCCTCGCCATAGGAGCTTTCTCCCTGGCTGCTTGAGATTGATTTCCCCTCAAACATGCTACTCCTGCTCCACCCTAGTGCAGAAGCCATGTCCTTTGAAGGCATCAAGGACAAATGCAGTGGTCGTAATGCCCTCGGGATGCCTTAGAAGCCTTTTCATTCCATTAAGTGTGATGGCACTTTATTCCCAGAATTTGTTTATCTTTTTTTTCCCTCAACATAACTTACCAGCAGTGTCTCCCTAAAGCCACAAGCAATGTTATTTTGTGAGGAGAAGAGGGAGAGGGAAGGGAGAGAGAGGGGGATATGAGATGGTTCATAATAATTTTTTTAATTGCCCCCCCAAACTCTCCATGGGTCTGATCTGTTTTTGAATCAAATGGTGTGAGGTACTGTAACAGACACTCAGGTGCAAAAGGTACAATTGTGCTTGTAATCAATCAGTTGCATTTATTGAGCACTTACCGTGTGCAGGGCACTGTACTAAGCATTCGGGGGAGTACAATATAACAGAGTTGGTAGCATGTTCCCTGCCTACAAAGACTGGATAGCAAGAGCAGGGTGCTGACTCACTACCTCATTTCAGTGTGCAGATTATGTTTTCAATCAATCAATTAATGGTATTTATTGAGCACTTACTGTGTGCAGAGCACTATAAAAGAACTTGGGAAAGTACAATCTAATAGAATCGGTAGATGTGATCCCTGCCTACGAGCAACGTAATCTACAGTTTTCCCAGAACACTTCTATCCACGCCAAGCGGACAACAAATGCGAATGTACCTTTAGAAACCGTGGCTCTGTTGGTGCAAGTCTAATGGAAGAGAAGCTGATCTTCACTGGAGAAAGGGCACCCGGGCAGGTGGTTAGAGGTGAAAGTAAAACTTGATCCAGATTGAAACGGAGGTTGTGGGGAATGGGACAAGATCAGTTTAGATGTCTGGATGTGTGTCTGGCTCTCTAAAGGGGATGCTACCCTTTAAATCACAGAGAATGGGCTGCAAGAAAGAAGACCCTTTCTGTCTTCAGGGGGAGTCATCGATGGACTGGAGAGGGAAACCCCCAAGAGGGCTGGGGAGGAGAACCACCAGGTGGTATTAGTAAGGAGAACTCCAAATTCAAGAATTTGGGCTCACAGGATCGTGGCAGACATTTTTCTGCTCTGTTCCATTTCTCTCCGGTTACCTGTACTGCCCCAGCCTCCCGTTGCTCAGAAGAAACAGAACCATTTGTCATTTTTGCTCTGCTCTCTTTCTCTCTCTTCATCTTTCAAAAGGAAGTCTCCCTGTGAACTGTGCAGGTCACTTCCATCTTTGTGACCCTGTTCTGTTCAACTCATGCTGTCATAGACCATATCTGAAGCCAGAAAGAATCACCAGACAAACCCAAGACTCTAGACAAGTCTCAGACAGAACCACCAGACAGGCCTAAGCTAGAGTTTCCTCTGTTGTTTTGTGCTGTTTCCGCTGGATATTTGTTCCACTGGTTTGGATCTCTGCAGATTATTGTTTAATAAGTGACTAGAGCTTTGCTCTCCCTCTCTTTCTCTCTTTCAATGGCCTGCTTCCTCATCTGTCATTTACCCACCTTCTTCTTTTTTGCTTTCTTTGATTTCACCTGTTTTTCATCCTATTGCTAGACTTGATACAGTTTTCACTTCATTTCCAAATCACCAAACTTAATACTCATTCTGTTTAGACTTCTCAGAAGCTAAGGGCCTTAGGATTTGCTTTTTGTTTTTTAATGGAATTTGTTAAGCGCTTACAATGTGCCAAGCACTGTTCCAAATGCTGAGGTAGATACAAGTTAGTCAGGCTGGATATAGTCCCTGTCCTACCTGAGTAGAAGGGAGAACAGGTATGGAATCCCTATTTCACAGTAGAGGAAACTGAAGCCCAGAGAAGTAAAGCGACTTACCCAAGGAACACAGCAGGCAAGTGGCAAAGCCGCAATTAGAAACCAGATCCTCTGGCTTCCAGGCTCATGCTCTATCTGTGAGATCATCAGGACTTACTAGAGCATCTCTGGCACCTTCGGAGTGAGTGGTAATGAAAGTGTTAAAGGGGATTTGCTTCTGAATCCTCTGTGGGGATTAATAGTCAATTATAGGAACCTTAAGATGGACCTTGCTATTTCCTACCTTAAAGTAAACTAAAAGTGTGGTACTACAATCTCAAATCCATTTCAAGGCAAGGTAGGGAAGGAATTGTTCCAAATTCCCCTGAGGAACAGGGAACATATCTGATTCTAACCTATATATTATCTCTCAGTGCTCAGTACAGTGCTCTGCACCAAGTAAGCACTTAATAACTACTGCTACTACTACTACTCAATCAGCTCTCCTCATTTGCCCCTCCTACATACCTGGCTGATCTGCTATTCACCAACCTACTCACTGTACCTCCATCTTGTTTGTCTCCTTGCCCTCTGGTCTGGTTTGTCCTCCTCCATTGTAATCGACAGAAAATCATTCTCCCCATCTCCAAAACCTTCAGAAAAATCACATCTTCTCCCTCCCAGACTAAGCTCTCATTTCTCATGTCGGCCCTCCTCTCTGCATCATCCATGCACTTGGACCTGTACCCTTAAGCACTTGATATTTACCCTTCTCCAAGGCCCACAGGATTTGTGGACATATCCTTTACTCTATTATTTCCCCTATCTGTAACTTAATATCTCCCCTTATAGATTGTGGTGGAAATAGTGTCTGCCATCTCTATTGTATTTTACTCTCCCAAGTGTTTAGTACAGTGCTCTGCACAATCAATGGATGCTATATATTGAGCCTGGATTTCAATGTTTAACTAGAAATGGATCACAGTGAACACAGCCCAGAGCAAATTTCCTGAGAAAATAAGAATTTCATCTCAAATGCATACCTGGTTGGGATGGTTGAGTTTTAGCCTGCAGGTGGTTGGTGGGGATGGCGGAGGGAGTGTCTTGACCTCTTAATGCCCTTTCTAAAGTGGGATCTGTATAAACAACATCTCTGCTTTCACTTCTCAGATTCTATCAGGCCAGTTCAATGGTCAATTTGTCATGGCAGAATTATCCCTTCGAACTCCACACTGCAGAGGTAAGTGAAAAATCTTCAAACTCAGACTTCCCATCTACCAGCCTTCCCAAATTTATTTTCAGTGTGCAGAGTAATCATTAACCTCTTTAATTAGAAAGTGTCTCATCTGAATTTAGGAGCAGGGTTGCCATTTTCATGTGTCTCTGGATAAACATCTTTGGTTAATAATAGGCTCTTATTTTTATGATGTACTGCAATTTTGAGGAAGTGGAGGAAACCATATTAAGCCAAGTAAATGAACCTTAACCTTCTCTCCTTTCTCTGTCTTACACAGCTCAAAGGGAAGTGTGGTTTTTCTATCCCCAGAGCCTCCTTCTAAAGGAAAGTAACAGCTAATAAACATCACTGCTTGCTTGATTTCACAGACCAAGAGAAAGCGGGCTGCTGTAAACTTGATGTTAATCTGTGTAACTCATGAATGAGGTAGAGCATATACATTATCCTTAAATGAGCCATTTCACTGGACACAGGTACAGTACTTCAGGTAACAGAAATCAGCTTTTTTCTTTTTTGGGGGTAAAACTTACAATTGCTCTCCATTTTGAATGGTTAAGATGTCATGATAAATCATTTTATATTCTGCTGGTGGACAATTCATAATAGCAATGAGTCTTGGTTTTGATTAGAAGCAAGTCTATCTGGGATTATCTACCGTGGTAGAGCAATACAGTACTTCAAAATATTCAGGAGTCACAAGATCTGGGTTCTAATCCTGGATCTGTCACTTGTCTGCTGTGTGACCGTGGACGAGTCACTTCAATTCTCTGTCCCTCAGTTACCTCATCTGTAAAACAGGGATTGTTTGTGAACACCTTGAGGACTATGGCCAACCTGATTAGCTTGTAAAGACCACAGTGCTTAGTACAGTGCCTGGCACAAAGTCAGAGCTTAACATGGACCATAAAAAGGTCAGTTACAGTAATAAATGTGGTATTGGTTAAGCACGTAGTATATGCCAAGCACTGGGGTAAATATAATAGTCAGATTAGACACAGTCCCTCACCCATCTGGAACTCAGAGTGTAAGGGAGAGGGACAACAGGTATTTAATCCCCATTTTACAGATGAGAAGACAGAGGCACAGAGAAGTTAAGTGCCTGTCCTAAGGTTACTTAGTAGGCAAGTGACAGAGAAGGGGTCAGAACCCAAGCCTCCTTCCTGACTTCCTCTTTCCAGTAGGCCACACTGCTTCACTCTGAAACACATTAAACAGTTGTGGAAAGAGATGGTTTAAATTTATCCTAAAATATCCCGATTTTAATAATCTGTTTTATATGGAGTATGGGGAAGTAGGTGGGAAAACCTGAGGTTTTTTTTCTGGGTATGTTTGTGAAATCTGTATGAGGCCAAAATGAAAATTTGCCAAAAGACACAGAACCAAATTTGCGTTATTGACCTGCTGGCAGCCCAAGAGAGCAACGAGTCCCCAGTTCTTTTGGAGGATTTGTGATGAGCAATGTAATTGGTCACTGAAAGGTTGAGTAATTTAGCTCTGAGGTTGTCAGGTGCTTCAGTGTAAGAACACTTGATCTACAGTTAAAGTGCATGTCACTACTGGCACCATTCGTTACGGCAGAAATGTTAAAGGCCGCCGCCGAAAAAGTGGCAGTTATGAACAGAGCAAAGACACAAATAAAATCTCTTCCAGACCCCCAAGTTTATTACTCTTTTTCACTTTTTTGCTTAGATAAATCCTTCCAGGGATTTTGCCATTTTAATCGGAAACTCAATAGTTAATTGGCCAGCCTCATCCCTCCAACTGCAGTAAAACCACATTACATTTATTTTTCTCCGGAGAGTAGTAAGATCCTGAGTCTGAAGAATTCCCTGGGCCCTTCCCCTGAGACTAGTCTGCTAGATGTTTAGAAAAATCAAAGTCTGCTAGAGAAATCTGCCCTCTTTAAATTTCTACTTGCTAGAAAAAAATACTTTTAGGTACTTTTGACAAACTCTTGGAATGGAATACTCCTTCTAGACTGTAAACTCATTATGGCCAGAAAATGTGTCTGCTAATTCTGTTGTATTGTACTATCCCAAGCACTTAATATGATGCTCTGCACATAGTAAGGGACCAATAAATACCATTGACACATAGTAAGCACTTAACAACTACAAATAAAAATCTGTCCTATTGTTTCTTTTCACACCCAGGCCAGTGACTGGTTACTAGGCTGGTTTGATATTTCTCTGCCATCAAGTGAGTTGGTCTAAATAAAAAATATGAAGTGTCTCTGGGAGAGACACTAAGTAATGCTAGAAATGTGGGTTTATCATCCTCAAATAATTTTCAACGTGGCCTTCAATTTAAAAAACTGTGGTTCTAGCTCAGACAAATTACTGAATTCTTTGGTCCATGGAGGAATCTCTCTCTGCATTAAAATCTACAGTCAAGCCAATCAATTGCCCTCAGTGTTCCTCTCCCTACACTGCTCTCTGGGAATGATGAACTAGAACAAAGTAGTTCTCTGTGTCATGTAATACAAACAAGTCCTCAACATTTCTGATTGATTTGTGATCCTCTTCTGGAGAAAAACACTACAATCACTGCTGCTCTTTCTACATCAGAGTGGTTGGAAAAATCAACCAGGCAAACTCATCAAGATCATAAGGTTGTTGAGGAATCTTACAAGTGCAGAGAAGAATTGCACTCACCATCTCTTCATCAGCAATGGACTAGCAAAGGGCAGGGGTTGATTGTGGAACTTCACGGGGCAGGAGACTAGGTTTTTGTTATTAATTGGCATTTGTTAAGTACATACCATTTGCCAGCCACTGTACTAAGAGCTGGGGTAAATATAAAATAATTGGGTGGGATACAGTCCGTGACCCACATGGAACTCACAGTCTTAATTCTTAATCCTCATTCTACAGATGAAGTAACTGAGGCCCAGAGAAGTTAAGTGACTTGTCCAAGGTCACACAGCAGACAAGTGGCAGAGCTGGGATTAGAACCCAGGACCTCTGACTCCTAGGCTCATGCTCTTTCCCCTTGGCCATGCTGCAACCCTGTGGGTTATCCACTTAGTTTTTCAGGTTTGATTTAAGGTTATCGTGGAAAGTTTTGCTTTCTAGCATGCAGCTATGAATCAGGTCCGAGAGTTCAGGAAACTTGGAGGTTTGGAATCTTGAATAACCCTCAATGTATTTCGGAGAGTAAGAATGAGACCTGAAATTTCTTTCTCTACTTCCCCTGATTTTCCCCAACAAGTACACAAAATAACACAGGGACATCTATACTGAAGTGAAGTCTTTTGTAGAAAATTGGATTTCTTTTCAGTGGGACCAAATTTCTTTTCTCCTGGTTCTCAGGTGGCAGTTTGTAGTTTTTGATCTTCCTTCCATTCTCTGTTGTGGTCATCTTCTATAGTTGCACGAATGTGTGTGTGTGTGTGTGTGTGTGTGTGTGTGTGTGTGTGTGTGTGTGTGTGTGTGTCTCGGATTAGGGAAAAGGCTGTAGTGCTTCTGCACATATCTTTATGCTCTATTGCTTTGCCTTAACTGTAATTTATTTTAGTATCTGTCTTCCCCACGGTGCTTAATACAGCATTTGGCATATAGTAAATGCTCGACAAATACTATATTGTTACTATTACTATTAGTAGTAGTATATAACTTCTGTTTAGAGGATAGTAATTTCTAGAGTTATTTCTTTCCTCCGGTTTAAATATAGATATCAAGGTGGTCCTTTTCCTCTCTTATGCCCCATCTTTCTCTTACAAATATTCTCCCAAATTGTAACTATTGGGATCACAATACTTTTCATTCCTTTAGTTCTTTAGGATGAAGATGATCAGGATTTGCAGATATGAAAACTCAACCTATTTAAACAGCCTTTCAGCAAGCTCTTCCTCACTCAGACAGTGAGCTACCTTTATTGATTCTCAGGTCACAATTCCCTCATTATAAAGATAGAAATAACCCAAAAAAAAAAAAATCCCCTCAGGACCCTTTGGCTTTTTAATCTGCAATGGCACATTAGTGAAACTGCGGAGTGGACTGAATTAAGAGTCATTACAAATGCCTAGCATGAAGAAATCTAACAGAAAAATGGATGAGGAATACAAAAATGAAATGTATTGAATGACTCTGGAAGGGCCCAGAACAGAAAGCAGGAGGCCGCAAATTATATTCCCCAATCTACAGCTTGCCTGTTGTGAGACCCTGGACAAGTCACTTAACTTCTCTGTGCTTCAGTTTCCTCATCTGTACAATGGAGATAAAATACGTATTCTCCTTTTCACTGTGAGCCTCAGTGTTGGGCAGGGACTGTGTCCAATCTGGTTGTTTTGTGTTTACCCTAATGCTAAGCTCAATGATTGGCACATAGTCCGTTGTTGGGTAGGGACCATCTCTATATATTGCCAACTTGTACTTCCCAAACACTTAGTACAATGCTCTGCACACAGTAAGCGCTCAATAAGTATGATTGAATGAATGAATAAATGCCTTAACTAAGGAACATAGCTTTTAGGTGGTGGAGAGCAACAAATAAAAGTCAGTGTGGCCAAGAGTCTTGAGGTGAGAGGGTGGTTCCCACACAGAGGGGCTTCCTCATGGTGCAGACTCAATTTTATTAACATGATGCATCTATATAGGAATTTTCTTTACAGTGGCTTAAGTAGCTCTGAGTCAAAGTGTTTTAGCAAGAAGATTTCATCTGACTTGGAGCAGCAGTGTGGCCTAATGGAATGAGCATGGGCCTATTTATTTATTTATTTATTTTATTTATTTTATTTGTACATATTTATTGTATTTATTTTATTTTGTTAATATGTTTTGTTTTGTTGTCTATCTCCCCCTTCTAGACTGTGAGCCCGCTGTTGGGTAGGGACCGTCTCTATATGTTGCCAACTTGTACTTCCCAAGCGCTTAGTACAGTGCTCTGCACACAGTAAGCGCTCAATAAATACGATTGAATGAATGAATGAATGAGAGTGAGAGGACCTGAGTTTTTATCCCAGCACTGCCAATTGCTTGCTGTGACTTTGGGAAAGCCCCTTAATTTCTCTGTGCCTCAGATTCCTCAGCTGTAAAATGGGGATTAACTCATACTCCCCCTCCTAGACTGTGAGGCCCAGGAACTGTGTCCAGCCTGATAAACTTGTATCTACCCCAGCGCTTAGAACAGTGCCTGGCATGTAGTAAATACTTAACATATACAATAAAGCAAGCTAAATAAACAGTACCCTCTTTGACAAAAACTTTCAGTCAACTTCTCCAGCTCCTCCACCTCTTTCATATTCCCTTCTTCCAGTCAATTTTTCCAGCACTTCCCTCACCCCCTTGTTCCCTTTGTCTGCTTCCCCACTCTCTTCTTCCCTACTCCCTTATTCTGTACTTCTCAGAACCTGAATTTTGGTGAGCTACCCCATGGGGATCAGAGGTTCAGCACCCCCATCACATGTAAAAGCCATCGGATGAACAGCTTATCCCTCGCCTGCACTCACTGTGAAACATGCTTTTTCTGAGGGGTGAGTTTGGCCTTTGCTGGTCCAAGTGAACAGACTTTAATTCCCACTTCTGTATTGGTTCCGAGTAACAAACTAAATGTGCTGTGGGAAGTGCATCATTCAGAAAGCTTAGAGGAAGTCATTAGCTACCCATTAGTCCTCAATCAATGGTATTTACTGAGCACTTACTGTGTTCAGAGCACTATATTAAGTGCTTGGGAGAGTTCAAAGCAACAAAATCAGTGGACACGTCCCTGCCTGCAAGGAGTTTACAGTGATTATTATTATTATGCCATTTGTTAAGTGCTTACTGTGTGCCAGGCACTGTACTAAGCACTTTGATGGATACAAGCAAATCGGGTTGGACTCAGTCCCTGTCCCACATGGGGCTCATAGTTTCAATCCCCATTTTTCAGATGAGGGAACTGAAGCCCAGTGAAGTGACTTGCCCAAGGTCATGTAGCATGCAAGTGGCAGGGCCAGGATTAGAACCCAGGAGCTTCTGACACCCAGGCCCGGGCTCTAGCCACCTTGTCATATTGCTTCCAAAAAGACGACTTGGAGGAGATACGATCTTAGTAGAGGAAGTGGCAGCTATAAGGAAAATCGTTAGTGGGTTACTTTTGATTGTAATTATCACCAACTGCATTAACAGAATGCCTATGGTGTTCAGAGCTCTTTATCAGAGGCTAGAGCATATCACTCAGAAGGAATTAAGATACTGTGCTTATCCCAGGGTAGCTCACTGTTGAACATGCAATGTTTATTATGATCAACTCTTCTTCCAGTGTTTTCTAAATCCAGACATTTCATCAGGTCAGTTAGTGCTGGGGCCATGAAGCAAACACAGATACTCAGTTCTGACAAAAGAGTCTGGGTCACTTTAAAATGGACAGATTTCAGACACTCAACTGCTGAAGCTTTGTGCTAAGATAATAACCTACTAGAGTCCCTGATTGCATTGTGTTTGTTTAACATCTGGGATCTTGCCTATAAGCTGTGCTTGGAAGAATAAAGAAGCCATTCATCTAAAGTATTCAGATTTTGGCCTTAATTAAAATGCAAAATAAGTATGTAAAGGCCAACGTGCATGAATTATATATACATTGTACATGCTGGTAGATTTCCATGTATTTAGTTTTGTGTATAAACTTAAGACAAGAGTGGCAGTGCAAATGTAGCCAAAAGAAGGTAACGTAACTCTGACTGTTTGTACTTGGCAAATTGGAAATGAATCTTTTGTAATCAAATTAATTCTCTTCTCCCTTTCTTAGGCCAGTATTTTCAGGGAGTTTTTCCAGTTTGGATCTATAAAGGGCTAATCCTAGACCCTTGTTATTCAAATGGGGGTCGCCTTTGGTCTTTTAAAAACTTTCCCTCACCTGATTCCAGAAGCAAAGCCATTTCTCTCTGTTATTTCTATGCGGAAAGTTCCCAGACGAGGAACCTCAAATACCCTCAAACTAACACTTGCAGAAAAGGCGCACAATGAACCGAAGGACTTCAGAGACTGATTGACAGACCACAGTAGTGTCTATAGTACAGACTTAAATAGTTTGAGGGGTAGGATAACTAATCCCCCTCCAAAGTTGGGAACTGGAGGGAGGGTGAAGCAAACACGGCTTTCATTTCAGACAAAATATTATGTAGAGTACAGAGATTAATCTAGTTCCAAGGTGGAAATTTTTAACATGTGCATGATAAGTTGAGAGGTTGTGATGTGCCTCAGAAGTACAAAGTCAGAATAGGACTTTTTTGTAAGACAAAATTAGATTTCAAAATCCATTGACTGCTGTGAGAGGCAAGACTTTCAAAAAGACTGAATGGAAAAAACAATCCCAGGTGCATAAAGAATCCTTTTTCAGAACTGTCATTTGCTGGCAGCCTCCTTTTTGTTGGTATTTAAGGAGGTGATAATATTTGCCATGTTATTCGCAATCTTTTTTATTATTGTATTTGTTAAGCTTTACTATATTCCAGGCACTATACTAAGCACTGGGGTAGATAAAAAGCTAATCAATTTGGACAGAGTCCATGTCCCACAAGGGGCTTAAAACCATAAACCCCATTTTATAGATAGTGTAACTGAGACACAGGGAAGTGAAGTGGTTTTCCCAAGGTCACACAGAAGACAAGTGATGGCGT
The DNA here is from genome assembly GCF_015852505.1 of Tachyglossus aculeatus. NCBI lineage: Eukaryota > Metazoa > Chordata > Mammalia > Monotremata > Tachyglossidae > Tachyglossus > Tachyglossus aculeatus. The sequence goes on along the minus strand of NC_052073.1, from coordinate 13,573,249 downwards.
CTGGATTGGAACCCAGGTCAATCAGTCAACGAATCAATTGTATTTATTTGGTGTTTACTGTGTGCGGAACACTGTACTAATCACTTGGGAGAGTACAATGCAACAGAGTTGGAAGACATTCCTTGCTCACAATGAGCTTACAGTCTAGAGGGGGAGAAAGACATTAATATAAATAAATTACAGATGTGTACATAAGTGCTTTGGGATTTTGAGAATGGTGATTAAAAGGAGCAAATCAGGGGGATGCAGAAAGGAGTGGGAAAAGAAGAAATGAGGGCTTAGTCAGGAGATGTGCCTTTAATAAGGCTTTGAAGGTGGGGAGAGTAATTGTCTGTCAGATATGAAGAGGGAGGGTCTTTTAGACTGTGAGCCCACTGTTGGGTAGGGACTGTCTCTATATGTTGCCAACTTGTACTTCCCAAGCGCTTAGTACAGTGCTCTGCACACAGTAAGCGCTCAATAAATACGATTGATGATGATGAGGGAGGGCTTTCCAGGCCAGAGGCAGGGAGTGATCGAGGGGTTGGTGGTGAGATAGATGAGATTGAGGTACAGTGAGTACAGTTAGGTCCTCTGACTCCCAGTTCTATACACTTTCCACTAGGCCATACTGCTTTTCTGAATACCATTCAAATATTGGGTTCCCTGGTTGGCATATTCAGTAGCATAGACGCTTTCGTTGCATATTGGGTGAGAAAGAGAGACAGATAGGCCGGCAATCTCATCCTCAACCTCTGGCCTGGTCTGTGCCTTATACTCTAGGAGTGACTGTCCAAACAATCAGAAAAGTGCAAGGATCCCCACAGGCCAGGAACCTCAGGCAGCTGGAAACTTGACTTGTTGGGAGAGAAAAAGAAAGAATTGTAACTTTGCGTATTTTACTTCTGAATTTACAACTTCTTCTTGGGGATTTTCCCTGCAGAGTTACACACTCGTCTACTTGGTGATAATAAATATAGTATTTATTAAGGGCTTATTTTAGGCCACACACAGTGTTAAGCATGGGGTTAGGTACAAAATAAGATTGGACACAGTCTCTGTCCCAAAAGGAGCTTACCATCTAAGAATCTTGAAGGTGTCACCCCTAGAATAATCACATATTGACTCCGTCTTAGGTCCTCAGAGGCAAAAAAAGAGAAGACTAATAACATTGTTCCTACTTGGTGCAAGAATATGAGCAATGCTATACTGGGACACACCCGTGATCCATTTAGTCTAGAATGCCGTCTCCAGTCCTGGCACCAAAGATGCTTGTAGAAGCAGTGGGGAAATCACCTTCTTCCATTCATCCTTATTCATTCATTCATTCATTCAATCGTATTTATTGAGCGCTTACTGTGTGCAGAGCACTGTACTAAGCACTTGGGAAGTACAAGTTGGCAACATATAGAGACGGTCCCTACCCAACAGCGGGCTTACAGTCTAGAAGGGGGAGAAGGATGACAAGGATGCTGCGAGAGTTGGATGTTAAATACATTTTAAAAAAACAGTGAAATGTTTTGGGTTCCTCAGTGGATTAGAACCATTGCCACTTTTTCTTGTTAAAAGGCACTTGAAAAAAATGTTAACAGAGAAAATACCTCATATATAATAATCATAATGATAATTATGGTATTTGTTAAGCGCTTACTATGTGCCCACTTTTTCTTGTTTAAAGGCACTTGAAAAAAATTAGTTAATAGAGGAAATACCTCATATAATAATAATGATAATAATAGTAATTGTGGTATTTGTTAAGCACTTACTATGTGCCAAGCACTGTACAAAGTGCTGGGATGGATACAAGCGACTCGGGTTGGACACAGTCCCTGTCTCAAGTGGGGCTCACAGTCTTAATCCCCTTTATACAGATGAGGTAACCGAGGAACAGAGAAGTGAAGTTACTTTCCCAAGGTCACACAGCAAGCAAGTAGCGAAACTGGGATTAGAACCCATGACCTTCTGACTCTCAGCCCCATGTTCTATCCACTACGAATTCCCATATTTGACAGTCTAATTTTCTTCCAATATTACTTTTTTGAAGATGGCATGCTAAATTGGAAACTTTTTTTTTTTCATAGGTTGGTTTGAGGTCTTACTGTTCTATGGAGTGAGTTCTGTTTTGGAACAGGAAAATGAATTAATAATTGCTGTGTTTGTGCTTACTATGTATCAAGAACTAGTCTAAGCATCAGGTAGTTACAGGATAAGCAGGCTGGACTTAGTCCTTGTCCCAGATGGGACTCACAATCTTAAGTGAAGGAAGAGCAAATATTAAACTCCCATTTTGCAGTTGAGGAAATTGAGGCTTAGAAAAGTTGAAGAATTTGCAGAAGGTCACATATCAGATAAGTGGAAGAGCTAGGATTAAAACCCAGATCTCATGATTCCCAAACTACATAAAAGGCCCAGTTGGAATTATAGTCAAGAAAGATACCAGCTGTACTCCATAATATATTATATATCGAGTCCATGAAAACTTGTGTTCATCATAGAATGAAAGAAAATAATTTTGTTCCACCATCACCAGTGACATTTATTGAGCACTTATTGTGTACAGAGCATGGTATTAAGTGCTTGGCAAAGTACAACACAACTGAATTGATAGACATGCCCAACCCGCAACAAGTTTATGGATTAGAGAGGAAGACAGACATTAATAAAAATAGTTTATAATATACAATTAATAGATTTGTACCTAGTGCTGAGGGGGTGGTGAATAGCAAATGCCCAAAGTTCTCAGTTCCAATTGCATAGATGATGCAGAAGGGAGCCAGGAAAAAGAGGGCTTATTTGGGAGAGGCCTCTTGGAAGAGATAGGACCATAATAGGGCTTTGAAAGTGGGAAGAGAGGTGGTCTGGCATAAAGGAAGTGGGAGGGAGTTCCAGACCGGAGGGAGGACATGGGAAAGGCGTCGGCGGCAGGATAGGTAAGGTCAGGACACTGTGAGTAAGCTGGCACTAGGAGAGCTACGTGAGGTAAGGTGGGAGGGAGTTGAGCTGATTGAGTGCTTTAAAGCCAATGACAAAGAGTTTCTGTTTGCTGTGGAGGTGGTTGACCCACCATTGAAGGTCCTCGAAGAGAGGGGAAACGTGGATCGAACATTATTTTAGAAAAATGATCGGACAGCAGAGTGAAGTATGGATTTGAGTAGAGGGAGGTCAGTGAGGAGGCAGATGCAGTAACCAAGGCAACTACTGCAGGTTTCAAGTCATCTTGCACTTTTCCCCTAAATCCAGTGCAGGTTTGGTTTTGATTGTACAGTTCATTCATTCATTCATTCAATCGTATTTATTGAGCTCTTACTGTGTGCAGAGCACTGTACTAAGCGCTTGGGAAGTACAAGTCAGCAATATATAGAGAAGGTCCCTACCCAACGTTCTCATATAATAATAATAATGATGGCATTTATTAAGTGCTTACTATGTGCAAAGCACTGTTCTAAGCTCTGGGGAGGTAACAAGGTGATCAGGTTGTCCCACGGGGGGCTCACAATCTTAATCCCTATTTTACAGATGAGACAACTGAGGCACAGAGAAGTTAAGTGACTTGCCCAAAGTCACACAGCTGACAATTGGTGGAGCAGGGATTTGAACCCATGATCTCTGACTCCAAAGCCCATGCTCTTTCCACTGAGCCATGCTGCTTCTCTAGTTCATATGTAGTTTCAAATGAAATAGCTTATAGTGCTTTCCCAAATTCCTGTGGATGATACCATAAATAAGGAAGAAAACATCACTAAATTGCCTAAGCAGGATCAGATTTTAAAGTGTCAGATGGTACAACCACAGCTTTTAGAAATCTTGGTTTTTTTTTCAGAAACAGTTGGTAAGCATCACTGGAGGCTGACATCCAGGGCTCTCTGGTCCTTCTCCGCTAGACCATGTAATGCGAGTTGACTTTTGTGATACTTCAGCAGGGAAATTTGACAAAACTGTTTCCCCATAAAAGTGGCAAGTTACAGAAATCATGGCATGATGAGAGAAATACCTTGCTAGTTACAAAATGATAAAGGTCAAGTTTTCTTGCTCAAATCTTGTTTGCAAGTAAAATACCAGAATAGCCAGGTACATCAAAACTGTCTTGAAGCCATATTTCTGACAAATATTTTGACAGCTCTGACAAATGGGAAATCTCTTTATATTTTCATGTTTTTAATTTTATACTTAACTGTTCCTCCTACTTTGCTCCCACTATTTGCACAAATGCAGTTGTAATGGAAGAGAAATGGAGGTATTAGGCGTGTAACAGAAATGGCTTTTCTTTATTCCTGGGAAACATGAAACACCATCAGCCAGTCTTCCATAATAATTACCGTATACACCAATATAGGAGGTGTTGACAGCCTTAATTTCAAAGTGACAAAAATAAAATGACAAAACCCATGCTTCAACATTAATTATGTAACCTCCTTTTAAGATTCTAGCATTGCAAATTATGGCACCTTAAGAACTACTTTATTGGTGAATTCTTTAACATTTTCTTGCCCCTTCATTTTTCTGCTTCCATCATCACATAACCTCTGAGCACTGAGATACAGTCAGGGTTTCCAGGGCCTATTAACAGTCAGTCCCTTGTTTGAAGAATTTTTGCTCAGAATGAAAGCACTGAAAAATAATAACCTTCTGATTTATGTGTAAAGTATATTGCACCTTTGCCATCCAGAAGAACTTAACAGTCTTGATAACCTTAATTAGTTCCCCAAAGTGAAATTATTTTTTGAGGAACTGGGGCATAATTCTTAAAATATGGCAGCTTTTGGCCTTAAGGAAATTCTTTTAATTCTAATATATCAACATTACTGTTTGTTTACATAAAAACGGTTCTATGGAGGATTATCTTGTTAAGATGTAGTTGTGTGCAGTATGAGAATTGTAAATACTCAGACAATTTAAAAATTCAGTGGTGGAATTTAGAGGTCAGGTCAAGATCCTAGGGTACTAAACAAATATGAATGATTTTAAAAAATGTTTCTGTTTATTCATTTCCCTCTCCATTTGCATTAATGTTGGAGTTGGGAGGTGACTTGAGGGCATGTATCTTGTTAGGAATATATATGGAAATTTCCAGGGGCTTTCAGGAAATAAGGCTTTTCATTAGCTTAGTTTGCTTGGGATTGTTTACAGGTAAAAAAAAAATTCTAGGCACAGGACTCCTGGGATGGATTTACTTTTATATTCATGTAATCTGAGGCCCCTTGTATTCATGTCAAGCAGATATAGCCAGGCCAAAGTGAGGGGATGGGGTAAACAAATCAGATTTATCTATCAGTAATACAGGAAAATCTTTTTACAGCCAAGTTATCCATAGTGAAATCCCATGTGGAGTTTAAGGATTTCCAAATCCTGCTGGAGAGTTCAGAGGACTGAATGTCTCCTTAGAATGTTCTAGTCTCCTGAGAGTTGAGATTTTGCCTTAGTCTAGTACATTACAGTTAGAAAAAATAATTTTCAGCCCCACTCAGGAATATGGGTGGGGGAAAGGGGAAAGAAGTAAAATTGGGGCCAAAGTGGAAAAAGGGAGGGACTTTGAGAAGAAATGAAAGGAGCAGAAGGAGCACAGAGGGAGGAAAAGTTACTTGTGCTGGAGCTCCTCCTCCTCCTGTTCCACTTCAACTTAGTGGGTCTCTTCAGGTCTTGGGTCTGGGTGCGAGCAGTTCCTTCTAGCCCCTGCCCAGAAGATCGGAGCCTGCCCACCTCACTCTGGCCCAATCTTCCCAGGCAGCTTGGGGATTCTCTGGTGAAGTGGTGGAGGACAGAGCTTAGGAGACACCATGGCATGGGCACCTGATTCTTTCACCTCAAGACCCATAGCTACGGCAATGAAGTCTTGCATGTGTAGTCCATGGACCTCCTACTCCACAGAAACTACAGAGCTCCAGCTTCCCGCTCTGCCCACAGAGCTGTGGGATTGAAGCTAATATTTCCAACCCCACCTCAATGCCACCCCCATTTCCCCCATGCCCCACCATGATGCATGCCTTCCATGATGAAGTACTAAGCCACCAAAGGCAGTGAGAATTCCATTTAATTGGGAGCACAGATTAAACAGTGGCTAGACAACACAGGAATTAAGAAGGACTGTGAATTCCAATCCTAGCTTCACCCCTGATGGGTTGTGTGATCGGGACCAGCCTCTCAATAATAATAAAAAATAATAATAATTGTTTTCTTTGATAAATTCTTACTATATGATAAATGCTGTGCTAAACACGAAGGTAGATACAAGACAATCAGATTTGGTACAGTTCCTGTCTTTCACAGTCTGCATAGGAGAGAGAACAGGTATTGAACAGATATTGAGGAAACCGAAGCACAGAGAAGTCAAGGGACTTGCTCAAGGTCCCACAACATGCAAGAGGTGGAGCCAGGATTAGAATCCAGTTCCTCTGATGCCTAGGCTCCTGTTCTTTCCATTAGGCCATACTGCTTCTCTCTAGCACCCTGGGACTGAGTTTACTTGTCAAATACAGATGGTGGAATGACTGTTTTGTCTTTGTTTCTAGATGTAATCACTCCACGGCTATATGTATTGATGGACTGGATCCATTTGAAAAATGAGCGGGTATTAGTGGGACAAAAGTATTTCAAAGACTAAACTACTCTTTAGGAGAAAGGGAGTCTGAACCCCGAGTTTTCAGTCCAGTTCACTCTAAGGCTTGGGAGCTGGTCACCTAATATCATTTTCTTCATCAGTACAATAGGTTAATGAGAATCATATCTTTGTTTCCTAGAGCAGTTGGGAGGATTGGTATGAACAATTCAAATGCTTTGAGCACATTAGGGTTACGATCCTCTGTAAACCCTCAAGTAGAATGATTATTTGTTAAGCCAGATCATAATGTTTAGCCATATTCTCTTAAATCCTAAAATACTCCCTGATGGTACAAGAGGCATTAACTATATTTAATAAGTGATTGCTGAGTCAATGCAGCTTTTCAGGATGTCTAGAGCACAGCCAGAGAATAGCTGGGTTCTGAGAGAATTTGACTCATTCCCAATTATCCCTAGTTTTGGAGGAGAGCGATGGTGGAGATCAACCCAAACAGAAGATAATTTGACTGTTGTACCCTTACAACAGTAAGGGTACTTTGTGTCATTGCCGGGCAGTAGGAAGAAGTGACTTCAGAATCTGTGTCGGTGGGTGGGAGAAGACGGATGGATTCTTGATTTGGATTACTGGAACCTGGAGAGAGCCACTTTTGTACTGTGAGTTTTTTCCTTCATTTTAAAGAAGTACATTACTTTGTCATTAGCAATTGTTAATTGGTTGTGGTAACCAGATGCTCAAGGGAAATCGGCTCTAGTTTCCTCCAATTACAGATTCAACCAATTCATGTCTCTATTTTTAACACTGCTGATTTGCTCTCACACTATTTGTGTCCTCTTCTTCCTCCTATTCCTAGTGTACAGACAAACATACACACATACACACACAATTGATATTCTCACCTCATGCTAGACTGGAGAACTAACAAAGATTTTCTCTTGGCAATTTCAGTTCCAACTACAAGCACCCTGTATTTTGAAACTGTACAAACCCCTGTATATTTGATATCTTGTAGCCTCTCGGTGGGTTTCAAAGGTAGTTAAATTAAATTCACCTGACAGATAGTCGATGGAACATAAAATATGAATGAAATTGTAATTTTCTGGTAGATCCGGAAGATATAACTTTGGCCCAGGCAGGGTTGCCTGCTGACTAACTGGTGAATGGCCTGTTTGAATGTTTTGCTTTCTCTGTTTGTTCTAGCTCAGCTAGGAGAAAATCATGGAGATTATGTACAGGTGAAAAGTAAAGAACTGAATGTGGAAGGAATCTTAGATTTGGCATACAAAGAGAAATGCACAGAAGGTGAGGGGCCAGAATTGCAGAATCCACTGATAAGGTTGTGTTTCTTAAAGCAACATTTAAGCTTAGAGCATTAAAGTCTTCCTGTTATCTGAGGCAGCTCCACAAGGTTGAATTTGGCTTATGCAGTTTTTTGGGTCCTGTACCTGGGTTAGGTAGTAGTGTCCACACTGAGAGCCAAAAGGGCAGTTGAAGAGCCTGAAATCTTGTAGTCCTGAAGAATATTTTGGGGAGAAGGGCTTAGGTGAGGGGAGGGATGGATGGGGCTTAAGCGCACAATCAGTTCTCCCCCTCCTACCTTACCTCACTGATATCCTACTATGACCCAGACTGCACACTTTGCTCCTCTAAAAAAACCTACTTAATAATAATACTAATGGCATTTATTAAGTGCTTACTATGTGCAAAGCACTGTTCTAAGCGCTGGGGAGGTTACAAGTAGATCAGGTTGTCCCACGGGGAGCTCACAGTCTTCATCCCCATTTCACAGATGAGGGAACTGAGGCACAGAGAAGTTAAGTGACTTGCCCGAAGTCACACAGCTGACAATTGGTGGAGTCGGGATTTGAACCCATGACCTCTGACTCCAAAGCCCGGGCTCTTTTCCACTGAGCCAGTACTTCCCTGTACTTCCATCTTGTCTATCTTCCTTCTGCCATTATACTCCCTCTCCACTCGTATATGAGAGACCACCACTCTCCCCACCTGCAAAGCCTTGCTAAAATCACATTTCTCGAAGAGACTTTCCCTGATTAAACTCTTACTTTCCCTACTCCCTCTCCCTTCTGTATCACCTATGCACTTGTGTCTAAACACTTTAAACACTTGATATTCACTCCATCCTCAGCCCCACAAAACTAATGTGCATATTTGTAATTCATTTTAATGTCAGTCTTCCCTCTAGAATACAAACTTCTTATAGGCAGAGAATGTGTTTATCAACACTACTGTATTGTATTTCCCCAGGGGCTTAGTTCAGTGTTCTGCACAAAGTAAGTGCTCAATAGATGCCATTGATTGATTGATGAGCTGAGAAGGGAAGTTTTGAGATGGGTCAGTTTAACTGCTTTCAGATGACAATGAATAAATTCATATAGAAATATACTCATCATTCTAAATCAGGAAGGGTGAGTTTATTCACATTGTGACTCACTCCTCCTGTCTTTCTCTGAAGGTAGTAGACCAAAAAGAATACAAAAGGAGCATGTTTTTGAGACTTGGGGGTAAACGTATTCTTTAGTTTAATATTGGCCATTGTTAATATTACATTAGAAACATTACTGAGATCAGACTGGAAAGCATCAGCTTTAGGCTACTGAAAGCATGACTCTTGAAATAAATTTAGAAAAAATGAAATTGCCAGCTCTAGGAAGTCTTTTATTATTGGTGATGGTGGTAGAGGCAAGCTGCGGAGAGGAAAGCAGTGTGGGTCAGTGGAAAGAGCCCGGGCTTTGGAATCAGAGGTCAGGGGTTCAAATCCCGGCTCCGCCACGTCTCAGCTGTGTGACTTTGGGCAAGTCACTTAACTTCTCTGTGCCTCAGTTACCTCATCTGTAAAATGGGGATTAAGACTGTGAGCCCCCCGTGGGGCAACCTGATCACCTTGCAACCTCCCCAGCGCTTAGAACAGTGCTTTGCACATAGTAAGCACTTAATAAATGCCATTATTATTATTATTATTAAAGAGAGACATACCTTACTCTCTTGTCACTTATACCAAAACAACACATATTTTGAGTGCAGTAGCATTTTGCAGCAATTAACATTAAAAATCTACCAAGGAAGATAAATTTACTTATATCTTTACACTAGGTCAAACTGTTGAAAATAGTAGGATACATAGCCTGCAAACAAAGTTTTAGTGGGTTAAACCAACCAATAAACAAACAAAACACTTCTAAGCCCAGAAGCTGGGAATCATCATCATCTCCAAATAGGATTTATTAACTATCCCCTCACACCGCATAAGAGTTCTGGATAATCAGGTAGATGAGTCTTAGTATCCACCTTCAAAAAGCTATCAGTGTCAGGTGCATATCAAATGGACAATATTTGTAGGATACACAATCCAAACTTGTTTAAAGCAAATGAATGGGCTTAAGGACTTTGGTATTCTGGAAATGAGGCTGATATTGTGATAAGAATCAGTTTAGAATGCCCAATGAGAGAAACTCCCTCAAATATCCAAGACCTGGGAACCTCTTCATATAAAAATAGAATGGGGTCATTGGTTCACTGGTGACGTATGGATGTGGACTGGAAGAGACCTTCAATCTAGGGGGTCCTCCTCCCTCTAGATCCCCTCTGGTGTGCTAAAGCCCCCCATCTAGCATGCCTTATTGAAAGCTTGGGGATGCCTTCACTGGAGCAGTACATGCAGTTCTCTAGCGTAACCTCAGAGGCTGGGGATGTGATCGCAAGTGATTGCAGTGGGAATGTTGGACACACGGATGAGATAAATTCGGCACATCGGTTGGCTACAACTGTGCGAGGCTACAAATTGAGTAAGACTGCAACAGAAAAGATCTTGGCTTTTGGATGAGATTGTATGCATCTTGGAGTTAGGGACCTTGTGTTTTACTTCTATTGTATTTAGCGCTTTACTGTTTCCCCTATCCCTAGTCTATTTTATTGTCTGTCTTCCCCTTTAGACCCTAAGCTCCATGTAGGCAATTATTGCAACTACCAACTCTGTTTCTTTGTACTTTCCCAAATGCTTAGTACAGTGCTCTGAACACAGTATGTGCTCAATAACTACCATTGATTGATTCCTTTGCACACCTGGAGAGCTCAATAAATACTACTGGCTAATTGGAACAATATCTAGGGAGGGCCATGAGTGAGATGGTGCGCCAAAGCCCCCCATCTAGCATGCCTTATTGAAAGCTTGGGGATGCCTTCACTGGAGCAGACATGCAGTTCTCTAGCGTAACCTCAGAGGCTGGGGATGCGATCGCAAGTGATTGCAGTGGAAATGTTGGACACACAGATGAGATAAATTTGGCACATCGGTTGAGTACAACTGTGCGAAACTACAAATTGAGTAAGACTGCAACAGAAAAGATCTGGCTTTTGGATGAGATTGTATGCATCTTGACGGCAGAAAAGATCTTGGCTTTTGGATGCTATTGTAAGCACCTTGGAATTAGGGACCTTGTATTTTACTTCTATTGTATTTAGCGCTTTACTGTTTCCGCTATCCCTAGTCTATTTTAATATCTGTCTTCCCCTTTAGAGCCTAAGCGCCATGTAGGCAATTATTGCAACTACCAACTCTGTTTCTTTGTACTTTCCCAAATGCTTAGTACAGTGCTCTGAACACAGTATGTGCTCAATAACTACCATTGATTGATTCCTTTGCACACCTGGAGAGCTCAATAAATAGTACTGGCTAATTGGAACAATATCTAGGGAGGGCCATGAGTGAGATGGTGAGAATCATGGCTGGAACCAGTCTTTAGCCACAGTTCTCACACATGTCCTAGAGATGGTGGACACAGAATATTGGACTATTTTTTTCTAGTAATAGAAATGAAACCCTCTACATCCCTGGGACCCACTGAAAAATATTCTCCTAGTTGAATATATTTAGAGGAGCATTAAGGAGATAAACCAGCTCCTTCTCCGGTTTTCCTAAAAGTGGCAAAAAAGGTCTAGCTCCTCAGCTGACACAGTGTGGGTAATATCAAAAACTGAAAATGTGTTAGCAACAAAATCTGAAAATCTTCCACACCAGGAAAGCTGTGATTTTAGGAGAAGTGTGTCATGTTGTCAGAAACAGAATATGCCTCGTAGCTTTACTTGTTTATCCTAGTCAAAAACTGATAATTAAGGTCTTGGCATAATTTCATTTAGGAGGGAGGAAGGGAAAATCCTTAAATAGCATTTTGGAATCAATGGAAACTGCTTCTAGGGTAATTTGCATTTTTCTAGGGGGTCAGATATGCAATTTTATTCATCTAACAGCTGATGATTGCACAATCCTGCACAATCCTGCAACTCTTTTCCTCTGTCTCCTCAGGACAAAAATAAAATTAACATTGCTAATGAAATTGCACAGGGTAGGGACAGCTTTCAAAAGTATTGTGATCTTCATTCATGGATCAAAATTGTGAAGATAGAAAATACTATATCTTCAAAATGTGTATTTTTTGTATGTGTCTGTGTGTGCGTTAATGAAAACAGAGCCAGGCACTGCAAATGTTAACTATGACAATCCAAAAAGGACAACTTTTTTTCATTCATTCATTCAATCGTATTTACTGAGCGCTTACTGTTTGCAGAGCACTGTACTAAGCGCTTGGGAAGTACAAGTTGGCAGCATATGGAGACGGTCCCTACCCAACAGCGGGCTCACAGTCTAAAAGGGGGAGACAGACAACAAAACAAAACATATTAACAAAATAAAATAAATAGAATAAATATGTATAAATAAAATAAATAAATAGAGTAATAAATACGTACAAACATATATACATATATGCAGGTGCTGTGGGGAGGGGAAGGAGGTAAGGCAGGGGGGTGGGGAGAGGGAGGAGGGGGCACACTGTGGCTGGGACTATGGGTCCTTTTCAGACACACATAAATTTCACTGTCTGTGGTGCCTTTGAATTCAAAAGACCAGGCCAATTGTGTCATCCAGAATGGAGAGAACCTTGAGCATTGGGTTTTGTAATGAGCTGTCTTTTATATAAAACAGCAGTAGTAGTAATAACATTAATTGTGTGCAGGGCACTAAACTAAGGGCTGGGAAAGAGTACACAGGTAGGAATTAGTTTGGCACCCTGTCTCTTGAGGAGCTCACAATCTATGAGCAGTTAGTTTGACTTTTATGGCAATAACGACTGTGGATTTTGTCCAATTTTGCACTAACCTAGTGCTCAGTTCAGTGCCTGGCACATAGTAAGCACTTAAAAAATACCATTAAAATACAATATACAGTATAACAGAGTTATTAGACATATTCCCTGCCCACAAGGAGCATTCAGTCTAGAGACAGTGGGAAAGAGTTCCAGGCTGGAGGCAGGAAGCATGTGAGGGATCAGTGGCAAGATAGGTAAGACTGAGGTACAGTGAGTAGGTTGAGGAGGAAAGTGAGCAAACTGGCTTGTAGAAGGAAATCAGTGAGGGACACTTAATCACCTGAGTGCTTTAAAGTCCATGGTAAAGGTTTCTGTTTGATGCAGAGGTGAATAGGCAACCACTGGAGGGTCTTGTGGACGGGGGAAACATAGACTGGACATTATTTAAAAAAATGATCCGGGCAGCCAAATTAAGTATAAACTGGATTGGGGAAAGACAGGAGGCAGGGAGGTCAACAAGGAGGCTGAAACAGTAGTCAGGGTGGTAGAGAAGCAGCGTGGCTCAGTGGAAAGAGCACGGGCTTTGGAGTCAAAGGTCGTGGGTTCAAATCCCTGCTCCGCCGCTTGTCAGCCGTGTGACTCTGGACAAGTCACTTAACTTCTCTGTACTTCAGTTATCTCATCTGTACAAGGGGGAGTAAGACTATGAGCCCCTCGTGTTACAACCTGATCACCTTGTAACCTCCCCGGCACTTAGAACAGTGCTTTGCACATAGTAAGTGCTTAATGAATGCCATTATTATTATTATTACAGAATAAGTGCTTGGCTCAACATACTAGCAGTTTGGATGGAGAGGAAAGGACAAATTTTAAAGGTAAGTACCCAAAATAAATAAACCCATCAGAAACTGATCTCAACTCATCCTCTCTACTATAGTAAAAAAGAATCAACTTCTTCTTGGCCTACATTATTGCCAGTACTAGACAACTAGCCAGCTACTAGACCATATTATCATAAAAGAACTGAGTTATTTTCTGTTTACACTTATGAACGCACCATTCTTTGTAAATTGTATTTTACTATTTTCTAAAACTATATACCCAGTTCTTCTTTAATGCATTGAAAACTCATACAGTAGTACGCACACCATCCAGTTTCACATAAACACCCCAAACTCCTTTCTTCCAAAACCATATCATTCTGTAGCCAACAGATGAATATTGTTGGAAGTACATTCTCTAATTCCACCTCCACATTTTATACAATATGCATAATGGAAACGTATTTCGGCAGAACCGAGTGCATCTTGGTAAATTTGCCATTTGTATATTTGGCGGTGTCCAATCTGATAAGCTTATATTTATCCCAGTGCCTCTTACAGTGCCTGGCTCAGAGTACGCGCTTAATAGATACCTAAAAAAACCCCTAAAACCCACTGTGTCTGACTTGATTTTCTTGTATCTGCTCCAATGCTTTGTACAGTGCTTGACAGATAGTAAGTCCTTCGCAAATAATACCATTATTGTTGCTATTCATGTTATTGTGAGTGGTGACATGAGACAGTCTGTTCTGCTAGCTCTGATTTGGATCCTTTATTGCCTTCTTCTAAGTTTAATAAATAAATCTTAGAGGAGGGGGAAAGGGAGATGTTCATTTCCGTAGTATGTGGAACCACTAAAATTTCGGTACAACATTTCCCAATAGGATTTTATCTGAAGCTACATCTCATTCAGTCACTCCCCCATCCCTTACCTTGCAGTTCTCCAAAACCTCATTTGGTACAAATAGTCCCCTTTAGATTGAATTCCATTAATCTCATGTTTTGTCTACTACTCTGAATGTAAATATATTCACAGATGCATATAACTGACTCCGACTCCATCAGTTCTCCAGAGCTAGGACCTATTTTTAATCCATTTTCCTTTAGCAAAGTTCAGTGCACATGAAAGGCACTAAATAAATCAGTAATAATTAATCAAAATTGGCCCTGTTAATGTTTACTTTCCTCCCATGGAATCTGGACTAGAATTCATACCCTAAAGCTTGAATGCTAAAGATTTAATGAAAGGAACTCATCTGCCCTCTTTTCTTCTTCCTGACTTCTCTATGCTTAATACTAAAATAATTATTTTCAACAAGGGGATAATACTGTGCTACTTCCCCTTCCATTTGATCCCTTAATAATTGGATGACTAAAAAGCACAAACTTTTAGAATTCAGCAAGTATATCAACAAAACACAAATCTGTGTGTAAGGGAAATGAGAAATGGAGTAGCAAAATTAATTTGTTTCTGTAAGTACGTTCTTAATTACAGCTCAGATAATATCGTACAGGATGTGGTGTGCTAGAAACCTACACTCAGTGTCTTTCCCATGTAAAAAAATATGAAGGTACTAACATAGCAATGCCTGGAGTCAGATTTATTTATTATTTACAGAGTGAGCAGATTTACCCATCTGTCAGTATATTAGAGTGTTCGGAAATAGTTTCATGGGAGGGATTGCTATAGTAAAGCATTGGTTCAACTGGAGAGGTGGGATGGGGCTCAGCAGTCATGACTGATGCTATCATTACAACTCATCCCTTTCCATCCTGGATTTCAGCTATATTCTCATGGTGTTAGAGCTACAAATTATTAGTCAATAGTATTTATTGGGCACTTTACTCCGAAGAGCTGTACTAAGAGCTTGGGAGAGTACAGTAGAGATGACAGGATTCCTTCTCAGAGAGCATCTTAACCACCTAAAGGAGGAGACAAACACAAAAATAAATTAATGTACGGGAAACAGAGTAAAAGGATATGTAAGAAGTATTGTGGGGGTAGGGATGAGGTGAATATCTAAGTGCTTATGGTTTGAGGACTCAAGGCGCAGAAGTGAAGCTGTGGAGGAGGAAATAGGATAGGGAGATGAGAGATTTTAGGCAGGGAGCCTTCTGGGGAGAGATGTGATTTTAGAAGGGTTTTAATAATGGGGAGAGCAGTGGTCACCTAGCTATGACAGGGAAGGAGTTCTGAGCAGGAAGGAGGGTGAGAGTAAGGGATTGATGGCAGGAGAGACCAGAGTCAAGCTACTTATGTATTCATAGAGCTCGCCTTCCTCTTCTCCTTTAGGATGGAGCATGGTTGAATTAGCCAATAATTAAGAGTTGGAACTAGACAATGAGTGCTTTTTCTTACAAAATCACGTCTCCATGGGACATTCTCCTGCCAAAGAAGAAAAGGGCACTTGGCAAATTCAAAAGGAAATAACCTTTCAAAGTGAAAAATTGATGTATATTTATCAAACAAGGAAAAGAAAACAGGAGACGGTCCATTTGGGGCCTTGACTGAAATCAACACAACCGAGTATCCTGATGATGAAAAATGTTGCTCAACTTGATTATAATCTTGGACAAAAACAGATAAATTTTTGCAATCAGACCGGGCACCAGAGAAACCCCATTTTAATAATGGTGATGTGCACCAAAATGAAACGACAGTGATTTAGAACAGCCAGTCTTTTTGGGTTTGTTGATTTTAGATTGCTTTGAGCTCAGAGACTGTCTTTAACATTAAAAAAAGGTATCATCAAGAAACAGCTCCCATTTTCCCACATTAAATCATGTGAAGGTGGTGCTGGGTCTCACCGTAACACTGCATTTCATAGTTGACTGCATTTCAGTGCATTTCTAGATCATTTATGAACTAGAAGAGGCTTGACTCAAAGCCAAAAGAGAAAAAAAAGTTTTGAAAGGGTTCCTGGAAACCTTCAATTCAAAATAATGCCATGTGATCTTTCAGCGAAGATCTACCTTTTCCCACCCAACTGAATTGAGATCTTTTTAAAAACAGATGTCCAGACCACCAGGGATGCAGAGTGGATTGACCCAAATCATGTTACAAATATAAGTGAAAATGAACAAAGATAAATAGTTTGTTTGGCAGCCCTGAAATAACTCCATATGTTTCTGCTTTGCTTCATTAAGGAAGCTGGAATAAAGATATTCTATTAGCAAATTGATTAGAAGTGGAGGAAATTGCCTTTGGTAATGTACAATCAACTTGAGACTTTGCCCAATGCTTAAACTGTACCCACATTATTTCACCATTTTTTTTGGTGGGTGGGGGAGTTGATGGGGGGCTGAATGGAGGTGAAAGGAAAAATACTTTTCTTCAGCATTTTTATAATTCTTAGTTCCCATGTTTCTTATAAAAGTTTCCTCCTCCAAAAACATGCCATAAATCCACCCCTTCCTCAGCATCTAAACATTCACTACACTGGTCCAGGCACTTATCATAATAATAATGATGGTATTTGTTAAGCACTTACTATGTGCCAAGCACTGTTCTAAGCACCTAGCACTGTTCTAAGCGCTGGCATGACTACTCCATCAGTTACTAAACTGAACTGGCCTTCAATCTCTCCTCTCCCTATGCAATACTTTACTTCTCAGATCTTTTTACTTAAACATCAATTTGTATACATCTCCCCCCTTTTCAAAAACCTTCATTGGATACCCAACTTCTCTTTATGAAAGAGAAACTCTTGAATACTAACTAGCTTTAGTCATCAGCTCTCTTCCTCCTTCTTATCCTCTCTCTTCTCTCACTACACCCTAGCTTGCACTCTTCATTTATTTCAGGTTAATTTACGTCCTCAATCAATTATATTTATTAAGTGCTTTTTGTGCTATATTAAGTGCTTGGGCGAGTTCAGCATAACAGAGTAGGTAGATATGGTCCCTGCCCACATGGAACTTGTAGACTAGTGATAGAAACAGGCTTTAAAACAAATTACAGATGGATTAATTGTGGCATTTGTTAAGTGCTTACTATGTGCCAGGCAGTGTACTAAGTGCTGGGGTGGGTATAGGCAAATTGGGTTGAACATGGTCCCTGTTCTGCATGGTGCTCACAGTCTTAATCCCTACTTTACAGATGAGGTAACAGGCACAGAGAAGTGAAGTGACTTGCCCAAGGCCACACAGCAGACAAGTGGCAGACCGGGGATTAAAACCCGTGACCTCTTGACTCCCAGGACCATGTTCTATCCACTACGCCAGGGCTAGTGGTTGGTGAATATCAAAATGCTTAAGAGTATAACCCGGGGCCATATGCAACACAGATGAGAGGGTGAATAGAGGAAATGAGAATATTGTTAGGGAAGGCTTCTTGGAGAGGATACTAATAATAATTGCTTACCATGTGCCAAGCACTGTTCCAAGCACTGGGGTAGATACAGGGTAATCAGGTTGTCCCACCTGGGGCTCCCACTTTTAATCTCCATTTTACAGATGAGGTAACTGAGGCACAGAGAAGTTAAGTGACTTGCCCAAGGTCACACAGCAGACAAGTGGCGGAGCCGCGATTAGAACCCATGTCCTCCGAGTCCCAAGCCCGTGCTCTTTCCACTGAGCCGTGCTGCTTCTCTATGCTTTTAGTAAGGCTTGGAAGAGGGGGAGAGTAGTGATCGGTCAATTATGAAGGGGGAGGGAGTTCCAGGCCAGAGGGAGGATGGGGCAAGGGGTCCATACTGAGGTAAATGATATCGAGGTACAGTGAGAAGCATAGGAGGAAGTCAGTGAGGTATGGTAGGAGGGGGAGAGCTGAGATTGAGTGTCTGTTTTCATTTCTCCCACTTCCATTCTCTTGCTCACATCCTCCCTCATCAATCAATCTATCAGTCATATTTATTGAGGGCTTTCTTTGTGCAGAGCTTGGGAGAATACGATAAAACAGAGTTGATGATGGCATTTATTAAGCGCTTACTATGGGCAAAGCACTGTTCCCAGCACTGGAGAGGTTACAAGGTGATCAGGTTGTCCCAAGGGGGGCTCACAGTTCTTAATCCTCATTTTACAGATGAGGTAACTGAGGCACAGAGAAGTGAAGTGAGTTGCCCAAAGCCACACAGCTGACAATTGGCAGAGTCGGGATTTGAACCCATGACTGCTGACTCCAAAGCCCGGGCTCTTTCCATTGAGCCATGCTGCTTCTCATCCCACTTCATACCTGATTTCTTCTTCCACTAAGTCTTAGAAATTCACCTCATTATACCACTGCACTTATTAATGCTGCCTGCCACTGCCACTGAAAATTTTCCAAAAATGGTGGGATGGACCATATTCATATTTGGTTTCATGTTAAGACTATAAGTAATTTTGGCAGTAAAATTTCAGCTGCTTGTGTTTTGATACAGTTTTTGTGATTAGAACACTTGGCTTTGCATTTACATATCACTAGGTGGTGGCTTCTGTTGCCAAGATCCTTGAATTTGCATCACAGAGATGTTAGTATTGCTCTGTGATAAGCTGAAGCTTTGAATTCTCTGCCTTCCCTTTATAAATTGACCTTCCACACAGGCAGTGCATCCAGTTGTACCAGACTTGTAAGAACTGTTAATAGCAGCAGCAACAAAGATGGAAAAAAATGCACCGAGCTGCTGAATTAAAGTACAAACATGAACTTCAATAAGGAACTCTAATAATTACCTTTATTCTGCTGTCTACAAATCATCAAGTCAGGCTATAGTACAGCTTCCTTTCTTTAGAAGGAAACCTAAAGGTAATTGTATGTGTCTGTATGTACTCTGATTTTTCATGCTGGAACAATAGAATATTTGCATAGCTTCTTTGTACTTAGTTTTCCAGTTTGACAAAGATGAGTCTTGTTGTAGAAAGGGTAAGTCCTTGGCTAGGTTTGGCACTCGAATCAAGTCAATTCACTTTGTACTACTGATAATAAACATATTTCTGTGGCACAAAAACATCTCCACATCCAACATATTTATGAATCTGCACAATGAGGCTGCTGGAAAAAAAGAAAGTTACTGTGAGGCTTACCACTATTTGGGGCTTGGTTTGACCTTGAACCTCAATGAATTACTCACCATCATCTTGTGGTGATGTAAATGTAAATAGTAGTCGAGTATCGAGAGTGACCCGGTCGTCATCTAATGGCATCATTCAGTGTGCAGAACTCATCCCATCACAAATGATTTTGAAAACTCAGCCAGTAAATGTGAAAAATGGGCTCTACAACATCCGCAGCCTGAGAAATCAAAGTGGGGACAAGCCTCCATTAGGGACCTAGAGAATGTGACACCAGTCAGGTTTTGCTTAAATTTCTAGGTAATGAACCTCATTTCTCAAGATGCTCATGGTGACTTGGCTTACAAGACTAACTTTGGTAAAAATCCAGTCACTCTACAAAGAAAATTGCATATCGCCTTTAGAAGTTGGTGATCAGTCTTGTACAGAGTGGAAGAGTGTTGTAATTGTCTTACCAACAGGTCTCTTGCCTTTCAGATGCTCAGTGCAGCTATGTGAAAAAGAACTGACTTCCTCCATTGCACTGGCATCAGGGAGGGGAAGGCGAATGCAGAAACATAATTCAGTTGTCAGATGGTAATGTGAGTGTCAATAAAGAAAATGGATGTGATGCCTTCTCAGTTCAGACTAAGGAAGACAATTATTTGTAAGTATAGCTAGTAATTAATTATCACTCAAAGTGCATCATCATTAAAAATAAGTAATGTGTTGCTTCCAGAGACTCCAAAACTGAATTTTAGAAGAAAGGGCAAGCTATCTAAAAAACATTTCAACCAATAAAGAAAAAAAGCTATGCTAGTGATAAGGTAGCTGGAAGATTAAAATAAACCCTGCGTGTTATTTTTTTACAGCAGAAACAATGGTGTGAATTGGGGGGGACAATTGGCTAGGTGAATAGTAAACTAAAGAGTTTCTGAATATTTATTCACCTCTTTCAGTGAAAGGGAGGTGCCTTGGGGCCCTTTTCCTTTCTCCTAAGAGGGAATGAGAAATTATGAGGAAAATTTGCACTGCTGAATCAATATATGGCAAAGACTCAATCGCATAACCTTAAAAACCTAAGCAATTAACTTTGTTTGAAAAGGTCAAAGTCGGCAGTGCTGTTCCCCTTTGACAAGTAAAGCTGTCCAACATTACCCTGTATAAATTAGGCATATCTTTGACCAATTTAATCAGACTGCTATTTCCACTTTCATGCTATACCTTGTGTATATATCACTTGTTTGCATTTCCTGTGAAGTAAAAAAAAAATTGGAGCCTTGTTGGCAAATTCCATATATTAGCGAACATTCAATAGCCCAATCTGAAATGCCCTGGAGGTCAATGCAAACATAGCTTATGTCCAATAGAACCATATTTATTAAAACATTTGAACCACTGAATAATGCCTTGGGCACCAGATGGACTTTTGAGTCTCTTAAAATGTAGTTAACCTTTTTCCCTCATTTTCCTTCTTTGACTGCCCCGAATTGCTTGCTTCCCTTAATCTTAAGAGTGGAGAAACTCAGGAATCAGGTGTGAAGAATTCCAGTACCGGGATGAAATTGACCTTACTCCTCCCTTCCATGTTAGCCTTAGCCACCTCATTTTTCACTTGGTCTCGTTTCTTCTTCTTGCCAACTAACTTTTTCTCTTGTTTTTCCTCTCTCAATTAGTTTCCATTAAGAATATATACATTGATTAGGATTAGGGGATGAATGGAAAAAGTGGGGGAAAAAAGTACTGACAAACTGACAAATGCCATGATTTTTCCTCAATCCTGAGATTCAGTGTAAGGAAGTCCACTTTGAACATATGTATTTGATTTGGATACAAATCAATCAAAACAATGGTTCAGAACAAACACGATATATCCATACATTTATATTTTAGATTTTAACTACGTCCCTGTGCTCTAACTCCTCAGACTCATTATTATCAGGATCTGGAATGAATAGACTATCCTCCTAGACCAGTATTTCTACCTCTGTCAGACTTATAAAGGCCCTCGGCAAGAAGCTCCTTTGAAGATTCTAGTCTACAGATCCAAAATCGGGTACCTGAAATCACTGCAAGAGAGAGAGATAAGACCAAGTTTCATCTGCACCAGAATCTTCACTAACTGCAACTCCACTGAATACATTTTTCAGTTCCCAGCTGTGAACATGTCTCAAACAATTTTTGTGGTGGGATCATGTCAGCCAACTCTACTGGATTTTTCTCTCCCAACTGCTTAGTAGAGTGCACTGCATACGGTAAGCACTCAGTACATGCCATTGATTATGTGTCATTTTAGCACTTTCTATGGCCTAGCAGTGTACTAAGTGCTGAGGTAGATACAATATAAGCCGATGAGGTACAGTCCTTGTCCCACATGGGCTCATGTTCGAATAGGGGAGAGAGGCAGGTGTCTCATCCCCATTTTTACCGAGGCACAAAGAGGCTAAGTGCCTTGCTCAAGGTCACACAGCAGGCAAGTGGTAGCGCATGGAGCATGGACCAGGCCATCCTCTTTTCCTAGTCCAAGACTAGTAATAATAATAATAACAATAATAATAATAATAATGGCATTTGTTAAGCACTTACTATGTGCGAAGCACTGTTCTAAGTGCTGGGGGGATACAAGGTGATCAGGTTGTCCCATGTGGGGCTCACAGTCTTCATCCCCATTTTACAGATGATGTAACTGAGGCACAGAGAAGTTAAGTGGCTTTCCCAAGGTCCCACAGCTGACAAATGGCGAAGCTGGGATTCGAACCCATGACCTCTGACTCCCAAGCCCGTGCTCTTTCCACTGAGCCATGCTGCTTCCCATAATGTGACAAGAGCCTCTACAGGCACCCCAATTTCAACTTTCCATAAGACTATGCTGGCCGTCAAGCCACCCATATTTTCAAGCATGGCCTAGTGGAAAGAGAATGGACCTGGGATGACCTTGGGCAACTCACGTTGTGCCTCAGTTTCCCTTAACTGTGAAGTAGATCTGGTACCTGAAATCACTCCAAAGAGGAGAGAGAAGATGAAGTTTTCTCTGTGCCAGAATCTTCACCAATTGCAACTCCACCGAATACATTTTTCACTTTCGAGCTGTGAGCCCGAATCTCCAACAGTTTCTGTGGTGGGATTGTGTCAACCAACTCTACCATACTGTTCTCTCCCAGCTGCTTAGTACAGTGCTCTGCACTACTTAGATTGTGAGCCTCAGGCGAGACAGGGATTGTGCTCAGCCAGATTAACTTGCATCTACCCCAGTGCTAAGTATAGTGTTAGGCACAAATTAAGCACTTAGCAAATACTATTTATTATAAGAAGTATTATGAATAAGTCTTAGGCATGCTTGCAGCACCCCAAAAAGCCAAAGCTTTTCACCGGGACAGTGTACCTTACACCATAGTGATAATCCTTTCATTCTTCTTGCTTTCTAAGCTTTGATTTCAGGATCATTCTATTACAATATAAATGTGAAAAAGGGAAGAGGAGGGCTTCTCAAGATCCTTTCATTATTTGTTCTTAAACCCTCCTGAATAGTTTCTTCTATTACCAGTTTGATTTCCTGCTTGACTAGGTGTGTGGGAATTATGTGCATACCACAGGTGGAGTGAGCTCAATACTCAGAGTTCTATTTGCCTAACTGAATCCATTTTATTTAGCATCAAAATGGGAAAGCCACAAGATGGGAAGCTCTTCTAGTTTATGTGAAAACCAATCACTTGCATTCAAAAGGAAGAGCTAAATTTTTAGAAGAAAAATGCATTTTGCATTCTGGTCCCAAACTTTCCTTGCTTCTCTGAAACTGATACAGATTGTTCACAATCTCTCTATCGGAACTAGAAAATCAGAGTTGTAATTTTATTGAGGTGCTTCATTGGTCTCACCCTCTTAGAGTGATAGGTTGCATTTTTTTGCTATTGCACACCTACTGGGCAGCGCAAGATTAAGGGGACCCCATCCATTTATCCTTTAAGAAATGTGGTTCAGAACAAAACTGAAGCAGTCACCATGAGTTTAAACTGGTGTAAATTAGTTTTGACTAGTCTAGAAAATGTCTTGTCTTATACTGTCGAGTCATTCCGACCCATAGCGACTCCATGGACACATCTCTCCCAACGTGCCCTACATCCACCTGCAATTGTTCTGGTAGCTTATCCACAGAGTTTTCTTGGTAAAATTATGGAAGTGGTTTATCATTGCCTTCTTCAGTCCAGTCAACCTGAGTCTCCACCCTCGACTCTCTCTCTCTTATGCCGCTGCTGCCCAGCACAGGTAAATTTTGACCTGTGGCAGATTGCTTTCCACTCTCTAGCCACTGGCCAAGCTAAGATTGGAATGGGTATGCCTCTGTTTGACTCTCCCTTCCATAGCAAGACTGGTAGAGTACTGGAAACACTCCAGGTGTGATCCTGCAGGGGCTAGGAACTGAAGTTATCTCCATTATAATATCTATTTTTGTTGTGACCCACAGCAAATGCTAGTATTTCATTTGTTGGTAGGCAATTTAGCAATCAAAAAACTGAAAGAGCTCTCTTTATCTTGGGCCATCTAAATTTCCACTTCACCACCTTTGGCAACACTGTTACCTCCAAGACTCAGAGGGTCTGTATAATCCACACAATTGGGTTTACTGATTAAAAAATCTTGGTTAGAATTCCGTAAATGTGAACCACGGAGGTGCCCTAGTACTGTTACAAATATGAGGTACAAATACATTTCTTACGAAGTTATCTCTATCCTTGGTTTCCCTTTCCAAGTTCCCCAGATTCATAAATACATCTGGGAAACGTTATTTTCATCAGCATCATCATTACAATGGTATTTATTGAGTGCTTATCGTGTGCAGAGCACTGTACTAAGAGCTTGGAGAGTACAATACAACAGAGTTGGTAGACACATTCCCTTCCCAAAATGAGCTTACAGTCTAGAGGGGGAGAGAGACATTAATATAAATAAAGCTCACAATACATACCCACACACCCACATCCAAGAAGGAAAAACCAGATATGGCCAGAACCTAGGAAAATGACAGTGGTATTGAGGAATCATTCTTTGGAAAATCAATATTTTCTTTTAGATCGGTTGTCCATAACTTCAGTAAATTATATTTTGCCTGATTTATCTCCCCCAGCCAGAGCTACAAAAAAGTCCAAGTATATCTCGACTCCTATTAACATGCACAAACCTGCCTTCAAATTATGGAAACTGGGAATTGTCAAACTCAACTGACATTTCCTTCTGTACCCAGGGGGTGACTGTACAAAATCAAGGTCCCTTGTAAAGAAATGGCCTAGAGCAAAGACAGGCATCCCTCTACCGGGCATAGTACTGAAGGTGACATTCTAACAGAAGAATCATACCAGCTTCACAAATTCAGGTTTTATCTGCGCTTCCCTAATGCTAGTTTCCTCATTCAAAATTTTCAGGATCCTCTCTCTCTCTCTAGAACAGAGTGAATAGACACTCTGTTTCCACTCTGATATGAGGCAAAATTTTGTAAGAGCAAGAGAATTGGAGACTATCATAATGGGCCTGTGTCATGGCAATCTGAAAGTATTTTCTTCAGGAAATACTCCGAACAGTTACTTAAAAATAGTAATTGTGAAATTTGTTAAGAACTTACTATAAACCAAGCACTGGCCAAAGTGCTTGGATAGATA
This sequence comes from Tachyglossus aculeatus, assembly GCF_015852505.1. Taxonomy (NCBI): domain Eukaryota; kingdom Metazoa; phylum Chordata; class Mammalia; order Monotremata; family Tachyglossidae; genus Tachyglossus; species Tachyglossus aculeatus. The sequence goes on along the minus strand of NC_052073.1, from coordinate 13,548,174 downwards.
CAGGGCATTAGATCAGACAGAGGGAAGTTAAGTGACTTGCTCAAGGTCACACTGCAGGTAAGTGGCAAAGTCAGGATTACAACTCAGACCTCGACTTCCAGTCCTATGATCCCCTTATTAGGTCATGCAGCTTCTCAAACACCTGTAACTATATTTTTTTCAAATTAATATTCCACATACTGGGATAGCCTTAGTTATCTAGGGTTTTTATCTTTAATTGGTCGGGCAGTTGATCTAGGTTAAAATAGTTTGGATTTCACTTTCAGCAAGTCTAGAGTCTCCTTCCTTGAGTCTAAAGAACTTCTTATTGCTATGGGTACGTGTGAATGAAAAGTTAGGCTGACATGAACTCACAGTTGGTGATCTTTCACCTTACTAACTGGATAATAAGAGAATCCTTGCATTATTTTAAGAGTGATAGTTAACATAAATATTCAGTGGTCAAGGTTTCTCTAACAGAGTGACCTGCCAAAGGTGGATAGAATCTCATATGCTCTAAAGACTGTTACCTGCACAGGGAAATTTTAAATAATTTGATGAATAAAGGTGAGAAACTCTCACCTTTATGAATATTGGTTAGGACATGCAAAGACTTGAAGAGTTCAATTTAATTGGCATTTCTTCTAGAAAGAGCCCATTTGAGGAGCTGTATACATTGACTAGCTTATGAAAGCACTTCAAGAAAAGCATCCAGAATGAATGGTGAAAATGCCTTTCAAAGACAAAAGAAGACCTTTTGAGCAAATGTTTTATCCTCCAAATTAAGGTCGTTTCCTTTAGGAAATCAAACCGCTCTTGTTTGAAATAGGACTGTTCTCTTTGAGTTACTTTGGTTCAAACACTGAGCTATTCCTGTGGAAGCTATTTTGTCAAGAGAGAGTGTTATCTTTTGTTAACTAGGGTGAGATGTTTAGCAAAAACTCTTCTTCAGACTTCTTTCAAAAATGAACTAATTCTTAAAGAGAAGTGTGAGTAAACCCAGAGAGTAAAGCCGGTGACAAAAAAAAAAAATCCCAAAATAAACCAACAGTCACAAAAGCTACAAAAGACAATGGTATTTCAATTACTTTTTTTTTAATCAAAGGAAAGGAGAAAAAGGGGAAGAAAATTTTACAAAGGTAAAATCTACTTCATCTGTCAAAAAAGTTTAAGATATTTCAAGTAATCTGGTAAAAGGAACAGGCTCTGGTTTGAGAGGAAAAGGGAAACATTTTTGGAGAAAGTAAAAACGTTGGAGTTCAGGAAATGGATACTAGGGAAAAGAAATGTCCCAAATTTACTATTCAGGAAAAGAACTAGAGTTTGGAGAGAGGATTGAGTTAAGTGCAAACATTGAGAATATTACCACTGTTGATTTGGAAAGGGGAATTCACATTGAGAAGGAGATTCTTATTTTTTCCTCCTTCCTTTTTCTTCTGCTGATGTTTTAAGTAGAAGTTATGAGATGCCTGTGAGCTAACTCAGTTGATTGTTTTGTGAGAGGTAAAAAGAAATTAGTCTTGTTTAACCAAAAGGTAAGAAGACTAAGAAATGACAATATGCTTGCAAGTAATTGAAGTTATTATGAGGCTACTCGCTAGAAGTTTTGGTTTTTTTTTTTAAATTGTACTTATTAAGACTTACTATGTGCTAGACACTATACTCAGTGCTGGGGTCGATACAAGCTAATCATGGTGGACACAGTCCTTATTCATTCATTCAATCGTATTTATTGAGTGCTTACTGTGTGCAGAGCACTGTACTAAGCGCTTGGGAAGTACAAGTCGGCAACATATAGAGACGGTCCCACATGGGGCTCTCAGTCTTAATCCCTATTTTACAGATGAGGTAACTGAGGCCCAGAGAAGTTAAGTGGCTTGCCTAAGGTCATGCAGCAGAGAAGTGGTGGAGCCAGGATTAGAAACCACATCCTTCTGACTGCCAGAACTGGGCTTTATCCACTAAGTCATGCTGTAGTTCTCTCTTTTCCCAGGAAATGTGATTAAATTGCAGCAAGAGAGAAGCAGTGTGGCCTAGTGGAAAAAGCAAGGACTTGGGAACCAGAGGACCTGGACTTTAATATTGGCTCCAACATTGCTGGCTGTGTGAGCTTGGGCAAGTCACTAAAATTTTCTGTGACTCAGTTTCTTCTTTTATAAAATGGGAATTTGATATCTGTTCTTCCTCCTACTTAGATTGTGAGCTCCATATGGAACACAGACTGTGCCCGGAACCTGATTATCTTGTATCTGCTCCAGGGCTTCGTATAGCCCATAGCACAGAGTAAGCACTTAGCAAGTACCATAAATAATAAACAAGAGAGTTCATTTAGACATAAGGAACACTTTTTTGATTGGGAGGGTGATTAAATAATGCAGTAGGCTATCAAGGGAGGTGGTGCAATCTGTCCCCAGAGAGCTCCTAAAAAAAAAAAAAAAGGCTAGCAGGCCATCTGTTCAGGGGTTATTTGGTTATACAGTTGCTGAGAACCAGCTTGATCATATGATCTTTTGGAATTATCAACTTGTACTTCCCAAGCGCTTAGTACAGTGCTCTGCACACAGTAAGCGCTCAATAAATATGATTGATTGATTGATTGATTTTATGGTATTGTACAAAGTAACTGGGTTAGAGATAAGCTAATCAGGTTGGACACAGCCCATGTTCTCCTAAGTGCTCACAGTCTTCATCCCCATTTTACAGATGAGGTAACTGAAACACAGAGAAGCTAAGTGACTTGCCCAAAGTCACACAGCAGACAAGTGGCGGAGCTGGGATTAGAACACTGGTCCTCCCGACTCCCAGGCCCAAGTGTCCACTTGGCCAAGCTGCTTCTCTATTACCAGGGATGGGATTTACTGATTTCACAATTAATTTTGAACTGAAGTCTAGTTAATAAGAGAAGTAGTTAGAGAAGCAGCATGACCTACTAGAAGAAGCACAGGCCTGGGTGTTAGAGGACCTGGGTTTTAATCCTGGCTCTGACACCGGCCTGATGTGTGAACTTGGACAAGTTGCATTTCTCTGTGCCTCAGTTTCCTCATCTGAAAAATGGGGATTAAATTCTTCTCCCTTCTACTTTCATTCATTCATTCATTCAGTCGTATTTATTGAGCTGTTACTGTGTGCAGAGCACTGTACTAAGTGCTTGGGAAGTACAAGTTGGCAACATATACTAGTACTACTGGAATGTTGGCAACATTCCTACTTTAACTGTGAACTCCATGTGTGTGAGGGGCTGTGTCAGATAATAATAATAATAATAATGGCATTTATTAAGCACTTACTATGTGCAAAGCACTGTTCTAAGTGCTGGGAAGGTTACAAGGTGATCAGGTTGTTCCATGGGGGGCTCACAGTCTTAATCCTCATTTTACAGATGAGGTAACTGAGGCACAGAGAAGTTAAGTGATTTGCCCAAAGTCGCACAGCTGACAAATGGCGGAGACAGAATTTGAACCCATGACCTCTCTGACTCCCAAGCCCCTGCTCTTTCCACTGAGCCATGCTGCTTCTCATAAGAAGATTAGTTAGAAGGTTATCTTCTAACTACCTGAGTGCTTAGTACAGTGCTTGACACAGAGTGAGCACTTAACAAATACCATTATTATTGTTATTATTATTATTATTGGTAATAAGAATAATATTAAGAAATATTGATAAAGGTCTTTGCAATTAATTTCCATCATCACATTCTGGCCTCCTTATATCTCTTCCTTTGCATCTTTGAAATTTTCACCTCTATCAGTTCATTTGTCATTCTGGTGGTTTTATTTGAGGAGATAGTACAATCTTGACAATTGGTTGCGCCAATTTTTAGACTCCACCCAGAGGGATTCATTATTCCACCTTGGATAGTGTGACCTCTTTAGGTTCCTTAAAGCTCTGTGATGCCATCGCTTCACATTTTGCCAAAGTATTTGTGAAAAAAAAGCTCTGAATCTCAATAGAATTGTTACAAATTAATTCTCTTCTCCACAGTGATTTATGACCTTGTGAGGTCAGAAGATCCTTGATCTAAGCTCCCCTCTTATTCCCTTTTCAACCACTTAAGAAACTATTGAAATCTGGGCCTTTACATTTGTTCCTCAGGAACTAAATCACAATTAAACTGATACGGTGCTCAGTGAGGCAGAAAAGCCTGGCATGACTGTACTTAAGTGAACCCAACAGGAAAATATAATAATTAGCAGTGAGATGCCATTTGCTTAGGATGTACTGTATTGGAAGTGTTTCTGATTGATAGGATCTCTTTATTTTCAAGTGAAATGTAATAGCCTCCTAAAGATTCTCACCTTCTGTTTAATGGAAATGGAGTGTACAGTAACCATCTTGGAAAAGCTGATGAATGTTCCTTGAGTTTCTCTCCCTTGGAGCTCTGCCTGGACATTTGGGGTCTCATGGTATGGTTCTATAATTGTCACCTCCTACCAGGGCAGCACACTTGGTAGATGGTGTGGGAGAGCAAGTGCCGATGCAATGTTCAGTTGCACTCTTTCCTCTCTTGTTTCCATGCCTCCCTCCCTTTCTTAACACTTATGCTGGAATTTGGGCAGTGGCATGTTGGGTGGGGTGAGGGACCACCTGGTTCTTTGCACACAATCCCTTGCTCCCATCTTGGGGGGGAGTTTTCTTCCAGTATGTTCCACCCTCTTCCCAAGCCCCGGGGAAGAGTTTCCTTTTTCAAGAATGCAAGACCCTTGCCCTGAACTCTACTTATCTAGAGTTCAAGCTCCTTGTAGCGATAGTGACTACCGATTCTGCTGAACTCTCCCAAGAGCTTAGTACAGTGCTCTGCATACAGTAAGTGCTCAAGGAATACCATTGATTGATTGATGGCTCTTTCCTTTTGGCGCATCTATTTTTGAGTAACCTAAAAATCGCTTTTCCCCCAATCAGATATTTTTCTTAAAAATTTCCACATAACACAAAGGCAATTGAAAGAAAAGATGTATATTATGCAGGAAGAAAATGGAGGCTTTACATTTGCGGAAACTACAGCACTAAGAAGGAAATAAAATCTTTAGCTCTGGTTTCCACCCTTCTGCTTCATTCATTCATTCAATCATATTTATTGAGCACTTACTGTATGCAGAGCACTGTACTAAGTGCTTGGGAAGTACATATCGGCAACATATAGAGACAGTCCCTACCCAACAACGGGCTCACAGTCTAGTTTTCTGACAAGGGCAGTTGTCTCTGGAGTCTTGATCTTTAACCAATGTAAAGAATATCACCAAACATGTTGCTGGTTATGCTATCCTTACATTGGTGTCAATGAGAACTAAGGGGTAGTATTTTAGGAGCAGACAGGGGAGTAAATGCATTTGCTCTTGAAAGCTAATTGAGGTGTAAATTGAAGAAAAAGAAAGTTCCTGGAGGTCTAGGGTAATAATAATAATAATCACGCTATTTATTAAGCTCTTACTATATGCTATGCACTGTACAACTGCTGGGATAAAACAATAGCAGCAGGTTAGATGAGGCTCACATCCTAATGGGGAGGGAAAACCAATAGGGAAAACCAATATTTCACCCCCATTTTACAGATGAGAAAACTAAGACCCAGAGGGTAAGTTATTACAAAGCCACATTGAAAAGATTTGGTATGAAAGAACTTAATTTAATTGAAGATTTTAGGGACTCTGAAAGATCATAATCTTTCCAGATGTGTGAAGCAGTGATGTGGATAGAGCATTGGGCTGGGAGAGAAGACATTGGTATTCTGGCCCTTGTCCAACCACTGACTGATGTTCTAGGGTAAGTAACTAAGTCTCTGGGAATCCCAGTTTTGCCACATGTAAAATGGGGATCATAATACCAGCCTTCTTATTGGGAGAATACTAGGTGTGGAAATAGATGACATTCGTGCGATGGTTGTTGACCACAAAAATCCTCATGTTGGCAGTAGTCCTTTCCTTTCCCCTAATTTCCATCTCACTCTAGGAGAATATGGAAATCTGTGAGAGTTTGTTGTGTAAGATTCCCCAGGAAGCAGAACGTGAGCTCAGTGAAAGGAAAGAATATATGACCTTTGCTATTCTCCTGTACATTTATGTAGGCTATGAAATTATGTTCCTCTTACCTTACAGCTTGCTTCTGCTCTCCCCCAGGGCACGCAGGACTGTTCGGTGGCAGAGGACTCTTCTGTTGTGCAGATTGTTGTGCTCTCCTGTTACCCATTCAGCACTGCCCAAACTCTGGAGTCCAGATGTCTTCCATTGGGTGGGATGGTCCTCTAGCAATTATGTATGTAAAAATTCATGAAAGCATTTATGTAGTCACTTATCCATGTTTTCATTGTCTTGCTGTCACCAGTTGTATCTCCTTTTTCCTGGAGGTATCCACATGTAAGTATCAGTACCCTAAAGACATCCCATGTCACCTCAGAGCTTAGGGAACTCTAGCTGGGTTGGTGGGAGACTTATTGTGCCTGTCTGCCTGCCTAGTGGTTTTTACATTGAGCCAGGGTAGACCAATGCACTGATTAGTAATAGTAAAAAATATATTTACTGAATTTTCCATGGGTGCAGGACACCACCACTTAGAATAGTGCTCTGCACACAGTAATTGCTTAATATATACTATTACTACTACTAGCCCAGCTTCACTTGGAGCTGAGAATGAGAATAGGATTCAACATTATGTCAACATTAGCTCTTTCCTTTCTTGGTACTCAAAATGTCTCACATGTCCCTGGAGGAGAGAGAAGAGAGAGTATCACGCATATTCAGATAGAGGAAACTGAGGCAGATTAAATAACTGTCCAAGGTCATACAGTAAACCATTAACTTAAATGAAAATAAGACTCAGATTTCCTTACCCCATTTAAGAGCTCTCACCTCTAAGTGACGTATTATGGGCCCTTTGGCCAATACTTTCAAAAACATTCTTTGAGGAAAAAAGAAGCCGAGTTGAAATGTTCAAACAGAGCTTCACTGAATTTAAAAGCAGCAGTAGTGAGAACGATGCTTTTTGAAGGCTACTTGCTAAGAGCTGCAGGTGGACAGTGTTTATCTTTGGGGATTACCTCACCATATTTGATGCAGCAAATTCTACATGCTAAACACACAACCTCGCTGCGAGTGTGCACACATATGCATGCAAAATGCACACACACCATCTTATGCATTTTGAAGGAATGGTAAATAAGTTTCGTCAGCCTTCTCTTTTAGAGTGTAAACTCTTTGTGGGAAGGAAATCTATCTCATGCCCAGTTGTACTTTCCCAAGTGCTCAGTATTGTGCCCTGCATCCAGTGTGCCCAATAAATACTTTAACTACTACCACCACTACTACTACTAAGTGATCCCTATGTAGTCACTCACCCTTCTAAGAGAAGGGAATCTGTGTGATTTTGTGACACTCTGTCATGTTGAGAAATGGTCAAGTACTTTGTTTTAGGAATCTGTAATCACGGGAATCCGTACTCTCCCATGTACTGTTAGTAGGTAAGGAATCAGCTTCCCCATTTCACTAAAAATAATTTCAGTTCAGAACTACAAGGAGAAACAGATTTCAGCAATCTGCTGAACTTGATAAGGAAAAATATTTTTAAGGCTTGACTACACAATGAAGTCTTCACCTTCATTTTGGTAGTTGTGGTTTCATGGTGATTTATGGTAGTGGGAATTAGGAATTCATTTTGAGCATGAGTTTCTCTCAATGCCATTTTAGGCTGAGATTTGCTCACTGGAATAAAAACCTGAAATAGTAATGAACACACGTCACATCCTGAAGAGTTTCTGTTATCTAGATTATGAAAAAATGGTGTTTTCTATAAAATCACAAATGATATGTAAGGATGACACAGTTACCTTACAAATAGAAAGGACACATATCTGAAATTTCTTTTTCTTGAAATGTAAGTACTATTGGGTTCGAATCCCAGCTCTGCCAATTGTCAGCTGTGTGACTTTGGGCAAGTCACTTTACTTCTCTGTATCTCAGTTCTCTCATCTGTACAATGGGGATGAAGACTGTGAGCCCGATGTGGGACAACCTGATTGCCTTGTAACCTCCCCAGCACTTAGAACAGTGCCTTGCACGTAATAAGTGCTTAATAAATGTAATTATTGGGTTTGTCTCCTCTTTGGGTTGGAAACGATGTCTAGTAGTAGTAATAACATTTATTAAGCACTTACTGTGTGCTAAGCACTTTACTCACTGTTGGAAAACAATACACAGTGGAAATTAGTCACTATCTCTGGCATCCGGAATTCTCACAATATAAAAATTAAAGGTGAGAGAGGAGACTGGTGACAGATACACAAGGAGAGATGAAATAAAGCAAAAAGACAAAGACAATATAGATCTATATAGATCTATAGGGTACTGTGGCCAGAGGAGCAGAATTTCAGGCTCCTTGGTGACCAACTTTATGGTCCACAATCACAGTCACAGGTACAGCAACTGCTAAGTGTCCTCGGAGAGAAGGGTTTGTTGTGGGGGTGGGGGATGACACATACATCCTGCAAACCCTATTTGTATTATTTCTAGGGGAACTCAGCGGGGGAAATGCCCAAGTCCCACAGCCAAAATCCAGTACAGTAGAGAGGACTAAACCCAGAAATGTCACATCTGTGCTGAAACCATCTCTTCTTCGCTTCATCTCAGGCAGACCTAGGAACCTGATCCATTTTCAGGGTTGTTGGGTCACGTAGTGGTTCTAGTCCCAGGTCTGCTACTTCCCTGCTGTGTGACCTTGGACAAGTCAGTTAATTTCTCTGTGCCCATGTCGGATGGGCCATGTCAAATCTGGTTATTTTGCAATTACCTCAGATACTATTTTTATCATTCTTCTTCTTATTATTAATAATAACCACAGCAAAAGTCTTGGTCATAAAGTTCATCTTTAATATTAAAGGGAATTGCACTCTGGGCTACCATTATTATTATTATTATTATTATTATTATTATTATTATCATAGTATTTGGAAAGAAGTGGTAATGGCTCAGTGGAAAGAGCCCAAGCTTTGGAGTCAGAGGTCATGGGTTCAAATCCCAGCTCCACAAATTGGCAGCTGTGTGACTTTGGGCAAGTCACTTAACTTCTCTGTGCCTCAGTTACCTCATCTGTAAAATGGGGCTTAAAACTGTGAGCCCCACGTGGGACAATGTGATCACCTTGTATCCCCCAGCGCTTAGAACAGTGCTTTGCACACAGTAAGTGCTTAACAGATACCATCATCATTATTATTATTATTATGGGTCAAGCACTGTTCTAAACTCTGGGGTGGATAGGTGGATACAGAATAATCAGATGGACACAGCCCTTGTAATACATGGGGCTCACAATCTAAATCAGAGGGAGGTAGATTTAATTCCTATTTTACAGGGAACTGAGTTACAGATAAGTTAAGCGATATACCCAAGGTCCCATAGCAGACAGGTAGTGGAGTTGGGATTAGAACCCAGGTCCTCTGTCTTGTAGGCCCCCTTTTTTTCACTAGACCGTGCTGTTTCTCATAAGAGAAGATGTGGAAATCTCAGTACCTGAAGATAATTTTTTTAAAAAGGTTGTGCAGGGTTGTAGCTGAACTTGCACCTGATCAATCAATTAACCAATCATATAGATTAGCTGGAGCTAATCCTCCTTTAAATAGGGTACTACTCTACTCTTCCTCTTAGAGATTGGTCTGGGATTGCAGTCTCAGACCTGAATTGGTACTCAAACCCTACCCAAGCCCCAAACTCTATTCTACTTTAAGGGAACAGTGTCATCTCTCTGTATATATGTATATGTATGTACCTGTATATATGTATATATGTTTGTACATATTGGTCTATTTATTTTATTTGTACTTTATTCTATATTTATTTTTATTCTATTTGTTCTATTTATTTTATTTTGTTAATATGTTTTGTTGTCTGTCTTCCCCTTCTAGACTGTGAGCCCGCTGTTGGGTAGGGACCGTCTCTATACGTTGCCAACTTGTACTTCCCAAGAGCTTAGTACAGTGCTCTGCACACAGTAAGAGCTCAATAAGTGCGATTGAATGAATGAATGAATCTCTCTGGACAGCTACCTGGGATCATGGGTGAGGGCCTCTTGGGGAATTTATTTTGCCTTGGATTAGGTCCATTCCTTAGCTTGGCCTTTAATAATAATAATAATAATAATAATGATAATAATTGTATTTGTTAAGTGTTTACTATGTTCCAGGCACTGTACTAAGTACTGGGGTGAGTACAAGCTAATCGGGTTGGGCACAGTCCCTGTCCCGTGTGCGGCTCACAGTCTCAATCCCCAATTCGCAGATGAGGTAACTGAGGCCCAGGGAAATGAAGTGACTTGCCCAAGGTCACAGAGCAAAGTGGCAGAGCGGGGATTAGAACCCATGACCTTCTTACTCCCGGGTCCATGCTCTATTCACTACACCATGCGGCTTGTGGGAGGGACTGTATATGTTATTGTTGTGTTTTACTCTCCTTAGCTCTTAGGATAGTGCTCTGCAAACAGCATTCAGTAAATATGATTGATTGCTAGAAAAACTCAGGGCCAAGAGTGGCTTAAATCTCAATTGAAATCACTTCCACCACATGCCAACCAGGGGCCCCTCCCCTAGCGGGGCTCAGTCCTCCATTAACTAAGAGGTCTGTAGGTGGACGGGGAGCAGAAGACCTGGACAGTAACGTCATCGATGAAAATCACAAACTGGGAGCCTACCCTCTGTAATAATACTCAATTTTATTGACAGAGTTCTCAGGTTTTGTAAGAAGAAACATGCATGCGATCACTTGCAACTATGGCTAATGTTTTCTAGTTGTAAAGTGGGTAATTTACCCATTATCTTGGCTACTCTTGTTTTTTCCCCTCCATTCTGTTCCTCCAGATCACATTTGTTCTTTGGAAACTTTGGAATAATAGCTTATGTGTTTCGTGAGGGAAATATTGCCCCGGAATTTACTTGCCCATAACTATATTCTTTCTTGTACAGTGGCAAAAGACTGTCAAACTGTTTTTAATATCTGTAAAGTTGGGCTCGTCCCAAGTCACATATTTGGAAAATTGAGGGTCTAAGGCAAATTAACCTGTTTAGTTAGTAGCAGCTTGGACTAATGGAAAGATCATGGGCCTTGGGGGCAGTCAGAGGAACTGAGTTCTAATCCTGACTCCACCACCTTACCTCCTCTGAAACCTTGGACAAATCATTCAACTTTCCTGGGCCTCAGTTTCCTCATCTATAAATTCAATACTTGTTGTCCTTCCTACTTAGACTTGAGATCCCTGTGGGACAATTGTTTTTCTTGCACCTACCCCAGCACTGCCTGACACATAAGAAATGCAAAACATATACCGCAGTTATTAAGGATGTTGATGATGATGATTATATTCTGACTTTGCCCCAACAAATAGTATTTACTGAGCACCTACTGTGCTAAGCACTTGGAGAGTAGAAGAGAGGTAACAAAGATGTTCCTAACTCTTTGGGAGCTTTCAATTGAAAAGGAGACAAGTGGGCAGATCTAAATTATTTACAAATAGTAAAAGCAGAATGAAGAACAAGGTACAGTGGATAATGACTAGAGTATGGATAAAAGGTATTTCCAGCTGCCCTGCCCTCTTCTTCCCCCACCTCAAAATTCACCTCAAATTCCTAGTTATTCTAGATTAAAATATGTTTTTGTTGGGGTTGTTAACACAGATAATTTCTATGTGTAGACAAACCAGACTACCTTGGGCCTTTAGAATTCTCCACGAGAGTAGCACCTCGATTAGAAAATGCTTCAATGACTATGGCAATTCCAATAACTCTGATTTTTATAAAATCTGCGTTGAAATCTTCAAAGTCAAAAGTCCTTCTTCCTCCCCTCCTCTTCCTTCCTCAATATCAGCAGCTGTTCAGGTGGACTGTTTCTTAGAGCTGTTAACTTTTGGAAAACTTTTCTTGAATTTTTTCTGAACACAGGACTGACAAAATACAGAGTTTATTCCTTGAGTAGAGTTAGCATTCAGTGAAACTTTCCATGTTTCAATTACCTCTGAATCACTTGTCATATTCCTAATAAAAATGTACACCCATTCCCATGAATGCTTAATCACATTAGCTGGAAGCAGAGTAAGCTGTTTAGAGAGAAAAATGAGAGGTTGTTCAATAAGGGCTCTTGTTTAGGATTCAAATCCCTTCTCTGCACACAGGAACCAAAACTTTGAATGCATTTTTGCTCAGGTGAGAGATGAGGTGAATTCACAGAGACCATGAAAGGGATCAGCAGAGAACAGATGATTCAGTGTTTGAACTTTTGAAGTGGAGAAGAACTTTGAAGTTGTCCACTCCCAATCTGGAAAAGTCAGAATTTCTGGGGGAAAAACCCCGGGACCTAGCTATTATGAAACCACTGAAGAGTTGGTAGTTATAGCAAAAGAATGCTCCACAGTAGTCGGAAATGAAAATCAAAAATGGATTAACTGATAAGGAGATTTATTTTGTCATCAAGGAAGCTATGGTACTGACATTCTTATTTTGCTTGTATTTTGATCCTTTTTGAAAATAGCTTTCATGGGAAAAGTGAAATAATAATAATGATAATGATGGTATTTGTTAAGCGCTTGCTATTTGCAAAGCACTGTTCTAAGCGCAGGGGGGATAAAGGGGATCAGATTATCTCACGTGGGGCTCACAATCTTAATCCCCACTTTACAGATGAGGTAACTGAGGCCCAGAGAAGTTAAGTGACGTGCCCAAAATCACACAGCCGATAAGTGGCGGAGCCGGGATTAGAACCCATGACCTCTGACTCCTAAGCCTCTCTTTCCACTGAGCCATGCTGCTTCTCTATCCCAAATAGACATAGGATAGAATATGGCAGTGTGCCATTGAATAGGTAACTTCTCTTCAGGTACGTTGCTGTAAGGATTCAAGGTCATGGTCCATCTGAAGCCCCTTAAACAGCAATATCCAAACTGTATCTCAGGGATTATTCATAATGAAGCAGAGATTTATGGGCCTTTAACTGGGCTTTGCATATGGGGAGAATTGGGTCTGATAATGGGCAGGGAGAAAAAGATTAGAGAAAGAAAAAAATTAAGAACTTGAGGATAGCAATAATAAATTCTAATTTAATAGTTCCTAAAAACAGTCAGTCTAGATAGGTGAATTATGTACAAATTAATATGTTATTAATATTAATGTTATTACTATTTAAACTATAAAATACTACTGTTTTCCCATGGATTGTGTGTGTCAGAAATGCTTTAGTGGAAAGCACTGTCCAAAAGGGATTGAACCCTAACATCACAGACACAGTCCCTGTCCCAAATAGGGCTCACAGTCTAAGTAGGAGGGAGAATAGGCACTATATCCCTTTTTACAGATGAAGAAATTGAGAAGTCAAGTGACTTGTTCAAGGCCAAACATGCCACTTATGGGGACCTTAATCAAGCTTTGGCTAAAGGGGACTATCCTTGCTCTTGGATGGGCTCAGAGTTGGAGAAATAAACCAGGAAAGCATGAAGTTTGGTAGTGATGTGAAATCCCTCTGGAAGAAGCAATCAATCAATCAATCAATCAATCGTATTTATTGAGCACTTACTATGTGCAGAGCACTGTACTAAGCGCTTGGGAAGTACAGATTGGCAACACATAGAGACAGTCCCTACCCAACAGTGGGCTCACAGTCTAAAAGGGGGAGACAGAGAACAGAACCAAACATACCAACAAAATAAAATAAATAGGATAGAAATATACAAGTAACATAAATAAATAAATAAATAAATAAATGAATAGAGTAATAAATATGTACAACCATATATACATATATACAGGTGCTGTGGGGAAGGGAAGGAGGTAAGATGGGGGGATGGAGAGGGGGACGAGGGGGAGAGGAAGGAAGGGGCTCAGTCTGGGAAGGCCTCCTGGAGGAGGTGAGCTCTCAGCAGGGCCTTGAAGGAAGGAAGAGAGCTAGCTTGGCGGATGGGCAGAGGGAGGGCATTCCAGGCCCGGGGGATGACGTGAGCCGGGGGTCGATGGCGGGACAGGCGAGAATGAGGTACAGTGAGGAGATTAGCGGTGGAGGAGCGGAGGGTGCGGGCTGGGCAGTAGAAGGAGAGAAGGGAGGTGAGGTAGGAGGGGGCGAGGTGATGGACAGCCTTGAAGCCCAGGGTGAGGAGTTTCTGTCTGATGCGCAGATTGATTGGTAGCCATTGGAGGTTTTTGAGGAGGGGAGTAATATGCCCAGAGCGTTTCTGGACAAAGATAATCCGGGCAGCAGCATGAAGTATGGATTGAAGTGGAGAGAGACACGAGGATGGGAGATCAGAGAGAAGGCTGGTGCAGTAGTCCAGACGGGATAGGATGAGAGCTTGAATGAGCAGGGTAGCGGTTTGGATGGAGAGGAAAGGGCGGATCTTGGCAATGTTGCGGAGCTGAGACCGGCAGGTTTTGGTGACGGCTTGGATGTGAGGGGTGAATGAGAGAGCGGAGTCGAGGATGACACCAAGGTTGCGGGCTTGTGAGACGGGAAGGATGGTAGTGCCGTCAACAGAGATGGGAAAGTCAGGGAGAGGACAAGGTTTGGGAGGGAAGACAAGGAGCTCACTCTTCGACATGTTGAGCTTTAGGTGGAGGGCGGACATCCAGATGGAGATGTCCTGGAGGCAGGAGGAGATGCGAGCCTAGAGGGAGGGGGAGAGAGCAGGGGCAGAGATGTAGATCTGGGTGTCATCAGCGTAGAGATGATAGTTGAAGCCGTGGGAGCGAATGAGGTTACCAAGGGAGTGAGTGTAGATTGAGAACAGAAGGGGACCAAGCACTGAACCTTGGGGAACCCCCACAGTAAGAGGATGGGAGGGGGAGGAGGAGCCTGCAAAAGAGACTGAGAAAGAACGACCGGAGAGATAAGAGGAGAACCAGGAGAGGACAGAGTCTGTGAAGCCAAGGTCAGATAGCATGTTGAGGAGAAGGGGGTGGTCCACAGTGTCAAAGGCAGCTGAGAGGTCGAGGAGGATTAGGACAGAGTATGAGCCATTGGATTTGGCAAGCAGGAGGTCATTGGTGACCTTTGAGAGGGCAGTTTCCGTGGAATGAAGGGGATGGAAGCCAGACTGGAGGGGGTCGAGGAGACAGTCAAGCACTGATAGGGATGGATTGTTTGTGCAGGAAATGTTTATGAAGGTACTGTTTAGTTACCTAGCCTAAACAACAGTATAAACAAGTACCTGAATTGAAATCCATCTTGTTAAATTAACTTTAAGAAACAGAGGAAAAATAAATGATGGCTTTTGGTGTCCCCTAATTAGGGCTCATCTAAATTTCATACCCGGGTGTGGATTCTTTTGTCCGACTTCTGGAAAAGAAGATTTAATCTTTAAGCGGGCTTTTCTCTTTTCAGATATATGCCAACCCATCTAGATGAAGGAAGATTCAACAGTCCTGGAAGAGTCCCTCTTGAGAGCTACAGATTGGTGATCAGTTCATGCTGGACAAAAGAAGCTAGAGGTACCCCAAAATGCAGACAGCGCTATGGTTCTTTTTATCTTGCTGGGCCTCCCTGTACCATCAACCTTTGAGTGTCTGTGGGAAGATAATCCAAAGAGCAGAGTTTTCATTTCTCACCAGCTGTGAGTCTTGCCTTCCCACTGACCTTCCTTTGTGCTGGGCTGGCTGTATTCTGTGATAATGGCTCTCTGGGCTCTAATGTCTCTGGACTGCCTCTCCCCATTGCATAGATATGGCTCGGGCTTCCCTTCTCCTTTTGACTGAGCAGGATGCAAGCTGCCTCCTCTATTTTATATGATTTGTGGTTTTCCCTTTGCCAGCTACTCCTCTTCTCTATTTACAGAAGTTATCTGTACTAAGAGGTTCTCGACGAAAGGTTTTTTTTTTTCTGCCCTAGCACTCCCACCACAGAAATTGAGAGAATCTTTTGGACTATGAAATTATCTTGACTGTGAAATTAAAGACATAGCCAATCTAATGGGAAAGGACCAAGGCCTGGAGAGTTCTAGTCAATGAATAGTATTTACACGCCTAGTCTGTGCCAAGCACTATACTAAGCACTTGGGAGAGTTTTTTTTTTCAAGTGCCGTCGGGTTGTTTCCTACCCAAAGCAAATCCATGGACACACCCTCTTCAGAACATCCCATCTTGTGTCATGGTATATGTATCTGTAGAGTTTTCTGTACTTGGGAGAGTACAGTAGAGTTAATAGCTTCCTTCAAGGAGCTTACAATCTAATGGGGAAGGAGTCACTAAAGTGAATTATTGGAAGGAGGAAGCAATCATGTTTAAAGATGTGAATGTAAATTTGATGGAGGGGAATGAGGGAGGTGAGTACCTAAGTCTTTAGGGGGTGAGGGCTGAAGTGGAGGGATGGGCAGTACTGGGGGAAAAGGGAACATGTCTACTAACTCTGTTGTATTATACTCTCTCAAGTGCTAAGTACAGTTTCTGCACACAGTAAGCTTCCAATAAATACTGTTGATCTATTGATTGGGAGAATGGGAGATAATACTGATGGTATTTGTTAATCAATTACTGTGTGCCAAGCACTGTTCTAAGCGCTGAGGTAGATACAAGGTAATCAGGTGGGGCTCACAGTCTTATTCCACATTTTACAGATGAAGTAACAGAGAAGTTAAGTGACTTGCCCAAAGTCACACAGGGAGATGTCGGGGAGGGCACCCCCAGTCTGTTCTGCCCATCGGTGGGTTGCACAGCTAAACTCTCTAAAGCACTTGGAAAAAATCATTAGAGACTGTCTCACTTTGAACTTCCTAGCTGTTTTAGAAACTCCCAAAGCAGCTATTCAGTTCTACCTCCCGTGCAGAGGTGGATTCGTGAATCCACCACCAGAGCTATTAATGGATGAACGCTCAGTTGGCCTGTTGGTAGCCTATAAAGTGTGGGCTGAGTGTATCTTGCCTTTTATAAAAGTGAGAGGTTGATCAAACTCGCTCCAGAAAAAGCAACACTAACAGGTGCTCAGTAACATTTCCTGGTTGGCTCACCCCCACCCCTCCTCAATCCCTGACAGGCAAACAGTCTGATATTTCAGGACTTGGCAGTCAATTTGCAGTGTGTAGCAGTCTGATGCTATGAATCAGCAGTCCCCAGAATGAGGTTGGACTTCGGCAATTGCAGTTCCCTGTCTAAATCTAAACTGGGGTTGGATGAAGGGTGAGAAGGAACTAAAGGACCAGCTCGAGTGGACTCCTTGAAGGGCTAGAAAAGCTTCAAGTTCTCAGAACTCTTGCCCTTCTGCCTCCAGCAATAGGAGCATTTTCTAGACCTGAGGATGCTGAAATGAAAAACCAAAGAAAACAAGAAAATGAAACATTCGTGAGCCTTGATAAATGGGTGGACCTGAGTCGTGGCAGAAGTTTGGCTGTTTGGAATAGGAGCTGTGTCCTTCATTTCAATGATCAATCAATCAATGATATTTATTATGTTCTTTCTGTGTGTAGAGCAGCATACTAAGTACTTGGGGAAGTATGATAAAACAGAGTTGGTAGATGCGATCTCACCATACAAGGAGCTTACAGTCTACAGAGGTGGGCAGACATTACAGTAGGTTAGGGTTAGGGGAAATGGTAGAATATAAGAATATTTACGCAAGTTTTTTGGGGTAAGGTGGGAATCAAAGTGCTTAATGGGTACACACATTCATTTGCTCCCCCGAGACGCACTTTCTCAAGTCGATTCTCCTTACCCAGAAATAGGTGCTTTGTTTCAAATATTTTGTGTTTTCAGGCCACTCACTGCTATCCTATTGTATTGCTGATATCTTTTTAATCACGTCAGTGTAGAGGTGTACAATTCCTCATTTAGGCCAAATGCTTACGATAAGAGAACTTCCAACAAATATGAGTAATCTTCAACCTGTAAGTAGGCCTGCCTGATTTTGGTTCCTTTGTAATTGAAATCCATCAATTATATACTATTATAAGCACCAGCTGTAGTCAATGGAAATTGTAAAATTCTGTATATGAAATGAGCTTTCCGATGGGAAGATTTTCCAACTTTAATATTGCCAGTTGCTACTGTAATGATACAGCCTTATCTCCGAGATGTCATTTGCTGCATTATTCAGAGGCAGTGTGTGAAAAGGTTTTGATCTCTGGCTCATGGCTTTTCTAGTCAAGGGAATCATAAGTGGCATGAAACTAACTTAAAGATGGAATGGATTTGAAATACAGCACTCACTATCTGTTACTGGGTTTTAAATCTCCTAAGGTAAAGCCCAAATCTCTGCTGTTATTCATTATCGAGCCCACCAACACCAACAGGAAAGATCTCCGGGGGTGATGTCATAATTTCCCCACCAATCAGAAGTAGCAGTTTTATACCCATGTTGCCTTAAGCACTGCTTTATTAAGCAACACTGAGAATGGTTTTAAAATCAAAGGAGCCTTAAACTATAACCAAAAGGCAAGTAGAAGCACAATTACCACTAAAGCTTAATGCTCAGGGTCTGATGTTACTTATGGGAAAACGGTATGCTATTTTCTTCACAATTATTTTCCTGTCTTCTTTAACTTCCTTCCCCAAGCAACTACCCACAATTAGCAGATTCCATTTAAAAGTATATTGCACATATAACTTAATTTCATCATTTGAGAAGTAAATGAAATAGCCTTCAGTAAAAAAAAAGTTCATTTAGAATTTCTAATGTTATATAAGCCTTTTTAAAAAACTATTATTGGTCTTTTCAGCTGAAGTGAATGGGGTCCATAGAGGTCCCTCAGTCCTACACAAAACTGGTCTAGAATCTAGGACTTCTGACTCTGTCCTATATACTTGCCACAGACCATGTTGTCTCCCATGTATGATTTTTCAGAAAGACATTTATGAAATCCTCATCTTCCCACACCAGTGATGATACCCCCATCCACTAGCTGGGCTACTGGTTCACTAACAACAATGCCACCAACAAAAGTGTCCCCCCCACCACCCCATTGTTTCAGACTCAAAACCTTGCTTGCACTCTTTCCCTAGGCCCTCACCCATAAGACTGCTGCACAGATGGTTCTCAACTTGTGTTGAAAATCCCCTGGGAAGGCAACTCTCTACTAATGGGGGGAAGCCCTCACTGTCCTCTCTCTTCCTCTAGATCATGATAAATCTATCATTTTAAGCACTTTGGGACTCTTTAGGTTGGAAACTCCTGCATCTACCGATGGGGAGGATATTTGGTTTTCATTAGATATATAAAAAAGGAAGTTACATTAAAGGCTTACAGTTGACTCTTTAAATATATGACCCCTTTCATTCATAACCAGCCTCCTAACTCACTTTACATGTAATTGAACTGAGAGTGTGCTTCAAACCCACCCTTTGTACGATGGCATCTAAACCTGTCTCCTCAGGATTTATTGGCAGAAAATATTGCCACTAAGCAGAGTTTTCCTACTCATCTAAGCAGTAATGGAATGTGATCTCCTGATCCCAGACTAAGCACCGAATACAAATTCTCTAAGCAGCCTTGACCCTCTAAAAATATTATCAAATTATGCCTGGTCTGTAAATAGGAGATGCAGGTTTTTCACTTTCTTCCCACAGACTTTAATATATGAGTGAGTGATTTATAACACTAGTGACAATTCTGCAACACAGCTTGAGGTTTTTTTCTTACAACCACTATAATACCACATCTATCATAATGAAAAATGTCTACGAAATCAGTTTCTGCCATAGAACATCTTCCCAGATTCTATTAAAGGACTCGCTATCCACATGAACACCACATATTGCTGAAATGCAGTGCTTTTAAATGGACATGCGCATGAGGCCCTCTGGGAGGTGTTTTGAGGTGAGCAAAATCCCAATCGATTGTAATCAATTAAGATGCTGTTGTTGGTTTGGGAAGCTCCAGAAGAGGAAATAAGAAAGTCACAGGGCATGGGAAAATGTATTCTGTTGTAAAAAAAAATAATTTTCACAGGACTGTGGAGAATGTTAGGAAGAGGGGGTTAGATTCGATTGTATTTCTGGTAATGTCGAATTTACCTATGGGCTACCAGCTCATTGCTGCTTCAGTTTTTAAGAGATTATAATAGTCTCGCTTGTCAGTTCTGCTCCACTTCAGGCCACTGAAGAACAGATAATGTTCTACCAAACTCAACTGGCCAAATTTTTTCAGGAGTTAACAGAATATAAAAGTGCTCCTGGTGGTGAGGATAAAAGTACTCCATTCCAGTCATGAAAACACTTTTTCTTCCCCCACCGCAAAGCATCCACACTGTGTGCATGGCAATTTTTAAAGCATGTTTTCATTACTTTCCAACTTCTATCAAAGGCTTCAGTGCTGAAGTTGAAAGCATGTAAATAACAATAATAATAATAATAATGGCATTTGTTAAGCACTTACTATGTACAAAGCACTGTTCTAAGCGCTGGGGAGTTTACAAGGTGATCAGGTTGTCCCATGAGGGGCTCACAATCATAATCCCCATTTTACACATGAGGTAACTGAGGCATAGAGAAGTGAAGTGACTTGCCCAAAGTCACACAGCTGACAAGTGGCAGAGCCGGGATTTGAACCAGTGACCTTTGACTCCAAAGCCTGTGCTCTTTCCACTGAGCCACACTGCTTGGTTTCTAAATTCAAAACACCATTTTTATACATTATTTACTCATTTGGAACAGTTTTTCATTCCACTCAGCCTGATGAGAGGTAAAGGTTCGCCTTATTGATTTTTTAAGGTGTTGCCATGGCAATTTTTAATCTGACACCTTATGGGGAAGAATTTAAAAATAAACTTTAAAGAGTGTGTTCATCATTTACAAATAACATCTGAAATATTCTGTAAACTATATAAACACACTGGTCCATTCCATCTTCAACTTTAACTGAACTGGAAACTCTAACAAGGCTGATACTTGTCATTCTGTGCTTAGAAGACATTTTGCTCCCCAGAAACCCACCTCGGACATTCATGATTCAGTAGGCTGTCCAAGGATTCAGTAGGCTGTTTTCTGAAAATAAATTTGAGGCTGGATTAACGAGTTGGGGCCCGAGGGTGGGAGAAGAGGTCATTGAGAGGAAGAAGAGAAGAGGGCTTAGACAAATGATGACTAGGAGTAGAGCTTTGCAAGAAGAAAGCTACTGGCACAAGATGCCACCTGAAGTTTATTTTTTCTCTTGTTCTGTTGCTTCTTGGGAGAAAAAAAGTTCCTAGGATGCTTTACCTGGAGATGTAATCTTTTTAATGGTCCCTGACCCCTTTTCAAATGCTTCGAATAGGATTAATTTTAAAGTATGCAATTTAGATTAGGTGGTATCTACTTCTCAACATTATTGGGAAAGTATTCTTTCCCAATGCTTAGTATAATCCTTTGCACACAGTAACCACTTAATAAATACTGCTACCTTCTAGACTGTGAGCCCATTGTTGGGTAGGGATGGTCTTTGTGTATGTTGCTGATTTATACTTCCCAAGTGCTTAGTACAGTGCTCTGCACACAGCAAGCGCTCAATAAATACGATTGAATGAATGAATGAATGACATGGAACACCCAGGAGGCACTTACCTCATCTGTAAAATGGGGATTAAGACTGTGAGCCCCAGGTGGGACAACCTGATCACCTTGTAACCTCCCCAGTGCTTAGAACAGTGCTTTGCACATGGTAAGCGCTTAATAAATGCCATCATTATTATTATTATTACCAGTTTAATTCCATCATGCTAATAGGTTTGATTGTCATCCTTCCCAGAAGAACCACTAGAGATCAAATATTTTGCATAGGGATGTCATTTAAGGCAGTGGCTTCCAATCCGGGAAGCTCTAGGCTAGGGGATGGAAGGGGAAGGAATTCAAAGAAATGTTTTTCTTCCATTTTAAGAGGCGTGCACTCTACAGTAAGACTGTGAGCCCCATTGTGGGACAGGACTGTGTCCAACCTTATTAGCTTGAATCTATCCCAGGGCTTAATCAATTAAATTAATTGAGCGCTTAGTATGTGTACAGCACTGTGCTTATTGCTTGAGAGAGCACAATACAACAGAATTAGCGGGCACATTCCCTGCTCACAACTAGCTTACAGTCTAGAAGGGGAGACAGACAGATGTTAATATGAATAGTAAGTGCTTAACACATATCATAATTATTTGTTATTATTAATGCTAGTCATGGGGTGGTTTGATTCCTACATTGATTTTAATGATTTAAATGATTCAATATGATAAGGAAATCCAACCCAAGCACTCAATGCTTTGGACCAGGAAATCCATGAGGGATCCAGTTATACCTAGAACTGAAGGTGATTTTGAAATTGCATTTGATTGGAAATGCATATTGAGCTCATTTGTTTTTGTTGATGAATGATTGATTACTCCCCAAAGTGTATTACCTCATGGTTTATTTAAGACTATTAGATTGAATAGCTATTCAGAATAATTTTTTACTACATGCAGATCTTTAAATTAAGGAAAAAGTCACCTTTCCCAATCTTCCTGTATCTTCCCAAATTTTGGTATTTTGGTTGAGTCCAAACAGGTTGCAGAATGAACTAGAAACCTGTCTCAGGAAGATGTTCCTGCATTCTACTTTTGTCTTACCTCCCCAGGTTGATCAGTTGGATTCATTTCTCTCTATAATAATAATCATAATCATAGTCTTTATTAAGTGCTTACTATGTATACATATTGTACAAAGCATTGGGATAGATACAGGATAATCAGGTGTCATGTGGGGCTCACAGAGTAAGTAGAAGTGAGAACTGAAATTCAAACCACATTTTGCAGATGAGGGAACTGAGGCACAGGGAAATTAAGTGACTTGCCCGAGATCACACAACCAATAAATGTTCAGTGACAGTGCCAACTAATCTTGTCTTCAGGGCTTTTCTTTTCAGGTAGAGATATTTTGAAAGCAACAAAAAAGGTTCTAATGCAAAACCTGGGGTAAACCAGTAGTTCATTTCAGAGCTCAATCTGCTCTGCACATAGTAAGCGCTCAATAAATACGATTGATGATGAAAGGAAGACAGGAAATGGGACAATGGAAGGAAATGTAGCAGGTTAAAGAAATGATTCCAAATCCTTTCATTAAATGGAAAATCCCTCTACTCAGCAATATTCAAATCTTTGAATATTATTGACACACAAGCATACCTCCTATTAATGTTGTTGCTTAATTATAAACTCACTGCTGGGTATCACAGGAGTGCAATAAATCTGTCTCTACTCAAGACTGCACTTTTACTAAAAGAGCTGATTTGGAAGTATGAGTGAGACCTTTCTCATCTTTCCAAAGGATGTGATGAAATGGAGAAAATCTATAGTGACATTCTGGTGAGTGTTTTAACAATTATTTAGAAGCCTTATTTAAGAAAATCTATTGAAAGCTCTTTTATTTATAAAATAGTACTTTAGTGTCAGATTTCATTTCACAAATGCCCATAAAAGAGGTTTTGTAATACAAATCATTGATGGGAAATTCCAGAAGTTTCTCATTCAGTAAATCAATCAGTGGTATTTATTGAGCACTTACTATTTGCAGAACACTGTACTAAGCACTTGGAAGAGTAAGATCCAACAGAATTAGCAGACATGTTCCCTGTCCGTAACAAGCTTACAGTCTAGAGTGGGAGACAGACATTAATATGAATAAGTAATTTACAATATATAATTATAATACTCTTCTTGGGAACAAGTAATGAAATCCTTTCACTCTGCATTTGGAATGCTCTCTCAAAGAATTAAGGCTTAAAGACCACATAAAGGAAGAAAGACAAATAGCCTTTTTTCCTAATTTGACAAAGTGCTGGTGGATGATACAGAATCGGTTTCCTTTCTCAGTGTAAATGAGTTGAAGGAAAAGTATGATAAAGTTGGGAAGACCTCTTTGATTCCTATCTGAACAAAATCAGAAGATTAAAGAGAATCTACAAACAGGAAAATCGAATAATGTTTACTGAAAACATTCACATTATAACCCTAAACAGAGCTCCCGTTGTCTCCTACAACCTCATCTGAACAAAATCAGAAGATTAAAGAGAACCTACAAACAGGGAAATTGAATGATGTTTAATGAAAGCCTTCATGTTACAACCCTTAACAAAGATCTCTCATTGTCTCCTACAACCTTTAAAAAGAATAGATTTGAAGTAAAATTATAACTAACTGCACAGTTTCATGAGAAAGGCAATATTAGCTGATTTTACCTCCTCATTTCCAACAAGGAAAAGAGCATATCTTTTTCAGAACATTACTTTCCTAGGATGACAGGAGGATCCTTATTTGTAAAAGAGTCACTCCAACAGTATAGGCATCTTACTCTAGCTTGTAAATTCATTCATTCAATCATATTTATTGAGTGCTTACTGTGTGCGGAGCACTGTACTAAGCTCTTGGGAAGTACAAGTCGGCAACATATAGAGTCGGTCCCTACCCAACAATGGGCTCGATAGGGCTGTTTGTTTAAGGGAGTTGCTTAAAAAATGAATGTCCTTTTCCAACTCTAAAGCCTTAATTTATCGGTTCTTAAATGCAAAATTCTATGTAGAAAGGCAAACATTACCATTACGTGCACATTCTGGCCTATTAATGGAACCCCATGGGCACAGGAAGTAGTTGGTCTTTGAAACTAGGGGCTAATGACCAATTGGAAAGAGGTAGTAGCCTCTGGACGTGCCTTGTACCATTAATGACCCCAGTGAGCCATCAATCTTGGAGAAATGCCTTATCTCTAGGTCGCTGCTTTTATAAACTGAATGTGAAATAAAAATCACTATAGGCACATTAATTAGTTCTGTGGATGAAGCCCTATCAATGGGCTTTTTAAAGAGGGTTTCAGTTGGAGTGAGGCACCTCTACAGTGAACCTTGGAAGAATGAAAGTCTCCAGAGGACAGAATGATTATGAATGGACTGATCCCAACCAGGGGGAAATATCTAGTTCAGGGTTCCCCGGGATTTGATCCGTGAGCTAGTTCCATTCAGTGTTTTATGGTTGACCTTGTGAGGCAGTTAAGCTAATACTCATTAAATTAGCAGGTGATACCAAATTGAGAGGAGTTGCTTACACTCTGAAAGATAAGAGCAGCATTACCTAATGGATAGAGCACAGGCTGGAGAGTCAGAAGGACCTGGGTTCTAATCCCGATTCTGCCACTTGACTGCTGTGTCTGAGGCCTTGGGCAAATCACTTCATTTCTCTGTGCCTCACTTATCTCATCAGTAAAATGGGGATTTAGAGTGTGAGCCCAGTGTGGGAGATAGGCTGTGTCTAACATATGTTGCTGACTTGTACTTCCCAAGTGCTTAGTACAGTGCTCTGCACACAGTAAGCGCTCAATAAATACGATTGAATGAATTTAATTCTCTGCACTGTAGTAAGCGCTTGGGAAGTACAAGTCGGCAACATGTAGAGACGGTCCCTACCCAACAGCGGACTCACAGCATGTTATCAACCCAGCACTTAGTAGTGTCTGGCACATAGTAAGCATTTAACGAATACCATAAAAACAGAATGCAGTCTGACTGAACGAATAGGAAAAAAAATTACCCTATTATAAGCTCCTCCCATTACACTCTTAAGGACAGAGTATCTTTTACTTCTATTGTTTTTCCCAAATATCTAGTAAGATGTCTGCACACACTACCCAGACTGAGCCCCCTTTTTACTCTCCTCCTCCCCATCCCCCCTGCCCAACTTCCTTCCCCTCCCCACAACACCTGTATATATGTTTGTACATATTTATTACTCTATTGATTTTACTTGTACATATTTACTATTCTTATTTATTTTGTTAATGATGTGCATCTAGCTTTCTTTCTATTTATTTTGATGACTTGACACCTGTCCACATGTTTTGTTTTGTTGTCTGTCTCCCCCTTCTAGACTGTGAGACCATTGTTGGGTTGGGACCATCTCTGTATGTTGCCAACTTGTACTTCCCAAGCGCTTAGTACAGTGCTCTGCACACAGTATGTACTCAATAAATATGATTGAATGAACTATCCATAGTATAAAAAATGCAATTGATGATGAAGATTAAGGGATAATTAAATGCTCAATAAATATGATTGAATCAACTACCCATAGTATAAAAAATGCAATTGATGATGAAGATTAAGGGATAATTAAATTACTTTATTTCACATGCCCCCTCTCCCCACACCCAAGTATGCTATTAGGAAAGACCTGCTTTTTTGAGAGAAAAAGCCCTGGATGGCCTCGTCATTCACTCATTCATTCATTCATTCATTCATTCATTCATTCAGCCGTATTTATTGAGCGCTTACTGTGTGCAGAGCACTGTACTAACTGCTTGGGAATTGCAAGTTGGCAACATATAGAGATGGCCCTACCCAACAGCGGGCTCACAGTCTAGAAGGGGGAGGCAGACAATAAAACAAAACATATTAACAAAATAAAATAAAGAGAATAAATATGTACAAGTAAAATAGAGTAATAAATATGTACAAACATATATACATATATACAGGTGCTGTGGGGAGGGGAAGGAGGTAAGGTGGGGGGATGGAGAGGGAGTGGAGGGGGAGAAGAAGGAGAGGGTTCAGTCTGGGAAGGCCTCCTGGAGGAGGTGAGCTCTCAGTAGGGCTTTGAAGGGAAACCTTCAACCCTACCTTCAAAGCTTGTCAACCACAAGCTGCGGAAGATCAGCAATAACATGCAGTTACTAAAAGACCCAAATGATTCAAAACTGATGGACCATTAGACTCTGTATTCTTCAAATCTTTAGTAGTCAGTGGTGCTCAGTTTGGTCATTGTTGAAGGCATACTAATTATTCTGTGGATAAAACCACCTCAATGGGATTTGAAAACTTTAGATGTTAAAGAGTGAAACTGGAGGGAAATGGAAGCAGATATTGCTCCTGTCCTTCAGAGGCTTATAATTTGAGAGGAGAGAAAGGCACATTTTTGAAATCAGTGAAAAACTTTCTACTCTGGTGAACACTAGATCTTCCCCATTCAGCTACCTCACCTATGTTATTACCACAGGCTTAGGTCCTGCTGATCTTCTTCCCTGACTCATTTATAAACCCACAATTCAGGTATAAAGAGACATCCAAGTATAGGAGCTAAGTGAGCAGGCTACATACCTTTCCCTCTAAATTTCCCAGGAAGACTTCAAGATTAGCTTTCCTATATGCAGTTGGTAGGAAAAGAAAAATGCTCTTATCAATTAGCTGCTTTCAGGATGGAATTCAGCTTCTTCTTAATCGGTTATTAGGGGTAATGATCAAATGCACATAAACATATCAGGACACCCATAGAGAGGGATCTCAAAGGATATTCATATAGGCCCTTGGCTGTAGAGAGAGAGAGCAGCAAAACGTTCAGGTATTATAGAGATAGAGGAAAATATCCATTCTCTTCTTTTTTTTAAAAAAAAAAAACCATTAAAACTCTGAGAAATATCATTAGCCTATATTGGTAAATTAGCTCCTCAGCTAATTTGGGTTAAGAGATGCTGATTGTGTGGACAGATGCCAAGTTTGATGAGCTCCCAAACATTGAAAGTCATTAACAGCAAGAGAAAGTTGAATCCATTAGAAAACTTTGGCATCCCACCTTCTAGAGTCTCCCAGATGTCTCAAAATTAGTTGGTACACATGCATTTAGAGTGTTTCCTTTTGTTACACTCATTAAAAAGATAAATCATGGACCATTTTAAAAGTTATTGTTAGCAAAAAAAAAAGTGCCAGATTGCTATCCTGGGGATCTCAAACCTCTGATTAAAGCTCATAACTTGCAGATTGCAGGTGACTGTATTTCAAGGCTATTTTGCCAATATGTTACCCCATTTGCTTTAGTTAGTAAAGAGAGGGCAGAAATTATTTTGTTTCCTTCCCTGAAATATCTAAGCAATTTCTAAGCCACTTTTAGCAAAATCAGAAGTTAAGCCTCAGAAAGCACTATGTGGATTTCATCTCAATACAAGCAGGAAATCCAGTCTTTGGAGAAAAAAAATCCTTAAGAAATATTTTTGATTCACAAGTAAAATTTGATGAACCACATAGTTAAATTCTCAAAAACTGGTATGGATTGCTTCAACTGTTGGTGAGTTTAAGAAGACCTATGCAGAGACGGCTGGAAGGATACTCATAGTTTTCAAATGAAATCCTGTGGCTGGTGTGTCCTTTTTGACTTTCACACACTCTGACGCCAAGACTGCATGACACCAAATGGAGAAAATCCCCTATGTTTCTTAATGCCAAATGTTTTCAGTTTTTCTTCCAGTGCAGCAAATGGGGATTTGGCAATAGTGCTTTCTGTTGTGCTTTATATGGATTGGGTGAAATCTGTTACAGAGACAGGTGTGATTTGTTTTTTCCCTGAAAGATTGCATCTATGAGTGTAGGTCCTGGTAGACCTATAGCACCTCTGTTACTCTTCCAGGTCCTCGTGTGAAAAATAAAATTTAAAAAAGAACCTGAATCAATCAATCAATCAGTGGTATTTATTGGGCACTTACTGTGTGCAGAGCACTGTACTAAGCATTCGGGAGAGTACATACAATAGAGTTGATAGACACAATCCCTGCCCACAAGGAATTTACAGACCAGAGAGGGAGGCAGACATTAATATAGGGACAGACAAATAAGGGAAAGGACAGAGGATATGTACGTAAGTGCTGAGGACGGGGTAGATATCAAGTGCTTAAAGGGTACAGGTTGGTGACATAGAAGAGAGAGCAAGTAGGGAAAATGAGGGCTTAGTTGAAGAAGGCCTTTTTAAGACCTCTTCCCACCCCCAGACTGTAAACTCATCATGGGCAGGGAATGTACCTACCAATACTGGTATCCTGTACTCTTCCAAGTGCTTAATGAACTGCACTGCATGCAATAAGCACTCAGATATGATTGATTGATTGAAGCCAGAGCACAGGCTTTGGAGTCAGAGGGCATGGGTTCAAATCCTGGCTCAGCCAATTGTCAGCTGTGTGACTTTGGGCAAGTCACTTCAATTCTCTGGGCCTCAGTTCCCTCATCTGTAAAATGGGGATTAAGACTGTGAGCCCCACGTGGGACAACCTGATCACCTTATAACTGTCCCAGCGCTTAGAACAGTGCTTTGCACATAGCAAGTGCTTAATAAATGGCATTATTATTATTATTATTTTAGGAGGACTTTAAAGATGGGAAGGAGGTTCCAGGCCAGAGGGAGGAAATGGGCCAGGGGTTGATGTTGAGAGAGATGAGATCAAGGTACAGTGATTAAGGTGGTGTTGGAGGAGTGAAGTGTATGGACTGAATTCAAGTAATAATAATAATAATACTGGCATTTGTTAAGCGCTTCTATGTGCCAAGCACTGTTCTAAGTGCTGGAAAGGATATAAGGTGATCAGGTTGTCCCACGTGGGACTCACAGTCTTCATCCCCATTTTCAAGATGAGGGAACTGAGGCACAGAGAAGTGAAGTGACTTGTCCAAAGTCACATAGCTGACAAGCGGCAGAGCCGGGATTTGAACCCATGACCTCTGACTCCCAAGCCCGGGCTCTTTCCACGGAGCCACACTGCTTCTCATGTAGAAAATCAGTGGAAGGAAGAGCTGATTTAGTGCTTTAAAGCTGATGGTAGGAAGTTTCTGTTTGATGCAGGGGTGGATAATAATAATTAATAATAGTTATGGCATTTGTTAAGCACTTACTATGTGCTAAACACTGTTCGAAGCACTGGGGTCATCAGGTTGTCCCATGTGGGGCTCACAGTCTTAATCTCCATTTTACAGATGAGGTAACTGAAGCACAGAGAAGTTGAATGGCTCACCCAAGGTCACACAGCAGATAAATGGTGGAACCAGGATTAGAATCCACTTCCTCTAACTCCCAAGCCCATGCTCTTTGCACTAAGCCACGCTGGAGTTTCTTGCAGAGGGGGAAGGCATAGTCTGCATTGTTTTAGAAAAATGAACCCAACAGCAGAGTGAAATAAAAACTGGAGTGGGGAATGACAGAAGGCAGGGAGGTCAACAAGGAAACTGGTGCAGTAGTCAAGGTGGGATAAAAAAAAATGCTGGTATCATTGTGATAGCAGTTTGGATGGAGAGGAAAGGGCAGATTCTACAGATGTTGTGAAAGTACAACTGATGGGATTTGGTGACAGTGAATATGTGGATTGAATGGAAGAGGGATGTCGAGGATAATGCCAAGGCTATGGGCTGTGAGATAGGGAGGATAGTGGTGTTTTCTATAGTGATGGGAAAGACAGGGGAGCATATGGTTTATATGGGACGATGAGGAGCTCTGTTTTGGCCATGTTTAGTTTGAGGTGTCAGTGGGAATATTCACGTTGAGACGTCTTAAAGTTAGGAGGAAATGCAAGACTGCAGAGCTAGAGAGATAGACAGAGGATAGATAGATAGATAGAGAGAGAGAGAGAGAGAGAGAGAATCATCTGGGTAGAGATGATAGTTGAAGCTGAGGGAGTGAAAGAATTCTCCAAGGAAGTGGGTGTAGATGGAGAATAGAGGAGTACCAAGAACTGGGCCTTAAACCATTCCACGCCCATCATCCGTTAGCAGGTGGGAGGCCATAGAGGAGCCTGCAAAAGAGAGAATGAGAAGTAGCCTCTGGGAAGTCAGGAGGAGAGCCAGGTTCTTTTGTTCTCTCTCCCTTCAGAATGCAACCATTTGTCACATTATATCCAGTGATTAATTAGATTGAAACAGTCAAAAAATAATGATTAAAGTTTCAGGTTAAGCACTGTAGGTGGGCTATTCAGTGGGAATACTTTCGAGCGGTTTCCATAGGTTTAAGTTCTCCACTAATGTAATTCTTCAGCAAACAGCACATGAAAGGATGTGAGGATAGAGATGTTCCTGAGGTCCTAACCCAGCCTCTCAAACTGAACAAGAAAAACCTTCAGGAATCACATGTACTAGCTTATATGCACACTTCAATGTGGGTATTATAAGTAAAGACAAAATTCCTCAGGTGCAATTTTAATGGCCAGTTCTGAAATTTTATCCATCTTGCAACTCCTATTTGTGTTACTTCTATGTGCTTTTCATTGTAACACATCTATCTAGACCTCCAGATCACGTTCCCCTTTCGTGGACATAAATCCAATATGTTAGGAATTGTTATACCTTTCTTTCATAGAAGTGACCTAATTGGCAATTATTTTAAGAATTCTAAGTCATGTATTATTTTTTCCATCGTAAGCTCCTTGAAAGCAGAGATTGTGTCAACAAACTCTATGGTATTCTCCCAAGTTCTTATTACAGTGCTCTGTCCACAGAAAACACTCAGGAGAGACCACTGAAGGGTCTGTCTTGTATTGGAAAAGTGATAATGTCGGCTTCCATTTAGTCCATGATGAAAACTTATTTTCTGCTTAATTTTCTTCTTCCAAATCTAGAACATACTGCTCAGTTTCTTTCAGAGTTTAAGAAGGAAGAAGCTTCCTCCTCTGCCCCATCTCCCACTGCTTCCCCAGACCCTAACCCTAACCCTAAGTGCTCGGGAGAGTGCAATAAAAGTTAAAGACAAATGGGCTTATAGTCTAATGACTCTCTGTCTTACATAAGGGGATTTATGCAAAACCCTATCTGCAAAAGCAGCTGCAGGGGACTGACTGTACATCAGAAATCATGCTTGTCAATTCTCATCCATTCATTCTTCCTCTCTTCCCCACTATGCAGTTTCCCCTTAGGGGATCTCGTGGATGGGACTATGCTCAAAAGCAAGGCCACTGTGCAAAAGCTGTGCCTTGGCTGCAGGAAGAGTGAGATTGTTTTTCTCTCTTGCCTAGTCTCAGATCCCTGAGAACTTAGTTCTGTGGCTTTCTGACAGCTCGCTCCCTCCTTTCTATTACAGCACCCTCGTCTTTTTGTGGACAGAAGAATCACACTCACTATCATTAAAATGGTAGAAACATCATGGGCTAATGGAAAGAGCACAGGTTTGGGAGTCAGAGGACCTGGGTTCTAATCCCACCTCCACCACTTGTCTGCTGTGTGACCTTGGGCAAGTCACTTCACTTCTCTGGGACTCAGTTCCCTCATCCGTAAACTGGGGATTAAGGCTGTGAGCCCCACGTTGGGCAGGGACTCTGTCCAACCTGATTATCTTGTAACTACCCCAGTGCTTAGAATTAGGCAGACCAGGATCCTTCATTTTTCATCTTTCTCTCTGTCTCTATTTGGTCTCTATCCTGATTTTTTTTCCTCCCACCTAATCTTGGACCAACTGACCTTGCTCTACAGACGTCTTATCCTGTCTCTCTCTGATATCCCCCAAATATGCTCACTTTATGTGAGCCCACTGTTGGGTAGGGACCGTCTCTATATGTTCCCAACTTGTACTTCCCAAGCGCTTAGTACAGTGTTCTGCACACAGTAAGTGCTCAATAAATACGATTGAATGAATGAATGAATGCTTAGAACATAGTAAGCGCTTAAAAAATACCCCAACTAGAGAAGCAGCATGGCTCAGTGGAAAGAGCTTGGACTTGGGAGTCAGAAGTCATGGGTTCTAATCCCGGCTCCACCACTTGTCCGCTGTGTGACTTTGGGCAAGTCACTTAACTTCTCTGGGCCTCAGTTACCCAACTGTAAAATGGGGATTAAGACTGTGAGCCCCACGTGGGACAACCTGTTCACCTTGTATCTACCCCAGCGCTTAGAACAGTGCTTTGAACATAGTAAGTGCTTAACAAATACCATCACTATTATAGAGAAGCAGCATGGCTTGGTGAAAAGAGCATGAGCTTGGAAGTCAGAGGTTATGGGTTCTATTCTGTCTCTGCCATTTGTCAGCTTTGTGACTTTGGGCAAGTCACTTAACTTCTCTGTGCCTCAGTTACCTCATCCGTAAAATAGGGATTAATAATAATAATAATAATAATGATGGTATTTGTTAAGTGCTTACTATGTGCCAAGCACTGTTCTAAGTACTGGCGTAATCAGGTGGTCCCACATGGGGCTCAAATTTTAATTTTATAATCCTGGCTAGACCACTTGTCTGCTCTGTGACCCTGGGCAAGTCACTTTACTTCTCTGGGCCTCAGTTACCTCATCTGTAAAATGGGGATTGAAACTGTGAGCCCCACATGGGACAGGGACTGTGTCCAACTCGATTTGCTTGTATCCACTCCAGCACTTAGTACAGTGCCTGGCACATAGTAAGTGGTTAACAAATACTATCATTATTATTATTATTTATTATTATCGTTATTAAAATAAAATCACTAATGTGGCTCCTGAGAAGTGCGTAAATTAGAAACACTGGAAGTCATCCTTCTCTTAATGATTTTTCCGGCATGACTTTGCTATCTCTTTTCAGTCCAATAGGCATTGTTTTCCTGCTACTCTGGCATCATATCTGGGGCATCTCTTGAGATCTGAGTCTCTTTTAACTGAGTGTAAGAATTTATTTTCTCCACTGCTCCTTCAAAGCAGTTCACTTTAGGCAGTCCTCCTAAGCCATATACATTTATCCCATAAATCTGCTTTAGAATTAACCATATTTTAGCTAAAAAAAAGCAACCCAAGATCCAGGAGGTTAGGGTCAGTTCTTTGGGTCAGAAAGGGGAAATCATAAAATTACCAATGGAATTGAGGCCTCCCTTTCAGAGGGCAATGGATTCTGGGGTTTACAGTACTATTTATCAGATGAATAAAAATTAAAATTGGGTCAATCAGAAAAACTAGTGCAGGGATAAAATAAAGGGGAAAGGCCCAGTGAAGTTCTAGATACAAGGATTTACTCTCCCAGTTGAACAACTTTGGCAGCCATTCACAATAGAACGAGGCCATTTTCAATAATCCAGTCTGACCTTCGGCGTGAGGGCAACCTTAATTGAAAAGAGTAAGTTAGTTGCAGGAAATAAAGGAATGGAAAAAGAAATTAAAATGAATAAAGTCATACATGATAATGGAAGGCAAGCATCATCCTGCAAAGTAGCTTTAAGTATGTTTACTAACTTCTGAATGAGATTTCAGTGTTGTTTTTTTTCAAGGTATTTAGCATGACTCCTTTGGGTGCCTCTCGTGAAAGTCAGATTGAGAAACATGTGTAAATCTGATGCTCCTAATCAACACTCTGCAGTTTTTAACATGCAAACAATTTTCTGAGGATCATTAAATTTCCCAAATATGAACCTTCTTCATTGATATGTGAATCATGCAAAATAGCCGTGAATACAATTGCCATTTCCATGGTACCCAGATCCCTGAGTCCCTGAACGGTATCCGTGCCGGTCATGATAATTTTTCTGTTTTCCATTTAAAGTTCACTCTACAGCATTAGGAGGGATTCTACATTTGACTAAATAGATTTCTGCAAAAGTTATTTTTTTCTGAGTTTTATTCATTTTAAATAGATTTTCCTTGTTTAATATCTTGGTTGGTCAAAGAATACCAATTTATCAAAACCTCTCTTTTCATGTTAATGTATTTTCAAGCATTCATTTTTAAAAAAATAGTCCTTCAGTAAGGAGGGGTTCCAAATCCCCACTAACTGAGTCATGATGTCAGTTGCTGTAAAGATACATTTCAACTTTCTCTGACACACATTTTTTCCAGAGCTCAAGAGTTGCTCAAGGGTCACTGACTTAACTTCTTCCATCCCCTAGTTCTCTCAATCTGAATTTTTCTCTTGATAAAATTGGAAGCTCCTCAAAATTTATACAATGGGAAGTATCATAATTTTTAAAAACCAAAAATAAATGGACACCCACAAAGTACCTTCTGACATTTCTAATTATTTACAAGAAGTTATAATTATGAGGTCCTCATGAATAACTTGGCATTTCTAAAGTGTACAGTATCCTGTGAGGTGTGCTCTATGATATATGGAATATAGGCTAGCCTTCTTGAAAAGTACCAGTAGAATTGTATAATGAGCAATTTGAGACTGAATTTTTTGGAAAAACGTTATTCCAACTGTAGTTGACTTTTAACAAAGAAAAGAAAACATATTTATAAGTACTCATCCCTTTCTAAGTACTGTATTTTTTTAAAAATAGTGGTATATTTTAAAAGATTTTCCAATTTATAACTCAGTTACATTCTGGAACATTTTAGAGGAGTCGCTCTATATCAATTTTTTCAATCAATCAAATTATTTTTTTAAAGAAAAAGCTTTCTTTACATGAAACTGGGCAATTTGGGGGTTTCCTGAAGATGTATAGGGTAGCTTGAACTCGGCTCCATTCACCAGACCTTATTTGTCAT
Organism: Tachyglossus aculeatus; assembly: GCF_015852505.1. Classification (NCBI taxonomy): domain Eukaryota; kingdom Metazoa; phylum Chordata; class Mammalia; order Monotremata; family Tachyglossidae; genus Tachyglossus; species Tachyglossus aculeatus. The sequence continues at coordinate 13,513,102 of NC_052073.1, read as the reverse complement.
TGTGAGTCTTTGAAGAAAAGATGCTTTTGTTTATTGGGAAGGCATAAACCTTGAGGAACCCCTATTGTGATCAATCATGTACTGATAGCCGCGTTCCAATGTTAAAACAACTGATCTTCCTTCAATACTTCCACTAAATGACTGCTACAATAGGGTTGGTCTATATACTCTTAAGCACCTTGATACTCACCTCAGCCTACAATACTTATGTAAATATTGTTGTAGTCTACTATTTTCCCTATCCCGAATCTATCTGAATGTCTGCTTATAGACTGGAAGCTCCTTGTAGGCAGGGATCATACATACCACCTCTTTTGTATGTACTCTTCTGTATTGTACTTTCTCAAGTGCTTTATTCTGCGCTCCGCATATGGAAAAAGCTCAGCAAATACTATTGATTGATATCAGGCACTAGATCTCAAAGAGTACGAAGAAAAAGGAAATCCAAACACTAAAAAGAGATGGGATAGTAATGGTAATAAATGAAATCATCATCATCATCAATCGTATTTATTGAGCGCTTACTATGTGCAGAGCACTGTACTAAGCACTTGGGAAGTACAAATTGGAAGTACAAATTCTCTAATGAAATAAATCATTAGAGAACATACCCCACTTAGATATTGTTAGAGGACTAATTTCTAGTAACTGTCTTGAAAGTGAAATAACACCAATAACAATAAAAGAAAAAGTAGGGAAAAATAATATAAATATGTCCACTAATCAAAGTAGAAGCAATATAACATTCCACATGGCCAATAATGCCAACACAGTTTCAAACTGGCATCTTCTATTATCTGCTTTAAACTTAGATCAGCTGGAGAATGGAAAAATACTTCATGCAAACCCAAAACAAATGGGTGAAAAAGAATCTGATGGCTGCAAAATGAGAAAGAAAGCAATTCGAAGATAGTGCATGGGTGCCTTGAATTCTAAGAGACTCTGGGCATGATGTGAGCTTCCAACAGGCCTGTGCACTCTGGAACACCCCGATCCCTCCCACTCATATTTTCCTGGAATTGTTACGTGGGGTTGGTTACTGGATCCAAGAGGCTATTGTCTGCCAAATCAAGATCCAGATTTCTTCACCTGAAATTTCCAGATAATTGCATTAAAGTGAGTTATTTCCTCAATTACCTGAATCATTGCCGTAACACTTTTACACCTCCTACATTGCTTCATGCCCTTACTTAACAAATACATTCATTTCAGCCATAATGTATATTTTCACTACTTATTCCATCTGGAATCTTCTTAAGGAATTGGGAATCACTTTTCTGATACCATGAGTCTGTTTATATGTGGTGTTCTGCCGTATTGGAAGGGGGTGGTGTGTTTCTGAGCATATGACATTGGAATGAATCAGTCAGTCAGTGATATTTACTGAGCACTTAGTCTGGTTTCAGAATGCTGTACTAAGCCCTTGGGAGAGTACAATAGAGTAAGTTGACATGAATCCCGCCCACAAGGATCTTACGGACTTGAGGGTAAGGCAGATGATAAAATAAATTACAGGTGTGGGAATCAACAGAGCATAAGAAGGTGTATATAAGTGTTGGAGGAGTTTGGGGTGGAATGAGTACCTAAGTACTTAGGGAGTGAGATGTCAAGTGTATAACTAATGCAGTAAGGTCAGAAATAGGGTGGGGAGATTAAGTATTAGAAAAGGCCTCCTGGAGGAGATGTGATTTCAGAATATAAGGGGTCAGAGATGGGATATATGTGAACAAGTTCGAATGGATCAGTCCTATAGCCTGAGTTTTCTTTATTATAGCATTTTGTAAGGACACAACCCCCACAGTATGGGATAATGGGGTGTACTTGATGCTGATGAATCCTTCTGTAGTAAAATGTGGTTATGTAGACCCAGACTACCTGTTGCTAGTTTCTGTACCCCCCAGAAGTGGAAGGAATAGAGAGAGTACTTTAGGAACCTACGGAATGACAGCATTTGCATCTTTGATGAGTTATTTCACAGGGAAACCAACATAATGAGTGACAATTCTAATAGTATTTGGAGACAGAAGGCCTGAGTGCCCAGAAAGCCTCTGCTATAAGCTCTCTTGGACAGGGATCTATACCAACTCTGTTTTATCGTACTTTTCCAAGAGCTTATTATGGTGCCCTCTTCCTTGCCACTGACTCCTGGTCTACATCCAACACTTTCGTACGTAGCCATAATTTACTCTGATGTCTGCTTCCCCATCTAGACCGCAAGCTCCTTTTTTTATGGAATTCATTAAGCACTTACTATGTGCAAAGCACTGTTCTAAGTGCTGGGAAGGTTACAAGGTGATCAGGTTGTCCCATGTGGGGCTCACAGTCTTAATCCCCATTTTACAGATGAGGGAACTGAGGCTCAGAGAAGTGAAGTGACTTGCCCAAAGTCACACAGCTGACAATTGGCGGAGCTGGGATTTGAGCCCATGACCTCTGACTCCAAAGCCCGGGCTCTTTCCACTGAGCCATGCTGCTTCTCCTTGAGGGTAGGGAATGCGTCTACCAACCCTATTTCATTGTACTGTCCCAGGGGCTTAGTACTGTGCTCTGCACACAGTAGACACTCATTGACACATAGTAAGTGCTCCATACACACCAGCAAAAGTAGCTTGTCATGTCTTATGCTGTGTAGTCATCTCCAACCTATAGTGATGCCATGGACATATCTCTCCCAGAATGCCCCACCTCCATCTGCAATCGTTGTGGTAATGTATCCCTAGAGTATTCTTGGTAAAAATATGGACGTGCTTTACCATTGCCTCCTTCCATGCAGTAAACCTGAGTCTCCGCCCTCCACTCTCTCCCAAGCCATTGCTACTCAGCGTGGGTGAGTTTTGATTTGAAACAGATTGTCTTCCACTCGCTAGCCACTGCCCAAGCTAAAAATGGAATGGATATGCCTCTGCTTGACTCTACCTCCCAAAGTTGAGACTGGTGGAATACTGGAAACTCTCTAAGTGCGACCCTGAGAGGGGAAGAAGTTGCTTGGCCTAGTGGATACAGCACGGGCTGGGAACCAGAAGGACCTGAGTTCTAATACTGGGTCCACCAGTTGTCTGCTGTATGACCTTGGGCAAGGCACTTAACTTCTCTGTGCTTCAGTTACCTCATCTGTAAAATGGGGATTAAGACTGTGAGCCCTATCTGGGACAGGGACTGTATCCAACTCAATTACCTTTTATCTACCCCTGTGCTTAGTAATAATAATAATAATGTTGGTATTTGTTAAGCGCTTACTATGTGCAAAGCACTGTTCTAAGCGCTGGGGTAGATACAAGGTAATCAGCTTGTCCCACGGGGGGCTCACAGTCTCAATCCCCATTTTCCAGATGAGGGAACTGAGGCCCAGAGAAGTTAAGTGACTTGCCCAAAGTCACACAGCTGACAAGTGATGGAGCCGGGATTTGAACTCACAACCTCTGACTCCAAAGCCCAGGCTCTTTCCACTGAGCCATGCTGCTTCCTGTTTTTGGCACATGGTAAGTGCTTAATAAATACCACAATTATTATTATTATTGACTGATTGACTACACCACTCTCCAGAAATAATTTTAACAGCATCTTGTTAATCAGTGGATACACAGCAGCCTGGAAAATATTTACAGGAATCACTTTGATGAAGTTAAGCAACTGGTTTTAAAATCCCCAGTGAATTCGTTTATAAAATTAATAATAGCTGAGAATTTTCAGATGCATTTGTTCTAGGAGTTCAAAGTGCTCTCACAAATGTTCTCTTCTTGCAGAGCTCTAAACACAAATATAGGGGTTAGGGTTTGGGTCCCTTGGGTTCAGAGAGGTTGATCGGTTGTGCCAAGGTCACAGAGGGAGTGAGAGTAGACTCCAGGTTTAGCAACCTGAATACCCTTTCCCTCCACCAGATTGCTAAATTCTGTTTGGTCATTTTTACGAGGGAATCAATTCGTCAGTCATATCAGTTGAGCATGTACTGTGTGCAGACCACTGTGATAAAGCACTTGGGAAAGTGCAATAAAGTTGGTAGACATGATCCTTGCCCTCAAGGAACTTACAATCTAATGGGGAGGGGAAAGAATCCACAGAATTTCCCACTCATGGTTTTCCATGAAAACAGTTATAGAAGGCAGACACCATGTAAAAACAAGACTCAATGAGAAAACAATAAGCTGCTGTGAGCAGTATCTTAGGACTGAGTTGTCAATAAAAACAACCCAGCCAAGTAACACTAGGTATTCATGAGTTTCCTCAATGATCTGTTGATTCTCTTAAAAAAACAACAACAACACACACATAGCACATGTTACTGAGACCAGGAAATGTATTCTGCATCTTAAACAAGCACTGACTGGGAACATCTTTGGGGAGGAAAAATGTGCTTTGAAGATAAGCACTCGTAGATATTTTTTGAGCATGAAAATTGAATTGATTCCAATGAATGCCATCCCGTGTTTGATGTAGCCCAGGATGTGTGAATTGTAGGCGGTGAATCAAGAGAAATTACATCAGAAACAGAGCTTAAAACAAGCGTGGCTCAATGGAAGGTGTGGGGGAAAGTTACTGAAGAACAACAAAGATATATGAGAATAGGATTAGGAAATGGCTGTGCCCCTGCTCAATGACTACCTACTAATGATGTCTCCAAATCTCAGAAATCCTTCAAGCTATTTACCCAGAGGGGAAGAAAAAAAATCCAATCCCAACAAACCGTTGCTTGAACAATATACTCTCACCAACCTCTCAGGCTGCACAGTTAGCTGAACTTTAATATAATAAACCCTGCATCTGCTCAGTTTCAAAAAAGTAAATCACGGCTCCCTCTTCCCTTGCTGCCTTCATTTGCAGCTTTGGAAGGTTAAAAAATTTTGCCATTCTATGTGGGAAATATCATCCAAAAGGAATTTGGTTCCCAGGTTTTCTTGTTCCCAAATTCAGTTCTGTCAGAAAAAACAACATTGCCCCAAACTCTCCTGTTCTGTCTTCCCCAATGCTACTGCATTCCGTTGAAAAGAAAAATTACTGCTATTTTAAGAATTTTATTCTGATTTTTTTTCAAGCTTGGTTGCTGTTCTCAACCATGCAATTTTCCCATTATGAGCGTTCTTTGATTTTTTTTTTTCTCCTACTTCCTTTGCTTCTGTTCCTGGAGTGACACACCGCTTCATGCAAAACTGACACATGTGGTAATGACATCACAACCTTATGGCAAGCTCACATTGCTAAGGAACAAAACAAGCTGAAACAGACTCAAAGTATCAAATAAAACCATATTCTTGGTCAGAGAACAAGACCAGCCTTTGCCCAAGGTGTTTTTAGTCAGTAAAAGGCCAGCAAGGGGACTTCGGCTCTATCTCAGACCATCAAGAGTTCTCATCTGGTAATTACTCTCTAGACATTATTTTCAACCTCTATCGTGATGACTTAATTCAAAGTTATGTTATAAATAGTTATGTTGTCATTTGGAAGCTGTCTGACCTCTCATTTTGCTGTGAGGAATTTTGCTAGTTAAGAATCTAAAATGTTAAAAAAAAGGCCCTTCCTTTTATTCTAGGAGTTTATTATTAAACTCTTCCTTCCAAAGGACAAAATGACTGTGTCATCATTGTTCAGTTGCGGCCACTATTGTAGTTAAGGGAGTCCCAGTATGGCAGTCTGACCAAAAAGAGAACAGTTCCAAACTAATTGGAACCTTTTTTGGCATTTCTTAACAAGGAGGCTTTTTACTGGGCCGTGAGTGCTACTAGCTGATGTCAAGACTACTTATCAGAGAGTTGGTTCAGTGGATGTTAAAAAGTCGAATGGGATCCACACCCTCACCTAGATCTCATGAGAAATTTCTAGTTCCAATTTCCCTATTTGTAAACAGCAACAATGAAGTAAGCAATCATAAATTATCGAGTGCCTTCTGTGTCCATTTCTCTATTCAACTTATGCTCAGTCTTCTGAGGAGCTCATCCACTCCCACAGACTCCCAATTCCACCTCACTAGCCCTGGCCTCTCTGCTTCTCTGCAATCTCTCATCTCCTCCTACCTCCAGAACAAGTCTACATGGATGGCTTGCAGGCACCATTAACTCAAAAAGTCCAAAACTGTCTTATTTTCCTTCTCAAATCCTCTCCTCCATCTAATTTTCCCATCACAGGTAATAACACCCCCACCACATTCCATCTGTCAACCCTGAAATTTTGGCACTATCCTTGATTCCTCCCATTTTACAGTTTTCAAATTCCCACAAAATCCTGTTTGTTCTTCTTCCGCAGTATTCCCAGTCTTCTGTAAGTAGCAAATCCTGTACCTCAACAAGGAATTAATTATCTTTGCATTCTTACAATGAGGGAGGGATTGTGACTTTCACAACTGTCAAATTAGACACACCCACCTTCAAAGATGAGCTCAGTGTATTCCCTCTATTTCTCTCTCTTCCTCACCTCTCCACATTGCATTTAGAAAATTATCCAGCTTAATAAAGTTTCCAAAAAACCCTAATTTAGAATCAGAAGAATCTGGTTTAACCACAAGATAGACTAAAGAAACAATGTGGAAAAATACATATGCAACCATATCCAACACACATTAGATCTGTGCATTCAAAATGTTTTTGAAAATCATTACAAATAACAATAAAATCCTCTTTCAGTCACACTATCCTTCAGATGATATCATCTTCGTTTTGCAATGTCACTACCCAAGGTCACTGTGACAGTGCAGAAACAGTAGAAGTAGGAACAGCATTTATTATTACTGTGTGCAGGACCCCACCCTAAGTGCTGGGAGAGAATACACAGTTGGGAATTCACCACGATCCTGTCCCTGTGGGCCTCATGATCTAAATTATTTTTCATTTTTCTTTATAGTGGATATCATAAAACAGTCAATAACAATAATAATAATGGTATTTGCTAAGCGCTTACTGTGTGCCAAACACTGTTCTATGTGCTGGGGTAGATACAAGGTAATCAAGTTGTCCCACGTGGGGCTCACAGTCTTCTCCCCATTTTACAGGTGAGGTAACTGAGGCACAGAGAAGGTAAGTGGCCTGCCTGAGATCACACAGCAGACAAGTGGCGGCACCGGAATTAGAACCCACATCCTCTGACTCCCAAGCCTATGCTGTTTCCGCTAAGCCATGTTGCTTCTCTCCCCCTGGACAGGACCAGATTTCCTACAGAAAAGATTAGAAATTCCAGAGATTATCAAAAAACCTTAATCCTATAACAACTCCCAGTGGGAACCCAATTGCTGTTTTCTTCTCCCTCCCCTTAGAATGGCTCTAATTGGAAGATAAATGTTGGAGGGCACGTACTCAGGAGAGGAGTAGTACGGCTTCGAAGGACCCTACATCCTCGGTTGGCAATTTTGATATGTTTCCCCCAGCTCGCTAATTTGAGTAGCTACAGTGGGGTATGGTGGTGGACTGAGGTTGGGGATGTTCATCTAATTTTAAAAAAGGGATGCTTTGTGAAGTTCTTGGAATTTCAGGGCCTGGTATCAAATCTCCAAATAGCTACTGTCCCAGTAAACTGGGGACACTTAGCCACCCTGTTCTTTGCTTTCCTGGGGGTGAAATGGCCAGAAGTAGAGCTCTGTAATCAAGCTGTAGCAGTGATTGAAGAGGTTGACAATTCCTTGGGTCATCTTTACATTTATTCAAACCTTTGGGACCTTTAGTATGTCTGGTAAAATCATACACACAAATAAAAGTAAGATGATACTTGCTCCGAAGGTGACAATTATTCCTACCTCATGGCAGACCTATTTATCTACTTCCTTCCAAAGAAAGTCCTTCTTGAAAGACGTCTTGGGAAAGTTAGTGGAAACTATAAGATGAAAAACCTCTCAATACCAAAGTCTTTTTGCACTAGTGCTAATTATGTTGATAGTAGCATGCCAACCTGATAAAATGCAGCGCAGAGATGTCCAGGATCAGCAGGGTTCAGGTTTGCCAGAGGCTAGTATAATTTGTAAACACTCTTGAATTGCAGGGCTTTGATTAAAAATGAATTTTACAACCTGGTCAGCCTTGACGCTCTCTAGATAGTTGGAGATACTTTATAAGAGAAATAGGGATCAGGAAAGAGCTAGTCAAAAGTTATTACTAAAAGTAATAAGATGGAAGATGATTATAAATTGGAATTAAATCTCTCTGATCCATATTTTATTAGTTGCTAGATTGCATAAATCTAAAGCATCTCTACTGGAGAAGCCTCTCTCTCCTTCTGAGGTCCTGACTCTTTACTCAGAGTTAGAAATTATTTTTACCTAGTAATAATATGTAACATTCACCCAAATAAAAACATTTCAAAGGCAAAATAATTATATAGCATTAAACATTGCGTAGGCTTCTCAGGCATTAGAATGTGACAAAATTGTCAAGAAAGGATATCATGGTAGGTCAGATATTTAGGTCGACCCACTAGGAATTACCACTGTTCCTGGGAAAGGCTTAGGGCGGAGCCAGTTTAATGCAGAGATTCATGAGGCTGAAACCTGGATAAGCTCCTCCTCTAGAGTGTAAATTCCTTGTGGGCAGGGAAAGCAGCATGGCTCAGTGGAAAGAGCCCAGGCTTGGGCATCAGATGTTTTGGGTTCTAATCCTGGCTCCACCACCAGTCAGCTGTGTGACTTTGGGCAAGTCACTTAACTTCTCTGTGCATCAGTTACCTCATCTGAAAATGGGGATTAAGATTGTGAGCCCCACGTGGGACAACCTGATCACCTTGTATCCCCCCAGTGCTTAGACCAGTGCTTTGCACATAGTAAGTGCTTAGCAAATGCCATCATTATTATTATTACCAAGTGTCTTGTATTATAGTCTCCCAAATGCTTAGTCCTCTCTCAGACTAGCACCTGGAGAGTTTCCAGTATTCTACCAGCCTCGGCTATGGGAGGGAGAGTCAAGCAGAGGCATACCCAATCCATTCCTAGCTTGGGCAGTGGCTAGCAAATGGCAGGCAATCTACTACAAGTCAAAACTCACCTGTGCTGGTCAGCAGTGTCAGGGGAGAGAGTCGAGGGTGGAGTCTCAAGTTTACTGCATGGAAGAAGGCAATGGTAAATCACTTACATATTTTTACCAGGAAAACTCAATGGTTACACTACCAGAATGATCGCAGATGGAGATGGAGATGGAGCATTCTGGGAGAGATGTGGCCATGGAGTTGCTGTGGGTCGGAGGCAATTCGACAGCATAAGACAAGACAAATGCTTAGTGCTGCACTCTGCATGCACTAAGCACTCAATAAACATCCCTTGACCATTCCCTCTCCCATGGAGGAACTGTGGCTCTGGCCTTTGTTCGGGGCCAAACCCAGAAGGGTCAGGGCCTGAGCTGAGGTGGGAGAGGTGGAGGGCGGGTAGGGGGAGGGAAGGGTGTTGGGAAGCTGAGGGCACAGGGAGAAGGCTGGTGAGGATGGTGGGCACTAGAATTGGCTCCTCTGGGGAGTTCCCACCTGAGCCGAGGCCCAGGATACCTAGCATCAGTACTTGGGGCCTGTTCTTCATGCATGGCTGGCCAAGCTCAGCTGGACAGGCCTTTCTGCTTAGTGACAGCTCCTGCCCCTGCCCTCTCTCTCTTCCTCTTCCCTCCCTTTCCTCTCTCTTCCCTTGCTTTCTCCCCAGCTCCCTGGAAACAAGGAGCGTCTCCAGATTTCTGACTCTCCCCGGCACAGTTTCCCTCCCAGTCTTCCTTCCAGTGAGCTGAGCTTTAAAGCAGCTAAAAGCTGGCTTACTGGTCCTCCACCACCGCTTGCAGGGTCAGCAAGCATGTGGCTGCCCTTCCCTATAGCTCCCCAGCCTACCAGCCACAGCCAACTCTATTCAGCTTCCTCTGGGCAACCATTCGCTCTCTCTGCTTGCCCAAGGACCACCTAACCCAACTTGAGGGCTGGCTATTTGGCCCGGGTAGACAGAGGATAGCCTGCTGCTGGACTCAATGTGCTGTTAGAAGAATTGGGATATCTTTGGGGCTTAGTTATCCATCCCCACATCAAATTTTCTCTCTCTCTGTCTCTCTCTTTCCCTCTCCCCCCACCCCCTTCACATAACACATTCACTCATTCATTAAGCCATATTTATTAAGCGCTTACTGTGCACAGAGCACTGTACTAAGTGCTTGGGAAGTACAAGTTGGCAACATATAGAGACAGTCCCTACCCAACGATGGGCTCACAGTCTAGAAGGGGGAGACAGACAACAAACCAAAACATGTAGACAGTTGTCAAAATCATCAGAATAAATAGAATTATAGCTATATGCACATCATTAACAAAATAGAGTAGTATTTCATTCATTCATTCAGTCGTATTTATTGAGCGCTTACTGTGTGCAGAGCACTGTACTAAATGCTTGGGAAGTACAAATTGGCAACATATAGAGACGGTCCCTACCCAAACAGTGGGCTCACAGTCTAGAAGGGGGAGACGGACAACAAAGCAAAACATATTAACAAAATAAAATAAATAGAATAAATATGTACAAATAAAATAATTAAATAAATAGAGTAATAAATACGTACAGACATATATACATATATACAGGTGCTGTGGGGAGGGGAAGGAGGTAAGACGGGGGGATGGGGAGGGGGAGGAGGGAGAGGAAGGAGGGGGCTCAGTTTGGGAAGGCCTCCTGGAGGAGGTGAACTCTCAGTAGGGCTTTGAAGGGAGAAAGAGAGCTAGCTTGGCGGATGTGTGGAGGGAGGGCATTCCGGGCCAGGGGGATGACGTGGGCCGGGGGTCGACGGCGGGACGGGGAGAACGAGGCACAGTGAGGAGATTAGCGGTAGGGGAGTGGAGGGTGCGGGTGGGGCTGTAGAAGGAGAGAAGAGAGGTGAGGTAGGAGGGGGTGAGGTGATGGAGAGCCTTGAAGCCAAGGGTGAGGAGTTTTTGCCTGATGCGTAGCTTGATTTTTTGACTCTTCTGTGTCTGAAAATGCTCAAGAGAAAGCTTTTCAATTAGAAACTTCTTCGATGTATAATGAAGACAAAAAAGTTCTCATTAAAATTGTCATTTTGAAATAAAAAATTCAACTAATACCTAAAATGGACTGAACATAGCCAAAAATAATTTTTTTTCTCTGAAGGAAAAACCTTAACTTTCATAAAATCTATAACCTGTTGAGGTGCTTAATCTCTGTTCATTTTGAGTTGTTATATTCCTTTCTTGTGTCTGAAATGTAGACTTTGAATTGGTGTTATTTTCATCATCACAGATTTCCAAAAGACCGGGTAATCTGTAATGATGATGATGGTATTTGTTAAGCTCTTACTATGTGCCAAGCACTGTTCTAAGCGCTGGACACTGTAATATTACTTTATTAATACTAACTGGCCAAAGTTATATCTTTAAATTTTATTATTCTATTATTTGTACCTTTATATTGGCATCATTTGTCTATTAAGTTTTCCAACGTTTATTTAAAAGTGGCAATATGGGAAATATGTACAAGTAAAATAAATAGAGTAATAAATCTGTACAAATATACACAAGTGCTGTGGGGAGGGGAAGGAGGTTGGGCGGGGGGGATGGGGAGGAGGAGAGGAAAAGGGGGGCTCCGTCTGGGAAGGCCTCCTGGAGGAGGTGAGCTTTCAGTAGGGCTTTGAAGGGAGGAAGACAGCTAGTTTGGCGGATGTGTGGAGGGAGGGCATTCCAGGCCAGGGGGAGGACGTGGGCTGGGGGTTGATGGTGGGACAGGTGAGAATGAGGCCCAGTGAGGAGGTTAGCGGCAGAAAAGCGGAGGGTGCGGGCTGGGCTGTAGAAGAAGAGAAGGGAGGTGAGACAGGAGGGGGCGAGGTGATGGAGAGCCTTGAAGCCAAGAGTGAGGAGTTCTGGGTTTTATTTCTGGCTCCACCACTTGTCTTCTGTGTGACCCTGGGCAAGTCACATAGCTTCTCTGTGCCTCAGTTTCCTCCTCTGTAAAGTGGGGATTAAATCCTACTCCCTTCTACTCACTGTGAGCTCCATGTGGGTAGGGGGTGTGTCTATCTTCAATGTCTTGTATTTATCCCAGGGCTTACTACAGTGCTTGGCATGTAGTAAGTGCCTAACAATTCCAAAACAAAACAACACCGATAGCAATAGAGAGTGTGCTTTCTTGTCTCGAGGTGCAAGTCTATATGTGTTTCCGTTGTTTTCTGGATACAGCTTCTCATTTAGATTGTACAGTCACCAGACTGGTCTTCTATAGTGTCTTGTTAGAACCATTAGAGGAACCCAGCATCTATTATCTATTGCTCACTCCCTTCACTAACTAGGGTATCAGAACTAAATGATTCCTTCCCAGAAATGAGCATGTCAGATTTAATCCACATAACAACGACCGGATTTTAAAGATGAAGCATTAAATAACCAGGCGTATAGCCTGTGAGATAGGACATTGTCCTCACAAAGACCTGGATCACCTAAATGGTGAAAGATGTATTTGTTTGAAGAGGAGAGTCTTCGTTTTTTTTTAAAAAAAATAGCCTCTGGGAAGGTGATTGTCTCTCAGAATTGGTAGATACGTTCCCTGCCCACAAGGAGCTTACAGTCTAGAGGGGGACAGGGCTTGTGAATATTCTACAGATTTACATTTTTCAAAGAAACCAGGACAGATAGCATTGAAACATTTCTAAAGTGTTTCATATTCAAAATCCAGATTGGAAAAATAGCTGACCCATCCTGAAATAAACTAGTTATCGCTTAGGGATGGGAGGGGCACAAAATCAGTTACTTGAGTCCATTATTCCCAGTTTAGGGGGAGTCAGAAAGGAGGAGCGTGGTCTAGGTGACTTCTGGAGGCCTCTTTAAGCTGTGAGCTTTCACGATTCTATGGTTTCTGAAAATGGATGAAATCTCAGCATGGCACAGACTGAGTAAATTGCCTAGTTGTATCACTGTCATCAAAGAGCATTAAGAGCCCAGCTGAATGGGCTGTGAAACAGACATGATCCCTGCCCCCTTTGACTGACCATTGTCAACATTTGCATTCAGTGCTGGAAAATCCAGTCCGTCACCCAACTTACAGCTGCAAGTCACAGGCACTTGGTCTTATGACCGTGAGCCCCAAAGGGGCTACTGTGAAAGGAGAAACCACTGCTGTGCCTCTTGGATTTATCAGGCACTCAGGGGTCCTGCTCACTTTTCCAGTTCACTATCATGTTTCACTGTGAATAGCGGTAGTTACTGCTCTTTTAATTGATCTACCACTGATAAAATAGAAATTTAAGCATCTTCTAGACTAAAGGTAAAATATGATTTCACAGGGTGCAAAGGAAGGAAACGGTTCAAAGAGAAAAGGAAAGGCACTGAAAACCTGGGGCAGGAATCGGAAAAGAAATCAAACAACAATAGCGTGGTCCAATTTTCTTCATTCTTCCTTCATCTATCACAATAAATTCCTCTTACACTGAGATCTATCATAGATGCTTCTGTCTCCTGCGTAAGCTCTTTGTGGGCAGGGAACACGTCTACCCATTCTCTTATATTGTACACTACCAAGAGCTTAGTACAGAGCTGTACACACAATAAGAATTGAATGAATACCATGGATTCATTGATTAATTAAGAGCCAGGTGAAATAATCGACCAATGAGAGGCTAGAGAAGCTAGCTTATCGACAAAGGTAGAGTGAGAGGAGTCATTAAGGGGGAATAATTCCAAAGAGATTTGGTCTCTGCTCGAGATGGGATGGAGGGTGAGAGGTGTGTGGGAGTATGGAGGAGTGGAACAGAGAGGAATTACACATGGCTTTGTGTTTTAAGGGTGATATTCTGATTTGGGAAAAAGTAGGTTTTCCACTTAGGGACTAGGACCATCAACTCGTAAAAGCAATCCTACTTGATTTTCTACATCTATTTAGAAATCTGTTCATTTCCATTCTAGGATTTACATAGTGAAGATAACACAGGTTTCTCTAGTCTGTAGTAAGAGCTGTGAAAGGATCCATTCCTACAATGCAATAACTTTTTTACTCTACTCATTGCTCATTTTCAGCCATTTCTCAGAGATCCTTGGTTATAAACTCATTGGAATTGCAAAGAGTGAGAAATTTCACCGTTAGTCATCATTGTGGAAAATGCTTTCCCTTTCTAAACTCTGTGTGTCTACATGTAAGTGTGTTCTTTCTAATCCTTCTGTGTGGAGAGCCTCCTTTGTTTCTCGTGGGCACCAGCTCCCCTTATGCACCATGAAGTGGCATGTCAGACTTTTGAAGCTTCAACTATGCACAGGGCCATATTTCTTATTACCAATTGCATGAAGTACCTAGACAATTATGGGAAGTACCAAGGAAGGTTTAGGAATTGCAAGGATTGAGGATTATATCACAATGGGCATGAACTACTGTGTTGCAGGACACTGAGTATTTCCCGGGCAATGCGATAATGCATGATGGGATGAAACACATCAAAATATATACAATTATTTTTCATTTTTTTCCATCCCAAAGTGAATGAGTGTCCCAAAATGAGAAGATTGTCAAGTCATTAAAACAAATAGAATTAGAGGGAGGAGAAAATACCCAGGGAAATCTGACTATAACCATAGCCTGAGAGCAGAGGAAAGACGATAGCACTAGGATGATAATAGGAAAAGGTAAGGAAGAGAAGGAAGAATAGTAGTAGCAATAGTAGTAGTAGTAGTAGCAGCAGCAGAAACAGCCTTTATGCCCACTTGCAGTGGACTGTACTAGATGTTTGAGAAATACAAAATAATGAAATGGCACATTCCCTGCCTACAAGAAGCTTACACTCTAATGAGACAGGCAGAGCATAGAAAAAGAAAATGAGTAATCACAGAAGGAAGGGAAAAAGAATAGGAAATGAAAAAGAGAAGCAGCACAGCCAAGTGGGTAGAGCACTGGCCCGGGAGTCAAAAGAACCGGGGTTCTAATCCTGGCTCTGCCATTCATCTGCTGTGTGACCTTGGGCACATCACATCACTTCTCTGTGCCTCAGTCACTTCATCTGTAAAATGGGGATTAAGACTGTGAGCCCCATGTGGGACATGGATTGTGTCTGACCTGATTACGTTGCATCTTCCCCAGCACTTAGAATAGTGCCTGGCACACAGTAAGTGCTTCACAAATACCGCAAAAAAGATCAATCAAGTGTGGCTCAGGCCTGTGAAGATTTTTTTCACCACTTTCAACATTGTTTAATTCTTTACTCACTGCCTTGTTTAGATCTTTAACCCATTTTTCTGTTTTATCTTAGAAAAATCTACAAAGACTGTAAATATCCGCTAAATCCATTATCCAGGTTGGGAAGTGCTTGGACCCAGCCAAGAACCTATTCTGCTATATAATAGCCAAAGGCCCAGCTGTCTAAGTGATAAGTTGGGCCATCCAGGAACAGTTATTTAGCCAACAGACAGATGGCCAAGAAACTCAAGTTAGTCAGTATATTGTTTGTCATTCAAGAGGCTGTCAACCCATAGAGAAGATCAAGAGCCAACAAATTCAGGAGCCGTGACACTTAATCTTGGATCTATCATAGGAATCCCGCACATAGCCAATTAACAGATACAGAACAACCAGGCCAGTATTTAATGCTGTCAGCCCAAGGCTCGGCTCCGGCAGAGTGTCCTGAATTCCAAAATCCGGTCAGGCTCTTGAGTCAGCTGGATAGCGGTACGCAACAAACCAACCTGACCCTCCGAGAATACAGTTAAAGTCTATGATCTGAGTATTAATAATCTGGTAAATCAGGTAGTTGAATGAACCATCAATGATAGTTCAGGTCATTGTAATATTAAGAAAGTTTGGATAAATATACAGCTGAACTTGTGCCTGTGTGAGAGAATAAAATTGGATTTCCTGTGGCTATCCAGATTTTTTTTTATTTTCTGAACAAGCCTCAGGATGATTAGCTTGGATAATTGACTTACTACTAAAATGGGATAACTGTTACAGGTTTAGGGGAATTCTAGGGAAAAAAAAGCTGTTTTGGTATTGCTTCCTGAGTAATATCAGGTTTTAAAATGCAAAAGGGAAATTTATTTTAAAATGAAAGGGAATATTTATTTCAATATAACTGAAAGCCCTAGAGAAGTGTAAATTACCTTTTAAAGTATCATCTAATGATGGAATTGAGTGCATATTCAGTGGGAATACAAAATTAGTAGACATCTTTGCTACACTACTCATAGCAAAACTTTTCTTTTTCTGGTTTTATGTTCAACAGCTAATATCAGTTCCTTCTGTGATTTGGAATCATTCTAATTTCTCTACTGCTACATTCAATCCTGACTGACATAGCTCACGTTAGTATGCCAGAAGCATTGTTATTCTCCGCTGATTTTTCTGTCCTCAACAGTTAATCATCCAGAAACCACTATTTTGAGGTCTTAATTTCCCTTTAACTTGTAGAGTGACTGTGCTTTGAAGAGTTTTTTTATTTTTCCCGTGTTTCTTAGGTTTAAAATGTTGCATTCCTCCAATTCTCCTGTTACACCTTTTCTGATGATTGGTGTTTCTAATCTTTGGACAAAAATCAACTTCTAGGGTTGGTTACCGGCAGTACTTCTGTACCTATCCTTATAATTCCCCTATCTGTAACTTATCTTAACGTCTGTATCCCCAGTAGACTGCAAGCTCCTTGATTTATGTCTACCTGTTGTATCGTGCTCTCCCAAGTTCTTAGTATGGCGCTCTGCATATTAAGCACTCAATAAATACCACTGATTGATTGATTAATTGATGGATTGATATGTCCAATTTTCCACTTCACAAAGCTGGGAACAGGTGATGTGAATACCTCAACTGAGCCATTTAGCCTTTTAAGATTGCTTGTGAGTGGTCCTCCGATCAGGATTCGTGATGTGTGCTTCTGCGAACGGTTGGAGATCTTGTGGTCCTCCAGCCGCCACTTCTTCAGTGAGTTTTTGTTAAGCCCTAAGCACCAAGCTTTACCATCTGGTAACTATTTCCTGAAAAATTCCCTTAGGAAAAAATACTACTTGCCTGTAGACACAAAACAGTGAAGAATTATTCAGTGATTGAGTGAGTGATCGATGGTGAAAAAGGGATCTCAAGAGCTAAGGGTATGGCTGGGTCTATGTAGCATAAAGTGAAGTGAGAACCTGATAAATATGTGCTCAATTAAAACCATTTCCAGAAAATCCAAGTTCATATGGGGAAAATCCTGGATTTTGGGTTCATGGATTACATGGAGTGAGACCGTCATTGGGTAGGGACCGCCTCTTTATGTTGCCGATTCGTACTTCCCAAGAGCTTAGTACAGTGGTCTGCACACAGTAAGTGCTCAATAAATGTGATTGAATGAACGAATGAATGAATCTCTATTTTGTACTGGGGAAACAACATGGCCTGGTGGAATGGAAAGAGCATAGGATGACCTGGATTCTGATGGCTCTGCCACCTGCCTGTTTTGTGATCCTGGTCAAGTTACTTGTCTGTGCCTGACTTTCTTCATCTGTAAAATGAGGATTCAATTCTCCCACTCCGCTAGACTCTAAGACTCACATAGGTCAGGGACTGTGTCCAACCTAATTTTCTTGTACCTGCCCCTGTGTTTAATAGAGTGCTTGGTACATAATAAGCACTTAACAGATACTATGACTGCTATGAGAAACAGCCTGTGATCCAAATACTTTAATCTCTTTGGACTTCATCCCCCATTCATGTTGATAGAAAGGTAACTTTGCAAGAACATTACCAAACTAGAACTTAGGAAGGACACAGAAGTCCGAGTTTCACTCAAAGCACCGTGGAAAATATATTTCACCCCCTGATTGATTGTATATGACTGAAGCAGATATGTTTGAGAGAATTTATGTAAATAATTGTCTGGCTACTTCCAAAGAGATGGAAATGGCTAGAATAGCTTAAGGTACAGCTAGTTTCATCATCTTCTGACAACTTTGCAAATGTATTTATAGTTTTACATATTTGTCCCAAAGCAAATGGTCTCCAAGTCATTGATACTCATGTAAAATAGTGTTTCGTTTCAGCTGGTTCTACAGGTGAAGAAGGCAAAGAATAATTTTGCCGTTCACTGGACCTTGCTCGTCTAGAATGCATGACTCACTTCTGTCTTCTAGATTTTCCACTTCTGCACTGGCGATTTGGGACAGACTGTGTTAAATTATATTCACAGCTTACTTTTGTGCACTTGTAGGGCTATTTTTTAGTTGAAGCCCTGTAGATTTGTGCCCTTGAATTTAGCATCTTTGCCACCACACATTCATTTTGTTCAGAAGTAGGAAACTGCAGCACTTTCAGCTCTTGGGTTTTTGGCACAGTTTTTTGAGATGCCAGTTTAAAAGGTATTAACTTTAGTAAGAAGTGATGTCTCGGGAAAACCAGTTATAGTTTCTACCCAAGTTAAGCCTTACTTCTAAGGAACGTAGCACTCATTTCTAAACTCACTTCCAGTTAAATGATCTCATCTAGAACATTCGGTTTTGAAAAATAGGCAACATTCTGGTTCCTCACTCCCTTAACCTCTCCCTCTCCCTTTTTATGTCAGGATTCACAGAGGGGCTGAATCTAAATTTAAGATTTTAGGATTTAGATTCCAAGGCTATGTGCCCCCTCCACCACCCTCCCAACATGGTCTATAGAAACCCAAATACCCATCGATCAAAAAACTTCTGCCTCCTTTTGTTTCATCTTTGAGCTGAAGGCATGGAAGTGGACCTTCAATGAGCCTAACGTGGTCACCTTCTCTGGAGAAGATGAGGACAAGGGCAGGAGAGTTTTTGGAGTAGATCCAATATGGAGGTGTTTTTGATTTGGGACAGTTAAACCAATATAGACAGGTTCTCCTCTTGCCCTTCCACAAGATGATGGGGGGAAGCATGGCCTTTAGATGACAGATGATTTTTGCTAAATACAGCATTTTACGAGTATCCCTTTTAGAGAGGTAAGTCCCTCATCAAAAGCTGTTGGTGTCAAATCCTGTTATTGTGGGCTAAGCAAACAACCTTTGCCCCACCAGCTGCCAAGAAAACGCAGTCCCTTTTGTTTCCTATTAGAGTGAAACCAGTGCCGGTTAGGCTTCTGCAAGAGAGGAGAATCATGCAGAGGGGTCCCGGGGTCAGCGTGAGGTGAGTGGTGCAGTACGATGCCTATCTCAGTGCTGTCTGAAGAACAGCAGCAAACCAAGAGCATCCTCTCTGGTCCTCTAGGGCCTGACTGTGCAACCTAAGGGGTCCTCAGTGGTTGGGTCTCATTGTTCTTCACAATTTAGGTCCCTCCTAGCTGGGATCCTGGAGGAAGCACTAGCATAGGACTCACGCCCAACTCCCCAAGAAGCATCCATCCTCCTGGACAGTGCTGACAACCACTGGCTGGAGAGGCAATCCCAATTCCTCCGAGAGTAGAAGAGAGAATAGCCTCATCCGGTCAAGGTGGGCTTCAATAAACCAGGGCAGAGAGCCAAGAGCCCAAAACATGACTGTAGATAGAGGATGGCATTGGAATCAATCAAGCAGTGGTATTTATTGATCGTTCACTGTAGACGGTAGAGCACTGAACTAAGTGCTTGGGAGAGTAGATGTAGCCGAGTTGCTAGGCCGGTTCCCTGCCCAGGACGAGCTTGCAGTCTAGAAGCGGAGACAGACATTGCCATAAATACATAAATAACGGATATGTCCATGTGTTGTGGGGCTGAGGGAGGGGGAGAATAAAGAGTGCAAATCTGAGTTGCAGATGGAGGGGGTGGGGTGGAAGAGAGGCGTTGGTCAAAGTCTACAGGATCCATCTCTCTGTATGTTCCATCTTCATGTGCCGAGGCCTCGAGGCCTGAGATTCCAAAAGAATGGCCTCAAAAATCATTTCCTCGTGCTGCATCTAGAAGTTTGAGCCCGGTGGATTTAAATAATCGGAACAAGGGTTCCCTCGTCCTTCGCTCACGCGTTCATCATCTTCTCTGAAACCCGCTCTGGTCATCAGTAAACACACCCCGACGCCACACGTGTTTCCCTAAATAGCGTAGTGTGTCTGTGTGAGTGTGTGTGTGTGTTTTCTCAGCTCTTTAGCCTGCACAGAGAATTGGAGGAGGGGAGAAGAACAGAGGAGGTGGGGGCAAGAGGGGACGATGGGGAGGAAAGTTCTGCTGTGAGATTAAAAGAGGGAAGAGAGGGTGAGGAAAAACTGTCCCCAGATTGCTCATCCCCTAGCAAATCTCCTCCGGCCGTCTGGGTTCAGAGGAAGCGGTGGCCGGGCAGGAAAAAGTGGGAATTGCGAGCGCCCGGCCGGCGCTATTCCAGGGAGGATCTCGGCAGGCTGCGCCCACCTCCCTAATCGATAGACTCCCAGCCTAGCAGGACGGCAGGGCTGTGATGGACGGGATCAAATGTTTTTGTTCCTTCCTGATGTCTCTCCCGCTCGCTCCTCATCAATAATTCCCCCCGGGGGGTTTGGGTGGGGGATTTTCCTTTGGATGTCGAGGAAAAGGGTGGGGGTGCGGGTGGGGGGGGACCCGGGATTGTTTGGGGGGAGGAGGGGGGAGCGGCGGGGTGGGGGTTCCGTAGGAGATCGTTAAAGGACAAAGGTAACAGGGAGCGGCGGGCTTGGAGTCGCAGCCGGGGAGGCGGCGGCGGCGGCTGCTGCAAGTGTTGCTGCTCCCCTTGTTGCAGCCGCTGCAGCTGCTGCTGCTGCTGCTGCTGCCGCTGCAGCCGCTGGTTGGCCGGGCGGGAACGGGAGAGGCGAGCGTTGCAGCCGCCGTTGCAATGGGTTTGGCCGCAGCCGTCGTCGGCAGCGTGGCGCCCGCCGGGAGGCTGGGGAGGCCGGAGCCCGGGGGGCGGGCGGCGCGGGGGGCGGTTGGCGTGCTGCTGCTGGCCCTCAGCCTGGCCGGCCCGCCCGCCGCCGTCCGGGCGACCAACGACACGGAGCCCATCGTGCTGGAGGGCAAGTGCCTGGTGGTGTGCGACTCCAACCCGGCCACCGACTCCAAGGGCTCCGGCGCCGCCTCCTCCTCGTCGTCCTCGTCCCCCCTGGGCATCTCCGTCCGCGCCGCCAACTCCAAGGTGGCCTTCTCGGCCGTGAGGAGCACCAACCACGAGCCGTCCGAGATGAGCAACAAGACCAGGATCATCTACTTCGATCAGGTGAGACGGGGGGCGGCCGGCCGGCCCCCCCCCCCCCCCCGGGTGTGGCATCGAGCGCTTACTACAGTGCTCCGCACACAGTAAGCGCCCGATAAATACGATTGCTTGCTCTCCCCTCCCTCCAGGGGACCCCCGAGCAGGAACTTGCGACCGTCCCACGGGCCCCTCTCCCTCTCGTCTCTCCCCGTATATGTGTGTGTGTGTGTGTGTGTGTGTCCCCTCTGTGACATCAAGCGCTTAGTACAGTGCACACAGTAAGCGCCCAATAAATACGATGGATTGCTCTCCCCTCCCTCCAGGGGACCACCGAGCAGGAACTTGCAACCGTCCCACGGGCCCCTCTCCCTCTCGTCTCTCCCCGTGTGTGTGTGTGTGTCCCCTCTGTGACATCAAGCGCTTAGTACAGTGCCCTGCACACAGTAAGCGCCCAATAAATACGATTGACTGCTCTCCCCTCCCTCCAGGGGACCCCCGAACAGGAACTTGCAACCGTCCCACGGGCCCCTCTCCCTCTCGTCTCTCCCCGTATGTGTGTGTGTGTCCCCTCTGTGACATCAAGCGCTTACTACAGTGCCCTGCATACAGTAAGCGCCCAATAAATACGATTGCTTGCTCTCCCCTCCCTCCAGGGGACCCCCGAGCAGGTACTTGCAACCGTCCCACGGGCCCCTCTCCCTCTCGTCTCTCCCCGTGTGTGTGTGTGTGTGTGTGTGTGTGTGTGTGTGTGTGTGTGTGTGTCCCCTCTGTGACATCAAGCGCTTAGTACAGTGCCCTGCACACAGTAAGCGCCCAATAAATACGATTGCTTGCTCTCCCCTCCCTCCAGGGGACCCCCGAGTAGGAACTTGCAACCGTCCCACGGGCCCCTCTCCCTCTCGTCTCTCCCCGTGTGTGTGTGTGTGTGTCCCCTCTGTGACATCAAGCGCTTAGTACAGTGCTCTGCACACAGTGAGCGCCCGATAAATACGATTGCTTGCTCTCCCCTCCCTCCAGGGGACCCCCGAGCAGGAACTTGCAACCGTCCCACGGGCCCCTCTCCCTCTCGTCTCTCCCCGTATATGTGTGTGTGTGTGTGTGTCCCCTCTGTGACATCAAGCGCTTAGTACAGTGCACACAGTAAGCGCCCAATAAATACGATTGATTGCGCTCCCCTCCCTCCAGGGGACCCCCGAGCAGGAACTTGCAACTGTCCCACGGGCCCCTCTCCCTCTCGTCTCTCCCCGTGTGTGTGTGTGTGTGTGTGTATCCCCTCTGTGACATCAAGCGCTTAGTACAGTGCTCTGCACACGGTAAGCGCTCAACAAATACCTTTGATTGATCTTTGTGATATCAAGCGCTTAGTACAGTGCCCTGCACACAGTAAGCGCCCAATAAATACGATTGATTGCTCTCCCCTCCCTCCAGGGGACCCCCGAGTAGGAACTTGCAACCGTCCCACGGGCCCCTCTCCCTCTCGTCTCTCCCCGTGTGTGTGTCCCCTCTGTGACATCAAGCGCTTAGTACAGTGCTCTGCACACAGTAAGCGCCCAATAAATACGATTGCTTGCTCTCCCCTCCCTCCAGGGGACCCCCGATCAGGAACTTGCAACCGTCCCACGGGCCCCTCTCCCTCTCGTCTCTCCCCGTGTGTGTGTGTGTGTGTGTGTCCCCTCTGTGACATCAAGCGCTTAGTACAGTGCTCTGCACACAGTAAGCGCCCAATAAATACGATTGATTGCTCTCCCCTCCCTCCAGGGGACCCCCGAGTAGGAACTTGCAACCGTCCCACGGGCCCCTCTCCCTCTCGTCTCTCCCCGTGTGTGTGTGTGTGTCCCCTCTGTGACATCAAGCGCTTAGTACAGTGCTCTGCACACGGTAAGCGCTCAACAAATACCTTTGATTGATCTTTGTGACATCAAGCGCTTAGTACAGTGCTTTGCACACAGTAAGCGCCCAATAAATACGATTGATTGCTCCCCCCTCCCTCCAGGGGACCCCCCGATCAGGAACTTGCAACCGTCC